>NC_065445.1:224859272-225551707 GCF_917563875.1 Diabrotica virgifera virgifera
AAGAGAGAGAGAGAGAGAGAGAGAGAGGAGAGAGAGAGAGAGAGAGAGAGAGAGAGAGAGAGAGAGAGAGAGAGAGAGAGAGAGAGAGAGAGAGAGAGAGAGAGAGAGAGACGGGATAAATTTTATAAAATGAACTACTGCGAGACTAATGTCTAGAGACATTTTAAATTGTCTGCAAGAACATCTGTATCGTTAGCTTATCTGATATTGTTGATTGCTATGGTTTATTAACGGATTAGTTTAAAAGGATTAAAGCAAGTGAATTCATATTAGAAATACATAAAAATCAGAAGAAACTATTTCCTTATTTGTTTTTAATCCGATATTCGAAAAGGGACAATTAAATAACGCATTACTTAATCCCAAAGATGCTTTAATGTTCTTATGCTGGGGCTACACTAGCGTCTAACTCCGTTAATTATCGCATTATTTGCATTAGAAATATGTCAAATGTCAAATGTCTAATTAGATATCTCTAATGCAAATAATGCGATAATTAAAGGCATTAGACGCTAGTGTGGCCCAAATTAATTAATTTATAAAAATATAAAAAAAATATTTTTAAGAAACGGTTTTCTTTAGTTACGAGTGACTAAAATTAAACATATTATAAAAAAATCAACTAAACAGCAAAAAATAAAAAAAATTTAAAAAATCTAACGCATTCGTCAAATAAAAGCGTGGCGCGTCTTCATCGAATAAACGGTTTTCACACCACGCTTTTCTTTAACGGATGTGTTAGATTTTTTCATTTTTTTTATTTCTTGCTTTTTAGTTGATTTCTTTATAACATGTTTAATTTTAGTCACTCGTAACTGAAGAAAAGCGTTTCTTAAAAATATTTTTTTTTATATTTTTTTATTTTTTACTTTTTAGTCTTACACTTTTCAAGCAGTAAAATATATCGTCATGTCCATTAAATATGTATAAAACATATGATGTACAAACATGAAAAGTAGTCGGAATCGGCAAAAACTGCCGAAACTTTATTGTTTATTTATGAAGCATAAGGTAAACAATTAACGTAAAAATTCAAATTAGGTATAGTTCATATAATTAGCTACAATCTGTAAAAGTTTCATGTTTCTTCATTGTAAAAAACAAGAGAATTTAAGCATTTTCCGTTAATATTACATTGTTTACCGGGTAGGAAAAGCTTAACATTCCTGGACGACTGTGAAGATTGCTAAGTCGAGGCGCAAGCCGAGACTTAGCAACACAGAGTCCAGGAATGTGGCTTTTCCTACGAGGTAAACATACTATTTCTCCGCAAATCGTTTAAAATTCGACAGATATTGATTGATTTAAAAAAAACGCGATAATTTTATTCCCAAATAAATGGTGCTTTGAAATTCCTAATAAAATTACTTGGGTTACTATGGAAACGTATTGAGGTTGAATTGTCAAACTTGACGCTTATAAATTTAATTGCTGGTGTTCTCGAAAGTAAAATGATAAGTGATGATGAAATTTCCATTCCTGGGACTCCTCCAGAGCTGGTTGAGGCAGTGAATACTGCTTCATTAGAATTATTGCCAAAGAAATCAAGAGAAAAGTACGAAAATGCATACAGACGTTTTATGGATTATCGCATGAGTAAAAATACGAGTTCTTTCTCAGAAAATGTTGTAATGGCATACTTTGTTTAAAGATGAAATCTTCAACATTATGGGCCAATTATTCAATGCTGAAGTCAACCCTTGCACTTAAACACAATGTAGATATATCTACATACTCAAAACTTCGTTCTTTATTGAAACGGCAATCTCAAGGTTATAGGGCAAAGAAATCTAAGATTTTAACGAATGAAGAAATTGAAAAATTTATCCAGGAAGCTCCAGATAAAGAAAATTTAATGATTAAGGTAATTTACAAGGTTTTAATAGCAATGTGTTTTCTATCATTTATGTAGAACACTAACAACTGTACGGAAATATCATTTCCTTACAGTAAGGAAATGACATTTCCTTACAGTAAGGAAGTCCTGACATTTTCTTCAAGAAATTTTGACAGGAACGTCAAAATTTCCTGGCGATTTGCGGAAAAATCGTTTTTTTTATTTAAACAATTAATAAACAAATTTTTTTTATTGACTATTCGTGTATGGTTCCCGCGAATACATATATCTGCAAATTTTTAGTCATTTGCATTGAAGAAAAGGCAGTCAAATTAACGTCCAAAGATTTTACCCAAACGATTAAACCAAAAAAGCGTTTAATTAATAAATACGACCAAACGAATTCTAATGTTAATTGTAGCACAAAACGTCTAGGTTGGTTTTTCTAAGACTACGATAAAAACACGAATTTTTTTAATTCGAGTTTTGGTTGAAGTCTTGTTTCGTATCGTATTGAAATTTGACACGAATAAACGCCGATATATTATACACAAATATATGATCTTTTAAAATTTCAAACTTTATTGTTTATTTATAAAGCATAACGTAAACAATTAACGTAAAAAATGAAATTATGTATAGTTCATATCATTAGCTGCAATCCGTAAAAGTTTCAAGTTTCTTCATTGTAAAAGACAAGACAATTTAAGAATTTTCCATTAAAATCATTTTTTTTATTTAAACAATTAATAAACAAAAAAAATTATTGACTATTCGGGTATTGTTCCCGCGAATGCATATGTCTGCAAATTTTTATTCATTTGCATTAAGAAACGTCAGTTAAATTAACGTCTAAAGATTTGATACAAACTATTGAAGTAAAGAAAAGCATTTAATAAGCATTTAATATTAAAATAAAACTACGTATTTTTTCTATGTTATAGACGTTTTAACGCTCTAAATTCAAATAGTCTCATTTGAAAGCTGTATAATTATTTAAAGAATCTTTATTTAATTAAATAGTCTTTATTTCAAACTCCAAGGAAACATATCACATATTGGTCTGGAGCGAAATCAGAGCCACTGAAACCGTTCTATTCAATCAGCCACCCAGTTAAAAAAATTATTAACAAAAAATTTTAATTTGCTTAAACAATTTTTTTTAATAATTATACAGCATTCAAATGATAATATTTGTCTCTTAGTCTCAGCATCCGTATGGCTTGCAAATTGTAGAAGCCTCGGAGGTGTAACCAGAGCCATTAGAATGAAAACTTAGTATTTTTGCTAGCAATTGCCGCTAGGGCATCTATGCCGTTTCGTTCGTTGCAATCCGGGACTGCATGCTGGGGTTTGTTTTGGTTGGATCAGAGAGAGCAGCTTATGTGCCTCCTGATGAGAAACTAATAAGTTTAGAAACCGGTAGAGGTGCTTGCTGCACTCTCTGATTGGACTAGAATATGGTTCGGCTGTATTTTCGTTTTGCAACGAAATTGAAAATGGTTATTCATTTTTTATTTACATTTACTCTGATTGGAGTACGACGGGAACCATTCTCGTTGGAACTTTACCGCGCTGAGAAGATGGGACGTGAATTGTAAATTGTAGAATTCCCTCATCTTCCTTAGTCTCAGCATCCGTATGGCTTGCAAATTGTAGAAGCCTCGGAAGTGTAACCAGAGAAGGTTCCCATTATTTTCATTCTGGTGGGATGTAGAATAGCATTATGTTGTTTGATATGCCATTAGAGTGAAAACTTAGTCTTTTTGATAATATTTGTATTTAAAACGTTAAAAGGTACACGTGTGGTTACCTTTTCTAAATAATTCTACAACATAATTATTTGGAAATGATATGTGGTTTTATTTTGGTATAAATAAATTAATTTATTATAACAAAACTAAAGCACATTTGGCATTTAAATATGAGTTGGCTAAAACTGGCTAATTTTAAGTAACTTTTGTTCTATAGAGTTTTTTCACTAAGTCAATACTTTTCGAGTTATTTGGCAGTGAATAAGTTCATTTTTTCAACAAAATAGCCACGCTTTTAGACGGTTTTTCGCAAATAACTCAAATAGTAAGTATTTTGTGGAAAACAATTTTCAGCAGAAATGTAGCCTGTAAAAAATTTAAAAAATGGTGTATTCATCACATCTCTACACCTAGTAGAAGCAGAGTTATAGCTAATGAAAAATAGGTTCATATTCGTCAAATTCCAAATGGAATAATTTAACGTGAAATAACCAAAAATGAGACATGTTTCGGAGAAAACTCGTTACAACTTATTTAAAATGTTTGAAAATAGCTTCATGTTTGTTTTATAAAAAAAATTCTAGCATCAAAATTAAACAAGTTACGCTCAAAATAAAGTTAGTCCCTTTTGGTTTTGTTAAAAAAATCGAGAAAATCACCCCCTAATTAGTATCTTAAATGAACTTTATCGTTACGACTTCAAAAGTTTCTTGACTCGTGTATATATTGTTTATATGATCTGTAAGTTTCATCGGTTCAAAGTCCTTATTATTGAAAGGGCTGTAGTTAAAAGGGGTTGAACGAGTAACTGATCACGAATGTATGCAAATTTAGAAACACAAAATCTTAATCAATTTTTGTCTAACAGAAAAACAAAAAAATACATGATATTCAGAAAAGCAAATCTGACTTTTTTTGTTTTTCGAGATTTTTGGTATCTCTGAAAATTTTTAAGTTATTTTGAAAAAAGTATATTTTTCAAAATTTTAATTTTTAAAAATTCCATTTTGAAACCAAATTTTTTCAAAAATAAGCACTTTGAATCGATGAAACTTACAGATCATTTAAACACAACATAAGTAAAATAATTTGTGGAGCGGTAACGATTAATTTCATTTAAGTTGCTAATTAGGGGGTAGTCTTCCCGATTTTTTTTTGCAAAAACAAAAGGGACCAACTTTATTTTGAGCGTAACTTGCTTAGATTTAATGCTAGAAACTTTTTGTAAAAACAGAAATAAAGATTTTTTTAAACACTTTAAAAAAGTTATAATGGGTTTTCCCCAAAAAGTGCTTAATTTTTTGGATATTTCACGTCGAAATATTCTATTTGAAATTTGGTGAATATGAATCTATTTTTCATTGGCTATAACTCTGGTTCTACGAGATCCAGAGGCCTAAAGCGTACACCATTTTTTTTTACTTTTTTATAGTCTATATTTTTGCTAAGAACGTTTTTTTCGGCAAATTACTTACTTTTTGAGTTATTTCCGAAAAATCGTCTAAAAATGCGGTTATTTTGTTGAAAAATGAACATATTCACTCGCAAATAACTCGAAAAGTGTTGACTTGGCGAAAAAGCTTTATAGAACAAAAGTTACTTAAAATTAGTCAGTTTACCCATTTCCGGACTTATTTTGGATATATATCTTTTCACCCCAAGAGGGGGTGAAAGTCACCCCCAGGGCAAAAGCACACATCGGCACAATATCACTTTTTTTCTTTGACATGTAAGCTATACGTATGCCAAATTTCATGTCAATCTAAGTGGTTCTTTAAAATTTAGAGCAAAAACCGTTAACGAATGGACTATATTCGGATCTTAGACTATTATGTCAATAAACATCTGTTATGATAACTCCATGTTTAGTCATTTAACAATCAATATTTGTTGCAATAGGAGTAGATGTCAATATTTTTTGCTCGGATATTATTGCCAGTGACTTTTTTGTATCGTAAAAAGGAAAAATGCTCTTAACCACTTAAAGTCCCCTGTTTTGGCTATCTGTAGGCAACTTTTTAGCCAAATTGAAGTGTCTTTTTGGAATTGAGGAAAATGTAAAAACGGTATTTTAACGTTTTCTAAAACATAAAAATTCGCTCCGTGCGTGACCATGGTGGGTACACACGAAACTATGCCAGCGTCCGTAGGGGCAAAATATGAAAATTTTAGCGAATTTTTGTAATGTCAGTTCATTATGCTTCTTCGCGGACCCTATCGGTGACGTTTAGTCCACGAGAACGCATGAGCACTTCCATTTTATATTTATTTAATGTATTATCGTTTATTGATTAATATACCCGTATATTATTAATAATTAATTAATTAATAACATTAATTGATAGTAAATATACTGTTATGATCTGCTTTCTATTACTTTGATAGTAATTATTATTTTTTTGATTAATTATTTAATTGTCGCAAATCATACATAAAACTTAATAAAAATTCTCTTTAAAAAATAATTAAATTATTTTAGATTATACTTATCCTTTCTGGTGGCTTCAGTATCTCTTAGTTGATCCTTATCGGGATAAAAATAGGAAAAGGAAATAAATAGAAATAACATAAATAAACAAATACAAATACCTTTATTATCAAAAGCAATGCTCTGTAAATTTATCAATTAAATTCTGTGGGCATAATTGTCCAAATGAAACCTTTATCATATAAATTAATCTAATTCAAAAAAATATTTATCGCTTTGTTCTTGATACCATTAATAAAACAAGCTAAACAAACAAATTTGGTATTCGCAAAATTACTTATACCTCCTATAAAATTTTTGAAATGTTTTAATCTTAAATGCATATGCTTTTACGTAAAAAAATTAACTTCTAATTATAAAGAAAATCTATCACATAGGTTATTGACTGACCTTTTTGATTCACATACAATGATGTCTCCTCTTGAGCCAAACAGCTCCTCCTTGTTGATTATGTTAGGCTACCAATCAACGCCCTCTCCGTTCTCAGCAAACAATCCAGCAGGATACCAGCCACTATTGCTCCAAAACACATGCCAGGCCTCTTTTTGCCAGTACTCGTTCAATAACTCCAAAACTCTCTCCTCTTTTTCTCTCAACAATAATCTCCTGAGACCCAAGTATTTTTTTTTACTTGGTGTCACAAATAATTTTAATAACGATAATTCTTGTAACTTACTCTCTTGGACTTTACAGAATCAAAGAGGTATTTCTTCTCGATTTGATTTATCTCTCGTTCCACTTTTCAGCTACCCTCACTATCAAAACCACCACTAGTACTTGCTTCTGAACTACTCACGAAAACTTTTGACTGTTCCTTTGGGATCCCGGTAACACAATAATATTTTCTTTTCCAAACTGTCTCAACATTGAAACAAAACTTTCCCCATTCCAATTTGCCAAGCCAATCAGAAACATTTCTGTCTCCACCTTCCTCTGTTTCATTCGAAAAACCCAGTCATTCCTTCAAACAATACTTCTACTCAAAACTTATGACTTTTCGGAAATTATCTAAATATTCCTGTCATTAAACAAACATATTTAAAATTCCAATTCTCTTTACCTCTATTTTTCTAAAAACTAATAATTACATCTACCTGTGGTTTTATCTTCTCGTAAATAATCTTTTTAAGATTATAATCCTAAATAAATGTTCGTTTCACTTTTTACTTACAAAAATGTTTTTAATATTTCATGGAAAAACTCATTAAGGAGAAACCACCTTGCGTGAAAGCTAACTTCTAATAAATATTTACAAATCAATATACAGGGTGTATCAAATTTATGTGCCCGCGTTATATTAAAAAAAAATAAAAAAAATTATTCTATCTTTGATAGATAAATTGAAACACAATAATACATACCTTGTATATTTGTCTTTCAACGCTATTATTTATATTATTTTAAAGTGCGCATGCTCCACTTGTCGTGGACTAGTCCCTGACTGTCTCCGCGATCACACTTATTATTTGTAATCAAATTTTATCAAAAATGGTAAATAAATATTACATATTAACGTCAAATATGTCATATGTATATCATATTATGTTTAATGTCAAATTGTGGTTACCAAAAATATGAGGCCACTACATTAGGTGTCGCGTCAGTCATGCACGGAGCGAATACCATTGTGACAATTTTTTTTGTCATTTATACCTTATGATAAAATATACAAATTTATTTAAATAAACCAAATCACTGTGAAGCTCACTAAAAATTATATTTTGACGTTCTAAGTAAAACACTCAGAATAAAGAAGAAAACATCTTCGGGCTTAAATGTTTTTCTACGTTACTCAGAAGCTACACATCTAGTTTCAAACTAATCGAGACTCATAATCATAATCAGCAGACATGATTACGTGGGCTAGTTATATCTTAATTTAAACGTATTGTTCACCTTAAAAGTTACATGCTATAATTAGCATTTATGAATACGTAAATGTAGATATATTTTCGTATATAATATGGTAAGAGAGATAATTTTGCAGGCAATATTTTCGACTGATATGAAAGTTTGTTGCCTGGCAATTTTGGCGAATTAAATTTTGACAGTTAAATCACGAGATGTCAGTCAAGTGATTTTGTTAAAATTTCATAAGCGAAAATTGCCAAAAGGTAACAAACTTGAACAAAACCAGAAGAAAATTTTGCCGATTTTTGTCGATTTTCTCTCGAATTATATAGGTCTGGATCCCGCATAAGAAAAAAAATTGATTAATAGCAAGCTGAAAATTTGTTAATATCTTAACGGTGTCTAGTCGGACAAATTTTGATATATGGAAACACTGGAACAGGGGAAGTTTTAACGGTGGAACTGGTTAAAAATTTGAAACGTCAGACTACGAAAATGTCAGATGTATTTTGTTGGACAGAATTTCTAATTAATTTGGTAACCTTTCAATAAACTCTCATGCAAAAATCAGACTGGTGTTTATCACCAACTGGGCATTTTAATAAGTGGGACACGAAGAACATGTCAAATGACAGGAATTATGTTGGTTAGTAATAGCAGTCTGATTTTTGCATGAGAGTTTATTGAAAGGGTAACAAATCAATTGGAAGGTGTGTCCGACAAAATATAATCTTTTTCGTAGTCTGACGTTCCAAATTTTAACCTGTTCCACAATTAAAACTTTCCTAGATCCAGTGTTCGCATATATCAAAGTTTGTCCGACTGGACACCCTTAAGCTATTAACAAATTTTTAACTTGCTATTAATCAACTTTCTTTTGTACGCGGGATCCAGACCTAATATTCGGCAAGACTATTTCGTGAGATAATTAATGCACCACATCAGCGAAATATAATCTTTATCTACGACTGATACATAATATATGTATTATACTTGTGGTGTTTGCAATATAATGCCATATAATAATCCCTTAGGGATTAATAATGCGGGATTAATAGCTATTAATCCCTCTGGCACAACAATCACAAAATTCACCACGGAAACAAAATAATCAACCTCAAAAAGTGTCACTGTCAAACGAATAGTATATTTGACAGTTTGTGTTGAGAGCGTCATGGGGGCTGGAAGTCAACACAGGTAGCTGAAGGATACATTGATCAGTCTATGAGTAACAAGGCAACTACAGCAGATACTATCGCTAAAGAGATAAACAGTAATGTACCATCTTTTTGTTCTACAGCAATCGAGATCCCAAATATTTGTATTAAAAACTCTACTAAAGTTAATGATGATTCTCAACCAATTCAGTTTATTAATTGTACTATTACTAATTTTAATGTTTTTAACAAATAAAGTTGTTCATTAAAAATCTTAAATTAATTAATTTGTCGTAGATAAAGTAGAGTATACTACTCGCAATAATGGCTCTCATTCCCTCGGAATGTTACTCCCTCGCCGCTAACGCGGCTCGGTTCGTAAATATTCCTCGGGAATAATAGCCATCATTATTGACTCGTGGTATAATCTACTATTATTTATTCGTTTTTTTTTTATTTAATGGCATATACATTAGTCATTCAGCCAGTTGCAATAAAGACTATACAATTCTATCCCTAATACAAAATTAAACAGAATCAATATACTAATACAATAAATAACACAATACAATAATAATACAGTAAACAAAAAATACAATAAAACAATAATGGATTTCTGATAAAGTGATATATTAAAAGGATGCAAATCTTAAGATAAATCCTAAAAAATTTCACTCCCGCATACAAATTTTATAGGACCGTGCGTGTATCTGACAAGAAATCTATAATGATATTGTATATTTGTTGTGAGCCTGTATCCAACAGAGACTGAATATTGAATGGTGCATGCATATTAAGTTTAATTAAATTTTTATAGAGAGAGTTTGAATGCTGTTGAAACTTAGCATATTCAAAAAAGATATGATCAAGATCACCCTGTTTTCCGCAATGTTTGCAACTATCATCTTCAATCAAATTTGTTTTATATAAATGACTTTGATAGCAAGCATGCCCAAAGCGTAGTCGATTTATAGTTGTTATATATTTACGTGAATCTTTAAAACTCTTAAACCAAGTATTTTGTGGAATCACTGGTTGTAAAGTGGTGTATCTTGTGGGGTTTGTGAAGCAGTAAAGATTCCATCGATCTTTCCATATCAATAGTTGGTTTCTTTTAAAAATAGTAATAACATCTGATACACATAAAGAATATGACAATAAAGTGCCTGATGTTATAATGGATTTAGCTAAGTAGTCTACATATTCATTATCTTTGAGTCCAATATGTGCCTTATCCCAAATAAATTTTATATTGAAGTCAAAATCTTCTAAAGGCTTTAACATACCCTTTATTAAAATTATGTAAGGATTACTAAATGTTTTGGGCAAAAAAGTATTTTTAATATTCTGTAAAACTGATAGGCAGTCTGAAAGAATTAACGTTTTTTTAGTATAAGAGTTTTTAATATATTTCAACGCTTCGAATATGGCCAATGATTCAACAGAGAAAATTGAAAACTCATTGGGAAGTTTGTACTTGCATTCGAAACCTCCTGAGGTTAAAAAAAGCACAGCCCCTCCCTTCTCTTGATTTAGATGCATCTGTGTATTTATTCGTTAACAATATTAAATGTACAATAATTAATATATTATAAGCTGTATTAATTTGCCCATTCTTTTCTATCAAAACATGATTTTGTGTTTTATTGATCTGTAGCATTTGGGAAGTCGAAGGTCCAGCTTCATTTGTTTTACTGAGATTTTCCAGATTCATTTGTTATTCTGAGATTTTCCAGTTTCACTTGAGTGACCAGTTAATTTAATTAAATCCTGTTCAGAAACACCTTGCTTGAACAAGGCTGACACAGCTGAAGATTGACGACAACGATTTGTTATTTTTTGTTTTTTTGTGTCTATTCCAATTTTTTCAGCTGGCATTTTTGTCCACTTAGATACGGTGTTGATTCCAAGTGGACAGATTTTGAACCAAGATCCATCCTTTCAGTTGGGGTGAACGATAAGAAATAGTCTGCCTGATAAAATCTTTGGTCCTCTTTTCTCCATTAATTTTAAATATAATCTAACTGGGCATAAATTTTCGTTTGATGAATTTCTTACCAACCATTTGCTGCTGCCAAACTTTTCAAACCACCTTGATTTGTTTTGGAAAATATGCTGTTGTATTTAATTCGGCCCGTAAATTCTCCCATAATATCAAATTCCTTCTGGAAAAAGTGAATCTTGCAGTTTGCGGCGTTATTGCCTCTCTTCTTCTCCTTTGAGTGCCTCTTCTATCGGAGATTGGATATCATTAGGGCGATTCTAATTTTATTTACTGATGTTTTGAACAATTCGTTAGTGGTACAGCCAAACTACTCTCTCAAATTTCTCATCCAGGACATTCTTCTACGGAGTGGATTTCTTCGTCCTTGGATTTTTCCTTGCATTATATTTTGTAGGAAGGTGTACTTTTGTCCCCTCATCAGGTGGCCTAAGTATTCAAGTTTTCTCTTTTTTATATTTCTTTTTTATATTTCTTTTTTATATTCAGTAGAAGTTCTGGCTCGTTATTTATTCTGCGTATTACTTCTTTATTTGTAATTTTATCCACCCAACTTATTCTTAGTATACGGCGGTAGCACCACATCTCAAAGCTTTCAAGATTTTTAATATTCCTCTGTTTAAGAGTCCATGACTCAACACCGTAGAGCAAAGTACTGAATACATAGAATTTTAACATTCTAGTTCATAGATGAATACTAATATCACGATTACAAAATAATTTTTTCATTTTTATAAAAGTAGACCTGGCGATTTCAATACGTCTTTTTATCTCGTGATTTTGGTCACCTATTTCATTGATAAGGGTTCCCAAGTATTTGTATTCGTTTACTTTTTCAAGTGGGGTACCGTATATTGTGATACTAGTGTCATTTATTGGATTCTTACTGAAGGTCATATATTTGGTTTTTTTGACGTTCATCCTTAGGCCGTAGTTATTACATATCTCATTCATACTTTCAACTAGATGTTCTAGATCTTCCGCTGTTCTTGACATTATCACAGTATCGTCAGCATATCGAATGTTGATAACTTCTCCATTGACTATTATCCCTTCGTTTGCATATGACAGAGCTTCTTGGCATATTTGTTCGCTGTAGATATTAAACAAGAGCGGTGACAATATACAACCTTGTCGTACCCCTCTACGTATTTCTATTTCGTCTGATGTTTGGTCTTCTATTTTTATATGAGCTCGCTGATTCCAGTACAGATTTAATATTATTTCTATGTCTCTGGTGTCAATGTTTTTACTCTCCAGGATTTCTTTGAGTTTACTGTGGCGTACTTTGTCAAAGGCCGTTTCAAAGTCTATAAAGCAGGCGTGTACCTCTTGGTTAACATCTAGGCATCTCTGTGTTAGAACGTTCAAGGCAAGGAGAGCATCCCTTGTACCCTAATCCTGTGCTGAATCCCATCTGTGTATCGTTATCGATGTCTAGTTTTTGATAGATTCGGTTGTGGATGACTCTAAGAAATATTTTAAGCAGGTGACTCATCAAGGAGATTGTTCGATGATCTGAACATTGCATTACCTTAGTTTTCTTCGGTATGGTGACAAACGTAGACAGCAACCATTCTTGCGGTATTATACCAGTATTGTATATTGTATTGAATATAATATGCAATATTATGGTTACGGATTTATCATTCAAAAGCTTCAGCAGTTCTGTAGGGATTTCATCAGGTCCGTTTGCTTTTCCATTTTTAGCGTTTCTTATTGCGTATTCTACTTCTTCTTTCAATATGTCTGGCCCAGTTGCATTGATTATCTGAGTTAAGTCGTTTCTATCGTCTTCAAATAATTCATTCAGGTATTCTGTCCATCTTTTTATTTTATTCTCTTGATCTACAATAAGATTTCCATCTTTGTCTTTAAGTTTACCTCTTTGGCATTTCTTTATGCTTCCTGTTATCTCTTTTACTTTTTTGTGCATATTAAACGCATCGTACTTTTTCTCATAGCTTTCCATTTCTTCACACTGTTCTTTAATCCACGCCTCTTTGGCTTCTTTTATTCTCTTTTTTATGTGTTTGTTTATTTCTTTGTATTTGTCTAGGTAATTCTTCATATTTCTTCTTTGTTCCATCAAGTCTAGTATGTCCTGAGTCATCCACCCCTTGTTCTTTGTTGTCGTTTTTGTCAGATGTTTCTTTCCTGCTGTTTGTATAGTTGTATTTATGTACTTTAATTTTTGGTTAACATTATCTGTATCGTTAATTTGTTGTTGCACTGAGCTGAGGTTTTCATTTATTTCTTCTCCTCTTTCTTGTCGTATATTTTTGTTTCTAAGTTTATCTAAATCTAGTGTCTTTCTGTGTGGTCTCCTAATCTTTTTTGGTCTCGCCTCTATCACAGTAACTACCGGGTTATGGTCTGAGCCTATATCAGCTCCTGGGTACGTCTTAGTACATTTAACAGCATTACGATACCTCCTTGCTCTCAGAATGTAGTCTATTTGATCTCTCACTATTTTTTCTTTGGTATGTTGTGGAGATGTCCATGTATATAATCGCCGAGGAGGTAATTTGAAAAGGGCGTTTGTTATTACGAAGTTTTCGCTCTGGCAAAATTGAATCAATCGATCTCCTCTGTCGTTTCTGTTTCCAAGTCCATAGTTTCCTACATGTTCTCCTACCTTACCTTGACCGACCTTGGCATTAAGATCGCCCATTATTATGTTAATGTATTGCTTTTTTATTGCTTTCAGCATTTCTTTCTAAGTCGTTGTAGAATTGTTCTATTTCATCGTCATCTTTATCTGCTGTTGGTGCACAGACTTGAATAAGATTTATTAAGTTATGTCTTTCTTTAATTTGTATTAATATTAAGCGTTCTGAGTAAGGAGTACAGGTAATTAGAGAATTTTTCCATTTCTTTGAAATGATGATTCCAACTCCGTACCGATGGGTGTTGTTGTCGATTCCGGAGTAATAAAATACGCCATCATTTCGTGTTGAACATTTCCCAGATCCTGGCCATTGTGTATCGCTGATTCGTAAAACATCGATGTTTAGTCTATTCATTTCTTGTTCAACATTATCCAGTTTTCCTGCAGAGAACAAACTTCTCACATTCCACATTGCAACTCTTAGAGTTGTTTGTTTCTGCATTTTTGTGCAAGGATTTTGCAGGTTTACGACCGAGAGAGCCTTGCAGTCTTGCGCTTTTCTCTCTCTGCCGGATCTTGGTATCTGATTCCCATGATCAGTAGAGTTTCCACTATTTTTGGTGCCCTTCCACATACTAGCTCATCCGCCCGAAGCCGTTGGCCAGTAAGTGGTGGGATTGCTTATAGCGGCAATCATTTGGTAGATCTCACCATATCTGGTTACCCTCACTTAGTTTAGCTTGCAGGCCAATGCAGTTGCCCGGGATGTGGCACGAGGAGCCATAAATGAGAGTTGGATGTCTTATGGGGACCAGTTATCAAAAACCATCTCCCGTCCATGACGCTCGATGTGGCCGTTCCGATAGAAAGGTACTACCCCTATAATACAGCCCATACATCCCATTGCCTCTCCAAGCAAGTTCAAATTAGCAAAGGTGATATTTTTTTGTGCTCCATCGGGGGTTTCCTCGTCGTAGCTTTAGATGATTTTTAATAGTTCTTCGGTAGATAATGCTTTTGAACCGATTTTCTTTTTTCTTGAACACTTTGAAACTGCCTCCTTAAAATATTTTTCCTACAGAAGTAAAAACTTTGTTTGCACAATAGTATAAAAAGTTTATTAAAAAACTATTAAAAATTCATCCAAAAGGATTCGCAAAACGTTTTCGATCTAGACCAGATAATCTTCGAGATTTCCAGTAAAAGTATTTCCACGTTAGAATGAATGCAAAAGGTTAGAAGGAACGCAAACATATACATTCTGCTTAGTAGATGAAACTAGCAACCTTATAAAATTGGTAACATCGAGAGGTATCGTAATACATACTGTGATATATTTGTAGCGACTCCAAGTCGATGTTAAAAGATTTTTGTTAAGAGTGGTCAAAGGGCAACATTGTTCCCGGCTCGATAAGAACGTATGGTTATTGCCAGTTCAATGCACACAGACCAACAAAGTGTAGGAGATGAAAATCTATTTATCAGACAGAAGTGACATGACAAGGCAGGTATGTCAATTTTTGGTTGTGAATTTAAAAATAGTGTAGTTTTGGATTTAGATTATTAGTTAAGCTGAATGGTTGTTCATAACATGTATTAAAGTGGAATTTAAATTATAATAAATTAGATTCTATTGTAAAAGTCTAAAAGGCAACTTTCTGTTATAGAAAGAACTGTTCTTAAATGTTATGTTGATAAAAATATTATTCATTGTAATGACGTCATTGATGACAGTTTAAAAGAGAAGACGAAAGTTTAAGTTAGTTTGAAATAGAAAGAGAAAGGAATAATACCTAAATGTAAGCAACCTATAGACGGAAAGAGATAAGATACATAGTATGTTGTAAAAGATAAAAAGAGTAATGTTGGTTGCCTAATATTGTTGTTGTAATGGTTAAAAACAAAATGAGAAAATTTTAATGTAATTGATTATCTAAATCAGTGATCTTATAATTTGAAATTTGAATGTGGTAATGGAGTAAACAGACTGAAATGGGTGAAATATATTACTGTAAAAGTTTTCACGGAGAGAGAGAGAGGTTTAGCAGAAGCAAGTAAAAAGCAAGTAATGATGGTTGCCTGATATGATAAGATTGAAAAATATAATTTTAATTAAATTACTGGAAGAATAGTATGCATTTAATGAAAAATTTGATGAAAATGACCTAAAAGATGTTAAAATATCAGATGAACTGGAATTATGATTTAAAATAATCTAGATAAAGAGGGAATGGCATGAATGTTAATATCAGAGATGTAAAATGAAGTGTGTGTCAGACAATTGTAAATGAGCTATAAGTAGTTTTGAAACGGAATAGATGAAGTTAATGAGTTATAACCATGTACTGAGATTTTCCCATCGATTTTGTTTAAAATATTTTTCTTGTACCATTTTTGTTGTAGTAATCCACATTGACTTTACAGACGACTCTTTATAGTCTTCGCATTGCCTTTTTTCATGTTAAAGACATAATCCTCGAGAATTTTTGATAGTTCCGTTATGGCAACGGCGGATCCAGCAACCTTGCAAGGTGGGGGCAATGAAATAAAAATTTTCTCGTGACTGATGTACGCAGGAGTTTTTTTCGGGATGGGCTATTATTTTCTTATTCTTCATGTACCATGTCTTTCAAAACGTTGGTTATCATCATAGGTATCTTAATTTTATTTATTGCCACCCTAAATCAACCATGAATTTCTTCTTCGTCCTGGACTGCGTTTGCCTGCTATTTTCACTTGAATATTTTGTAGCCAGCTATAATTGGGACCTCTCATTAAATGTCAGAAATAATCCAGCTATCTCTTCTTGATGCTTGTTATAATCCCAGTAGTCTTGCTGAGACATTCTAGTATTGTGTAGTTTCGAATATTCTTCATCCAATAAACTCTTAAAATCCTTCTCTTGCACGACATTTCGAGAGCCTCAAGGCGATTTAGTTCAATTTTATTCACAGTCCAAGACTTGAAACCCTACACTACAGTAAGACCGAGAACACGTAGCAGCGAAGTAGTCGGATCATTAATGCCTATTTTAGGTCTCTGTTACATAATACTTTGGACATCATTCTAAAAGCGGCTCTTATTCGGGGGGTTTTATTAAATGATCAAATTACCATAACATAGCACCGGCAATTGGTCTCTGGCATTGAATTGAATAGATAGCTATTGAATAGATTTTTTATTGTGGGACTTTTTCATTTATTATAAAGACTTTAAATAATTTTCCATTCCAAGGAATTCTGCCATATTTATGTTTCAGTTATTCAGTTATCAACATCCATCCATCCAATGGCACTACAGCCCAAATCGTGCCTTGGCCTCCTTCAATAAGCTTCCCCAGTTATCAACAGGACACAAAATTCACTATTTATGTTCAATCGTAATCTCTTTCTTAAGAACAGTGTCAGTAGACACCAGGCGAGGTCTCAAGGAGGGGGCAATTGACTCTATTGATCCCCGCTTGGATCCGCGCCTGCGTTATGGTAGTACATCTTTCAAGCGTAAAATTTCTCACCCGTAGGAACTACGCAAATTGTGTCCAAATAGAGCTTCTGAAGCTCTACGTGTTCAATGGAACATTTTCCGAAACCATTTTTTTGATTTCTTCAGCTGACTGGCATCCAAATCTTGATTTTTCGTGTGTATTCTTTACAAGAATAAAAAACAGCTAAACGCCGTAAAAATGAGTGGCGCATAAATTATTCCAGCTACAAAAGATCTGATATGAATGTTACGTGGCGCGAAAATGGATTTTCATTTGATGCAAAACAAAATTTTAATTTTATTTTAAAATATTTTTCCATAATATTTGCTAAATTTGAAGTAAACGCGCCACAAAATAGTAACTTTGATACAGTTTGAATTTTGAAACTCTTTTGTGGCGCGTTTACTTCAAATTTAGCAAATATTATGGAAAAATATTTTAAAATAAAACTAAAATTTTGTTTTGCATCAAATGAAAATCCATTTTCGCGCCACGTAACATTCATATCAGATCTTTTGTAGCTGGAATAATTTAAGCGCCACTCATTTTTACGGCATTTAGCTGTTTTTTATTCTTGTATCAGGAGTTTTTCAAAGGTATTTATAAATTAAATGTATGAAGTTGAATGCAATGTTCCTCTATTACACGTCAAGCTTTATAAATTGTCACCTTTGTTGCATTATCTCCCAAATGATCTAGTGTCCATCGAATGTACACTAGATTTTTTTCTATTCGAAATAGATTGAAAAAAAAAATATATTGAGATGGCCGGTAAATGAAGTCGGATTGCCCGTTGCCAGATCAAATTTAGCGTCGTAACCACTACAACTACATAAACCATTTGGGGAATAATCGTTAATTGGATTATACTTTTGTATCTTAATAAATTCTAAACGGCTTAACCGATTTTGATCAGTAAACATGAGTTTGAAACGTATTAACCAATAGTATCTGGTGGATCTAAGGTCAAGTATGCTAACTGAAGCTATTACAGGAATTATTGAGCTTTCGAAATTTTTTTTCCCACAGGAAATAGATTTTATCATATTTATGAAGCCTATAACCTAAAAATTCGAATTTTCTCGGATATGAGGTATACATCGTTAGATTCGTCTCGAGTTCTTCTACAAACGCTAAGTTATTGGCGCAATTCGTACGTTGAAATGTTGAGTAATTGTCGAAAAACCAAAATTTTCAAAGTTTAGTTTTTCAGTTTTTCGGCTATACTGAGCCGTGTATATGTCTGATCCTGACGGCTTAAATACCATTTGAAAGCTTAAGTCAACAGTATTGATTTGATGTATTTGCGGTTCTCCTGCCTCTTCGTGATCCGAATATATATACCCCCAAAAAATATGCCGTTTTGTACCTACCAAGTCCTATAGCTGGCTTATGGGTGGTCAAAAGTAACAAACTACACCGGTTCTAAATCGGCCCTGACCCCCTCTTTAAACACAGAGAAAAATATCAAATCGGTTTAACTTTCAAACACACATACATACATATCCACAAATATTTTCCCTTTTTTAAATAAAAATTGAGTCACATTTCTAAGCTCTGTAACTTTTGAATGGTATAACCGATCTTCAAAATTAGACATGCGTTGGAAAGGTAATGATCAGTTCTATTAGAAGCCTCAAAGGTTGGACAAATTTTTAAACTTTTTGGGAGTTTTGGTGACGAGAACGAAAAAGAGGACCTAAATAGGAAGGGCCGTAAAATCTACACCCTTGGACCAAAATCGATGGTTGACATATAAATGGGTGAGTATTTTCTGAACTTTAAGATGGGAGTTGGCCCAATTTTCAATTCAGTCAGATTTAGAAAATCGAAAATTTTGTGTATATATAGTGTCGCATGTAGGGTGGTGTGGGTGTGCGCCACTGGCGAGAACTGCCGTTCTCTGGTAATGTTCAAAATTAGACATGCGTTGGAAAGGTAATGATCAGTACTGTTAGAAGCCGCAAACGTCGGACTTAAATTTTCGAAGTTTTTGGGAGTTTTGGGGACCAGAACGAAAAACAGACCCTAAATAGGAAGGGCCGTAAAATCGACACCCTTGGACCAAAATGGATGGTTGATATATGAATGGGTGAGTCTTTTTCTGAACTTGAAGATGGGAGTTGGCAAAATTTTCAATTCAGTCAGATTTAGAAAATTGAAAATTTCGTATATATAATAGTGTCGCGTGTAGGGGGTGTATTTCTGCGCCACTGGCGAGAACTGCCGTTATCTGGTAATCTTTCCAATATAAAACTAACAGCTTCGATAACTAATAAATCGAAAACTATTAATTTTATCAAAAAAATGTATAATGAACATTTTTTGCTTATAATTAATATTTTTACCAGCATTTGCGGTCAAAATATAAAAAAAATTTCCACCCTCGAGATGAGGTGGCAACCACCCCATGGTAAAAGCGTCTTTGGCATCATATAGATTTTGATCCTTGGACTATCCACTACTTATTGTCAAATTTTTAAGCAAATCGATCCATTCTGTAAAAATTGCGAAGTGAAAAATTTCAGTTCCTGGAGTAATTATACTTTTGGAGCTCTATAACTTCTGAACGACTTACCTGATGTTGATCACTAAACATGAATTTGAAACGTATTGACAAGTAGTGTCTGATGCATCTAAGATCGAGTATGATAACTGAACGTATTACAGGAATTATTGAGCTTGAAAAACCGTTTTTTACCATAAGAAATAGATTTGATCATATTTATGAAGCCTATAACTTAAAAATTCGAATTTTCCCAGATATAAAGTATACACCGTTAGACGCGTCCTGAGTCCTTCTACAAACGCTCAGTTATTGGCGAAATTCGTAGGTTGAAATTTTGAGTAATTGTCGAAAAACCAAAATTTTCAAAGTTTAATTTTTCAGTTTTTTGGCTATGGTGAGCACTGCGTATGTCTCAGCTTGATCGCTTAGGCGGCATTTGAAAGCTTAACTCAACCCTATTGATTTGGTGTATTGACGGTTTTCCTTTCTTTCCTTGCACCTAAGATATATACGCCCAAAAAATATGCTATTTTGTATTTACCTAGTCCTCTAGCTAACTTACGGGTAGTCAGAAGTCAAAAATTAGACCGGTTCTGAATCGGACCTCACACCCTCTTAAAACACAGAAAAAAAAATTCAGATCGGTTTAACTTTTCCACACACATACATACATACATACATACATACATATCCACAAACATTTTCCATTTTTTAAATAAAAATTGAGTCATATTTCTGAGCTCGATAACTTTTGAATGGTAAAACCGATTTTCAAAATTAAACATGCGTTGGAAAGGTAATGATCTATGCTATCAGAAGCCGTAAAGGTCGGGCTTAAATTTTTGAAATTTTTGGGAGTTTTGGGGACGAGAACGAAAAACCGGCTTTAAATGGGAAGGGCCGTAAAATCCACACCCTTGGACCAAAATGGAGAAGTAACATATAGATTGACGAGTCTTTTCCTAAACTTTAAGATGGGATTTGGCCCAATTTTCAATTCAGTCAGGTTTAGAAAATCGAAAATTTCGTGTATATATAGTGTCGCTTGTAGGGGTGTTGTGCGCCACTGGTGAGAACTGCCGTTCTCTGTGGATATCTGTCCAAAATTCATTACGCCTCAATAACGTTTGTCAATATGACAACAATAGAATTACCAGATACCTTCGTGACGGATCTGTCATAATTTTATCGCTGAGAAATCAGGAGCAGAAAGGAGTTTTGTCAGTAGAAAACGTGGCGTTGATATAACGTTTTATCAGGTGAAAATAGTCTAGTAGACCAGTAAGGATCTGTTTTTAGGTGGATGTGAGAGGTGGCATTCAGATTTTTGCGGATAAAGTTAGGTGATAACTTCGTTAATATTAATTAAATTATGCTCCTTCTCAAATATGCCCGGAACATTAATGAAAAAAATAAAATATTTAAAAATTTCTAAAAATTTCATTTTTTTTCTACTTTTTTGCTTATAACTTTAAAGCTATTCATTTTAGAACAAAGTAGTATAGGAATAAAACAAAGATAATTATATTTTCTATCAGATGCGATTGGTTAAAAATGTCTTAATTTATCACCCTTGCTTCAAAATAGCAATAAATATAAAATAAGGGGGCAAAGCAAGCCTGTCCTTATTCAATGATTTTCCATCATTTAGGTTACATTTGGAACCTTCCTAATTCGCTTAGAAAATTTGTGTAATGTGCTAAAACCGTACACCAAATTTCATTAAAATTGACTTACTAGATTTTGCATAATAATTTTGCAATCTAAACTTTTTTAAAAAATTAAAATCTTGCACAACAAAAACAAGAACATACAAAGATTTGTCAATTTTTTTACATATAAAGAAGTACTCTACCTATCCAATGCACTTTACAGAATTGTAATCGGATAATTTAAGCAGCATCAGCAATGTTTTAAAATTATAAACAATTTTTTGGCTTATAAACAAATTAGTGCTGTGTTCAGGAGGGGGTGCTGCGGGCTCCTTTATTTAGATGGACTTACCCAAGTTTTTTATGTATTTTGACCCGTATAACACGAATTTTTTGGGTAACAATTGATCCGGATATCGATAAGATTGTTACAAACAAAAACCTTGAGGAATTACATAACATCGATTTTTCGCAAAATAAAACATTTTTTTTTATTTATTGGGTAATTCTAAGCAAAGAATGTTCTTACAAGTTTTTTCGTAGGATGCATAGTTTTCGAGATAAACGCGGTGGAACTTTCAAAAAATCGGGAAATTGCAATTCTTGAACGCGAATAACGTTTGATTAAAAAATAAAATAGCAATTCTGCTGGCAGCATTTGAAAGTTTAAGTCAAATTATACCGGTTTTAATTATTTGCATTGCTAAAAATTTATTTTTTTATTATTAAACAAAGCTCCTTGTTTATAAACCAAAAAATTGTTTATAAATTTAAAACATTGCTGAGGCCCCTTAAATAATCCGATTTTAATTCTGTAAAGTGTATTAGATAGGTAGAGCACCTCTTTATATGTAAGAAAATTAGCCAACTTGTAAATGGTCTACTTTTTGTTCAGAAAGATTTTAAAAATTTGAACTTTTTTAAAAACATTTAGATTGCAAATTTATTATGAAAAATTTATTAGGTCGATTTTAATGAAATTTGGTACACGATTTAAGTACATTACAAATAATTTCTTAAGCGAATTACTAAGGTTCTAAGTGCCACCAAAGTGGTTAAAAAATATTGAATAACAACAGACTTATTTTGCCCCTATATTTTGTATTTATTGCTATATTGCAGAAAAGGTAATACCTTAAGACATTTTTTATCAGTCGTATATCATACAAAATTCAATTATCTTTATTTTATTTCTCTACGACTTTGTTCCAAAACGAATCGTTTTAAAGTTTTAATGCAAAGAAAGCAGAAAAAAATCGATGTTTTTCGAAATTTTTAAATATTTTAATTTTTTTATTGATGTTCCGGGCATATTTGAGAAGGAGCATAAATTATTATTACTGAAGGTGTCACCTAACTTTTTTCGCAAAAATCCGAATGCCACCTCTCACATCCAAAAATAGACGTTTTTTCGCAGATCCTTACTGGTCTATAGTGAAATAGTCCAGTTAACGTACTCGAATACAGATAACTCCCATTAAAACGTTATAAAGACACATTAGTTAGACTCGTAGTAAGCTATGGTTGTGAGACCTGGATAATGACAAAATAATATAAAGCCCAACTTAAGACATTCTAAGATGGGATCCACATAAAAGAAACATGAAACGTAAGTCACGTTTCATGGAAATAAAACACTGGTAAATAAATAAACGTCCGGCCAATTATGAAACTCTCCGAAAATAAAAATGTTTTATGAGCATGAATCACACTCGTTTCATTGGTAGGCGGACTTCAAGATTTGTTTAGCCGTGTTTTATTTTCATGAAACGTGTTTTACGTTTCATGTTTCATGTTTTACGTTTCATGTGTCGTTGGTGTGCCTTAAGACACATAAAGGGCACGATATTGTAAGTTTCATAAAAGTTAGCGAATGGCTGAGAGATGTCCAAGACAAGAAGATATAAAATCGTCAAAAAAATATTACAATAATTGAAGCTGATGGGAAGACGTAAAAAATGAATGAGGTGATTGGATGACGTAGAAGATGACCTCAAAACTACGAATGTAAGATAATGGAGGAAAAGGACATAAAAGAGGTCTGAATTGAAGAACATAGACAGACGGGGTTATGATGTCAAAAGAAGGGTAAGAAAAGTATTCCGAAAGATCTTATTATGCTTTCGTATTAAAAATAATCACAAGAAAACATGATAAAATGAGCTTGTTAGCTTTTAACTTAAACACGCTATAATTAGTATCTATCAATACGTAATAATTTCCAGTTAACGTACTCCACTGTTTGCTAATTGAAGCATTTTTTATAAGCTGATAAAGAGTGAAGTTTACACCACCGCACTTTTCTACGAGCTAGTGTTATATTTTAATCCTTTTGAAACATTTTTAATTACCCATTAAGCTATAAAATACTTGTACGCCACTAAAGCATTGTAAAGACTCGCTTTGCATAGCGACGGAAGAAAGAATTAGCGGTGGGTGAACCCTTTATTAAAATATTAAGTTTTTATTTAAATTTAGCTTTATAGCTACAAGCGGGCGTTGTGAATTACTTTGTATGTTACGAAATAAGTAGTTATTGCCAAATTACACAGATGTGGGATGATTTTAACGAAAACAATTTCCTAGCTCGGATCAGTTTTTGACTTTACTTTTAACATGCTGTAGCATTATGATACTATTAACTAATCTGTATAAATTCCTAATAATATCAGTATATTTTACATATTCACATCGTCCTACCCATTCCCATTGAGTTACCCATCCTTCTGGTTTTATTGCGTTAATTGGGTATTGCGAACGGGTAACTCATTTCGAGAATCTACTCACATAACCCCATGGACGTATAAATAAAGAGGCACAACCCCCATAAAATTTTTAAGTGGTGGACAAATTTCAGTATATTTTTTTAAGGTGTTCCTTAGGTACTTGTCCACTTTCAATAAAAAATCTCTAATAGCTTTCGATATATTGAAAAAATTCGATTTTCATTTTGTAACTTCAAAGGGCTGTAACTTTTTTTATGAGCACATTTGTACTAAGGTAAGTTAGGTTCAATCGAACTCAATTCGGAAGGGGAAGCGATTCAATAAGGATATAAAAATATTTTCTTAAGGGTCGAGGGTCGAGCCACTTCCCACCTGACAACACTCTGATGCGCTATAGGGGCTCTCTATCAGCAAAGTGCTTATGTGAGACGTCCTAGGTACAAGGACTTACGCACTAAATCCTACCCCGATCAATGCGTGAGGCACTCTATTCCCGCTATTTCTAGTGACTAGTGACCTATTATTGATCTATATTGCTAGCTCGGGCCTTGAGTCCTCGCGCCGGGCTTTGTTTCCTAAAGAAGAGTTCTATTTAAACAAATTATTTTCCGAGACCTTTTCCACAACACACAACTTTTAATGCATTTTAATAATGAAAAACTTCGTTTAACTGATGCAGTTGTGGCTGGGATAGTTAATACCTACTACTTCACACAACTTGACCACTTCACACAGTGACTTGTTTAAACCAGTAGTTATAAAGAAATACCCAGATTTCTGGGTATTTCTTTATCGCTAATGTCAGTTGTTTCATAAACGACACTTAACTGAGAATGCAAAGCTGAGATATCAAAAGATTTTCATTATTTAATCGTAGTGAAATAAATTCCTCTGTGGGAAATTTTGATGAATTATAATTAAAAATATTAAGATTATATATAATTCTACAAATTTTAAATCGTTAAAATTTTGATCGTTAGAATTCATTTGTTATAGAATATTATCAAAAGGTCTCTCTGTTGCCGACATTATCAATCTTCATTATTTCTCTTTCATGTTCAAACCCCATATTTTCAGTTTTATCCCAAATATTTTTAAACTGCTTTCGTTTTTTAATTATCGTATTAATAAAGTCATCAATTTGTCTTATACAAAATGCAATGTCATTGGACTTCATCTGTAAAATGTCAAATAAAAGATCAGTAAAAGGAAAAATATCTGCAAGAAATTTAAATCGAAATACATATTCTTTAAGCGAATGTACAGCCGGTTCCTAAAAAAACTGATACGACTCTTACTAAGATTTGATCATGTTGAGCAGTGTATTTGATTGATCTGATTATATTTATTATGACAGACAAATAATAAAATAAACAAAAAACTGATTACATATTATGTTAATTCATAAATTGTACTAATTATTAAGGTCTAAATGTTTATATTATTTTGGATTCCTGTATTTTATAAAGAGTATAAATATGATAGTTTTTACATCAAATAGATCACATAATTATTGTAAACGTGGATTATACAACAAAACAAATTAATATTCAATGTAAATAAATAAAAACTTAAGAAATAGAGAACAAGTATTAAGTTATAATCTTTTAAGATTTGTAGTGCAAGTGCAAGCGTTTTTGCACTGCATTGTTAATAATTATTAAAAAACGGCTCCGAACTCTTGGGAGAAGCCGATAACAATAACAACTAAAAAAGTTGTCAGATACCTGGATATTTCCAAGTCGTGATAAAATTAGGTGCAATTTATATTTTTATAGTAGAGGATCTTTGAATCCGGAGCAATCCTATACTTTTTTTTATTTTTTTGAAACCGGTAAGCACAAAATTAGTTTGGTGTTTAAAAAAATTAAAACAAACTGTTTAAAGTATATTTATTTTTAAGAAATCATATAATAGAAGTATAACTTCTTACGTGCGTACAAAGTACACACACATTCTTTTTTTTATTATTATTAGAATAAAACAAACGACTTAACTCAACAATATATTGAAGCAATAATTGTAAAAGTCTTGACTGCTTCTGTTCTTGTGTAAAAGCTTGTTTTTTTGCTGCAGTTCGGTACCTAAGACTCGATGCTTTAATTCTGCGCCAAGTTGTTGTCTTTCTTCCCGGAAACTGTGACATAATTCTTGCAGTTTTCGCATCTTCAAAAGGATTCTCTTCTAATCTATCCAAAAGCGTACGATCTTCATGAGCGGTAGATATTTTTAGTCTTCCAGAACCTTGCTTTCTTTCAAGAGTTTCTTGTTCTCTCCATCTTTTATTAATATTAAAAACTGTTGTTCTGCTTACGTTAAAATGGTTTGCTACGGCAGATAGTGACCAACCATCTTCTAATTTCGTTACAATTCTTGCTTTTAGTTCTTTGCTAGCGTGTAGAGCCATTTTTTGAGGTTGAACCAGAACTGTCAATACTGACAGTTCGTATGGGTCGAACAGAATAAGCTATCTGACAAATTTTAAGATTTGGCAGTGACGTTGACAGTATGTAAATATTAAGTATTTATCCTTCAAAATACACTGCTCAATTTTCTACAAAACACGCTTCAAGAGTCGTGTCAGTTTTTTTTGGAACCAGGTGTACATGTACGTACCTAACCACCGCTGCAGCAGTAACAGTCAGAAGGCGCTAGGATGCTCTAGGACGAGCGCTTCCAGGGTACCAAAATTCGCGCAACTAGTGGGTTGCGGTCATTGAACCCTGACCAATTTTTAAATCGGACAACTGCATGACAAGCGGCGATTTTGAGATGCGCTTCTGTCACGAGAAGACCGAATATGTAGTCGAATTGTGTGCCTATTGATTTCGTTCGTACGCGATTAATTTTTAATATTTTTCAATGCGTATGCCAAGGTAATAATATGTAGATTACTTGGATTAGGGAAAAAATTTTGTTATTAAATAGGTATTAATAATTAATAATAGATATATTTTCTTATATCGAAGTAGGTATAGAGATGCGGCGCTTCCCTCGCTTCCATGGACCGCACGCCTCTGAATCGAACTATTTTTGACCTCAGAATGTGTGGTATAATTTATCACCAATCTTTTTGGGACACCCTGTATAAAATATCGGTTGCTTCATGCCTCGCTGAGTAATTCTGTTTTTTCGTATTTTTCTTTTAGTCGGTCTTAACGTTTCTGCATATAATTCAAAACTAGAAGTATGCACTGTTCAAAAATTTGCCTTTTCAGGCATATCAGCATATTTTGTCGTTTTGTTTTGTTTTAAATTCCGTATTTATCAGCTTGCCAAATGGTAATGTTTCTTGTCGTTTATTGTGGCAGATATGTATTTGTCCTAATTTTGTAACTTATATTTGTTGAGGGTTACTCCTCTAGAGAAATAAAGAGAAATAAGCAAAATTTAGGGAAGGTCAGGACATCTTAATAGCCAGGTTTAGATAGCACAAGTCTGTTTTTTGAAATTAAATTGAAATAAATTTTCGAAATTTTTTTGTTCTTCCCGTGACGTGAGACCATTTGCAATTTAATATTTTAAATTCACATTTTTTAGGCATATTTCAAACGCTTCATATTTATTGCTAAGCTGAAAATTTAAACATCGTGTTATAGTTTTTTAAGACTATACTCTAATAATGGAAACTTCATAGTGACCAGTAAATGGCAATAATAAATTTTATTGATCTCATGAATAGGTATCATAAAAAATGGCAAAAATCGCGTAACGTTTATTATTTAACATCTTTATAGACACTGACTTCATTTTCTACAAAATGCGAAAATTGAGTACCAGCTTCAATTTTTGATGTTTAAAATGCATTTTGATTTTTGTCAATTCGACACTCCAATCAAAAGATATCGAATTTTTACCGTCCAGTTGAAACAAGTTTTATTTATAAAATTGATTTCCCGCGCGTAATTGACATTAAAAGTCGACGGTCTCTTCAAGCGTTGTTTCTGAGAGAATGATTCATTCTGGAAAAAAAGTGCTAACAAACATTTTTGTTCAAAATCGCAGCTACACTTGTTGTCAAACATTTTTTTTATATATTTGACGTAAACATATTCTTGGTAATACAATGTTTTTGGTTTCCCTCTATATAGTCTAGGCGCCAAATAGAGGTCACCGTGTCATTTTCAATTCTGATGGACAAACTCAACGGTTTCTTATGGATTTTTGGCTGTTGATTACGAATTTCGAGGGGGATTTCGATCCGAGTGGTCAAAAAATTTAAACAATTTAATTGTTTATAAATTGTTTATAAGGCTCTGGGTCATAAACTAAAAAAGATACAAAAAATGTTTCAAATAAAATTTGTTCCTTAATAAAAAACGAAGAAATAACCGTTTACTAAACTTCAATCCGACAATTAGAACTCAAGACATTGTAAAATTAGTGAACAATGCAAATTGCAAATTGCAAAACAAGTATTTTTCGAAGCTTTATCGATCATAACTGGGCTTCTACGCATGTAAATGAGCCTTATAAGGTGTCCTTTTAAAGCTTAATTAAGAGGCTTCCAAACAAAGTTTGTTAAATTATTTGATCTTCATTTGTTTTAAAGTAATACCCGTTTGAATTTATAATTTTCTTAAAAATATTGTACATTCATTTGTTTATAAGAGTTTCAAGCAAATTTGAGCTATAAGCATTTATACTTTAATTAACAATAATGATAGAAAAACTCAAAAGGAACAATTTGAGCTTACGAAACTGTTCGTAAGTTTATTTTTGGTTAAGATGTCGATATTTTAATGGCGCGCTATGAGGCGCAAGATTGGCTCACAGCGTTTTTGTTCACGCGCTAAGATCTCGATGCAAATTATAATTTCTATGTATATATACGTTATCTTCATTTTTCATTTTTGAAGATCCTAATAAAATTTTATCATATACTTCTTATAATTAAATCATCATACTGTATCTCGTATCACCTTTCATTCTATTTAATTTGTCTTCTATTTTTTGTACTAAATGAGAAAAAAAACACATTCAAAACTAATATTTCAGAAATATAACTAAAAAGTGAGTTGATATTATTTATTATTACTATGGAATAGTCAAGGCTTCCTGAGCAAAATAGTGTAACACGAGAGCAGTCGTTCGGTATATTTACCATGATATTTATTACTTGACTGTGAGTTGATCTTGAGCCTCAGAGCGTGCTATTATATTATCAATATCTTGGCCAAATATAAACCTACGAACACTTTCCTAAACTCAAAATACACCTTCTTAGTTTTTCTATTATTAGTTTTAATTAAAGTATAAATGTTTATTGCTCAAATTTACTAAAAACCCTTATACAAAAATTAATGTACAAATTATTTAAGAAAATTATAACTTCAAACGAGTATAACTTTAGAACAAATGAAGATAAAGCAATTTGACAACTTTGTTTGGAAGTCTATTAATTAAGCTTTAAAATGAGTCCACGAAAAGCTCATTTTACTGCGTAGAAGCCGAGTTACGATCGATAAAGCGTCGAAAAATATTTAATTGACTGTAAGCCGATCTTCCGCCACATAGCGCGCCATTAAAATATCGACATCTTGGCCAAAAATAAACTTATGAACATTTTCGTAACCTCAAATTGTTCCTTTTGAGTTTTTCTATCATTATTGTTCATTAAAGTATAAATGTTTATAGCTGAAATTTGCTTGAATCCCTTATAAACAAATGAATGTACAATAATTTTAAGAAAATTGTAATTTCAAACGGGTATATTTTCAAAACAAATGAAGATCAAGTAATTTAACAAACTTTGTTTAGAATTCTGTTAATTAAGCTTTAAAACCACACCTTCTAAGGCTTATTTTCCTGCGTAGAAGCCGAGTTACGATCGATAAAGCTTCGAAAAATACTTATTTTGCAATTTGCAATTTGCATTGTGCACTAATTTTACAATATCTTGAGTTCTAATTGTTAGATTTAAGTTTAGTAAACGGTTATTTTTTCGTTTTTTATTAAGAAACACATTTTATTCGAAACATTTTTTTTATCTCTTTTAGTTTATGAGCCAGAGACTTATAAACAATTTATAAACAATTAAATTGTTTATAACAATTTTTGACCACTCGGATCGAAATCCCCCTCGAAATTCGTAATCAGCAGCCAAAAATCCATAAGAAACCGTTGAGTTTCTCCATCAGAATTGAATATGACACGGTGACCCCTCTGGCGCCTAGACTAATACGAATAGAAGCGTTGTTTGGGGTTTGGTTTCCCTCTAGAAGCGCGTTGTTTGGGGGAAGCCCGGTGATAGGAGGGGCAAACTTTTTTGCATCTTTTTGAGATCCCAAAATTGATATTTTCAGCAAAATGCAGCTTGTCCGTATGAGTCCGTAGTTTAGAGGTCAATTCCGACTTTTAGAGGTCGATTGGAGGAATACTACTCAAGTGTATTACATTTTTTAAATTTTGAAATGTGTTTAATTCGTAAAACAACTTTATCATTTGGCTTTAATACAAATTTCAGTTCTCCACATCGTCGCATCAAAGCAACAGTAGGATATGTAAAATAATGTAGTTTCGAGAAAATTCGTAAATATACAAAGTTTTCGTTATGAAAATTTCATTTTCAGCTTGTTTATTATTAATTTTACGAAAAAAGGTTATTCCCTATAAAAAGTTCTGCATGGTCCAAAACTCAAGATTCAACCATCACATATAAAATTTTATGAATGTTATATGAGGTATGTCAAAAAGTTTGAATTTCACTCTAGAGTAAAGTAGTTTTGTTTTCAACAATATTGGAAATTGCAATTATGAAAAGTGGTTTGGAATTAAAAACTATATTCTAATATGCAATTACATCCTTCTAATCGAATTTTTTGTTAAATTATGGATAACTAATATTATTTTCAGTTATTTCAATTCTGATAACTCTTTTATTATTAATTTTACGAAAAAAAAAATAATGTGTGTGTACTTTGTACGCACGTAAGAAGTTATACTTCTATTATATGATTATATGATTATAAACGAAATTAATATACTTTTTATTTATATTTTATTTAAATATTAAATTAATTTATACTTACTACTTCTCAAACATTTTTATTAAAACAGTGACAAAAATTAAAATAATAAAAAAATAAAACACACAAAAACACATTGAAAATGCCACAAATGATTTCTGAACATTAATTGTCGGAAAATTTTTTAACTAAATACGTATTTTCTGAAAATAAAATTATATAATAAATATACTTACAATCATAAAATGTATAAAAAAAAATAAAAAAATAAAAGTTTCTATTGGGATTCGAACCAACTTACCACGCGGCTGGTATTTGCGTTGTATTGGGATTCACTCGCATTCAAACTTCGCATTATGACCATTATAATCACAGAGACAGCTTGTCATTATGTGCGAAGATCGTCTAACTAAGCAGATTAACCTTTTGACATTTTTAACTTATGTAAATCAAATTATTTTGATTTTGAATTGAAATGATTTAGAATTGAAAAAATACAACAAAACATAGAGTAAGAAAACAATATTTTAGGTGAATATTGATAGACATTTTGATGGTAATCAAATTATGTAAATAAAATTATTACATACTACTTATGTATTTTGGTAGGTTCAAGGTAGGTATCGGAGCCCGTATAACGACTAATAAATTTCGCAATCACTTGCGTCGTGCAAAGTGGCTATGTTCAAATATCATAACAAAATTTGATCAACTATTTATAAAACGCTTACCAGTGAAAGATTCTTTAGCTTTGAATAAGCGAGATCTGCGGCAGGCATACTAGTCACAGTTTGATGAGCTTTCACATTGGCATGCAACAATCATCTCTTCTATGTAAATAAGTCCAAAAATATAATATGAAAACTATTTAAAAAGGCAGTATAACCATTAACTAACTTTTTGTTTGTTGTTTCTCTTCCTACAAATTTTAAAACGCAACAAGCATACATTATAACCAAACCACAGTCCCACAGCTGCCTTATTGGATAATTTTTGTCATGTCATTTGAACATCCAATCAGAACAAAGTTATAATGCGCATGCGCCCGGTCGCTAGGTTTTACCATATAAAATTTCACCGTCATTACGCCCGTAAAGAAGTATAACTTCAAAAATGATCCTTAATAAAAAGTTCTAGATGATCTAAAACCTAAAATACAATTATATCAAGTTTTATCAATTTTATACGAGGTATGCCAAAAAAATAAATTTAGATCAAAAGCAAATTACCTTTATAGTTCAGAATATTTCAATTAGAAGAATGTAGTTAGGGGCCATTCCGCGAACATACGCCTGTTTTGGATTATTTCGACAACGAATATTTTCCAATTATTCCAATAAACAACAATGTAATTCACAAGTTACTTTCGTTCTTCTTATTTTGCACAGTAAAATACTCGTTGTCGAAGTAATCCAAAACAGGCGTATGTTCGTGGAATAGGGTGTACATACTGAAACATAGTTTTTAATTTGAAATAACTTTTCATTATAACAATTTTCAATATGGTGAAAAATAAACATATGTTACTCTTGAGCGAAATTAATATTTTTGACATACCTCGTAGAAAATTGATAAAATTTAACATAAGATGGTTGTATTTTAGACCTTAGACTATGCATAACTTTTTATTAAGAATCACTTTATTTCGTAAAATTAATAATAAAAGAGTTATCTGAATTGAAATAACTGAAAATAATGTTAGTTAACCATAATTTATAAAAAAAAATCCAATTAGAAGGATGTAATTGTATACTAGAATATAGTTTTTAATTCCAAACAACTTTTTATAATAGCAATTTTCAATATTGTGAAAAATAAAGCTACTTTACTCTTGAGTAAAATTCAAACTTTTTGCCATACCTCGTATAATATTCAAAAAATTTGATATTTGATGGTTAAATCTTAGGTTTTGGGCCATTCAGAGCTTTTTATGAAGAATAACTTTTTTTCGTAAAATTAATAATAAAAAAGTTTTCCATATGGATACAAATTACAGGGACATACTGTAATATATCATTTAATAATATAGGTAATACAGATATTCGCGCATGTGTTAAAAGTGCCTTATAGTCGAATTTATTTTTGATGGATTTTTAATCTACGAATGATACTACAAAAGTATAAAGCAAAAAAATAGAGATTTTCTCTTGAAAACGGTGAAGACAACATATATATTTTTATTTAATTGAATATAGGCTAGTTGTTTAACCCATTAACCGCCAAGCAAAGAAATACTGCAATAATATGTAATATATTTGATTAACTAGAGTAAAATAAACTTAAACATTCGTAAAAAAATTTTTTTACACTTTAATAATGGCAGGTGTCACAACAACAAAATGGTTCGTTTTCGAACCTTTGGCGGAAATGAGATATAAAAATTGAAATACACAATTTTATTTGTTGTGAAAAGTCTCAAAATATTTAGAGTGTAAATGGACCTGGAAGTTTTCATAAACAAAAATAATATGGTTAGAACATTGCCTACACCTTCTTCAGCTTCTTTGGCAAAAATGAAGTCGAACGGCCCTCTATCCTTTTTAGAAATTATTTTAGATATTTGAAGTTTACACTTTCCAATCCTGTATCTTGCACTGTGCCAGTTGCATAAATTCGACGAATCGACATATTGTCTACTGTCTACAACACTACACATCCTCCCTTATAGAGCCCCCCCCACCCTCCCCCACCCTAGATTATAACAAAACTGAATACCAGAATACCCGTCTTTCTAAAGGTACGTATCCACTATGTTCGTAATATTGGACCACCGAGGCACTGCCACACGGCCTTTGGCGCACTGTTGCACGGTCCGGGAGCGCCAACCATCCACTATGTTCACGAACCTCTTGCACTCCGCGCTCCCTGCAACTGCTCCAATCGATACGGTATGCGTTCCTCTACATATAAACCGACACCAATTGGAACGCCGAGACGGAGCGCGCACTGTTGCACGGTCCGGGAGTGTCTACCATTCACTATGTTTACAAACCTCTTGCGCTACGCGCTCCCTGCAACTGCTCCCATCTACATGCATGCGCTCCTCTACATATAAACCGCCACCTATTGGACCGTTGAGGCGGAGCGCACACTGTTGCATCGTCCGAGAGCGCCAACCATCCACTATGTTCACGAACTTCTTGCGCTCCGCGCTCCCTGCAACTGCTCCAATCGATACGGTATGCGCTCCCTTACATATAAACCGCCCCAGATTGGAGCGCCGAGGCAGAGTGCGCAAAATTGCACAGCCCGGGAGCGCCAAACGTGTCCACTATGTGGAGCAGTTGCAGGAGCTCGGAGTGAAAGCATAGTGGATACGTGTTTTTACACATAATAAAGAAATATCCCAACAAATTACTGCCTGTGCATCACCTTGAACTTATTCCTGATCAGACAGGATTATATGTCGACTTCCGCCAATGGTTGGTTATCGAACCATTATTTTCAAACACGAGATTTGATGACTCAGATATTATTTTTTTTGTATTTTTATAACAATTGGTGTACAAATAGGTTAAAAAAATAATGTTTTAATTTATTTGACCACAAAAGTGTTATGCCGATAAAATTACTACAGTAAAAATAAAGTTGCGTCGAAGGATTGAAAATGTCGGACATTTAGAAAATATTTTTGTGATGAAAGCATGAGTTTGGAAATTAAACAAAATTAAATTTAGTTACACTTATATCTTCTGGTTGCTTAAAAAATACAAAGATTTAAAAAAAATTAACGAATTGCCAAAAAAAAATTCTACAAAAAAATGGTGCGTTTTCGCACCTTTGGCGCTAAATGGGTTAATCTTATCTACCTCACTATAAAAATATTTAGTTTGAAAATGACTTCGACTCAAAAAGCCTCTTGTCGCATTGGCATCTTGTTTAATATACATAGCAAGTCGCCAGTAACAATATTTCGTTGTACGTAGATATTTGAAAGCAATTTCCACCCTTATTATATTTTCTTCAGTTTACAATTTACATTTTTAGGGTTTTTCAGGAAATTGTTATTCACTTTGTGCGTCTGGTGGAAAATATTACCATTCTTTAGTGGTGTGCAAACTAAAAAACCAGTTTCAACATTTCGATTCTGATAAATAGTGTTTGAATTTGTTCGGTGAATATAAGCATAAACTATTTTAAATATACTGAACATACGACAAACGTACCGATTTACTGTTAGTATAGTTATATTGGTTATATTGATTTTGTATATAACTCTGGACAATAAGGAACCAAATTAAATATTACGTTTATATCGCTCGCTGAGAACATTAGTGACGTAACTCAAAAAATACCAATTGTGACTTAATCTATTAAACATACTCCTAATATTGAACTTGATATTATGCTTTAATGACGGAAGTCTCGATACGTCAGTAATTTCCACTTCTGCATGCATTAGTGACGCAAGTCACTTTACTACAAACTACGTTTTTGAAGTCACTTTACTACAAAACGTTTTTGAAGTTACGTCACTAATGTTCTCACCAAGCGATATGGTATTAGCCACAGTTGATTTTAATGACAATTACAATTTTACCTAAACAGAAAAGAAATTGTTTTGAAAAAATGTTAACCACCAAGTTGTTGTTGATGTTATTTTTTGAGAAAACCTAAACCTGAACAGACCAGCCAAATGAAGGAAAGAAAACTTAATTGGGGAAACCTTCTACAGGAAGAAAACTAAATCAAACCAACAACACCAAAAGTAGTTGCGAATGAAATAAAAGAAATCATCAACCATAAGATAGCTCATGGGTATGATTTAGTAACCGGGAAGGTTTTAAAATATCTTCTTAGGGAAGCCTCAGTTCGAAAAATTATTAATCAAAAGATTGAAACCGGGTATAGAGAATAAAAACTAACTTGCATACTAAAAGTTTGGCTTCCGAGAAAGACAGTTGATCATAGATCAAGTCCAGAAAATAACGGACATAATTAAACAAATGTTAGAAGGAAAAGTCTGATCCAATATCTTCCTTGATGTGTCGCAGGTTTTTGAGAGGTGTGGGCTTATATGCAAATTAAGTAAGATTTTGCTCAAACAATAGTTTGTTGGAATCGTACATATTAAATCGAGTTTTAAGAGTCAAGCATATAGAAGCCTATTCTGAATCCAAATATATTAATCCAGGAGTACCACGAGGTGTTGGGCCTAGTCGTATACACGGTTTATACCAGGGATATTACCGAATTAACAAATGCCACTCTAGCTACTTCCGAAGACGGTACTGCCCTCTTGGCCATAGACAAATATCACCCATGTAAGCAGACCCACGTAAGAAGACCCACGTAAAGAAGAAACGAGAAGAGCTCGGCCTAAGGTACAAGAAAATATATTGGTAATTAAGAAGACATTCCACCAAGGCAATCTGCAATAAAATTATTCTGTATAAACAAATTCTTAAGCTCTCCATAGGGAAACAGTGATCTCCATAGGGACAGATGTAGACACTGTTAATCAGATCGTCGTGAAACTTGCCTGAAGTCACAAAAAACAGCTTCCAAATCACAGTAACACCGAGGCCACCCACAATAATGTAAATTTGGTAAGAAGACTCTAGAGGAAGAAGCCTTAGTTGGTGAAGTAATAGTACAAAGTAGAGTAAAGTGCGGCAATGATACACATAAAAATATTGTGTGATTAAGTTATTAGAGTCCAAGAATCGCTAGTGAGTAGTTTTTAGTTTAAGTTTTCTTGTTAATAATTAAAGCTAAACAAAAACTGCTTATTGATCTTTACAGATCAGATTACAGTTACAATAAAATATACCACGTTGGGTAAAAAACCTGTTAAAATAATAATTATAGCGCAGAGTTCGTGTTGTGACTCTCTTTGCGCATTCGTTACGATTACAGCACACTATTGACCAGCGTTTTTACAACAAACATCTAATCTTATAAAATACATTATGTGTGTCCGGTATGGTGCATTTGTCAATATGTAAACATTAAATGACGTTTAATAAACGTAATTTTATTTTTTTATAACCCCGATAATTTCATTATTTATATGTTAAACAAATTACATAAGTACTTTATATTAAAATAATATTTTAAAAATGAAATAAAAGAATTTTATTATTTATTTATTAGTTAGATATTAAACAAATTATGTAATAGTTTAACTTTTACCATTCTGTTGAAATAAAAAAAGGTATTAGCAAGCTTTACTTATACGTTAGTAGGTGGAATTAAGAGTTTATTGAATTATTTTAAATTATCAGTGAAATAAGTATAAATTTAATATTATTTGATAATAAATTTAATTATTATATAAAATTAATAAGATGCTTAAAAATAAAATTTAAATATAGTTTGAAAGGAATATAATATTAACAACTACCTATCATTAAATCACAAAGAAATTCAACAACATATACAACTCTGGACAAATTACAACAGAATGGCTGAAGTCTGAGTTTATTGCACTTCCAAAAAAACCAAGAGCCAAAAAGAGCGAAGAATACCGTACGATAAGCATGATGAGTCATCTCCTAAAATTGTTCCTAAAGGTATTCCATACGAGAATTTACAAGCTATGTGAAAGTCAAATTTCGCCCAACCCGTTCGGGTTCATAAACGCTGTTGGTACGAGAGAGGCCTTGTTTTCAATAGAAGTCTTATTCCAGAGATGCAGAGACATAAATTGCGAAGTATACGCATGTCTGGTTGACTACGAGAAGGCGTTTGATCGAGTACAACACGCCAAGATGCTGCAAATAATAAAAGAAGCAGGAATTAACAACCAAGATCTGAAAATAATTAGAAACCTTTACTGAAATCAGACTGCAAACCTCAGAGTTGACGGTGAAATCACCGAATATGTCAAAATCATGCGTGGAGTGAGGCAAGGCTGCATTTTGCCCCCCCCCCCCCACCCCTAATTTTCAATCTTTAATCTGAAAGAATATTTATCGAAGCTTTGCAGGAAACTGAAAAAGGTATTCTACTAAACGGGTACCGGCTAAATAATATCAGGTATGCAGATGACACCATAGTATTTGCGGACAACCTAGAAGACCTACAAGTCCTCATGGACAAAATCACGTATTACAGTCAACAATATGGACTCAATATAAACGTAAAGAAAACAAAGCTTATGATCGTCAGCAAGAAGAAGATAACAGAAGGTCAACTCTGTATCAACCAAACCCCTGTAGAAAGAGTGAGGCACTACAACTACCTCGGCACCATAATAAATGCAGAATGGACCAACAACCAAGAAATAAGAGCGCGCATCGGAAAAGCTAGATCAATCTTCAACCGTATGGGGGTGTTTTTCAAGAGCCACAACCTTTTTCTTGGTATAAAAGAAAGAATACTGAGATGTTACGTCTTCTCTGTCCTTTTTTATGGTGTTGAATCATGGACCTTGAACGAGGATATGTGCCGAAAATTGGAAGGATTTGAGATGTGGGTATAGCTTAGAATTCTTAAAATCCCATGGACTGATCGGGTCACAAATGAGGAGGTTCTTAGAAGAATGGGGAAGAATCGAGAAGTACTAACCACCATCAAATCTCGAAAGTTGGAATACTTTGGACACATTATGCGAAATGAATCCAGATATGCCCTTCTACAAGCCATCCTGCAAGGAAAAATATTTGGAAAGCGAGGTCCAGGAAGAAGAAGAACATCCTGGTTAAAGAGTCTCAGAACCTGGTTCAACACAACATCTGTGCAGCTTTTCCGCGTTGCTGCAGATAAAGTGAAGATTGCCATGATGATCGCCAACATTCGTCACGGATAGGCACATCAAGAAAAAGAACATTAAATATATTAATTTTATACTTACTAATTCATCAGCACTTAATTAAATAAATTTTTCGCAAAATTGACAAAAATATTGGTTAATTTATCAAGAAAAATAATTTCAAACATTGTGTTAGGTACTTTATATTTACTTGGTTTACATGCAAGACTTTTATTATTGAAGTTATACTTATTTACGCGCAATTGAGAGTGAATTTTTATTATCCCACGCGCCTGCGCACACCGAAAGTATGGATTTAGTTGCTAAGAGCCGGTTGTTCGAACGCTAATCAACAATGATCATTATCAAATAATTAATTACTGTCAATGTCAATTGTTAAAACATAATTAATTACAATTCTGAGACTATAATCAATTAATATAACAATAATTATTAACATAATTAATAATAAATCTCATAATTGTAATTAATTATGTTTTCAGCAACCCAAACAAAGTTGACATTGACAATTTTGGTGACAGTAATTAAATATTTAATAATGATCATTGTTGATTAGCGTTCGAACAACCGGCCCTAAATCTTTAAATTTATGTAGATATGTATCAGCGCAAATAAGGTGCAAAACGAATGTATTAGTGTTTATAGTAAATATATTTATTATAATTTTTGTGTCTTTGGATTGGTCTTCCTCGGGAGTAAGATAATAAGTATTATTAAAATATTTTTATTTTATACTTCACTTGATCTATTTGTCACCGTGATTGTAATTATGTCCGAGAAGCGATGTAAACAGAGCCGTGGTAGGTCATTGGTAGAGCATTCGACTAGAGATCGAAAGGTCCGGCGTTCAAATCCGGACAATTCATATTCATTTTTGTTTAATTTTTGGTATTTTTTTAATAAATTTTTTTTTAAAGTGGTATTAAAATTATAATTAAATAAAATACAAATAAACTGTTTAAAGTATATTTATGTCGTTGAAGTCATATAATAGAAGTATAACTTCTTACGTGCGTACAAAGTACACACACATTTTTTTTAAATGTAATTTATAATTCCTTTAAAAGTTTATTCATTCGAACATTTTAAAAAAATTGGGTGGAGTGACTGTAGACGTAGATGGCAAATTGATTGGATCTACTGTCACATGACGACGGGTAAAATTGCTAATTTTTAAATAAATTATTTCATTTTCCATATTATTTACATTCACTGTTTGTTTTATTACGCCAGTCAATGGGAGCAAAGATAAGATATTACCTCTGAATTTCTATCCTACTGCATGGATTTGAATGATATTTTGGGCCTAGCCTCTACTTATCTACTAATTCAAAGTCTACCCTATGCCGATGTGTGCTTTTACCTTGGAGGTGGTTCCCACCCCTTCTTAGGGGTGTAAATTTTTTTGGTTAAAATTACCACGGAATTCGGTGGAGAACCTAAGCAAAAACTGTTCTATACTTTTTTTAAAATAATACTTTTTGAGATATTCGCGTTAAAAATTGGCCATTTTCATTTTTTTTCAGCCTTTCATTTCAGCCTTTCGAACGGTTTTTTGCGAATGCGAATTGAAAACTATGCATCTAACTAAAAAAACTATATTAAAATTTTTTGTAGGTTATAAAAAAAGAAAGAGACACTTGCCTTCATAAATCTTCTAGTTATAATACAAAAAGAGATATGGTAGGTGAAAATATTTTATTTTTTGGTACATTCTTAAATTGGTGTATTCAACTTGAAATAACAGAGAAGCGGTCGATTATAGGTGTATAGTGCTACTAATACCTTTTGTAGTGCTTGAAAAAAGCTTTAAAATGAGCTATATTAAAGGTCCTTTACATTAAAACTGAGCGTGTTATGCTGCAAACAAAATTGATAACTAATGTATTTTAAGAAAAAATGAGAAGTAATTTTAACGCCCATCCACCAAAATGTAAATGCATCGTTTTCCTTCCACAATACCTTTTATTATAGTGTTATTTCTATGTTCAAAAAGTTGGACGGGTTTAAAATGAATGGTTTTTGAAAAAAAAAGAGGTGAAATTATAAAGAGCATTTTTAAATTTCCTTAAAAATCTTCCTTTTTCTCCATGTAACTCGAAAATAATAAGAGATACAGTAATGAAAAATAAATAAGAAATTTTTATCTGAAAATGCTTTACTTTTGTGTGGTATCTTTTTTTCGTATCTCTTATCTTTTTCGAGTTACATGGAGGAAAAGGAAGATTTTTTTATAATTTGATCTTAATTTTATTAAAAACCATTTATTTTAATCCAATCCTGCTTTTTGAACATAGAAATAACACTATAATAAAAAGTATTGTAGAAGGAAAACGATGTATTTAAATTCTGATGGATGAGGGGTTAATCAATATACTTCTCATTTCTTCTTAAAATACGTTAGTCATCAAATTTTTGCAGAATATCTCGCTTAGTTTGAATGTAATTGACATTTAGTATTGCTCATTTTAAAGGTCTTTTCAAGCACTACAAATATTGTTAGTATCATTATACACCTAAAATCGACAGTTTATCTGTTATTTCAAGTTGAATACACCGATTTGAGCATGCAACAAAAAAACAAACTCTTCTTACCTACCATATCCCTCTTTGTATTTTAAGTAGAAGATTTATGAAGTAACTAATCTCTTTGTTTTTTTTATAACCTACAGAAATATTTTATATAGTTTTTTTGTTAGATGCATAGTTTTTAATGTATCCGCAAAAATCCGTCCGAGAAGGTGTCATTTTTAAATGAAACCATTTTATTTGCCTATTTTAACCAAAATATTTTCCACCCCCGAGAAGGGGTGGGAACCACCCCCAAGATAAAAGCGCCCATCAGCATAGGGTAGACTTTGTTTCTTAAGCTATTCCCTACTTACTGTGAATATAACAAATAAATCGATGTAGTATAAAGGAATTCGGATCCAAATACCCGCATTGACTGCCCTATATTCAGTAATAAATTTTTTTAAGGTGTTAAGATATTATTTACAGTAATTTTGTGTTTTACCAATTTCAGATATTGTTGTATTAAACAAGTTACCTCCATCCCAAGATAATTATTCCAGAGTATACGTTTCATTTACCAAACACATGTACTTCGCTTGTTTTAAATAATCTATTAGTAAATATCAAATTTTCCAACCCGTTTCATCGGGGCAATTTCGTTGGCTTCGAGAATTCCCAGTTTATGTACTGTAAAACATGAGAAAAGAGGAGCAGCTTAGTAACACAGTACATGACATTAAATGTAAAGCAAGAGCGTTGATTATATTTCGAGCCTTGCTATTGTCTTATGGATACACAATCCTGACAAATGGTCGTTTGGAGGGTTACCCTACCCCGCCTTTATGAGTTCAAATGATTCAGATGTTTCCCCTGTTAATCATCGAGTTTTAAGTAAGCAAGCCGCTTGAATTACCGGCAGTTACCTTTACCTAGTTTCAGAATTTAATGGAAGAACAACATAAAAGTGTGTTAGTATGGGATATTTACTTTTTATATTTATGCACAAAAAGCATTAAGTTTAAAAATATACAGGAAGTAAAACCTATATAGTTTTATGTTGAATTATTCTGATAATGATGCAAAGTTTCTGGTGATATCAAATTTTTGGAAACCAAAGTCTCTACTAACATTTTATCGGAATTATCTAAGGTCACCCCTGATACAGAAGAAGATGGAGGAAAAGAAAAAGGAAAGTAGACTATCTTTCAAATTCCATCGGACTGGCTGAAATCTACATTTGTGCCCCTTCCCAAGAAATCCAATTCTAAGACGTGTAGCGAATATCGTCTTATAAGTTTAATGAGTCATACCCTTAAAGTATTGTTGCGTATTATCCATTCCAGAATACGAGCAAAATTAGAACACAGCATAAGTAAAACACAGTTCGGTTTTAGATGCGGTTTTGGAACTCGAGAGCCCCTATTTGCAATACAAGTCTTGATTCAAAAATGCCTGGATCAACAGAAAGATGTTTACGCCTGTTTTATCGACTATGAGAAAGCGTTCGATACTATCAAACATGACAAACTCATAGAACTATTACATCTTTCAGGACTTGACACTAAGGACATCCAGATTATAAAAAATCTATATTGCAATCAAACAGCCCACATAAAAAATGGACATATGGTAAGTGAAAACATAACCAGTTCTAGAGGGGTTAGACAGGGCTGTATTCTTTCGCCACTGCTTTTCAACCTGTACACGGAACAAATATTTCTAGAGGCACTGGAAGAGTACAATGAGGGCATTAATATTAATGGCGTACCAATAAGTAATTTTTGAAATGCAGATGATACTGTTATACTGCCCGATAACATCGAAGATTTACAGATGATGCTAAATAGAGTAAATACAACTGGCAACCGATTTGGACTGAAGATCAATAGAAAGAAAACTAAATTTATGGTGATCAGTAAAAAGAACATTCAACATATCGACCTGAATATTGAAGCCGAACGTATTGAAAGAGTACACCGATTTAAATATCTGGGATATACAGTAAATGATAAGTGGGACCCAGACGTAGAGATTAGGATCCGAATTGAAATAGCAAGATCCAAATTCATAAAAATGAGAAAGCTCTTAAGCAACCGCAACCTAAGCGTTAACCTCCGATGGCGCGCCACGAAATGCTATGTACTCTCTACGCTACTTTACGGAGTAGAAGGGTGGACGTTAACAGCAGCAACTATAAAGAAGTTAGCGGCTTTAGAAATGTGGCTGTATCGACGCATACTGAGAATACCTTGGACAGACAGAGTGACCAACACAGAGGTATTGAGACGAATGGGTAAAGAGGTGGAATTGTTAACAACTGTTAAAAGGAGGAAAGCGTCTCACCTGGTCCATGTGTTCCGTAATGATAAGTACAGTCTGCTACAGCTGATCGTGGAAGGCAAGATTGAAGGTAGAAGAGGTTTAGGCAGAAAGAAGAAATCCTTGCTGAGAAACTTGAGAGAATGGTTTCAAATACCAGAAGCTGCGAACATAATACAGATGCAGCACTAAACAGAGAAACCTATCGTTTGATAGTCGCCAACCTTCGGTAGAAGACGGCACATAAAGAAGAAGAAGAAGAAGACTATCTTTCTTCCCCATTAGAAGAATTAAACCTATTTTAGCAGAACGGGTCCGACGGCTCTACCGGTTGAGATCTACCGAGTTCTGCTGACCGGCTGAGACGAGCAAATTGGAGCAACGGCTGACAGTTTAAGGGTTTGGGTTCTGTTCTATATGAAACAGTTCGAACATATGAAACAGTTCGAATCAGATGCAAGAGCGAACGGATGTTCCGAAAAAGAAAAAGCTGTAAACCTTACTTGCTCATCGAGGAGATGCTGTGGATGTGTTTCATAGTAGAGCCGCAGGGGAGACAGATGATCTCGAGCAGCTTAAGAAGAGGCTAAACATGCGATAAGGTCACGAACACTTGGAGCATATTTATCAGTCGCATTTTAACATTCGAAGACAGAAGAGAGATGAAACTCTTTAGAAATACGGGGTGGATATTTTCAAGTTAGTACGATATGCTTATCCCACACCTTCCAAAGACATGATGGAAAAGTTGGCTGTTTAAACATTTACTGATGGTCTTAGTGATCATAAAATGCGGAAAACACTGTGATTAGCTGGCCAAAAGATGCTGGTCAATACCTTATCTGCCGCCCTCATATACTAATTGACCACACAGGCATACTGCGGGCACAGTAAACTTAGGACTGTGATAGATGAAGAAGATGAAGGAGACAAACTGGACAAATATGTTAATATGATAAAAGGCATTATATGCAAGAAAACGGAGATCATAAGGTGCTGGAATTGTGGTGAAATGGGGGAACTTTTCCCCCAGAACTTTTCCAAGGACCCTCTCATACTAATAGCTTCTTTCAACTGTCGTGAAGATAGTGTGTATCGCCGGTCCGGAACAAGAATAACGTAACTGCAAATTTTGTCAACTCCTGGTTATTGCGTAATTGACTTCTAAAATACTGTGTCCAGAGGATACAAAAGCGACAGAACGGTAACTATGTGCTGAGCCACTATAGGGTAATTGCGTCGTTATTGAAATACGCACCATTCTAGACCTTGTTTCAGATGAATAATGACAAAACTGTAAATTGGGATGAAAATGGGGGGGGGGGGGGGATTAAATTAAGATAATGAAATTCTCTGAAAGACTCTTTCATACTAATAGCTTCTTTCAACTGTCGTGAAAATAGTGTGTATCGCCGGTCCGGAACGGTGACGTAACTGCAAATTTTGTCAATTCCTGGTTATTGCGTAATTGACTTCTAAAATACTGTGTCCAGATGATACAAAAGCGACAGAACGGTAACTATGTGTTGAGCCACTACAGGGTAATTGCGTCGTTATTGAAATACGCACCATTTTAGCCCTTGTTTCAGATGAATAATGACAAAACTGTAAATTGAGTTGAAAATGGAGGGGATTAAATTAAGATAATGAAATTCTCTGAAAGACCCTCTCATACTAATAGCTTCTTTCAACTGTCGTGAAGATAGTGTGTATCGCCCGTTCGGAGCAAGAATGATGTAACTGCAAATTTCGTCAATTCCTAGTTATGGCGTAATTGACTTCTAAAATACTGTGTCCAGATGATACAAATGCGACAGAACGGTAACTATGTGCTGAGCCACTACAAGGTAATTGCGTCGTTATTGAATTACGCAGCATTTTAGACCTTGTTTTAGATGACTAATGACGAAACTGTAAATTGGGTTGAAAATGGGGGGATTAAATTAAGATATTGAAATTCGGACAAATATGGATGAAAATCAAAGCCATCGCTGTAAGAATAAACGGCATGCTAGATATTTAAACATAGTTTTTTTTTTATTAATTATTTATATGGGAAATAAGCCACAATTAAAATGAAAAAAAAATATTTTGTATTTTGACAACGGCACCCGATTTGGGCGTCGAAACGTTAATAAAATTATTTTTTTCATTTTAATTGTGGCTTATTTCCCATATAAATAATTAATCATAAAAATGCCACAAGGAAATAGCTTCAGAACAACATTAGTTTTTTTTTGTACAGAAAAATTTTAACATGAAGAATGACGCAAGGGTAATTAGGGATAAAAGTGGGGGGATTAAATTAATATAATGCAATTCGAACCAATAGAGGTGACACTAATAGCCATCATTGAAAGAATGAACCCCATACGGATGCTCCTGGACGTTTACTGTTTATTTAATAACTAATTTAAATATTTAAAAAAATTTAGATGAATAGTGACGCAACTGTAGATGGGGTTGAAAACGGTGGGATTAAATTAAGATAATAAAATTCGATTTAATAGGGATAAAACTAACAACCAATATTGCAATAATAAACGCTGAGAAATTTGGCCTTTTGCAGTTACGTCATTTTTATTCCGGACTGGCGACATGTAGATGGAGAAATAAATGGTAAAAAGTATACGTTGTTTATGAATACCAAACCGACCAGAACCAATAAACGAACGACATCGGATAGTTGTTATGCCTTAACAAACTTCTATCAACGAGGTTGCGACTACGGACTGCCATAGGTGACGTAAAAATGCCAACATTCTTGGAGAAATCAAGATAAAATTACGAATTGGGACAGAAAAGTTCGTCCATAACGTCACAGTTCCTGACATCAAAAAGGATGTTAGATTAGAAATGGATGTAATAAAATGCATGAATTTCAATTTTACCTTAAGAAAAGGATAATCAAAGTTGGTAACGAGGAGGTATTTCTTCATCCACTTAATGACAGCACTGTGCAAGCAGCTATTAGCAAAGATACAATTTCGCGCCCTGCTATTGTCTTATGGATACACAAGCTTGACAAATGGTCGTTTGGAGGGATACCGTACGTCGCCTTTATGAGTTGAAATGATTCAGTTGTTTTTCCTATTAATTATCGAGTTTTAAGTAAGCAAGCCGCTTGAATACCGGCTGTTACCTTTACCTACTTTAACCCATTAGCGCCCAGCGTTACCATATGGTAACGTAAAACACATGATTTTTAAAAATTCTGCGGTATGCCAATGGAATTAGTCAGCCACATATTTTGAGAACTATCGTTTCTAGGAATACTTCAGGCACCCATAAAACGTAACGGATTCGTATTTTAGCCTTTTCTCAACCGTCGAGGGAAAATCATATGACAGTGTGGTTTAAATTTATAGAAAAAGATGGACGTCCGTTTTGCGTATGCAATTTTTGATACTCTTCTAGTAACTATATTTGCATATTTAAAAAATAATAAGTTTATTATACCCCAACTTATTATAAATTGTTGTATTTTATCAACAATTAAATGTAGAGAATTCAGTAGGAATAGTCAAAGTACGCCGTTACCATATAGTTGCGGTGGGCGCTTACGGAGTAATAATCTTATTTTTTTTCAGTCGTGGATTTTTGTTAGCAGAAGCGATAGTGTTACTGGTGCGATGGAAAGATAACTCTGTTGTTACAATAGCATCTACGAGTTGTGGTGGTTCAGCATTGGGCACGGTAAAAACATTTTCTCATGAAGAAAAAGGCCTCATTCAAGTAAGTCGGCCTCACTATAATGCTGAATACAACAAAATATGGTGGGTACCGACTGTATGGATCAAGGTGTTTCAACTTACCGAGTAGCAATTTGCAGTACAAAATTGTACTGGCAAATTGTAACATGGTTGTTGGATGTTGCAGTCCATAACTAATAGAATTTATATAAAAAAATAAAAAAAAATATCGTTGCTATCGTTTAGGAGAGAATTGGCCCAAGTTCTTCTCGCAAGATATGGAAGTCGTCCCTTATATACAGGAAGACCTAGTCTACATAGACAGAACTTGCCAGATCTTCGTTTTGATCGCTTCGACCATTTGTTACATCAAGCAGTAGAAGGCGATGTGCTGGAGACAGATGTACAACATCTGTATGAACAATGTGTAAAAAATGCAACGTTGGTTTGTGTGTTAATTGTTTTATAGGATACCACATCAGACGATGAAAATATTCTCAAATAAGTATTTAAAAAAAATAAAATAATTTGGTTTCAACGATCCTAAAAATTCCTTATGAAAATTTTATGAAAATGAAGTAATCATGGCATTCGCTTGTAAACATGCATATCCATTCCGTGTAAAACTTTACTAACTTTCAAATGCTCAACTAGTTACATATCACAACTATCACACCGACATTAGCGCAGCGATAATAGCACGAAATTAAACAAAATTGTCTTTATCTCGAAACTTACTTATTTTGACTTACAACAATTTTGCACTGAGGGTGCAAAGTGTATTAGTGTTGGATATTTACTTTTTACATTTATGCACAAAAGGCATTAAGTCAGCGTTTCTCAACCTTTTACCCTTTGCGACCCAATCTTCCATAATTATTTTCACCGCGCCCCCCCTCGTTCAATAATTTTGATAAAAAACAGTAAAATCTTACTTCTTAGTATTGAGTGCTCTTTATGATTATAACTCCTATTCAGTGTTCATATGTGTATTTTATTTTTTATTGTGTCAGAATTTTGGTTTGCTTTTATTTTAGTAAATTAGTTAATGATGTTGGTGTATTTTTTTATATGCTCACGCCCCCCATTACTAAAAGCGCGCCCCCATAGGGGAGCGCCCCACAGGTTGAGAATCGCTGCATTAAGTTTAAAAAATATACGGGAAGTGAGTCCTTAAAAATTTTTTAGTTCAAACAATACAATACTGAAGATTTTAATTTTAATACTTCCACAAATTAATGTCGCTACAGCTCTTTCGACAGAGTGCCTTTCTCGAGTGAGGTACTCTTCATCTACACTTTATAGTTTTAAATTTAATAATTTGATGAGAGAACTGTGTGTCTCAAGCTGTTCATTCAGAATTATATCTGTATTATTTAATTTGTTGATACTTTACCCTATTAATACTTTATCCACTGTAATCGCGAAGAAAGAGGATTTTTCAATTAGAAAAAATATATGTATATTTATTAGTTATTTATGATATAAGTGTTAAAAGCACACGTTTAATAGTATAGTATAGTTGATCCAAAAGATGGCATAACTCAGACATAAAAAGTGAAAGTTATCCTTCAACACCAAATTGTTCTATATGGTCCACACAATCTCCAGAAAAAAGTCACACCATTTTGAGCGTCGCGTTTGGGTGGGAGAGGGTGGAGAAATCGGTAAATTCGTAGTGTTTTACGTTTTTCGTCAATATTTCTAAAACTATGCGGTTTAGCATGAACAACCTTCTATATAAAATTGTTCTACATTAAATTTGAAATAAAAAAGGCCCAATGCATAATCTTTCTAAAATGCATGGTTACAAAGTTACGGAGGTGGTATAGTATAACTGGTCAAAAAAAGGCCTAACCCAAACATCCAAAGTAAAAGTTTTCCTCCAACACCAAATTGTTCTGTATGGTCCACATATTGTTCAGTAAAAAGTTACACCATTTTGAGCATCCGGTTTGGGGGGCAGATGGGGGAGAAATCGGTAAATTAGTAGTTTTTTTTACGTTTTTCGTCAATATTTCTAAAACTATGCTTTAGCGTAAACAATGTTATATACAAAAATGTTCTACATGAAATTTAAAACAAAAAATCTTGTATACATAATTGTTATAACATCAACGGTTCCAGAGTTACGGAGGGTAAAAAGTCGAGGTTTCCGATACTTTTTATATTTTTTGGGCAATGTATGGTATAACTATACCAAAAACCCAGACATCCAAAGTGAAAGTTGTCCTCCAACACCAAATTGTTCTATATGGTCCACATAATGTTTAGAAAAAAGTCACACCATTTTGAGCGTTGGGTTTGGGGGGAGAAATCGGTGAATATAAAAAGTATCGAAAACCTCCATTTTCCACCCTCCGTAACTCTGGAACCGTTGATTTTATAACAATTATGTATAGAACCTTTTTTGTTTTAAATTTTATGTAGAACATTTTTCTATAGAACATTCTTTACGCTAAAGCATAGTTTTAGAAATATTGACGAAAAACATAAAAAAACTACCAATTTACCGACTTTTCCTTCATCTCCCCCACCAAACCGGACGCTCAAAATTTTACTAAACAATATGTGGACCATATAGAACAATTTGGTGTTGAAAGAAAACTTTTACTTTGGATGTCTGGGTTAGGCCTTTTTTTGGACCAATTATACTATTCTACCTCCGTAACTTTGGAACCGTTCATTTTAGAAGGGTTATGCATAGGGCCTTTTTTATTTCAAATTTAATGTAGAACAATTTTGTATACAAAGTTGTTCATGCTAAACCGCATATTTTTAGAAATATTGACGAAAAACGTAAAAAACTACAAATTTACAGATTTCTCCCCCCTCTCCCCCCCAAACCCGACGCTCAAAATGGTGTGACTTTTTTCTAAACATTATATGGACCATATAGTATAGAACAATTTGGTGTTGGAGGATAACTTTCACTTTGGATGTCTGGGTTTGAGTCTAACTATACCATACTATAAGGTACGCATGTAAAAGTTTGCAAAATGAGCGATAGCGAGTTCTGCAATTCACATGAGTGCCTTAAAAATGTACTTTTTAACACGCATATTATACAATATTTTTTCTACAAATGTAATTACAGGACAATATCTACAAAAACTTTAACTTGAACTTGACTGACATTCCATTTTTATATTTTTGACATTACATCAAAATTGCCTATACGGTCAATACGAACTGCAGTGCCATAAAAATTTTAAAGCACTAGTGCCTTAAAGTAGCATTTTTAACGCTCGTATGGAGTGCTAAAAATTGTATTTTTAACACGGTTGTAGAAAACGTATTTTTTGTAAAGAATTTGAATCAATTTACCTAATTTTCATATATTTTTTGCTGTATATTATGCTAATTTTTACAACATACATTGAGTGTAACTTTTGGCGTAAAAATATTTGTATTCTATTGTATATTTTAGTCCCTCTTCATCACTGTATCTTCTCATTTAATCCTATTGAAGGAACCCACAAAAGATCAACGAACTAAAAATCAGCTTAAACAGACATAGCAGCAATCTAACTTTTAGTTAAAAAAAGATAACCTCTGACAATATCGTAAGTAATACTAAGAGAGTAAGCACATATTAAAAACCTGGTACATAAACGCTTACTGCAACGTAAAAATAATTAATTTAGCGGAAAAGTTTATTTTGCGAACATAAAACACAAGTCGCGCGTCTTTATTAAAAATTCGCTCAACGCGTTTCGGTGGAGAAAACCATCCTCAAGGGTATATAAAAATAAACAAATCTCTTAAACAAGAAAATTGGATCGTACAAGCGACAACAATGGTGTTGAGTTGTCTTTTGTAATGCAGCCCTGACATTATTCCCTTTGGACGGTGTGATAGGTAGCCGGTATCAAGATTTCACTACGGGCAATGTATACGAACACAATTATTATACCAAGTGTTTAAATTATACTTACGCAAATATATTTTTTTAAATAGAAATGTTATTAACCTTTACGAAGTTTTTTTCAATGTCTGAGATCTAATGCTGTCGTTATTTGAGGAGCAACTGAGCAAAAAGCAATAAATCTTATTTACCAAAAAGAAATAAATCCAAGCAACGGTTAAGAAAAACGAAATAAATCCATTCATATGGGGAAAAATGCTATAAATCTACATAATGTTTAAACAAACTGCAATAAATCCAACAAAATGAAAGCTTTAAAAATTGAAAACTCAGAAATTGAAGACAAAACTCCAACTTACTGTCAAAAATAATGTTAGCAATAAATCCAGTTTTAGACATTTTCGAAGTAAATAGTACAAAGTATTTGGTTTATTTAAATCTACATTGGGAACTATTTATTTCAGGCAATTCGCTTTAAATGCAATAAATATTGCTATATGAATTATTCAAAACTAAGCAAAAATGCATTAAATCCCATTTAAGCAAACTAACGTTAATTCTTCATGTTAACCAAACTGCAATAAATCCTTGAAAAAATATTTACTCGGAAGAAAAAGAAGACCTTAAATAGTATAAGGACATTATAGAAAACCAAGAAGATGTGATAATGAAGGTGATGAAATTGAAAAGGAATGCGATTGTCTAAAAAATGATATAGGTCTACATATTTGAGAAGCTTTATTTTATAAATTAATAGTGTTTTCGTAAAATGGTGTTTTATTTTCGAAATTTAGATAATTACTTATTTGCCAAAAAGACATAAATCCAACCAACGGTTTAGAAAAACGAAATAACTTCATTCATATGGAAAAAAATGCTATAAATCTACACAATCAAACTACAATAAATCCAACAAAATGAAAGCTTTAAAAATTTAAAACTCAGAAATTGAACACAAAACTCCAACTTACTGTCAAAAATAATGTTATCAATAAATTTCTTTAGTCAATAAAATATTTACTTTTAACTACATAGGCTCAATTAGTTTTTGTCGATAACTCAAAATCGTATATTTTGGATTTAATACCCTTTTGCTCAGTTGCTCCTCATTTTTTATATTAATTTTTACTGTTTTAAATTGTTGATTTATAGATTTTCATATCAGGTCATAAGATTAGATAATTATTGATGGATTCGACCGTTACTTGACGTAAATTCATTTTATCTAACAACAAAACAGTGAAAACTTTTGTTTGCAATACTTCCACAACATTTATTATAAGTTAATGCCACTACAGCTGTTTCGTCAAAGTGCTTTTCTCAAGTGATCTATTTAACTGTATGTCTGCACTTTAGAGTCTCTAACTGAATAGGTTGAGGAGTGGGGAGCTGTTTGTCTCAAGTTGGTGATTCAGAATTATATCTTTATTTTTTAATTTATTGATTTTCATAAATTCTCATAAAGATAAATTCAGGCCTGTATTTTGAATATGAAGAATTTGAAACTGTTCATTAAAATAATGATTATGGTCTAGAAGCTGAAGTTCGTACACTTCGCGTCAAAAAAAACTGGAACAACTCTTATAACCGAAAATCGTGTTTTTCAAGTTGTGTAAGTTGATCTTGTCACAAGTGTCATTGTAATTTCTAGGGCAACGCTGCCAGTTCAACGAAAATAATATATCAAACTAGGTAAAAACGGGGCTGTGCGACAGATCGCATTCTTTAATATACTAAAAATTAAAACAATTGTAATTTTCCGTCGCGTCGTCTCAATTAAGTATCCATACATTGATTCGTGTTTTATTATAATTTATGAAAATATTTCAATTCAAAAATATTGATAGATAATAAATCTTGACATGACTTTAAACTATTATGTTTAACGTCAAATCGAGAGGTGTGATTGGTTTCTCGTAAATTGTAGGACAAAATTGCATTAAGTTGTGTAGAATAAATAAAACACACTGGAAAAATTCAAAATTTAATTTGAAATTAATACAAAATGAATAACTTTTACAGTGAACAAGTGTGGAATTTAAATATATGTATTACAATTCGAAATATACATTGTAAACGTTATCCGTAAATTCCGTTATCTGTGATGGCAACAACGACGTGATTCACGAACAATAATTGTTAGTCTGAACACAGGTTTACATTGGGAAAAAAAAATTTACCAGTTTTATATAACGCGAAGTGTACGTAAAATCTATTGTTCTATTATTGGACGTTCTTTTTTTGTTCTGCTGTCCGTTTGTTAAAGGTTCTGCGAGCTTGACCGATGTAAGTCTTTAAACAGTCACCACATGTCAGTTATGTACACCATTATGTAATTGTTTTTGGCTCTTATTGTTCTTTATTTATATACACTTCGCGTCAAAAAAAAAAAAATTGGTACAAGTCTTATAACCGAAAATCGTGTTTTTTTAGTTGTGTAAATTGGTCTTATCACATATGTCATTCTTATTTCCAGGCAACGTTGCCAGTTCAACTAAAATATTATATCAAACCAGCTAAAAGCAGGGCTGTGCGGCAGACCGCAAATTTTTAGTAGGTTTACTAAAAATTAAAAGAACATCGAGAATTCTCGATTAGTCAGTCACATGTATTTAAACATGCATCCTAAAAAATTCTCTTATTAATTTTGTAATGTTCCATCATCTCAATTAAGTACCCATAAATTAATTTGTGTTCTATTATAATTTATGACAGATATGACATGAAGGACAGATAATAAGTCTAGACATGACATTAAATTATTATGTTTAATTTAAAATCGAGAAATGTGAAGGGTTTCTCGTAAAGTGTAGCACAAAACTCTTTTAGAGTTGTGGGATACTAATAAATAAAACACACTGGAAATAGTAAAATTTTAAATTAATACAAAATGAATAACTTTTACAGTGAACTGTAAAGTGTGTAACTTAAATATTATGTATTACAATAAAATTCGAAACTGCTGAAATATTAAGGACACAGGAGGAAAATGTCGTCTGTCAAAATGTTCAATGCGTTTTATTAAACACATTGAATTCTGACTAGAATTCGGAGTTCTGTCTAAAAATTTTATACCGGATGGTGAATTGAAAAACGGGCCATATTCAATGAAAAATTTTAAACTGTTGAATTCCTGCTTCCCTAATTATTTTATACCAAAACAAATAAACAACTGTTTCTAGAGGATTGAAATCTGTATTGAAAACAACTGTTAAAATTGTTCTACGAATTAAACATATTCCAAAATTTTGTAAAAATATAATAATTTTTCACAGAAATACGCCAAAATTAGGCCACAAACATTACCATAATGTGTATCGGTTGAGTTCGGTCACAGTGAAGTTATTAACCCGTGTTTAGCTGCCCCCCCCCCACTTGCAAAAATTAAAAAACAAATAGCCCTGATTTATGAGCTATTTATGAGCTCTCATATTCCGCAAACTAAAAATTTTGAGCTCGTTCCACTGAGCAGGAATTTAATACCCTAGTGGGGGGGGGGCTGAGTCAGCCCCCCCCACTACTTAAAAATAGGAATATTGAATCGGTTTTTGCGGCAGAATTACGAGCTATTTATGAGCTCTTGAAATTATATAGTTTTGATTTTTGAGCTCATCCCCTTCACCCCCAAACAACCCTTTAATTGATTTAACTTAAGAGAAAGATGCTGAGAAAACTTAAATATATCGTATTGCGGATATAATTCATATAGCTTATATACTCTAAGAATAAACTATTAAATCAAGAGCATTTCGATTATTGAGCTACAACCCCTTCGCAAGAAAACCACCCTATCTTCCCGGCTTAAGAGAAAGTTGTACTTAAAATGCATTAAACTAATTATTTGGCGACTACATATCATTTAATAATTTATAAGCTTCCAAATTACGCGCATTTAGATCAGTAGATTGCAATTTATTTTGTATAGTGCAGTAACTGAAGGTAAAAATCAACGATTACCTTCAATTTCGGTGAACCTTCATCGATTTTCACGAAAATTGGTCAGTAGTTACAGGATACGTCAAGAAACAAAGGTGACATGGTACCACCCTGCGCCTTTACCCTGAGGGTGGATACCGCCCCTTCTCGGGGGTGAAAATTATTTTATAAAAAATAAATGCACAAATCAATAAAAGAACAAATTAAAAGCAAAATTTATTATATAAAGTTAATAAAATAAGTCAATACTTTGTAAGTTATTCAAGATCAAAGATTTTAATTATTTGTGAAAAAAATGCATGTTTTGAAAAGGTTTTTTGTAAATCACTGAAAAACTTGAAGTTTTTACAAAAAAGTTAATAGTAGTTTAATTCGTATAGCTTATATTCTAAGAATAAACTCTTAAATCACGCGTCTTTCGATTATAGAGCTACAACCCCTTCGCAAGAAAACGACCCCATATTCCCGGCTTAAGAGAGAGTTGTTCTTAAAATAATTTAAATTAATTATTTGGCGACTACATATCGTTTAATAATTTATGAGCTTGCAAAATATACGTATCTCAATTATTGAATTGCCATTTTCTTTCTATAGTGCAGTCACTGAAGGTAAAAATCAACTAGTACCTTCGATTTCGGTAAATCTCCATTTATTTTCACGAATTGACAATAACAACTTGGGGTTTTAGCCTGGGGTATATGTCACCCCTTCTCGGGAGTGAAAATTACTTTATTAAAAATAACCCCACAAATCGAGAGAGGGAAAAATTGTAAGCAAAATTTGTTATATAATGTGATTAAAATAAATCAATACTTTTTGAGTTATTAAAGATAAAACATTTTAATTTTTGGAAAGAAAATGCATGCTTTAGAGCGATTTTTCATAAATGACTCAAAAACTGTAAGTTTTTACAAAAAAGTTTTCATCACTAAAATTGAAGCTAATAAAAATATAATAAATTGCTTACTTGAAAAACCCTTTAATGTTAATTTAAAGTAAGTTATTGGTAATTAAATGTATATTTTTTTCCGCGACTGTTAAAATCTAAGGGTTCAAGCTTAAATAACGGGAAAGAGATGCATTTTATAACACTTAGGTACTAAATACTTGTCAAAGTACTTAGAAATACCTATGAAAAATAAGATGCAGAAAAAGTTGATAGTATCAAAATCCGCTCACCAATTTTCGTGAAAATGAATGGAGATTTACCGAAATCGAAGGTACTAGTTGATTTTTACCTTCAGTGACTGCACTATAGAAAGAAAATGGCAACTCAATAATTGAGATGCGTATATTTTGCAAGCTCATAAATTATTAAACGATATGTAGTCGCCAAATAATTAATTTAAATTATTTTAAGAACAACTCTCTCTTAAGCCGGGAATATGGGGTCGTTTTCTTGCGAAGGGGTTGTAGCTCTATAATCGAAAGACGCGTGATTTAAGAGTTTATTCTTAGAATATAAGCTATACGAATTAAACTACTATTAACTTTTTTGTAAAAACTTTAAGTTTTTCAGTGATTTACAAAAAACCTTTTCAAAACATGCATTTTTTTCACAAATAATTAAAATCTTTGATCTTTAATAACTTAAAAAGTATTGACATATTTTATTAACTTTATATAATAAATTTTGCTTTTAATTTGTTCTTTTATTGATTTGTGCATTTATTTTTTATAAAATAATTTTCACCCCCGAGAAGGGGCGGTATCCACCCTCAGGGTAAAGGCGCAAGGTGGTACCATGTCACCTTTGTTTCTTGACGTATCCTCTAACCACTGCCAATTTTCGTGAAAATCGATGAAGGTTCACCGAAATTGAAGGTAATCGTTGATTTTTACCTTCAGTGACTGCACTATACAAAATAAATTGCAATTTACTGATCTAAATGAATATAAAAAAGACCAAATACATGATAATAACTAAGAAAACAAACATACAAACAGGCATACATTTGGGAAATATACCGATAGAAAGGGTTGATAAATACAAATACCTAGGAACCTGGATTTCAAAGAAAAATGATCAAACAACATAAATAAGGACCAGGATAGAAATAGCAAGAAATGCGTTTGTAAAAATGAAAACAGTTCTCTGCAACAAAGACCTTAGCTTAGAACTGAGAGCAAGAGCTTTGTGATGCTACGTGTTCTCGATACTACAATATGGACTTGAAAGCTGGACATTAAAGCAAGAACACATAAATAAGCTACAGTCATTTGAAATGTGGTGTTACAGAAGAATGCTTAGAATAGCATGGACACAGAGGAAAACGAACACGGAAATACTGCGAGAAATGGGTAAAGAATGCGAAATAATAAACACAATAAAAATAAGAAAGTTACAATATCTGGGACACGTAATGAGGGGACCGCGATATGAAATGCTAAGACTGATAATACAGGGAAAGATAAGAGGCGGAAGGAGTATAGGAAGAAGGAGAGTGTCATGGTTAAAGAATTTAAGGGACTGGTTTAGATGCAGTTATATAGAACTCTTTAGAGCAGCGGTGGATAGAGTAAAGATAGTGATGATGATATCCAACCTCCGATTAGGAGACGGCACTTGAAGAAGAAGAAGAAGAAGATCTAAATGCGCGTAATTTGGAAGCTTATAAATTATTAAATGATATGTAGTCGCCAAATAATTAGTTTAACGCATTTTAAATACAACTTTCTCTTAAGCCGGGAAGATAGGGTGGTTTTCTGGCGAAGAGGCTGTAGCTCAATAATCGAAATGCTCTTGATTTAATAGTTTATTCTTAGAGTATGTAAGCTGTAGGAATTATATTCGCAATACGATATATTTTAAGTTTTCTCAGCATCTTTCTCTTAAGTTAAATCAATTAAAGGGTTGTTTGGGGGTGAAGGGGATGAGCTCAAAAATCGAAACTATATAATTTCAAGAGCTCATAAATAGCTCGTAATTCTGCCGCAAAAACTGATTCAATATTCCTATTTTTAAGTAGTACCCACTAGGGTATTAAATTCCTGCTCAGTGGAACGAGCTCAAAGTTTTTAGTTTGCGGAATATGAGAGCTCATAAATAGCTCATAAATCAGGGCTATTTGTTTTTTAATTTTTGCAAGTGGGGGGGGGGGGCGCCAGCTCAACACGGGTAAGTTATTATAAATATTGACCATTTGAATTGTCAAAATTTTTATTTTATCATTTCTTGTTTAAAAAATAATAAAATTGATAAGATAGCCTCAGTTGAGGAGAAACTAATAATAATAATAAAGATGTTTTGTTCAGTCAATAGTGTGCGAACAATCAAGTAAATAATAACGTGGGCCTAACTTTTACACACATACCTACTGTGGCAAAGGTAGGTATTTTTCAAAATTTTGGAATGTGTTTAAATCCTAGAACAATTTTATCTTTTGTTTTTAATACAGATTTTTTTTCCTCTACAAATAGCTTCTCATGACTTTTGTTTTAAAATTATTAGGGAAGCAGGAATTTAACAGTTTAGAATTTTACATTGAGTTTCCTATGGCCCGTTTTACGATTCACCACCCTGTATATTTTTGAACGTTATTTTTTGTAAAAGACTAAGTTTTCACTCTAATGGCATATAACATATCCCACCAGAATGAAAACAATGGGAACCTTCTCTGGTTACACCTCCGAGGCTTCTACAATTTGCAAGCCATACGGATGCTGAGACTAAGGAAGATGAGGGAATTCTACAATTTACAATTCACGTCACATCTGCTCAGCGCGGTAAAGTTCCAACGAGACTGGTTCCCTTCATACTCCACACAGAGTAAATGTAAATCAAAAATGAATAACCATTTTCAATTTCGTTGCAAAACGAAAATACAGCCGAACCATATTCCAGTCCAATCAGAGAGTGCTGCAAGCACCTCTACCGGTTTCGAAACTTATTAGTCTCTCATCAGGAGGCACATATGCTGCTCTCCCTGATCCAACCAAAACAAACCCCAGCGTGCAGTCCCGAATTGCAACGAACGAAATGGCATAGATGCCCTAGCGGCAACTGCTAGCAAAAGACTAAGTTTTCACTCTAATGGCATATAACATATCCCACCAGAATGAAAACAATGGGAACCTTCTCTGGTTACACCTCCGAGGCTTCTACAATTTGCAAGCCATACGGATGCTGAGACTAAGGAAGATGAGGGAATTCTACAATTTACAATTCACGTCACATCTGCTCAGCGCGGTAAAGTTCCAACGAGACTGGTTCCCTTCATACTCCACACAGAGTAAATGTAAATCAAAAATGAATAACCATTTTCAATTTCGTTGCAAAACGAAAATACAGCCGAACCATATTCCAGTCCAATCAGAGAGTGCTGCAAGCACCTCTACCGGTTTCGAAACTTATTAGTCTCTCATCAGGAGGCACATATGCTGCTCTCCCTGATCCAACCAAAACAAACCCCAGCGTGCAGTCCCGAATTGCAACGAACGAAATGGCATAGATGCCCTAGCGGCAACTGCTAGCAAAAGACTAAGTTTTCACTCTAATGGCATATAACATATCCCACCAGAATGAAAACAATGGGAACCTTCTCTGGTTACACCTCCGAGGCTTCTACAATTTGCAAGCCATACGGATGCTGAGACTAAGGAAGATGAGGGAATTCTACAATTTACAATTCACGTCACATCTGCTCAGCGCGGTAAAGTTCCAACGAGACTGGTTCCCTTCATACTCCACACAGAGTAAATGTAAATCAAAAATGAATAACCATTTTCAATTTCGTTGCAAAACGAAAATACAGCCGAACCATATTCCAGTCCAATCAGAGAGTGCTGCAAGCACCTCTACCGGTTTCGAAACTTATTAGTCTCTCATCAGGAGGCACATATGCTGCTCTCCCTGATCCAACCAAAACAAACCCCAGCGTGCAGTCCCGAATTGCAACGAACGAAATGGCATAGATGCCCTAGCGGCAACTGCTAGCAAAAGACTAAGTTTTCACTCTAATGGCATATAACATATCCCACCAGAATGAAAACAATGGGAACCTTCTCTGGTTACACCTCCGAGGCTTCTACAATTTGCAAGCCATACGGATGCTGAGACTAAGGAAGATGAGGGAATTCTACAATTTACAATTCACGTCACATCTGCTCAGCGCGGTAAAGTTCCAACGAGACTGGTTCCCTTCATACTCCACACAGAGTAAATGTAAATCAAAAATGAATAACCATTTTCAATTTCGTTGCAAAACGAAAATACAGCCGAACCATATTCCAGTCCAATCAGAGAGTGCTGCAAGCACCTCTACCGGTTTCGAAACTTATTAGTCTCTCATCAGGAGGCACATATGCTGCTCTCCCTGATCCAACCAAAACAAACCCCAGCGTGCAGTCCCGAATTGCAACGAACGAAATGGCATAGATGCCCTAGCGGCAACTGCTAGCAAAAGACTAAGTTTTCACTCTAATGGCATATAACATATCCCACCAGAATGAAAACAATGGGAACCTTCTCTGGTTACACCTCCGAGGCTTCTACAATTTGCAAGCCATACGGATGCTGAGACTAAGGAAGATGAGGGAATTCTACAATTTACAATTCACGTCACATCTGCTCAGCGCGGTAAAGTTCCAACGAGACTGGTTCCCTTCATACTCCACACAGAGTAAATGTAAATCAAAAATGAATAACCATTTTCAATTTCGTTGCAAAACGAAAATACAGCCGAACCATATTCCAGTCCAATCAGAGAGTGCTGCAAGCACCTCTACCGGTTTCGAAACTTATTAGTCTCTCATCAGGAGGCACATATGCTGCTCTCCCTGATCCAACCAAAACAAACCCCAGCGTGCAGTCCCGAATTGCAACGAACGAAATGGCATAGATGCCCTAGCGGCAACTGCTAGCAAAAGACTAAGTTTTCACTCTAATGGCATATAACATATCCCACCAGAATGAAAACAATGGGAACCTTCTCTGGTTACACCTCCGAGGCTTCTACAATTTGCAAGCCATACGGATGCTGAGACTAAGGAAGATGAGGGAATTCTACAATTTACAATTCACGTCACATCTGCTCAGCGCGGTAAAGTTCCAACGAGACTGGTTCCCTTCATACTCCACACAGAGTAAATGTAAATCAAAAATGAATAACCATTTTCAATTTCGTTGCAAAACGAAAATACAGCCGAACCATATTCCAGTCCAATCAGAGAGTGCTGCAAGCACCTCTACCGGTTTCGAAACTTATTAGTCTCTCATCAGGAGGCACATATGCTGCTCTCCCTGATCCAACCAAAACAAACCCCAGCGTGCAGTCCCGAATTGCAACGAACGAAATGGCATAGATGCCCTAGCGGCAACTGCTAGCAAAAGACTAAGTTTTCACTCTAATGGCATATAACATATCCCACCAGAATGAAAACAATGGGAACCTTCTCTGGTTACACCTCCGAGGCTTCTACAATTTGCAAGCCATACGGATGCTGAGACTAAGGAAGATGAGGGAATTCTACAATTTACAATTCACGTCACATCTGCTCAGCGCGGTAAAGTTCCAACGAGACTGGTTCCCTTCATACTCCACACAGAGTAAATGTAAATCAAAAATGAATAACCATTTTCAATTTCGTTGCAAAACGAAAATACAGCCGAACCATATTCCAGTCCAATCAGAGAGTGCTGCAAGCACCTCTACCGGTTTCGAAACTTATTAGTCTCTCATCAGGAGGCACATATGCTGCTCTCCCTGATCCAACCAAAACAAACCCCAGCGTGCAGTCCCGAATTGCAACGAACGAAATGGCATAGATGCCCTAGCGGCAACTGCTAGCAAAAGACTAAGTTTTCACTCTAATGGCATATAACATATCCCACCAGAATGAAAACAATGGGAACCTTCTCTGGTTACACCTCCGAGGCTTCTACAATTTGCAAGCCATACGGATGCTGAGACTAAGGAAGATGAGGGAATTCTACAATTTACAATTCACGTCACATCTGCTCAGCGCGGTAAAGTTCCAACGAGACTGGTTCCCTTCATACTCCACACAGAGTAAATGTAAATCAAAAATGAATAACCATTTTCAATTTCGTTGCAAAACGAAAATACAGCCGAACCATATTCCAGTCCAATCAGAGAGTGCTGCAAGCACCTCTACCGGTTTCGAAACTTATTAGTCTCTCATCAGGAGGCACATATGCTGCTCTCCCTGATCCAACCAAAACAAACCCCAGCGTGCAGTCCCGAATTGCAACGAACGAAATGGCATAGATGCCCTAGCGGCAACTGCTAGCAAAAGACTAAGTTTTCACTCTAATGGCATATAACATATCCCACCAGAATGAAAACAATGGGAACCTTCTCTGGTTACACCTCCGAGGCTTCTACAATTTGCAAGCCATACGGATGCTGAGACTAAGGAAGATGAGGGAATTCTACAATTTACAATTCACGTCACATCTGCTCAGCGCGGTAAAGTTCCAACGAGACTGGTTCCCTTCATACTCCACACAGAGTAAATGTAAATCAAAAATGAATAACCATTTTCAATTTCGTTGCAAAACGAAAATACAGCCGAACCATATTCCAGTCCAATCAGAGAGTGCTGCAAGCACCTCTACCGGTTTCGAAACTTATTAGTCTCTCATCAGGAGGCACATATGCTGCTCTCCCTGATCCAACCAAAACAAACCCCAGCGTGCAGTCCCGAATTGCAACGAACGAAATGGCATAGATGCCCTAGCGGCAACTGCTAGCAAAAGACTAAGTTTTCACTCTAATGGCATATAACATATCCCACCAGAATGAAAACAATGGGAACCTTCTCTGGTTACACCTCCGAGGCTTCTACAATTTGCAAGCCATACGGATGCTGAGACTAAGGAAGATGAGGGAATTCTACAATTTACAATTCACGTCACATCTGCTCAGCGCGGTAAAGTTCCAACGAGACTGGTTCCCTTCATACTCCACACAGAGTAAATGTAAATCAAAAATGAATAACCATTTTCAATTTCGTTGCAAAACGAAAATACAGCCGAACCATATTCCAGTCCAATCAGAGAGTGCTGCAAGCACCTCTACCGGTTTCGAAACTTATTAGTCTCTCATCAGGAGGCACATATGCTGCTCTCCCTGATCCAACCAAAACAAACCCCAGCGTGCAGTCCCGAATTGCAACGAACGAAATGGCATAGATGCCCTAGCGGCAACTGCTAGCAAAAGACTAAGTTTTCACTCTAATGGCATATAACATATCCCACCAGAATGAAAACAATGGGAACCTTCTCTGGTTACACCTCCGAGGCTTCTACAATTTGCAAGCCATACGGATGCTGAGACTAAGGAAGATGAGGGAATTCTACAATTTACAATTCACGTCACATCTGCTCAGCGCGGTAAAGTTCCAACGAGACTGGTTCCCTTCATACTCCACACAGAGTAAATGTAAATCAAAAATGAATAACCATTTTCAATTTCGTTGCAAAACGAAAATACAGCCGAACCATATTCCAGTCCAATCAGAGAGTGCTGCAAGCACCTCTACCGGTTTCGAAACTTATTAGTCTCTCATCAGGAGGCACATATGCTGCTCTCCCTGATCCAACCAAAACAAACCCCAGCGTGCAGTCCCGAATTGCAACGAACGAAATGGCATAGATGCCCTAGCGGCAACTGCTAGCAAAAGACTAAGTTTTCACTCTAATGGCATATAACATATCCCACCAGAATGAAAACAATGGGAACCTTCTCTGGTTACACCTCCGAGGCTTCTACAATTTGCAAGCCATACGGATGCTGAGACTAAGGAAGATGAGGGAATTCTACAATTTACAATTCACGTCACATCTGCTCAGCGCGGTAAAGTTCCAACGAGACTGGTTCCCTTCATACTCCACACAGAGTAAATGTAAATCAAAAATGAATAACCATTTTCAATTTCGTTGCAAAACGAAAATACAGCCGAACCATATTCCAGTCCAATCAGAGAGTGCTGCAAGCACCTCTACCGGTTTCGAAACTTATTAGTCTCTCATCAGGAGGCACATATGCTGCTCTCCCTGATCCAACCAAAACAAACCCCAGCGTGCAGTCCCGAATTGCAACGAACGAAATGGCATAGATGCCCTAGCGGCAACTGCTAGCAAAAGACTAAGTTTTCACTCTAATGGCATATAACATATCCCACCAGAATGAAAACAATGGGAACCTTCTCTGGTTACACCTCCGAGGCTTCTACAATTTGCAAGCCATACGGATGCTGAGACTAAGGAAGATGAGGGAATTCTACAATTTACAATTCACGTCACATCTGCTCAGCGCGGTAAAGTTCCAACGAGACTGGTTCCCTTCATACTCCACACAGAGTAAATGTAAATCAAAAATGAATAACCATTTTCAATTTCGTTGCAAAACGAAAATACAGCCGAACCATATTCCAGTCCAATCAGAGAGTGCTGCAAGCACCTCTACCGGTTTCGAAACTTATTAGTCTCTCATCAGGAGGCACATATGCTGCTCTCCCTGATCCAACCAAAACAAACCCCAGCGTGCAGTCCCGAATTGCAACGAACGAAATGGCATAGATGCCCTAGCGGCAACTGCTAGCAAAAGACTAAGTTTTCACTCTAATGGCATATAACATATCCCACCAGAATGAAAACAATGGGAACCTTCTCTGGTTACACCTCCGAGGCTTCTACAATTTGCAAGCCATACGGATGCTGAGACTAAGGAAGATGAGGGAATTCTACAATTTACAATTCACGTCACATCTGCTCAGCGCGGTAAAGTTCCAACGAGACTGGTTCCCTTCATACTCCACACAGAGTAAATGTAAATCAAAAATGAATAACCATTTTCAATTTCGTTGCAAAACGAAAATACAGCCGAACCATATTCCAGTCCAATCAGAGAGTGCTGCAAGCACCTCTACCGGTTTCGAAACTTATTAGTCTCTCATCAGGAGGCACATATGCTGCTCTCCCTGATCCAACCAAAACAAACCCCAGCGTGCAGTCCCGAATTGCAACGAACGAAATGGCATAGATGCCCTAGCGGCAACTGCTAGCAAAAGACTAAGTTTTCACTCTAATGGCATATAACATATCCCACCAGAATGAAAACAATGGGAACCTTCTCTGGTTACACCTCCGAGGCTTCTACAATTTGCAAGCCATACGGATGCTGAGACTAAGGAAGATGAGGGAATTCTACAATTTACAATTCACGTCACATCTGCTCAGCGCGGTAAAGTTCCAACGAGACTGGTTCCCTTCATACTCCACACAGAGTAAATGTAAATCAAAAATGAATAACCATTTTCAATTTCGTTGCAAAACGAAAATACAGCCGAACCATATTCCAGTCCAATCAGAGAGTGCTGCAAGCACCTCTACCGGTTTCGAAACTTATTAGTCTCTCATCAGGAGGCACATATGCTGCTCTCCCTGATCCAACCAAAACAAACCCCAGCGTGCAGTCCCGAATTGCAACGAACGAAATGGCATAGATGCCCTAGCGGCAACTGCTAGCAAAAGACTAAGTTTTCACTCTAATGGCATATAACATATCCCACCAGAATGAAAACAATGGGAACCTTCTCTGGTTACACCTCCGAGGCTTCTACAATCGCGTTGGAACTTTACCGCGCTGAGCAGATGTGACGTGAATTGTAAATTGTAGAATTCCCTCATCTTCCTTAGTCTCAGCATCCGTATGGCTTGCAAATTGTAGAAGCCTCGGAGGTGTAACCAGAGAAGGTTCCCATTGTTTTCATTCTGGTGGGATATGTTATATGCCATTAGAGTGAAAACTTAGTCTTTTGCTAGCAGTTGCCGCTAGGGCATCTATGCCATTTCGTTCGTTGCAATTCGGGACTGCACGCTGGGGTTTGTTTTGGTTGGATCAGGGAGAGCAGCATATGTGCCTCCTGATGAGAGACTAATAAGTTTCGAAACCGGTAGAGGTGCTTGCAGCACTCTCTGATTGGACTGGAATATGGTTCGGCTGTATTTTCGTTTTGCAACGAAATTGAAAATGGTTATTCATTTTTGATTTACATTTACTCTGTGTGGAGTATGAAGGGAACCAGTCTCGTTGGAACTTTACCGCGCTGAGCAGATGTGACGTGAATTGTAAATTGTAGAATTCCCTCATCTTCCTTAGTCTCAGCATCCGTATGGCTTGCAAATTGTAGAAGCCTCGGAGGTGTAACCAGAGAAGGTTCCCATTGTTTTCATTCTGGTGGGATATGTTATATGCCATTAGAGTGAAAACTTAGTCTTTTGCTAGCAGTTGCCGCTAGGGCATCTATGCCATTTCGTTCGTTGCAATTCGGGACTGCACGCTGGGGTTTGTTTTGGTTGGATCAGGGAGAGCAGCATATGTGCCTCCTGATGAGAGACTAATAAGTTTCGAAACCGGTAGAGGTGCTTGCAGCACTCTCTGATTGGACTGGAATATGGTTCGGCTGTATTTTCGTTTTGCAACGAAATTGAAAATGGTTATTCATTTTTGATTTACATTTACTCTGTGTGGAGTATGAAGGGAACCAGTCTCGTTGGAACTTTACCGCGCTGAGCAGATGTGACGTGAATTGTAAATTGTAGAATTCCCTCATCTTCCTTAGTCTCAGCATCCGTATGGCTTGCAAATTGTAGAAGCCTCGGAGGTGTAACCAGAGAAGGTTCCCATTGTTTTCATTCTGGTGGGATATGTTATATGCCATTAGAGTGAAAACTTAGTCTTTTGCTAGCAGTTGCCGCTAGGGCATCTATGCCATTTCGTTCGTTGCAATTCGGGACTGCACGCTGGGGTTTGTTTTGGTTGGATCAGGGAGAGCAGCATATGTGCCTCCTGATGAGAGACTAATAAGTTTCGAAACCGGTAGAGGTGCTTGCAGCACTCTCTGATTGGACTGGAATATGGTTCGGCTGTATTTTCGTTTTGCAACGAAATTGAAAATGGTTATTCATTTTTGATTTACATTTACTCTGTGTGGAGTATGAAGGGAACCAGTCTCGTTGGAACTTTACCGCGCTGAGCAGATGTGACGTGAATTGTAAATTGTAGAATTCCCTCATCTTCCTTAGTCTCAGCATCCGTATGGCTTGCAAATTGTAGAAGCCTCGGAGGTGTAACCAGAGAAGGTTCCCATTGTTTTCATTCTGGTGGGATATGTTATATGCCATTAGAGTGAAAACTTAGTCTTTTGCTAGCAGTTGCCGCTAGGGCATCTATGCCATTTCGTTCGTTGCAATTCGGGACTGCACGCTGGGGTTTGTTTTGGTTGGATCAGGGAGAGCAGCATATGTGCCTCCTGATGAGAGACTAATAAGTTTCGAAACCGGTAGAGGTGCTTGCAGCACTCTCTGATTGGACTGGAATATGGTTCGGCTGTATTTTCGTTTTGCAACGAAATTGAAAATGGTTATTCATTTTTGATTTACATTTACTCTGTGTGGAGTATGAAGGGAACCAGTCTCGTTGGAACTTTACCGCGCTGAGCAGATGTGACGTGAATTGTAAATTGTAGAATTCCCTCATCTTCCTTAGTCTCAGCATCCGTATGGCTTGCAAATTGTAGAAGCCTCGGAGGTGTAACCAGAGAAGGTTCCCATTGTTTTCATTCTGGTGGGATATGTTATATGCCATTAGAGTGAAAACTTAGTCTTTTGCTAGCAGTTGCCGCTAGGGCATCTATGCCATTTCGTTCGTTGCAATTCGGGACTGCACGCTGGGGTTTGTTTTGGTTGGATCAGGGAGAGCAGCATATGTGCCTCCTGATGAGAGACTAATAAGTTTCGAAACCGGTAGAGGTGCTTGCAGCACTCTCTGATTGGACTGGAATATGGTTCGGCTGTATTTTCGTTTTGCAACGAAATTGAAAATGGTTATTCATTTTTGATTTACATTTACTCTGTGTGGAGTATGAAGGGAACCAGTCTCGTTGGAACTTTACCGCGCTGAGCAGATGTGACGTGAATTGTAAATTGTAGAATTCCCTCATCTTCCTTAGTCTCAGCATCCGTATGGCTTGCAAATTGTAGAAGCCTCGGAGGTGTAACCAGAGAAGGTTCCCATTGTTTTCATTCTGGTGGGATATGTTATATGCCATTAGAGTGAAAACTTAGTCTTTTGCTAGCAGTTGCCGCTAGGGCATCTATGCCATTTCGTTCGTTGCAATTCGGGACTGCACGCTGGGGTTTGTTTTGGTTGGATCAGGGAGAGCAGCATATGTGCCTCCTGATGAGAGACTAATAAGTTTCGAAACCGGTAGAGGTGCTTGCAGCACTCTCTGATTGGACTGGAATATGGTTCGGCTGTATTTTCGTTTTGCAACGAAATTGAAAATGGTTATTCATTTTTGATTTACATTTACTCTGTGTGGAGTATGAAGGGAACCAGTCTCGTTGGAACTTTACCGCGCTGAGCAGATGTGACGTGAATTGTAAATTGTAGAATTCCCTCATCTTCCTTAGTCTCAGCATCCGTATGGCTTGCAAATTGTAGAAGCCTCGGAGGTGTAACCAGAGAAGGTTCCCATTGTTTTCATTCTGGTGGGATATGTTATATGCCATTAGAGTGAAAACTTAGTCTTTTGCTAGCAGTTGCCGCTAGGGCATCTATGCCATTTCGTTCGTTGCAATTCGGGACTGCACGCTGGGGTTTGTTTTGGTTGGATCAGGGAGAGCAGCATATGTGCCTCCTGATGAGAGACTAATAAGTTTCGAAACCGGTAGAGGTGCTTGCAGCACTCTCTGATTGGACTGGAATATGGTTCGGCTGTATTTTCGTTTTGCAACGAAATTGAAAATGGTTATTCATTTTTGATTTACATTTACTCTGTGTGGAGTATGAAGGGAACCAGTCTCGTTGGAACTTTACCGCGCTGAGCAGATGTGACGTGAATTGTAAATTGTAGAATTCCCTCATCTTCCTTAGTCTCAGCATCCGTATGGCTTGCAAATTGTAGAAGCCTCGGAGGTGTAACCAGAGAAGGTTCCCATTGTTTTCATTCTGGTGGGATATGTTATATGCCATTAGAGTGAAAACTTAGTCTTTTGCTAGCAGTTGCCGCTAGGGCATCTATGCCATTTCGTTCGTTGCAATTCGGGACTGCACGCTGGGGTTTGTTTTGGTTGGATCAGGGAGAGCAGCATATGTGCCTCCTGATGAGAGACTAATAAGTTTCGAAACCGGTAGAGGTGCTTGCAGCACTCTCTGATTGGACTGGAATATGGTTCGGCTGTATTTTCGTTTTGCAACGAAATTGAAAATGGTTATTCATTTTTGATTTACATTTACTCTGTGTGGAGTATGAAGGGAACCAGTCTCGTTGGAACTTTACCGCGCTGAGCAGATGTGACGTGAATTGTAAATTGTAGAATTCCCTCATCTTCCTTAGTCTCAGCATCCGTATGGCTTGCAAATTGTAGAAGCCTCGGAGGTGTAACCAGAGAAGGTTCCCATTGTTTTCATTCTGGTGGGATATGTTATATGCCATTAGAGTGAAAACTTAGTCTTTTGCTAGCAGTTGCCGCTAGGGCATCTATGCCATTTCGTTCGTTGCAATTCGGGACTGCACGCTGGGGTTTGTTTTGGTTGGATCAGGGAGAGCAGCATATGTGCCTCCTGATGAGAGACTAATAAGTTTCGAAACCGGTAGAGGTGCTTGCAGCACTCTCTGATTGGACTGGAATATGGTTCGGCTGTATTTTCGTTTTGCAACGAAATTGAAAATGGTTATTCATTTTTGATTTACATTTACTCTGTGTGGAGTATGAAGGGAACCAGTCTCGTTGGAACTTTACCGCGCTGAGCAGATGTGACGTGAATTGTAAATTGTAGAATTCCCTCATCTTCCTTAGTCTCAGCATCCGTATGGCTTGCAAATTGTAGAAGCCTCGGAGGTGTAACCAGAGAAGGTTCCCATTGTTTTCATTCTGGTGGGATATGTTATATGCCATTAGAGTGAAAACTTAGTCTTTTGCTAGCAGTTGCCGCTAGGGCATCTATGCCATTTCGTTCGTTGCAATTCGGGACTGCACGCTGGGGTTTGTTTTGGTTGGATCAGGGAGAGCAGCATATGTGCCTCCTGATGAGAGACTAATAAGTTTCGAAACCGGTAGAGGTGCTTGCAGCACTCTCTGATTGGACTGGAATATGGTTCGGCTGTATTTTCGTTTTGCAACGAAATTGAAAATGGTTATTCATTTTTGATTTACATTTACTCTGTGTGGAGTATGAAGGGAACCAGTCTCGTTGGAACTTTACCGCGCTGAGCAGATGTGACGTGAATTGTAAATTGTAGAATTCCCTCATCTTCCTTAGTCTCAGCATCCGTATGGCTTGCAAATTGTAGAAGCCTCGGAGGTGTAACCAGAGAAGGTTCCCATTGTTTTCATTCTGGTGGGATATGTTATATGCCATTAGAGTGAAAACTTAGTCTTTTGCTAGCAGTTGCCGCTAGGGCATCTATGCCATTTCGTTCGTTGCAATTCGGGACTGCACGCTGGGGTTTGTTTTGGTTGGATCAGGGAGAGCAGCATATGTGCCTCCTGATGAGAGACTAATAAGTTTCGAAACCGGTAGAGGTGCTTGCAGCACTCTCTGATTGGACTGGAATATGGTTCGGCTGTATTTTCGTTTTGCAACGAAATTGAAAATGGTTATTCATTTTTGATTTACATTTACTCTGTGTGGAGTATGAAGGGAACCAGTCTCGTTGGAACTTTACCGCGCTGAGCAGATGTGACGTGAATTGTAAATTGTAGAATTCCCTCATCTTCCTTAGTCTCAGCATCCGTATGGCTTGCAAATTGTAGAAGCCTCGGAGGTGTAACCAGAGAAGGTTCCCATTGTTTTCATTCTGGTGGGATATGTTATATGCCATTAGAGTGAAAACTTAGTCTTTTGCTAGCAGTTGCCGCTAGGGCATCTATGCCATTTCGTTCGTTGCAATTCGGGACTGCACGCTGGGGTTTGTTTTGGTTGGATCAGGGAGAGCAGCATATGTGCCTCCTGATGAGAGACTAATAAGTTTCGAAACCGGTAGAGGTGCTTGCAGCACTCTCTGATTGGACTGGAATATGGTTCGGCTGTATTTTCGTTTTGCAACGAAATTGAAAATGGTTATTCATTTTTGATTTACATTTACTCTGTGTGGAGTATGAAGGGAACCAGTCTCGTTGGAACTTTACCGCGCTGAGCAGATGTGACGTGAATTGTAAATTGTAGAATTCCCTCATCTTCCTTAGTCTCAGCATCCGTATGGCTTGCAAATTGTAGAAGCCTCGGAGGTGTAACCAGAGAAGGTTCCCATTGTTTTCATTCTGGTGGGATATGTTATATGCCATTAGAGTGAAAACTTAGTCTTTTGCTAGCAGTTGCCGCTAGGGCATCTATGCCATTTCGTTCGTTGCAATTCGGGACTGCACGCTGGGGTTTGTTTTGGTTGGATCAGGGAGAGCAGCATATGTGCCTCCTGATGAGAGACTAATAAGTTTCGAAACCGGTAGAGGTGCTTGCAGCACTCTCTGATTGGACTGGAATATGGTTCGGCTGTATTTTCGTTTTGCAACGAAATTGAAAATGGTTATTCATTTTTGATTTACATTTACTCTGTGTGGAGTATGAAGGGAACCAGTCTCGTTGGAACTTTACCGCGCTGAGCAGATGTGACGTGAATTGTAAATTGTAGAATTCCCTCATCTTCCTTAGTCTCAGCATCCGTATGGCTTGCAAATTGTAGAAGCCTCGGAGGTGTAACCAGAGAAGGTTCCCATTGTTTTCATTCTGGTGGGATATGTTATATGCCATTAGAGTGAAAACTTAGTCTTTTGCTAGCAGTTGCCGCTAGGGCATCTATGCCATTTCGTTCGTTGCAATTCGGGACTGCACGCTGGGGTTTGTTTTGGTTGGATCAGGGAGAGCAGCATATGTGCCTCCTGATGAGAGACTAATAAGTTTCGAAACCGGTAGAGGTGCTTGCAGCACTCTCTGATTGGACTGGAATATGGTTCGGCTGTATTTTCGTTTTGCAACGAAATTGAAAATGGTTATTCATTTTTGATTTACATTTACTCTGTGTGGAGTATGAAGGGAACCAGTCTCGTTGGAACTTTACCGCGCTGAGCAGATGTGACGTGAATTGTAAATTGTAGAATTCCCTCATCTTCCTTAGTCTCAGCATCCGTATGGCTTGCAAATTGTAGAAGCCTCGGAGGTGTAACCAGAGAAGGTTCCCATTGTTTTCATTCTGGTGGGATATGTTATATGCCATTAGAGTGAAAACTTAGTCTTTTGCTAGCAGTTGCCGCTAGGGCATCTATGCCATTTCGTTCGTTGCAATTCGGGACTGCACGCTGGGGTTTGTTTTGGTTGGATCAGGGAGAGCAGCATATGTGCCTCCTGATGAGAGACTAATAAGTTTCGAAACCGGTAGAGGTGCTTGCAGCACTCTCTGATTGGACTGGAATATGGTTCGGCTGTATTTTCGTTTTGCAACGAAATTGAAAATGGTTATTCATTTTTGATTTACATTTACTCTGTGTGGAGTATGAAGGGAACCAGTCTCGTTGGAACTTTACCGCGCTGAGCAGATGTGACGTGAATTGTAAATTGTAGAATTCCCTCATCTTCCTTAGTCTCAGCATCCGTATGGCTTGCAAATTGTAGAAGCCTCGGAGGTGTAACCAGAGAAGGTTCCCATTGTTTTCATTCTGGTGGGATATGTTATATGCCATTAGAGTGAAAACTTAGTCTTTTGCTAGCAGTTGCCGCTAGGGCATCTATGCCATTTCGTTCGTTGCAATTCGGGACTGCACGCTGGGGTTTGTTTTGGTTGGATCAGGGAGAGCAGCATATGTGCCTCCTGATGAGAGACTAATAAGTTTCGAAACCGGTAGAGGTGCTTGCAGCACTCTCTGATTGGACTGGAATATGGTTCGGCTGTATTTTCGTTTTGCAACGAAATTGAAAATGGTTATTCATTTTTGATTTACATTTACTCTGTGTGGAGTATGAAGGGAACCAGTCTCGTTGGAACTTTACCGCGCTGAGCAGATGTGACGTGAATTGTAAATTGTAGAATTCCCTCATCTTCCTTAGTCTCAGCATCCGTATGGCTTGCAAATTGTAGAAGCCTCGGAGGTGTAACCAGAGAAGGTTCCCATTGTTTTCATTCTGGTGGGATATGTTATATGCCATTAGAGTGAAAACTTAGTCTTTTGCTAGCAGTTGCCGCTAGGGCATCTATGCCATTTCGTTCGTTGCAATTCGGGACTGCACGCTGGGGTTTGTTTTGGTTGGATCAGGGAGAGCAGCATATGTGCCTCCTGATGAGAGACTAATAAGTTTCGAAACCGGTAGAGGTGCTTGCAGCACTCTCTGATTGGACTGGAATATGGTTCGGCTGTATTTTCGTTTTGCAACGAAATTGAAAATGGTTATTCATTTTTGATTTACATTTACTCTGTGTGGAGTATGAAGGGAACCAGTCTCGTTGGAACTTTACCGCGCTGAGCAGATGTGACGTGAATTGTAAATTGTAGAATTCCCTCATCTTCCTTAGTCTCAGCATCCGTATGGCTTGCAAATTGTAGAAGCCTCGGAGGTGTAACCAGAGAAGGTTCCCATTGTTTTCATTCTGGTGGGATATGTTATATGCCATTAGAGTGAAAACTTAGTCTTTTGCTAGCAGTTGCCGCTAGGGCATCTATGCCATTTCGTTCGTTGCAATTCGGGACTGCACGCTGGGGTTTGTTTTGGTTGGATCAGGGAGAGCAGCATATGTGCCTCCTGATGAGAGACTAATAAGTTTCGAAACCGGTAGAGGTGCTTGCAGCACTCTCTGATTGGACTGGAATATGGTTCGGCTGTATTTTCGTTTTGCAACGAAATTGAAAATGGTTATTCATTTTTCATTTTTGTTATTTTTTGTATTTAGATTTAGTGCAATTCCATTATCTGTGCTGGCAACAACGCCGTGATTCACGAGCCATTGTGTCCAGTCTGAACACAGGTTTACATTGGGAAAAAAAAGTGTACCAGTTTTTTTTGACGCGAAGTGTACTTGCTTAATTTGATGTTTATTGTAGAAAAAAAATTTAAAAAGGAAGGGAATAATACCAGCTTTTAAAACAAAATAAAACTTAGACAAATACATTAAGAAAAATAAGAGCGAAAAGAAAAAGTAATTGCAGAGTGGTGTATAGAAACTGACATGTGACTGTTTAAAAACTTACATGCATCGGTCAAACGGGCAAAACCTTTTACATACGTATAACAGAACACAAAAGGGTTTTTAACCCTTAACTGGTCCGGTACTGTAGCAGTAGCGTAACTGGTCCGGCGTCGTCTGCGAAACTACTGTCTTTAAGAAAGCCAAACAACACTCAAAAATAATTTTTTTATATAAATAAATGTTACAAACATACCTTGATATGTTTATATAAAAGTGAACGTATTAAATTTGGGCGATATTTGGGTTAAGAAAAAAATATTAAAATAAAACTGAAATCTGCACAAATATTTGTGAAAAAGTCAATGAACTGTCAATACGGATGGAATAGGCACAAAGACAACTAATGCAGCCACGATACAAGAGAGAGGTCCTAGAGAGAGACAGACAAGGTGGTGGAAACTTTGACAGGCCGTGTAATTTGAGTTGCCTATATCAACTTAAATCGGGGAAATATAAAAGTCTAAATATAAAAGTAACATAAAAACATAATCAAGGACTTCTTCACTTTGTATAAAACAGTCACTAATTTAGTATTTAAATAGTTTTAAAATTATTTAACTCCCAAATACTTTAGGAAAGTAGGTATTTGTTTTGATAAATACAAATAACAATTCTGAAAAGTATCTAAACACCAAGTATGGCACTGTGTACTCTATTTATCCCCTAAATACAAAAAAGTGGTTAAATTTTGAAATATGTACTGCCAATCAGCATTAGGCCTTAGCCAAGTTAAAATATTCAACGAACTGTAAATACTGATTCAATCGGGTCCATTTATATAGGCAACTCAAATTACACGGCCTGTCAAATTCTCCACCACCTTGTCTGTCTCTCTCTAGGACCTCTCTCTTGTATGTTGGTGTCAATCTTGCTTCACTATTTGAATGGGACATGGCGATTCCATCCGTATTGACAGTTCATTGGAAAAAGTACATAGTTTTGTAAAGTAAATAAAAAAAAATATAAAAAACAACATGAAAAACAAAATGTATTGCTGGGATAGATGCTCAAACTGCACACTAAACAAAAAACTAGGTAAAATAAAAATCGATCAAAACTGTTTGTTTCCAGCATCAGTCAAACTTTACCTATTTTATATGCAATTTTTACTTAGGTAGAGGTTTTGTACATCCCAAACAAACAGGCTTTTTGCAACGCAAGCACAGGTATTTTGGCATCCTGCACTTTCTACAAGGACATAAACTGCAAATCTTGCGTTTTTCTAAAATAAGAACATCCTCTTGTTCTTCTTGAACTCCAAGTATGAACACAAAAAAGTGACACCAACGGTCCGGCGTCGTCTGAGAAACTACTCTCAACCTAACTGTTGCGATAACTTTTTAGGAACTGAGAGAAACTTGTCTCAAATACACCCACTTGTCAAGCTCCAATAGTTTAAGGATTAGATAGAACGACTTGCCTGTGGGCGGTGCCAATTTCCAATAAAAAATAATCAAAATTATTGAATCGTCTGTTAGACGACGCCGGACCAGTTAAGGGTTAATAATTATTAAAAAACCGATTTTACGTACGCACGTTACCTTCTAGATTCTAGATCCTAGTCATTCTTTTAATGAACAGTTTCAAATTCTTCATTTTCAAAATAAAGGCCTTAAGCTATCTTTATTAGAGTCTATGGAAATTGATAAGTTTTTTATTTAATTTAATGGCTTTGGTAAAGAACAACTAGCCAGGCAATTTTTCCATTTAACTATGATAATACATAACTAGAATACATGATATATATAGGGTGAGGCAGATAAAGGGCCTATTAGAAATATCTCGAAAACTAAAGATAATTGAATTATGAAAATTGGAATAAGGGGGTTTTGAAAACTGATCTATTTAATGAAAATATTTTCATCTATTTGGTACTTCCGGTTATACTGGAAGTTGCTTATAACTTCGTTTTTTTTAAATGGGGCACCCTGTATATTTTTACATTTTTGGATTCTCCTCGATTTCTTCTTTCTTAAAATATAAGGTTCTGTAATAATATACAGGGTAGGTTAAAAAATAATTACGTTTTCTTATTAATTTCGTAGCAATATTTCCACCCTGTAGGATTGTAGTAGTTAGACATAATAAACTCTATTTATGTTCAAATGATTTCTAATATATTCTACTATTGTTAACAATTATTAGTGTAGCTAAATTTTTAATTTTAGTATACAGGGTGGGTCGAAACTCGGAATGAGTATTTTTTGAGCTTTCTTAAATGGAACACCCTATATTTTAGTATTGTAATGAAATGATATTTCGTGGTACTTTTTATTTCTTAAGCATTCCCTATACCTAACTGCTTTAGTTTGTGCTTAATTGTTAATCGCACCAACAATCTTAACTTCGATGGTATTTTGATACCTCAACCACTATTGGCAATTTTAAGTATCAGTATAGATTAATATGTATTTATTTTCAAAAAATTATTTGTGACTGAATATTTTCACGGCCAACCTAATACAATTTCACCTATTTTGTGTTGCAATTAATGTTTGGCTTTAATCACCAATAACTCACAAATTAAAGAAGTTAGGTATAGGGAATGCTTAAGAAATTAAAAAGTACCATGTAATAACATTTCATTACAATACTAAAATACAGGGTGTTCTATTTAAGAAAACTCAGAAAATACTCATTCCGAGTTTCTACCAACCCTGTATACTAAAATGAAAAGTTTAACTATACCAATAACTCTTAACAATAGTAGACTATATTAAAAATCATTTTAACATTAATAGAGTTTATTATACCAATCTACTACAATCCTACAGGGTGTTAATTTTGCTACGAAATTAATAAGGAAACGTAATTATCTTTTAACCTACCCTATATAATATTACAAAGCCTTATATTTTAAGAAAGAAGAAATCTAGGAGAATCAAAAACTGTAAAAATATACAGGGTATCCCATTAAAAAAAACGAAGTTACAATCCACTTCCGGTGTAACCGGAAGGAGCAAAGAGAAGAAAATATTTTCATTAAATAGTTCATACCTCAAAACCCCTGTATTCCAATTTTCAAGATTCTCTTAGCTTTAGTTCTCGAGATATTTCTAATAGGCCCTTTATCTGCCTCACCCTGTACAGTGAACACGTAAAGGTTGGAATAAATTCATTTTATCGAGAATGGACAATTTTGGAAAAAATCCCGAAACAGGTCGATTTTATTTTTAAATTACGACTTTTGTCGTAATTTAAAATGACGTCACCTATTTGGGCGTGAAGACGTCATCGATGACTTTTTTAAATAAGAATAGGGGTGGTGTCATAGTTCATTGGAAAGGTAATGTAATTCTCTATTCAGTAATATAAACATTAACATAATTATTTATACAGGGTGTCCAAAAATTTTTTATTATTAAATTTATTGACATAAAAAAAAATCTGTGTAATTTATTTAATTCAAAATACATTTTACTGCTCTCAGAAAACATAAAAAAATATTTATTTAAAAAAATAATCTTCGCTTTTCGATTAAATTAAATTTTCAAACTGTCAAGAGGCAGGTGTTAAAATTGAAATCCATGCATTTTATTACATCCATTTCTAATGTAACATCCTCTTCGATGTCAGCAAGTGTGACACTATGGACGAACTTTTCTGTCCCAATTCGTAATTTTATCTTGATTTCTCCAAAAATGTTGGCATTTTCACTTCACCTACGGCAGTTCGTAGTCGCAACCTCGTTGATAGAAATTTCTTAGGGCTTTTTATAACAACTATCCGTTGTCGTTCGTTTAATGGTTCTGATCAGTTTGGTATATTAGAAAATAGTGGCGCCTGCCGACGACTAAATGTAATTAAAATTCAGAGGTAAATATGGAATCATGCACTATTAATTTGGCCTTGAGCTACAATAGCTGATATGAGTAATTATTGTGACTGCGCTATATAGATAGCACGGCAGATAGGCCAGTATCAGAAATTGGGCAACTGTCCGAAATTAGGCGCATTTCCTCTATCATTTGAGTACTTTATATTTTCTATTGTCTCTCTATTTGTATAATTACATCTTTATATGTACTTGGAGATATGAAAAATATATCGCTAAGTATAATAGCTTAATGTAATATAAAATTATGGCTTATTCCCACCAGAAACACTAAATTACATTAAAGAAACTTAATGGAAACTTATTTTTCCATCAAACCCTAAATATTTGGCAATTTATTTCTGTATATTCTGTAGATACGAAAGCACATATTTACATAATTTACAAATTTAATAGGAGTACATTAAACATTCAGTTGCCTCTTAATCAATGAATGTGTCTAGCTTAATCCAGGCTTATGCAAAGGGCTTATAAAATCACACAGTATGTTACTTTGTTTCGTTTAACCAGAAATATTACGAATTGAAACATTTTATCTAATTTGTTTCTAGAGAACAGGTTACTTCGATTTTACGGTATAGCACCATCATACATGACTGATCCTCTGAACGCAAACCTTGTCACGATTCATTAACTTCCCTTCGCATTTTTTAACTTTTTATAATGTCGTATTCCTCACAAAATTTCTTGTAAAATCGGTTGCTTTAAACCAAAGAATGTATATTTTTTGTTTGTTACCAAAATGAGTTGGAGAGATAATATCTAAATCTTATTTTTAATACCGGGTGTCCACTTATATTTTCCCCCGTATTTTAACTGCCTATAACTTCTAAACGGCTCAAGATAGAAATATGCGGTTTTCGCTGAAATGTTTTATTTTAGTACAAGTTTTGTATGAATGGACTGAATTTTTTATATCGCTTTCAAATACGAAAAAAAAATGGCGGATTTTTGAAAAAAACGTTGTTGACTTTTTTTAATGGAACACCCAGTATATTTTTTTGTAAATTGAAAGAAAGGCCATTCACCTATCCAGCGATATAAAGTTTTTCAAAATCGGTTGTCAAATCACTGAGTAATTAATTTTTAAAATGAGAGGTGCAACGTGGATATCACATACCTAAATAACATAACTGAGCAAAATGATATGTTATGTGATTTCCACATTGCATCTCTCATTTTAAAAATTAATTGCTGTCATTTGGCAACCGGTTTTAAAAAAAAATATATCACTGGATAGGTAACTGACCGTGTTTTCAAGATACAAAAAAATATACTGGGTGTTTTGATAAAAAAAGCCATCAACTTTTTTTTTCAAAAATCCGCCATTTTTTATTTAACAGCGATAAAAAAATGGTCACTTACCTAAAAACTTGAAAAAACGGTCATTTATCTATCCAGCGATATAAAATGTTTTAAAATAGGTTGTCAAATGACTGAGCAATTAATTTTTAAAATGAGAGATGCAATGTGGAAATCACCATACTTGGTTAGTTATGTTATTTAGGTATGTGATATCCACGTTGCACCTCTCATTTTAAAAATTAATTACTCAGTGATTTGACAACCGGTTTTAAAAAACTTTATATCTCTAGATAGGTGAATGACCTTTCTTTCAATTTACAAAAGAATATACATATTTTATTTCGTATTTGAAAGCGATATGAAAAATTAAATCCATTCAGACAAAACTTTTACTAAAATAAAACATTTCAGTGAAAACCGCATATTTTTATCTTGAGCCGTTTAGAAGTTATAGGCAGTTAAAATGGGGGAAAATATAAGTGGGCACCCGGTATAAGGCAAATAGTTTTGTTTTTTTATGAGAAAAAATAAAAAACCAACCAGTAATAACAAATAAAATAGTATACTCGTACATTTTATGTTCCAAAAGTCATGCAACAAATATATTGTTTTCACCCATTTTGAGACAATATGAAAACTTTAAATTATCTACGTCAGTCTGTACCAGGGACGAGTTTGTAAACACGACCCCTCTCCGTCATTATACCAGATAGAATGACAAATGAGGTGTCGAATGAAAGCTAGTAATCCAAAGATGGCACTTCTTCTTCTTGTAGTGTTGTCTCCTTTAGTGGAGGTTAGCGACCATACTGGCAAATCTGTCTCTGTCCAATGCGGCTCTAAACAAAGATGTTGAATCAAGGCCGGTCCAGTCTCTGATATTTATAAGCCATGATATCTGGGGCCTACCGGTACCCCCGCTTTTTTTCAATCATACCCCGGATGATCAGTTGCGAGAGGTGGTACTTCTCGTCTCATTATGTGTCCCAGCTAGATAACTTTTCTAACTTTGATGTTCGTTAGCAGCTTCCTATCTGAACCTATTCTCCTCTGAACATTTTCGTTGGTGCAGTGGGTTGTTCAAGGTATTTTCAGGATTATTCTATAAAGCCAGAGTTAAAAGGCTTCTACCTTGTTAATCAGCGTTATGTTGAGCGTCCACGGCTCCATTGCATACCAAAGTATTAACCATACATAGCAATGCAAAAAACGACATCTAACGCTGATATTAATGCTACTGTTACAAAATCAGCTACTGTTACAAAATCAGCTTTTTGTATTTATAAAGCCTTATCGGACTACTCCTATTCTCGCTCTTACTTCTCGTGTATAATCAAGTTAATTGTTGAACCAACAGCCACGATATTTGTGTTGATTTACGTATTCAAGCTGTTGGTGGTTTACATAATGTATTGGAAGGGATACATTTTTGTTCCTTGGCATTTTCATAATTTTTTATGGTTTTGCAATATTCATTTTTGCACGATTGATCATTTTTGACTGTTTACCGAGACAGATTTTACGTCAGTAGGTGACATTTACTAGCAACTCAACGGTAAGTAATCCAACTCGACGGTAAGTACTCCAACTCGACGGTAAGTAATTCACTTACCGTCAAGTTAAAAAATCTCTTAATTTTAATTTATTTTTTGAAAGAATAAAGAAAGCTAACGAATTATTTATTAATATTGAAACTTACGGTACAATTTGTTAAATTATTTAATGAAATCCCACTTGTTTGGGATGTGGTTTCACTTCTAACAGAAACTCCTGCAGAATCGCATATATTAGTAGTATCCAACATTTTTTCTCTTCAAATACGCGATCAAAGTTGAAAACTTGGAAATATCAATGCCATCATAAAGAAAAACGGTGGATTTAATCATTGAATATTCTGCCCAGAGGCTTCCAGGAGCTTTCAACTGCATATGTCTTTGAACGAAATATGCCAATAGAGTCTTTTCTTCGATTCTTAAATTCTTGTCTTCGCACCCTTTTTTAAAACTTTGGTAGGTATTTTGATAACGGATTTTGGATTTTTCGGGAATAATTGCGGAACACCCTTCTTCCCAAGACCGTTCAATTTCTTCAAATTCATTTTCGCTCATATTTTAATTTATAATAATCAAAATTGTACTTAAAATTATTGACAACTAAATAAAAACTCAATTCTCCATTGTTGTTATGCACCCTAGTTACTACCTAACAACCAAAGTATCTATCTTGATAAAATGAATGAAACTAGTCAATATGACGAAAATGTATAATTTTATAATTTATAATGGTATCAATCGTTCAAAAAACGTTATAAGCATGTCGAGCGTTAAGGGTAACCGATCTCAGACAATAATTGGAGTCGTCGCTCCGCTCCTCCTCCAAACAATTGTCTTCGATCGGTATAAAACCCTCACCGTTCTCCATACTTAATATACTATTTCAATCCCATTTTTCACAACTCTTAGCCCGGCCGCACATCAAAGAAACATGAAACGTAAATTACGTTTCATGGAAATAAACCACTGCTAAACAAATATATATCCGGCCATTTATGAGACTCTCCGAAAATAAAAATGTGTCATGAGCATGAATCACACTCGTTTCATTAGTAGGCGGACTTTGAGATGTTTTTAGCAGTGTTTTCTTTTCATGAAACATGTTTTTCGTTTCATGTTTCATGTTTTTCGTTTCATGTTTCTTTGGTGTGCGGCTTGGCTTAGTAATCCTATTTAACAGTATCTGTAGACTATGGTCCGAAACAGTCAATAAAACGGTGTGATTTATATAGCGGATATTATTATTTACTCTTTGACCATTTATCCTGTTTCCTTTTAAAGAGTGCGATAGAGCGTTGGCAAATATTACCTCAGAGTAGACATTAAAAAGTATCGGTGATAGCATACAACTCTGTCTGACACCTCGTTGTTCTGCAATTGGCCTTGACGTGTTAACATTGGTCTTTACGATTACTGTTTAATTCCAATAAATAGCTTCTATAATTTTAGAGTCAGTTTTGTCGACCTCAATGTCATTTAATCTATCAAGGTCCTATCCTGCACCCGGTCGAACGCCTTTTAAAAAACTTTAAAACAGACAAAGAGGTCTGCTTTTTGATCTTTGTACCTTTGGACCAGATTTTTAAGAAAGAATATTGCTTCTCGTGTCCCCTACTTTTTCTGAAGCCAAACTATTCTTGGCTGGTGACCTCGTCACATCTTCTATAATATATTCTGTCCTGTACGATTCTCAAGAAACGCTTCAGAATGTTATTTAGCAGACTTATAGGGCGGAAATCCTGGCATAATTTGGTGTTCTAGTTTTTTTTAGCAGTGGTATAAAGACGGATTCCAGCCATCTTTTAGGGATCGCTCCTGTACTGTAAATGTTATTACATAGTCTAAGAAGAAGGTATAAGATTTTCTCGTTGATTAACTTCAATAGTTCAGCTGGTATTTTATCTTTTCCCACAGATTTGTTGTTTTTTAGTTGACGTAGACCATATTTATTCCAGTTAGGACTTCAGTATTGAAGGACCTTCGTCGTTTTCTTAATTTAATGTAGGAGGTTCTCTGATGTCATAGAAGTTCCTTTATATAGTCTTCCCACATGTTTATTGATTCTTCAGGGCTTGAACTCAGTTTGCTTTCTGCGTTGATTAGATTATTTGGTCTTTGTGAGTATCTGGTGCCTGTAAATTCCTTGAGTTTCTATGTAGATGGAAGTCATAATGTTTTTTATTTAAGTTTTCGATCTCTTCACATTGTTCTGTTATCCATTTTTCATTTGCAGTTTTTATTTTTTGTTTGATATACGGCTGTCCGCAAATATAACTCCCCCGTTATTAAAACATATAGAATGACCAGTGAGGTGCCGAATGAAAGCTTATAACCCAAGGACGATACTAAAGGAGTTGCAACGGGAAGTACTGTAGAGTCGCCGAAATATAGCTCGGGAGGTAGTGTCAAATTTGACCAGAGCATTTTAGCATGGCTGTTTTTTTATCGAGTTAAGTGTTCCAAAGCTTTTTAAAAAATGATGTGTCAGCTGGCCCAAAACCGGGGCATAAAATAAAAAACACATGGAAAATTAATAATAAAAATAATGACAATTTTATAAATAAAATAACTTTTTATAATACCATGTTTTTAGTATTTATAGGACACAATGTAAAAGAGTTTATAAAAACAATTATTTTTCAAAGAGACAAGGCGAAAACGGCTGGTTCGTTGGGAAAAATATTCCCATGAGATTTTTTTGCATAATCAAATTCGTGAGACATCCCAGATTAAGATTCAAGAAGTCGCCACGTGAAAAGTGGTCCAAATTTTTTTGAACAATTTTTTAAATCAAATTGCAAAAATCAGTATTTTTGGCCCTGACAATTTTTTTGTAGGTTTTTTGGACCATTCTAGATAAAAAAGTCTGTTATGATTTTTCTCTAAAGTTAATGGTTTTCGAGTTATAAGCAATTTAAAATTGAAAAATACGAAAAATTGAGATTTTCAAGGCTTAATAACTCGGTTAAAAGTTATTATTATGAAAGTCAGAAAGTGACTAAATCAAAGTTTAATGCCCTCCCCCCCCCCCCCCTACAAGTTCCTGAATAAATTTTTGTCATAATTTTATTACTAAGCTATTATTTTTAAGTAGTCATAATGAGCGCAATGCACGTGTTAGGCGGCCGTAAATACTGAGTGCGAGAGAGATGCCATTCCGGCAGTCCAATTGTGCATCTTACTTGCACTCACATTTACAGCCGCGTCAATACGATCTAACCGCCCATTGTTATTTATTAAAAATAACAGCTTAGTAATAAATTTATAGCACAGATTTCTTCAGGATCATGTAGCGGAAGCTTTAAATTTTGATGTAGTCACTTTCTAACTTTCATAATATTTTTAAACAGAGTTATTAAATATTGTGTCTTAAAAAGCGTCATTTTCGCGTTTTTCAAATATTAAATTGCTTATAACTCGAAAAAGACCAACTTTGGAGAAAAATTATAGGAGACCTTTTTTATCCAGAATGGCCCAAAAAACCTAAAAAAAATTTGTACCAACCAAAATTATTGAGTTTTGCAATTTGATTAAAAAAAAAAATAAAAAAAATTGAACCACTTTTTACGTGGGCGACTTCTTGAACCTTATTCTGGGATGTCTCACGAATGGGATTATGCATAAAAATCTCATGGGAATATTTCCCCAAGGGACCCGCCGTTTTCGCTTTGTCTAAAATCAAAATGTCAATTTTAAAAACAAAAAGGATTTCCGATGCCGGGAATCGAACTCGAGCCTCCGGGGAGAAATCGTGTGAAAGCCAGGTATCCTATCCACTATTAGACAGTATTTGACATATAAGTTCTAGGGTTTTTACATCTACTTTCATAATTATTCTTTCTTGCCTAAAAGCCCCCGTGCTACCAAAATAATTTTATAAAATCCGTGCGAAAATCACCCTAAAAATTTGACACTAGCTCCCAGACCAATATTACAAGCAATATATTATTCGACACACCTTAGGAAGATGAGAACAAGTGTATACTTTTGGTTTTCCTATTATTTTATCACAAATTAGTGAAATTGTATATCAATCGACGCAGCGTTACACAAATAGTTCAAAATATCGACTTTAGGTTGTACTTCCGGTCACGCTGGGCGAAAACCTAGGACTTATCAATTCAAAGTCCAATTACTTGTTTATATTCTTTTCACAACCGGACGGAGTATTAAAAATAGTTATTTATGAGACAGTTCGTGAAGTAGGTATGTGTTTTGCGAATGCACGCGATGTTAAGAGCACGAGCGACAACGGAGCGAGTGCTATACATCGCGTAAGTTCGCAAAAAGTACTTAATGCACAGTTTCATACAATATTTTATCTATGATGAAAAAATAAAGAAACTGTAACTCTTCGTCACTGGAATTTATTTATATTCTACAATTTTTAGAACTTTGACATTTAAAAATTCTAACCTCTTTCAAACCATAAAACTGTCAAAACTTTTGTCGTATTTTATTGCTCATTATGTTATCACCATGACAACGCGAAAGTTAAGGATATTTGATTATATGAAAGTGTGTCAAAAACAGTGCGAAAAAGTAAGTCCCATTTAATAGTCATTTTCCTAACAAGTGCAGAAAGTCATACTTTTCTGCACGCGACTGCACTTTGCCGAACGACGCGAAGCGGGAGTTGAAAATCGGTCCTGGTTAGCAGGACTTCCGGGTTATCGGGGGCCGACTTATCGAAGTTCCACTGTAATATGAAAATACATATTAATTCTTTGACAAGGTTGTCAAAACCAAACTTTCAGCATAATTGGTTAGCATGACGACGATCTTGGTTTCCATGACGACGATTTAAAACCACTGTTATTGTCTACTGATTTGACTTTCGAATATTATGTCAAAAATATTTTATTTCATCGAATTCTCGCGTTAATTTCATTAAAACATGAAAACAATAAGATATATTTGAAATAAATTAGTAAATAATATCTAAATATTAGTTTATTGCATGTATTATAATTACTTTAAGGTCATATTAACATATCTAAATTAACACGCGTGCTGAAAAGTAAAACGCGTGCGAAAAGTAAAACGCGTGCGGAAAAGTAACACGCGTGAGGAAAAGTAAAACTTTCTAAACTAAAATGCGTGCGCGAAAGTAGACATTTTGCATGCTCGTAGAAAAAATACATTGTTACTTCACGCCCACTTTAAACACTTCACGCACTACTATCTATAATGACAGTTTTCACAAACTAAAAACTTATAAATAATATGACATAGAGTAGATAAATAAAATTTTAAGGCAATTTTCAACACTGGTGGCTCAAGCAATATTATGTATTTTAATATAATCTGCCGCAAAAATGAGGCGATTTTAAGAATTTTACCAGTAATTTTAAAATAACAATATACACTTATTACAACACCCCGATTCTTATTTTACTCCTTATAAAGACCCTGACGGGCGTATTTTCGAAGGTATTGAGAACATTCTGGAATTTTCCTATGTAATTATTTTTTTAACAATTTTCAATTCTGAAAATCTGATGACAAATTGATTAATTACACATTTTAAACCCCTCTGTGGCTCAATGGTAAGCGCACCTACCTTTGTATCGAAAGGTCCAAGTGGTCGTGAGTTCGAATCTCACCAGGGTCAGAGATTTTTCGTTTATTATAAATTAATAAATAAAAATAGTTTCTGTCCTTGTAGGATCGGTACTCACCGGAGGGACCGCAGACGTTCGGATACAATTAGCGTCTCTTTGCAAAGACAATGACGTCGACTTTGCAAAGTAACAAGACACTTACTCAACACACACTACATATGACACTAGGTACCTATCTGCAAAAATTTACCGTACGTACCTACCATGCCAATGGCTATTAGTGGTCGAGGCATTAGGTAAATAAAAAAATATTGCACATTTATTTTATATTCTCTACGCAAAACAATATTATTTGTTGACTACAATGTAAAAAAACTTGAATAGAGCTGTAAGCATTAAAACATGTTGGTCGTAAATAACTCTTAATGTATTAGATATTTTTACTTTTGAAATGTTTTTAAAATTACACCTATTTTTTCAAAATTACTTATAGTCTAGTAAAATAAAATTACACTACATGTAAATCAAAATGTAAATTCGTACAGGTTGAAACAAATTTTATATAAAAGTTTAGGTGGGTACAAAAGATATTTTCAAAAAAGTATCCAAATCATATAAGGGATCATTGTTTAAATAATTAAAAAGTGGTCATTTTTGCAAAAAAAAAATACTTTTTTAACTGCTGAAGTCATTCAATTACTAATGAAGGTCAATAAGATTGTTTTCTGCAAAGTTGAAGGGTAAACCTTTCACATAAAAGTTACTAAATTAAATTTGACCCCCTATTTATTTAAATAGTTATACATAAATCTTTAAAAACCCATTTGCAAAAAAATATTTTTAGCGTTTTAAATAAGCACTCTAAAATATCTTATTTTAGAGGAAAAGTTGCGCTATGTTATCAGTATTAACAAAAAAAATTGGCTCAGAAATATTTAATATTTTTTGAGATATTGAATTTGTTTATTAAATGTTACTCTATTTTCAATTGCAAAAACGCGGTTGTTGCCAAAGAAATATTCACCTGTATTAAATCTTATTATTTTTATTATTATGTATATTTTCAATAAATGTATTGATAAATTCAAATTTCAATTAAACTTCCCCCTAAAATGGCATTTGAAACTTATTCAAATTTGTTTATAATTTGTTTTTTTAATAACGTCGCGTGGATTAAATATTTTGAAATGCCGTTTAGATAATTGGGTTTCTGAAAATTTTTCCCTAATTCACAAATTTTTTTGTTTTTTTTCCTCTTCTTTTTTTTTCTTTGAGTTATATTACTACGGACCCTGTTAGGGTTAAGTTTCATTAATAATGTCGAATCTCTAAGTTATAGATTCTAGACCTAAAAATATTAAGATTGGTCTAAAATCACTTAAATAGAATGTGGCTACTTACTGAGTTACAGGGTGTTTTATTTAAAAATTTAAAAATTATTTTTACCAAGTAATTTTAAACTATTTGACGTATCCTTATCATACTTGGCAGAAAGTGTAGGTACTATAGAGTCTACTAAATTGTGATAAATAAAAGTTTCTAGCTACTACCAGAGGCGTACGACAGGGGATAGTTAATGGTTGACCCTTCCCAAATTCTACGCCACTGAGGGAATTACTATTTTAGCGAAATTTTTCGAGTCTCCAATACTTTCTATGTAAATAATATGCTCCTTACTGGTAACGATTGAGTCATTAGTTTTCGAGATATTGAACGTTAAAAATGAAACGGCATAGTTATTTTGATTCATCTATTCATTCATTTTAAACTTCCAATATCTCGCAAACTGATGACTTTATCGATATCAATAAAGTTATTTACATACAAAGTATTGGAGAATCGAAAAATTTCGCTAAAATAGTAATTCACTCAGTGGCGTAGAATTTGGGAAGGGTCAATCATTCACTATCCCCTGTCGTTCGCCTCTGGCACTAGCTAGAAACGTTTGTTAATCACAATTTAGTAGGGTGTATAATAGCCACACTTTCTGCCAAGTATGATAGGGATACGTCAAATAGTTTTAAAGTACTTGGTAACAATAATTTTTAAATTTTTAAATAAAACTCAGTAAGTAGCCACATTTTATTTAAGAGATTTTAGTTAAATTTTAATATTTTTAGGTATAGAATCTACAACTCAGAGGTTCGACATTCTTAATGAAATTTAACCCTAAAAGGGCCCGTAATAATATAACTCCAAAAAAAGAAGATGAAAAAACGACAAAAGATTTTGTTAATTAGTAAAAAATTCCCAGGAACCCAATTATCGAAACGGCCTTTCAAAATGTTTAATCGCCGCGACGTTATTAAAAAAAACAAATTATAAACAAATTTGAATAATTTTCAAATGCCATTTTAGGGGCGAGTTTAACTGAAATTTGAATTTATCAATACATTTACCGAAAATATACATAAAAATAAAAATAATGAGATCTTATGCAGGTGAATATTTCTTTGGAAACAACCGCGTTTTTGCAATTAAAAATATAGTAACATTTAATAAACAAATTCAATATCTCAAAAAATATTAAATATTTTTCGACAAATTTTTTTTGCTTAATACTGGTAACATAGCGCAACTTTTTCTGTAAAATAAGAAATTTTATAGTGCTTATTCAAAACGCTAAAAATATTTTTTTGAAAATTTTTTTTTAAAGTTTTATATACAATTATTTAAATAAATAGGGGGTCAAATTTAATTTAGTAAGTCTTATGTGAAAAATTTACCCCTCAACTCTGCAGAAAAAATCCCGTAGACCTTCATTAATAAGTGAATTACCTCAGCAGTTAAAAACGTATTTTTTTTTTACAAAAATGACTACTTTTTAATTATTTAAACAATAATCACCTTGAATTATTTGGATACTTTCTCGAAAATATCTTTTGTACCCACCTAAACTTTGATACAAAATTTGTTTCAACCTGTACGAATTTATATTTTGACTTTTTTTATTTTATTAGGCTATTATTAAAATAAGAAAACTTGGTTTTAGTTGTAAAAATACGAATTTATTTGCGATGTAACCGATCGTTTGAAATGTTCAATTGGGTTAAGATCGGGACTGCGTGCTGGCCACGGTAAAACTTGAAACCAGACCTTATTAGTTTACTCACGGATGAATCTTGCGATATGGCAACGTGCATTATCATGCATTATTCTAAAGCTTTCTCCAAAGAATGGTGCGAAAGGCATGACATGGTTTTGGAGAACTTTTTCCAGGTATCTTCGATCATTTACACTGTCTGTATCGAACATAAGAAGATCAGTAAAAGCTTCGTAAGAGATTGTCCTGTCCTCTCGTTACTTGTCCCAGATATTGTAACTTTCTTATTTTTATTGTGTTTTTAATTACGTATTCTTTGCTCATTTCTTACAATACTTCTGTGTCCGCTTTCTTCTGTATTCCTGCTATTCTAAGCATCCTTCTGTATAGCCACATTTCAAATGACTGTAGCTTATTTATGTGTCCTTCAATGTCCAGCTTCAAGTCCTTACTGCATTATCTAATACACGTAGCATCTCAAAGCTCTTACTCTCAGTTCTAATCTAAGGTCTTTGAGTTTTAATCTAAGAGAAATATTTTCATTTTTATAAAACCATTTTAAGCTTTTTCTATCTTGGCCCTTATAACTCTAGTTGGTCATTATTTTATTAAATCCAGACTCCTACACCAGGTTCGCTTTCAAGATGCAGTAGAAATAAACAAACAACCAAGACACGTTAAATGCCACTAGGAGCACAACCGAATCATAATTTATAATCTATACACATTGTAAATCCCAAATCATGATTTCCAAAGTTTATACATTGTAAATTATGATTCGGGAGTGCTCCTAGCAGCATTTAACGTGTCTTGGTTTGTTTATTCCTACTGCATCTTGAAAGCGAACCTAGTGTAGGAATTTATATTTATCAACCCTTTCTATCGGCACATTTTTCAAATGTATCGTTGTTTGTATATCCTTTTTACCAGTTTTCTTCTAATGATACGTTCACTCACACTAATATTTCTCACCGCAAAAAGACGCGTACGAGCTTCAGACGCGGTGCAAAAGCAATTTCTCAACACGTTGCTGACAATGAAGCGGTCATATTGAATTGAAGTGCAGGCCGTCACGCAGTTCCGATCTCAACTAAATTGAACATAATATGAACATATTGGGGACAGCTTAAAAAACTAGTAAAAGCAAGAGTACTAGCCCCTACATCCTTCGGAGAAATCAAGAGGGATGCGGTAGAGGAGTGGTATAATATCCCCCAATCGGATATCTGAGGAGTTTAAAATCAAAGGCGACAATCTCCACTTTTCATGTTTTGAGTTAGGGACGCCATCTGTTGTGTTTTTTGATTATCTGTTATATAAAACTATTTGTAAGAACCAAACGGGGTCTTAACTGTATACAAATAGCAGTGAAAAATTCATGTTGGGATCAAAAGCGGCCATATCCATAGCTGTGTGTATACCAAACACGGCAATCTCCGCTGCGGCCAATAAGAACCACGAAGCGCTCGCACTTGATCAACTGTGAATGTCGTGAACTCTGATAATTCAAGTCAACGTAAAAACGTCAAATTAGTATTGAATAAGTATTCTACAGTGTGTCAATTTTAAAACTTACAATGGGCTATATCTCACGAACAAAAGCTGATATCGAAAAATGCTTGAAACCGTTTCTAGGATAGTAAGGAGGAACTAAATTAACATGAAAGAGAACTCACCCTCATCAACCCCCTAGGGCCCACCCACCACAACCAAAAATGTTTAAATTGCAAATCCCTACTTGTGATACATCATTTAAAAGAGTATAAAAATTTCTATCCAATGGTATAAATAATAATCTAGAGGATGAAGCAATAATTGTGTAACTTTGTCTTAAATGAAAAATTTAATAAAGTTTTTGTTGAACTACAAATTTGTTAAAAATGTCAAGTGGCTTCCGTTCTTTTGTAAACAATAATACAGTCTATTTTCAAATTCTGCACAAACTTTGGCAAATGTTATTCTTGTAATAGCGCGACATGCTTGCATAATTCTTTCTCGCAATTCCTCAAGTGACGCAGGTTGAGTTTTATAAACAACTGACTTGAGGTAACCCTATAGAAAAAAGTTAGGTGGCGGTAAGTCTGGTGATCTCGGTGGCCACTCAATAGGACCTCTCCTTCCAATCCATTTGTTCGGATATTTAGTATCTGACCAGTGCCTAACTGGAGCTGCATAGTGAGAAGGTGCTCCATCTTGTTGGAAGTGCAGCAAATTTTCGTCTAGAGCTAGGTTGCCTTGGTCGTCCCTTTGGTTCTCTAATTCATGCACAATTAAAGGTTCGATGGTGTTTTCCAGCATATCGAGATAAATGTTGCCACTTAAATTGTCTGGTATGAACAAGGGTCCAATTATAGCATCGCCTAGTATTCCTGCCCAAACATTCAGTTTTTCAGGATATTGAGTGTGACCTTCTCTGAATCGATGCGGGTTCGCTTCACTCCAATACCAACAGTTTTTTTATTTACATTACCATTCAGCATAAAAGTACATTCATCAGTGAAACAAATATTTTTTAACAATCTCGGTTCAACGCGAATTCTTTCAGTCATGAGTTCACAAAACTCCATTCGTCGGTCTAAATCATCATTGCCTAGTTCTTGAAGAATTTGTGTTTTGTGACTTAAATTTTTGTTCGGATGACTTTCATTAAATATTTGAGCTGTTCGTAAATAACACTGGTTCTGGGACGCAAATATGAAAATAATCTCCACTCGTTTAGCAGTGGAAGAACGCCAAATAGAATTCTATTTTGCTGACGTCACAAAATAGAATTTCATAATGGGAGAATCGACGGTTGCTAGGCAACGTGACGTCACTAAAATAGAATTCCATATGGCGTGCACCCGCACCAGGTATACTGTAAACCATTGTGACAACTGCAGCTTAATGACAGTACCGATCGTACAAATGATGAAAACTAATGACATTTAAAGTCTCAAATAAACCAAAAATTATTGTATCTGACAGAAACCAAAAAACAAATGTTTTCAACTTGTTTTACAAAAACGGCAAATTAAGTTTTTATACAAAAAAATGTACCGACGGACATTTATCATTCACAATAATAGTCCGGGAGATAGCATTACAAATATAAAAGTCATAGTAAACCGGCTGATATTAACACCCTGTATAATTATTATTTATACCGTTGGATAGTATTTTTATAGTATTTTAAATGATGTATCACAAGAAGGGGTTTGCAATTTAAAATGTTTTGGTGGTGGTGGGTGGGGCCTAGAAGGTCGATGAGGGTGAGTTACCTTTCATGTCATTTTAGTTGCCCCGTAATTTCCTAGAAACGGCTTCAAGCATTTTTCGATATCAGCTTTTGTTCATGAGATATAGCCTATTGTAAGTTTTAAAATTGACACGCTGTATAATACATTTTCTCAGTTTCTTAGTTTTAGCGAAACTTTTTGGTATCTCAGTTTCTTAGTTATTTCAGAATAAAACTGAAAAAACTTTTGTTAAATAGCAAATTCACTAATTAGTTATTTTACGTTTTCATAATTAATTTTAAGCCATGGTGGTTAAAGTGTAAAGCATTATATCTTGGCGTCTAAGGAGATTCGGTTTGAAATCTTACCGGGATGGAAAAATTTAGAGTTATAATAACTAGGAAGATGGTGGAGGAGTATAGATATCAAAGCCCAGTCAAACAAAAAAAAAATGGAAAATCGGTAATTTTAATCAATTATATTTAATAATGTATTATATGGGGTTAATTCACAAACATCAAATTAACAATTATACATAATATGTAATTTTCATTATAATTAATAATTGTGGCCTAATCCAATACCAACATAATAACGATAGCTAATATACACCTAGTTTTAAAAGTTATGCATCCCCACTCGTATTCAGGATTTTTGCAATTTTATAAATCCGTATTCTTATCATCACAATTACAGGCTATTGATTATGTTCAAAATATGAGAGCTAAAAAGAACTACAACTTTAACGGAATTTTATTGTTTCACATCCTCCACCTTCCGGTGGAGGCAGCGTTATGTTTTTAGCAAGTATTATGGCAGGCGGATGCACGGAATTGGTGAATATTGACGAAACTCAACGAAGGTATATCACACGGAATTGAGAATCTCATTTGAGAGTATGGCGAGGAGCTGTGGATGAAAATTGTATTTATGGATGATAATCTCTTTTGGAACAAAAAATATTTGTTAATGTTACGATGCTTTTTTTTAGAAATTTAATCATCTAAGGCAGTAGTTTTCGAAAATAGTTAATAATGGAGAACATTTTGCGTAATGCATAACTTTCGACTATGTTGACAACGATGACCAGTATATAGGGTGAGGCAGATAAACGATCTATTAAAAGTATGTCGACAATTAAAGGCAACAGAGCCATGAAAAATGGAATGAACGGGGTTTCAAGGGTGATCTATTTAATAAAAATATCTTCATATATTTGCTACTTCCGGTTATACCGGAAGTTACTTATCACTTCGTTTTTTTAAATGAGATACCCTGTATATTTTACATTTTTGGATTTTCCTTGATGTCTTCTTTCTTAACATGTAGTGTTTTATAATATTAAACGAGACAGTTTGAAAGATAATTAAGTTTTTTTATTAATTTCGTAGGAACTTTCACACCCTGCATAATTGTATTTGTTTGACATCAAAAACGCTATTTATGTTCAAATTATTTCTAATGTAGTCTACTATTGTTAAAAATTATTAATATAGCTAAATGTTGAATTTTAGTAAACAGGGTTGGTCGAAACTCAGAATGAGTATCCCACCAACAAGATTGTTGGTGGGATCAACAATTAAACACAAATTAAAGCAGTTAGGTATAGGGAATGCTTAAGAAATAAAAAAGTACCATAAAATATCATTTCCTTACAATACTAAAATACAGAGTGTTCCATTTAAGAAAACTCAGAAAATACTCATTCTGAATTTTGACCAACCCTGTATACTAAAATTCAACATTTAGCTAATAATTTTTAACAATAGGAGACTCTATTTTAAAATTATTTGAATATAAACAGAGTTTTTGATGTCACACTGCTACAATTCTACAGGATGTGAATGTTGCTACGAAATTAAGAAGAAAAAAAACGTAATTATCTCTTTACTATCCTGTATAACATTAAAAAAATGTAAAAAATATACAGGGCGTCCAATGTAAAAAAACGAAGTTATAAGAAACTTCCCGTATAGCGAAAAGTAGCAAATAGATGAAAATATTTTTATTAAAGAGATCAATCTTCAGAACCCCTTCATTCCAATTTTCATTATTTTGTTGCCTTTAGTTCATGAGATATTTCAAATAGGCCTTTTATCTGCCTCACCATGTATAGAAATGGATTCAGAAAATCTTCTAAAAATATTGAATGAAACTAGTTCTTTTTTTAAAGCTTATAAAGAAGCGTATAAATGAATGTTCTTGATTGCGGCCATTCCACATTCGAGATGATAAAAACGAACCTTCTCAATGTAATGACCGAAGTTGCAACCTGCTATTGTATTTTTTTATAGTCGCTCTGTGGTTCTGTTGATTTAAACACTTTAACATGATTAGTAAAGCAGAGTTTCATTAAGCCAGGAATTTAATTTTGGTGTAGATATCTTAATTGAATCACTGAAATAGATAGCAGTAAAAGTTTGATATATTTTCATGGCTTAGATCAACCTCTTTTGAGACTGTTTAAGTCCCTGCTATTCTATGAACTAATTATTTTTTCAGGGTTAGCAATATATTTGCAATTAAGAAAATTATGTTCCGTACTCACTTATTATTTTGCCTCCTGAATTTTTAGCGTCATCAAAAGTCCAGTAAAATTTTATTTAACAAATGAATGAGCATATAATATAATTACATGAATATGAAACTAAATGTAAACATGAATAAATATGAATATTTACGTATAGATGTGGAATTGTTCACGAAATATACGACGTACATTAAAATTACACACTTTGCAATTAGCTTATAATTTTTTAAAATAAGTTAATGTCAAAATCTAAGTTAGCAGTGTAGCCTGCCTAAACGGTGGGCGGCACTTGTGTAGCGTAAATGAAAACAAAAGCCTAGATGGTTAAATTAAATAAACAAAAAAGTATTTGACGTAACGCCATTAGTGTAAAACATTAAGTAGCGTTAAATAAAATAAAAAATAAAATAAAAAAATATATTAAAACAGTGTAATTATGTAGGTAATAGGCGTGATGTTCTACTCCGCTACTTTTGGGGATGCTCCGGTAAGCTACATTCTTTAGAGATTTAAGGGGTGGGCCTTAAAATAACATTAATATTTAAAAGATAATATTGGGCGCCATTAGTAAATCAAAATAATACTGCAATGATCCAAAATTAAAGAAAGTTACTTGCAATATCGATCCATTTAATGTAGGTTGGTACTTACCATTGAGGTCATAAAATTGTCTGTACTTCTCTCCAACAAGAAGGAAAAGAGATAAAGTGTGCAAGAGAAAATACCAACACAAGTTATTACATAGTAGACGTTTATTAAAAAATAAAAAATAAAAATGAATTGAAATGATTTTGGTAACGTTAAGCCTTTCGCGAGATTGTTCGAAGAAAAAAAAATAAACAGTTTATTATGAGTACCTGGTGACCTGGACTGCATTGATGATTAGAGCTACATGGATCTGGTTTAGCTCAACTGGAACTGTTGTTGCTCAACACTTTTCACTTAACACTTTACAATTGTTTGAATTAAAGTACTATTTCACAACATTTTATGGGATGAGAATAGAATTCCAAAGTTTTGTTTTATTAGCAAAAAACAGGTAACTGCTAATGGTTGATTATTATAGAACATTCCACATTGGAACGATATAGGCACTGTTCATTTGAACATAGTAAAAAGTTTGTTAAAAAAATGAGTTTCTTTTATCTTATTATGAAGTTGGAGAAATTCGTTCCGCGAACTTGTATTTATTTCTTCTTAAGAACAACATAACGAAGCTATTCTTTCTAATACACTAGACAACTAGACACAAAACATACTCTCGTTGTATTCACTATACCCAAAGTTTGTTTTCTAACTAAGAAAGCATACTGAATCGGGAATCACTACATCTCATAACTCACAAAACCAAAAACCGTCTTCTAGACCAAATCGGTATGTTACTGTACACCTTCATCGCTAGATGTTGACTTCCTTTCCGTGCCAATTTCTGAGTCGATTCCTTGTCTCAAAAAAAGAATTCACCTCCCATTCTAACAAATATCAGAGAGTTTTATCCAATAAAAAACCGGGTATCTTTCCAAGACCATCCCACTAGGAGTTGTAAACCAATCAGGAATACTTACTTTCCGTAAACAAGTCTTTCGACTCCCGCTAAGAAACTGCTGGTTCAGCTGCAACGGTCAACTCTGAGAACCCAACTACTTAAGAATTTTATCAACACTAAATACGTGGTTTATGTCGACATTCAGCTCGTAACATAAACATTTCCCAGTCTTTATGTCTCAGAAAGTCATTAAATTCTTTTGATACTAGCCGAAACACACACCGTATTAATTCTGAGTATTTGGACGGCAAACGAAAATTATAATATCTTGGGATATATACAAAAAAGATGTCGCAGTGTAACACTGCATCTAATTCATTCGTCACTAGAACGGACTGGTTCATTTATAAAGCGATGAATATGGTAGATGAATTTTATATAGATTTTAGAATATTGCAGTAGATATTACTCAGTTGATGGGTATCTGTTTTATAGTTTATTACATTTTTTTTGTTTTGTAATATAACTCATTTCGAGAAACAGTGTGCTTTTATAATTATTTACTATTTGTAAGATTGTAACATTAATATTATAGTCAAACTGGTGATCTGCTTTGATGACAGTCACTTGTGTGCTGGGTCAAACGTTGTTTTAGTCATTGGCTTGTCTGTCCAATATAGCAACCTTCGTAGCCAAAACATGGTAGTTTATAGATTGTAATGGTAGTGTAAGTTGTTAGTGTCTGGTCTTTAATATAAGAAAACAAACTTTTGTTATTAATACAGCTGTACATATCAATTTGGATGTTAGTGTATGGTTCGAAAATTTTACTTTTCAGGTTTTCAACGAAGGGTAATATTTTCTATTTAAAATTTTGGGGAGTATTTCTCTCCAATGGTCCATTAAAATAGTGTGAGTTGTTAACTAATTGTTTTAGATTTTGGAAACCTTATGGATATAATGATATAAATACGAATAAAGGACATTAACATTAAATTACCTTTATTTTTAATTATCGTACTATTAACAATAAATAAAAAATTACCAAAATGTTAAGCTATAATATAATAAAAAAAATCGAAAAATAATTAACATATTAACCCATCAAGGACGGAGTTTTAATTTTTTTTTAATTAGAATAATTTTAAACAAATTATTAAGTAAATTATTAGTAATGCTTAAAACAACAAGAAATAATTATGTTTGTTATCTATTTTTCTCAAAATAGTATGTTGCCATATGGCAACGCTAGTCTCCTGTATGATCAAAAAATAAGCACATGCTAGAAATCATGAATTGTTTTTAATTAGTTACAAAAGTGAATATTAAATTAAAATCGTGTGTGAAAATTAACGTTGCTATTTATACATACTCCAACTTTCCATTTATTACACATTGTGCACATTATAGATTTGCAGTTTTCAGCTGCACATCTCTTCATTTTTCTATCAGGGGTGTTTGTTAAGAAATGTCCTATATTGTCAAAACTCACGTCACCGGAAACTCTGCTAAAGGATCTACTAGAAATACTTAAACTTTGACGGCCCCCTTGGTTTGTCGGATTCTGTACCCTTGACAAATGTTTTCATAATATCTCTGAAGCTGCGTCATAGTACCCCCTTTTTTTCTTTCTAAATTCCAACTATTTTGCGCTGAAAAGTCAATTAGCCAAGTAAAAAAGCACCACCACCGTTTTTTTCACGGATTCCTATACGATATCTGGATATGTTTTGGTTCATAAGATCAGTGCCTCCCATTGCAGAATTATATTTCGCAATAACTTGAGGTCCGCCTATGTGTACGTTCTTTTTATCGACCTGGGAATAGCGTTTTACTTCATTCACAGGTGAAACCCCATATGAGGTTAATGCGACGGTCACTATGCTGTTATCTGCCCACCTTTGGGTTACACCTTCCACAACCCAAGTAGGTTGTGGAAAAGGTTTGCTTGTTGCTTCAATATTGCCACAAACTCAAATGACTTTTGTCAAATCAACTTTTAAATATTCTTCATCCCCAACACTTTCAGAATCTATCTCCTCAAATGGACCATATTTGCTCCCCAGTCGCTCTTCTTCTGTGTTATTCTTGTTAGAAAAAACAACTCGGCCTGTGAGCGAAGTTGATCTTTTGACAAATTATCAATTACCGTCCACCACCACCTTCCTCGCCTGAGTCTTCAGCTGTCAGCTCACCCTCTGGAGGCTCAATGTAGATTTCGACCACTTCTATGTCATCGTCGTACGTAATTTGTAATGCCTCTTCAAGTGTTAGCCGTTTCTAAAAAAAAACAGTATATTATAAAAGTCGGTAATAGCGCGTCCTAGCGTTGTCGTATGGCAACACTCATATTTGGGATATAATATGACAAATAAAAACTAAAAGAATTGGTCTCACAATATTGAGTATTTTAAACACGTTATTTTGACCTTATATTTTATTAATATCAAACACGTATTCATATTTTTAGTATTATTGTTTTACTTACGCAAATCTGACGTCCATCTTGAAGTAACAATTTCACAAACGCTCTCACAAACAAGTGATTTGACAGATTAATTTTCGTTTTAGTGACACCCTAAATTAGACAAACAGTCTAACAACGTTAACATAATAACTAGTAGCACCATCTCCGTTTTTCGGTCTCAACTTTTCGTGTAAGAATTAATATTTTAAACAGTGTTTTGCGTTGCCATATGGCAACGCGAGTCTTTGATGGGTTAATATATTTTTAATTCATGGCCATTAACAAAAAAACATTAAAAAATAATATATTTTTCAAATTTTTCTTGTAAAAAGCTATGTCTTCTATGTGTATACATATATTTATACGTAGAAAATGTTCTTTCAACATCTGAAGATATAATTGGTGCGTATTTAAATTTAGGCAAATGTACCGGTACTATTTTACAACAATATAATAAATTTGGGCTGTCTTCAGACAAATACTAGTTTATTACATTTTATCTCAAAATCAATTCGGCTTTTTAACTAATAAATGTACCACTGATGCCATGTTTTCTGTACTACATGAGGTTTATCAAGCACTAAACAATAATTTTTATACTGCCACTGTTTTCTGTGACTATGCCAAAGCTTTTGATTGTGTAAATCACGACATCTTGATTAAAAAACTAAATTTCTATGGAATTAGAGGTATTTCTTTGAATTGGTTCCAATCCTACTTGAATAATAGGAAACAACTAGTTAGAGCAAATGATACTGACTCTAGTCTCAAAAACATTGTATGTGGAGTACCGCAAGGTTCAGTATCGGGTCCTCTTCTGTTCCTTATCTTTATAAATGACATCACTAATTTAAAAATCGATGGGAAAATTTTTCTTTTTGCTGATGATACCAGTATCACTTGGAGCAACTCAACTATAGCATCTCTTCATGAAACTATAACTTCGGATCTACTGACGATAAAGACCTGGTCTGACTCTAATTTACTCTCTTTTAATGTAGATAAAACAGTAGCATTATCCTATAAAGGAGCTCTTCAACCTTTGCCTCTTAATAACAGTCAGATCAGTACCGTTGATTCTGTAAAATTTCTTGGTATTTTTTTAGACAGCAACCTCAAATGGTCCCTTCATATCGATTCGTTAAGTAAGAAACTCGCCTCAGCTTGCTTTGCAATAAGATCTGTCTCAAGGGAACTCAATTTAGCATCTTCTAAAATAACATATTTTTCATTATTCGAGTCTCATCTTCGATCTGGTCTTCCTTTTTGGGGTTCTAGTACAGCTGCTCAATTTGAGGTTATTTTTAAATTGCAAAAAAGAGCAATAAGGTATCTGTTTGGCCTCAGAAGATCTACACATTGCAGAAGTTACTTCAGGAGTCACGGAATTTTAACACTTCCATCTTTATATATTCTAGAAACGGTTTGTTTAATTCGTAAACACCTTCATGCCTTTCCAGCAAGGCCCAATCATCTTTACTCCACCAGAAATTCAATCTTTGATATTAATTTACCGATCCCATGCACTGAGTTAGTAAAGAAATCTATATTATATTTCGCAAAAAAACTTTACAACCATCTGCCTTTACAACTTAAATCTGCAACATCTTTCGCAAAATTCCGTAAACTGACAAAAGCCTATCTATCTGAAAGACCATATTATTCAATAGAAGAATTTCTTAATGAATAACTAAGAAAATTGGGTTTCATACACAGTAACTTAAACTGTCAATTCCTAATGTTGTATTTTAGTTGTTGTAAGTATGTTCAACTTTCAATTTGCAATGTATATAAATTTTGCAATTAATTGTTTTTGTCTTTGGTTTTATATCTTATTTACTGTATATTGACGATTTATCTAATTTTATTGAATTGTAGTTGTTATTTGTTATTTCTTGTTGATATTATTTTTTCTTTTGACTGTATGTAAGTTTTGTCCATAAAATTGTAAAAATTTTTAGTGACAATAAAGCATATTTCTATTCTATTCTATTCTACATGACAGGTATAGCGATGGGTTTTCCTAACCGAAGGGTTATCTCCTAAGCCTAAGGGATTAAAATTCTTATGGTTTATTGAATTATTAAAGTTTTACAGCTCTGTATACTTCATAGAGTTTTGTTTAAGACAGGAAGTAACACGAAATTTCACTATAGTTTATCATAAGAAGTACAACAAACAAAGATAAGGAACATATCTTTAAAATAAGCATTTTTACTAAAAATCCTAATTATATACAAAAAAAGCAAAAAAATCAAAATTCTTATAATCCGGACTTTACTTGTTTAAAAAATCTGATGGTTTGAGCGGAGCGTAAGGAAATGGGTGAGTCACAAAGTTTCACAAGAAAAAAGCGAATATTTCGAGAAATAAACTTCAGATCGAAAAACTAAACAAATAAGTTTTCAATATTTTTCAAAAATCTATCGAATGATACCAAACACGACTCCCTACGGAGAGGGGTGGGGGTTTTAAAATTTTAAGTAGGAACCCCTTGATATTTCACGAAATGAATATTAGATCGAAAAACTGCAAAACACACGTATTCAATATTTTTGAAAAATCTATGGAATCATACCACACTCGCCCCACGGAGGTGGGTGGGGGGTTACTTTAAAATCTTAAATAGGAGCGTCCATTTTTGATTGCAGACTTGGATTCCCTACGTAAAAATAAGTAACTTTTATTCGAGACGTTTTTCTAATTATAGCTAGATGGCGCTATAATCGGAAAAAACGATTGTTGGAATGGAAAATTAAATTAAAAAATGGAAAGTCCCCACTTAAATGGAATATTTTACTTAACTTTTTTTGGTTTTGGGGCCTAATCTTCATAACCCAATAGGTCCTCATAACGCTAGAGTAACTACGAATTTAGCATGCTTTCTACTATTGATTCTTAAAACTGAGTTCTAAAACTGGCCCTAATTTTTGTTTTGGAATTTAACATTTAAATGTAACAGCAGTTAAAAGGTTACAAAATGTAGAAATCCATGGTTAGTAAGACTCATTTTTAAAAAGCACATGTGCGGTTTTCTTTCATCCAGTCATCCATTTTCACCAAATAATTACGCTTCTTCCGTTTCACTTATTCATATTCAAATTGCGCTTCTGCGACAAGCCTATGAGAAAGTACTTACATTTTTCATCTTATTAAAAGATTTACATTGTTTGCATACGCCTCGCTCTAGTCTGCTTTAGAGGACATTTTCTTCAGCTTAAATATACATGATAAAGCTGGTAGTAAGAAAGGAGTATTTCACGTTTTCGGATACATTGCTTAGAGATGTAAAGGGGAAATGTAACACGATTTTTTCTGTCTCGCATTTGCGCTTTTAAAGATTATAATATTCATTGTATTCGGAAACAATTCAATTGTAACATTTTAAATTTCAAATCTTTTATAAAAGTTTTAATTATAATTTATTCGACACTTCAACGGCCAGGGTACTGAAGCGTTTTTTCGACAGGTAGTAACTATAAGACCAAATTGTAACTATTTCCTGCGTAGGATCTGGCGGCCATTTTTATTTATAAACAATTTAGTGTCAAAAAACGTGATTTTTCCTTATTTTTTTCAAATTAATGAAAAACTGTAAGACTTTTTCTTAGTACAAACGTCTTCGAAAGACTGGAAATTTTTTTAAAATGGCGTATCACAAAGTTTAATAATAATATACTCATTTATTGTTAATATAATTGCGAAAATCTAAATTCCAAAAAAATTAATTTCGCAATAACTATTGTAAACATAAGTACACAGCTTTGAAATTTTTGTCAAATGAGGGTTCTTTGGTGCTAATAAAGTGACAAAATTTCAAAGCGATTCATTCAATTGTTTAAATTTTATTCAAATTGTTTATCCCAGAGAGCTTTTTTTTTGCAATAACATGTCAGAAAAAAATAACGTTGAAACCATTCTACAGGTGTCAAATTAAAATGCATGAGCTAAATTTTCAAATTGGTTTAAAAAAAAGTTAATAAGAAATGCATTTATTAGTAATAAATAGCCAAAAATCGGAGCGAAAAACTGAAAAACACATTTTCAATAATTTTTAAAAATCTATCCAATGACACCAAACGAAATCCCCCACTCCACCCCCTGGAGGTGGGGTAACTTTAAAATCTTAAATAGAAACCGCCAGTTTTTATTGCATATTTTGATTCCTTATGCAAAAGTAAGCAACTTTTATTTGAGATATTTTTCGAATTGTGGATAGATGGCGCTATAATCGGAAAAAACAATTAATTATAATACGATAGGTAAATTATAAAAACTCTCTAATATCTCGAGAAATACACTTTCAAATGAAAAACCAAAAAAATTGTTTAATTTTTTTCAAAAACCTATCGAATAACACCAAACGTAACCCTCTACCCCACACCCTAAAGGTGGGGTGGGGGTTAACTTTAAAATGTTAAATGGTAACCTATATTTTTTATTAAAGGTTTGGATTAATTATGAAAAATTGAGCAACATTTTTTAGACTTGTTGATGGATGGCGCTATAATTGGAAAAAAACTATTTATTAGCGCCATCTATCAACAATTCTAAAAGTTGTTTAAGATTTTACAGTTACCCTCACCCCAATTCTAGGTTGTGGAGTGGGGGGTCGTTTTTGGTGCCATTCGGTAGGTTTTTGAAAAATATTAAATACGTATTTTTTTGTTTTTCCTTTTGAAATGTATTTCTCGAGATATTAGACCGTTTCTATTATTTACCTATGACATCAGGATAAATGATTTTTTCGATTATTGCGCCAGTTATCCATAGTTCAAAAAAATGTCTCGAATAAAAGTTACTTACTACTACGTAAGGTATCAAAATCTGAAATAAAAACTTGGGGTCTCCATTTAAGATTTCAAAGGTACCCCCCGCCCCACCTCTAGGGGGTGGAGTGGGGGTCGTGTTTTTTGTCATTCGATAGATTTTTGAAAATTATTGAACACGTATTTTCCAGTTTTTAGATACCATGTTTATTTCGAGAATAATTCGACCGTTCCCCTACTTTTGGGACACCCTATATATTAAATTATACAGTGCTAGTCAAAGGTCCGTACCCCCTCGTATCTTTTGAACGGTTATACCTATAATAGTGAAATTTGGAGGAAGGAAATAAACGGACGTAAGTTTCTTAACTAGTCATGACAGGTGACGTAATTATGACAGATGACTTTACAGCGCCACTGTGACAAATAATTTTAAATAGGACCTTATGGCAAGTGATACCTCGTTTCAAAGGTATTGAAAGTACCTATTCAGTTATACTAATTTTGTTTGAGTTCAAGCTAATTTTGATGAATAAATGAAATAAATATAAAATTGCAGTTTCGCATTTAATTATTAAAAATTCAAAATTCCGCATATGATCACTTGTCAAAAAGGTTGACGTTGACGTAAAAATTACTAGAGAATTGAAAAACGTCAACTTTTTTGACAAAAAACGCATAGGCAGACATTTAAATTTTTATTAATCAAATGCGAAACTACAATATTATATTTATTTAATTTATTCACCTAAATCAAAATTAACTTAATCCCAAAAAAAATAGTATGACTAAATAGGTATTTTGAATACCTTTCAAACGAGGTATCACTTGTCATAAGGTCTCATTTAAAATTATCGGTCACAGTGGCTCTGTAACGTCATCTGTCACTATTACGTCACCTGTCATGACTAGTTAAGAAGCTTACGTCCGTTTATTTCCTCCCTGCAAATTTCAGTATTATAGGTATAACCGTTAAAAAGATACAAGGGGGGAAGGGACTTTTGACTAGCGCTGTATATACCGGGTGTCCACTTATATTTTCCCCCATTTTAACTGCCTATAACTTCTTAACGGTTCAAGATAGAAATATGCGGTTTTCGTTGAAATGTTTTGTTTTAGTAAAAGTTTTGTCTGAATTGATTGAATTTTTTATATCGCTTTCAAATACGAAAAAAAAAATGGCGGATTTGTAAAAAAACGTTGTTGACCTTTTTTGAATGGAACATTCAGTACGTTTTTTTGAAAATTGAAAGAAAGGTCATTCGCCTATCCAGCGATATAAAGATTTTCAAAATCGGTTGTCAAATCACTGAGTAATTAATTTTTAAAATGGGAGGTGCAACGTGGATATCACATACCTAAATAACGTTATAAGCAAATTGATATTATGTTATGTAATTTCCACATTGCATCTCTCATTTTAAAAATTAATTGCTCAGCCATTTGACAACCGATTTTAATAATTTTTATATCGCTGGATAGGTAAATGACCATTTTTTCAAGTTACGGAAAAATATACTGGGTATTTTAATAAAAAAAGTCAACAACGTATTTTTTTTAAATTCCGCCATTTTGTTTTTAAAAGCGATATAAAAAATGGTCATTTACCTAAAATCTTGAAAAAACGTTCATTTACCTATACAGCGATATAAAATTTTTTTAAATCGGTTGCCAAATGACTGAGCAATTCATTTTTAAAATGAGAGATGCAATGTGGAAATCACATAACATAATATTAATTTGCTTAGTTATGTTATTTAGGTATGTGATATCCATGTTGCACCTCTCATTTTAAAAATTAATTACTCAGTGATTTGACAACCGATTTTGAAAAACTTTATATCGCTGGATAGGTGAATGACCTTTCTTACAATTTACAAAAAAATATACTGGGTGTTCCATTAAAAAAAGTCAATAACGTTTTTTTCAAAAATCCGCCATTTTGTTTTACGTATTTGAAAGAGATGTAAAAAATTCAATCAATTCAGACAAAACTTTTACTAAAATAAATCATTTCAACGAAAACCGCATATTTCTATCTTGAGCCGTTTAGAAGTTAGAGAATATAAGTGTACACCCGGTATTTTATTACAATTTTTTATCAATTATCATATACATAACATTACTTGGCAGTTGTGCACCTAAAACACGGTAAAAACATTAGAGCTTAAGCCGTTTTCATTTATTATCTATAAGAAGAATAGCTGCAGAAGATTTTTATGGAGTAATGAATTATAAAATATTTTTTCTCTGTCTAATTTACATATTAACCCATTTGTTTTTAGATTTATTTATATCAATTTACGCCGTTATTAAGCAATATTCAGAGTTGGCGTAGTGATAGGAAATGATTTTAATTTCGAGACCAATCCATTTAAGTAAATTTTATTGAATTTAAATGATATTATTTTTTCTAAAAGATGTGTGCGAAGTTTTTACAAAGCATTTTACTTTTTCTTTTAGTTGATAAATAATAATTCTTGCATTTTTTGCTTACAGTTTTTATAATGATCTCCCATTCAATATTTGTCTTCATCTTAGTCCAGTCATCGTTAGCCAATCTAGAAGATTCATACCCAGACACTCCAGAAAACTTTAATGTATACTCTGAAGAGTTCCTGGATCCTGATGAGTCTGATATTGAAAAGAGGGACAATCACTTTATGCGGTTTGGTAGAAATTTGGGAGACCTAAAGAACAGAGAATTTTGGTACGACGACTATGACGACATTGACGTTCCCAACAAAAGATCAGGAAATCAGCATATTAGATTTGGTAGGTCTGGCGCCAGTTCTTTTATGAGATACGGAAGGGATCACCTCAAAGGGGGAAGAAACAAAGCACATTTTATGAGGATAGGTAAGTCTTTACAAAGTATCTCGAAACTGACAGTTTTATCTGAATAAATAAATTAGAGTTATAGCTACATTGTGCAGTCTGTACTTAACTTTTAACTTCGGTTATCTGCCTCGCCTTTCTTTAAATGGTAATTTATTAGAAATTATACATATTTTTTGAAGGTACTAGCAGAATCAAAAATAATTTGTGTCTCATTTTTGCTTTTAGCACTGCTTTTTTAACATCTGTCCAGTATCGCGTTTAGTATTTCCGATCTTCTGTATTTTTAAAATAATATGTTAATTTGGCCATTAATTTGTATTCCTTTTCTTTTATACAGTAAAAACTCTCTTAACGGACACCTCTCTTCGCCGGACACCTATTCTATAGACGATTTTTAAAACAAAAATCATTCGGTGATATATGAACCTGTACCTTTTAACTCCCTTAGACGGACACTTTCAACAACGGACGCGGACAGTAAATGAGGTGTAAATGCGGACAGTAAATAATGAAAAGAATTAACATTTTTTTTCAAATATTTTACAATACAAAAATGTGTAGAATACATTTATTATTTCAAATCAATGCAGATGTCGACGACGCGATATTTAGTACTGTTCACGATATCAACACTAAGTAATAAAAATTTAATATGTGTGTCCGTCGATGAAAGAAATGCAACACCAGGAACTTGTTAAATTATTGTTTTCACTGGAACAAGGATTTAAGAATTTTAACCGAAATGTCTGATTAAGCTGTAATTGTGTTTTTATGAGTGTTTTTGCAACTTTAATAATATGGTGTCCGCCAAAAGAGGGTTTTAAGTTTGAAAGAAAAAGTCGATTAGGTTGCTGAATTAGACCTAAAAATAATTGTTTTCGATTGATTTTGTAAAGTGCGGTATAAAAGCAAAAATCCTGTTTCTTGTAAAATTATTCAAGAAAATGCATTAGAAGTTGTAAGGGAAGTAAGCGTTGATATGAAAGTTCCTGGTGGATGGCAAAGAGAGAAATGAGAAATTTTGTAAACAACACAATATTTTCTTCAAATTTATATGTGGCCAAGCAGTTGCTGTATTTATATGTATTTATTAATGGTTTCTAAATGGAAGGAAAAACTGATCGCTTTAATGAAAGTATACTCTCCGCTAGACATTTTTAACGCAGATGAGACGGGATTATTTTTTTAAAGTTTAGAGCAATAACCATGAAAACTTATAACCTGCAAGGAGAAAGGTGCACTGAAGTTAAGGCTTCTAAAGATAGGATCACAATTCTATTTTGCACCAATATGATGGGGGCCAAAGAAAGGACACTGGTAACCGGGAAATGTAAAATTTCTCGTGGGTTTACACGCAGAACAATTACCTATCGAATGGTACAGAAATAAGAACTCGTGAATAACAAATGACAAAGGAAGTGAGGACAGACTGGTCAATTAAATTTGTTAAAAACCGGAGGGACCGCAGACGTTCGGATACAATTAGCGTCTATTTGCAAAAACAGTGATGTCGACTTTGCAAAGTAACAAGACACTTACTCAGCACACACACACAATACACATTACACTAGGTAGCTAATGGGAAAAATCCACTATACCATCACCATGCCAATGACCATTAGTTGTCGAGGCATTAGCTAAATAAAAAAAATTGTTAAAAGGATGCAGGGAGAAAATCGAAAAGTTCATTTGTTCCTAGACAATGCTGCGTCTCATCCATAACTTGTGTTGTGTAATATTGAACTAATATTTATATTTATATGTATATACACTTACATACACTTATTTTTAATAATTTTAAGAAAACATATTTTTTCCCTTCAACGGACACCTCCTTTAAACGGACAATTTATGCGGAACGACTACTGTCCGTTCAAGGGAGAGTTCACTGTAGTTGCTTCCTAAAAATTCAATAGTAGGTTTATTTATACACATCATACTATATTTGCCGCCCCACTCCCAAAGCGCAATAAATTTTGGTTGATTTCAATAATTGAAAGTTGAGGCATTAGATAACTTTGTAGTTATTTTGAACTGTAGTTGACATGTAAGAATATAGGTATTATATTATATTTTTAATTTAAAAATATTTTGTTTCTTTTTGCTTACATAATTTCGACTGGCAGCATCTCCATCTGTTGATGCACAAAAATGGCATATATTAATTCGAAAATAGTTGAATAACTTATTACCATCTTTTCAAAGTTTTTTAACTCTCATCTTTCGTCACATTTTCTTCAGACGAATATTACATTACGATTTTATACAGAAATTTTTATAATGAGAGGTCGAATTTATAGGCAACAAAAATTTAGGGAAAATGCTACTATGGATCCAAAAACTACAGGCACTCAGCCCGCAACTTTTCAAACTCGTGAGAAATTATCACCTTTCTGCACTAACTTGTTGCACAATATACTATTCCCGCACTCGACTGCTTGCCCGAACTCCGCTATCGCGTCGATCGGGTCAAGGGCAGTCTCGTACTGGGAAGTATCACTTTCCGCACTAGTTAGCAAAATGACGAGTTACGTTACGTTATCGTTACGAATGAAGAGAATATTATTTTCATAGAAAGTATTGGAGATTCCAAAAATTTAACTAAAATAGCAATTCCGCCAGTGGCGTAGAATTTGGAAAGGTTCAACCATTCACTTTCCCCCGTCGTACGCCTCTGGTAACAGACAGAAACGTTTGTTTAACATAATTTAGTAGTTTGTACAATAACCATACTTCCTGCTAAGTACGAAAAGGATAGGTTAAATAGGTTTAAAATGCTGAGCAAAAATAATTTTTAAATTTTTAGATAAAACATCCTGTAACTCAGTAAGGAACCACATTTTATTTAAGTGTTTTAAGTTAAATATTCGTATTTTGTGCTAAGGTTTCTCCAGTTACTATATGGACAATTATTAATGAAACACCCTGTATAATATCAGCCAAAGTGTTAAAAAAGTACCAGGAATTTTAATTTATTGTTGTTTTATTTTTCTATAGTAATTTGTATAAATGCTGTTACATCATTTATATACATCAAAGGAACATGTTTATCAATCCCAATGAACATTTTGTTTGCATTAATTGTTTACAGCTTTTTGCACGTTTAGAGTAAGCCACACTTCTACCTATTTTGTATTTTAAAAACATTTTTATATTACCAAATAATATTTTTTTAAATCATTGTTTGATGTAGTAGAGTGATATCAATGCTAGTGTTTCTCTCCAGTTGTAAATTATTAATTTATTATTATCAATGGATTTTCATGTTTATATTTAGTTCTTTCTTAATTAGTTTCTTCGTTAATTAAAATATTTTATCCAATTATAAGGACTTAATGATGGTTGGGATATGAATTCAGATCATCCTCCCATAAGTCACTGTGAGTGACATGATCATTGAAAATAATTCGTCGCCTTAATACTATAACTTGATAACTCGAAATTAGTAGTTTTGAGATAAACGAGTTTAAAGATTTTAAAGATATTTGTGCTGCTACCATGATGTTGGTAAATACGGAATTCACTCTGCGGCTCTAAACTACTGTTCCTTAACTTTTTGGCAACTTATCTATTTAGGAATATGGTCTAAATTTGTTTTCCAATATGGAAAAAAATATGAAAAATTAAAGTTATCAACTTTTAGCACTACCATAATGTTAACATTTGGTAATGTCGCATGTTGTGCTAAGTCGCATATAAGTGAACTTTTTAACACAACTAATATTTTAAACATTATTTTGTTGAAAATTAGCCCTCTGCCATGGGGGTTGCCAGATCTGCTAACAATTCTCGAATTCTTGCATTAAAATGAACCGAATAAACAGATAGCAATTATGTGGTAAGTTCAATGGTTTCAGAGAAACACGTGTTAAAACTAGATAACTCGAGTTATCTAGTTATAGCATTCAGTGTATGTCGTATTCACGATTATTTCGATTAAATATTAGCTCGATAACTTATCTTGTCAAGTTTTAGCACTGAATATTAGTGGCATTTGAGTTTTATCAACTTTCGTCAATCATAAATAAATACTTAACCCATTTGAAGTGAGCTATCAAGTTTTTACACAATATGGGGGCAAATAAAATACATTTTGTGAACTAGTTATTTCAAAAACGTCAATTTTGGAGTTATCAAGTTATAGTACTAAGGCGACGAATTGTAATCCAATACTAACAAATAAACTAAAGACTGGAAAAGTTTTGGAGCAGTCCTTGAAGGTTATTAAATTAGCAGTATCATTTAAAAACCTGAACAATTAGATGAGGAAGTAGAATTGTTTGTTCAAAATATACAAAAATCAGCACTTGAAAGTACTTCTACTCTAAAACCAGAAGTAAAAGGAAACAAATATCGGAAACACAACGTTAATTTAAAAGAAAATAAAGCTAAAAAGGAAGTGGCAACAAACCAAGGTCCCTATGGTAATACAAATTTGACCAATGCTAGTCAAAAACTTTAGAAAGAGTTCAAAACTTAAAAAATGAGTCAGACTGGAATACGATAGCTGGGCTTGAAGCAATGAGTAAAAGGCAGAGAGAGTTGCTACGTATTTAGAAAATATTATTAGTCCAATCAACAGCCATTTTCTGGTAAAATTTTGAGAACCAAAGTCGATTTCCTTGAAAATTTGGATTTAAGTAATATTGATAACATAAAAATAAAAATGTATACCATTTTTATTCAGTTGCAATGCGAAGGCAAAAAATCTTATTTTTCACTTAGAATACGGAGCGCAGTCCAGCAGTCTGAATCGACGATTTTCGACTCTTGTTGAAGTCATCCTCGGAGAGGCGTAGGCCTGCTGCTCCATACTCGAAGTGACCAACCATAAAAGCGTATCCCCACATTGCAACTGACGTGTATGGATTAGGTGACTAGCGTCATCTGGCAATTGAAGGACAAAGTTTTCAATCCTAATAGCGACATTAATAATATTGTACAATATTAAAAATATTACTAAAAGATTTTTAAATTGAAAACTTATTGGTACATTTCCCTGGTGATACCTCTAAGACTTCTGCAATATGCAAGCCAGATAGATGCTGCAGTGAAGACAAAAGGGAAGGAATTCTACACTATGCAATTCACAACCCCCGTCTGCAGCTTGGTAAAGTTCCAGCTGAAATGGACCTAGTTACTCTATAGGAGTAATACTAATATAAAATAAAAATAAAAATGTATACCATTTTTATTCAGTTGCAATGCGAAGGCAAAACAATCTTATCTTTCATTTAGAATACGGAGCGGAGTCTAGCACTCTGAATCGACGATTTTCGACTCGTGTTGAAGTCATCCTCGGAGAGGCGTAGGCCTGCTGCTCCATACTCGAAGTGACCAACCATGAAAGCTTATCCCCACATTGCAGCGTAGGTGACTAGCGTCATCTGACAATTGAAAGATAAAGTTTTCAATCCTAATTGCGACATTAATAATATCAGTAATGATAACCTTTGTCAAAATCTACCCTATGCCGAACTGCGCTTTTGCCCTGGGGGTGCAAACAACCCCATCTAGGGGATGAAAATATTTTAATCAACATAAATATGGAAATCGCTAGTGTGAACAAATTTGAGTAAATTTTTGTAATCAAAATAACTATGGAAATCGATAGAGTGACTAACTCTGAGTAAATTTTGTTATTTAAAATTTTTTTGCAAAATTGGCACTTTCTAAATTATTTACGATTGAAACTATGCATTTTTCATTGAAAAAACTCAGGTTTTAAAACCATTTTTCATGAATAACTTAAAAAAAATAATTTTATGGAAAAAATTATTAACCTTTAACTACACGCGCTGGCGTATTTTGTAATCCAGATATAAGAATTCTACTGCAAATATATTTAAAAATTTTATTTTTGACCTTGTTTATCTCTCTAACCTATCACTGGAATGTGCTTTACGATTTGGTTTTAGTTTCGTTATAATCGGCGTTCTGGGAAGATCGTAATTTACAGTTTATTATTTGTTCTTTCCGGTGGTAGACAATATACGCCACGATTATAATATATTAATATAAGTAGTAATATAAGTACATATTTCAATTGTTTTTTAGTCATTATGGCACAAAATATATTTTTCTTTATAAACAATACCTTTTTCTCCTGTAAAAAATCACATTTCAAAAAAATTTTTATTAGTAATTTTATTTATTATGGAATCCAGTTATTCCATGATTTCAGTTATAAATCCCAATTGGCTTACTGAGAAGGAACTCCAAGTATTCACAGATGTCGCATAAGGTTTATAACAAACAACTAAGTGTATTTAAAAAAAAAATAAACAAAGCTGATGTTTTTAAGTGTATTTTCTTGTGGCGTATAAAGTACGCCACGCGTGTAGTTATGTTATAACTCGATGCGCGGGTAGTTAAAGGTTAAGAACAAAACACCTATGAAAACCCAATCACGACTGAGTTGTAGCTCTTTAAAGGATGGTTATTTTCGAAGAACATCGAAATGGTGACCTTTTAATCTCATATAACTCGAATGTGGTACAATTTTTTGGGAAAACTTAAAAGACATCTTTTAAAGTTCATTAAAAAACCTTTCAAATAAGCTCTGATAAAAGTTTTTTGTGTAAGAACTGACTGACTTATGTCATGTAAAGTTAAACCCTCGTCGTTACAATCCTAATAGATATGAATAGCTTTCAACTTGAAATTAAAGCTATTTAGGTAAACTTGATACGATTCATGTGATTTGACCGGTTTGGAATACTTAGTTTAAAAAAATAGCTGAATAATTTAAAAATGACACTTTCAAAATTTAAAAAAAAAGTGCATTTTTCTTAAATAAATCTAAAAGTATTCATATTATGAAAAAATGTTTCAAATAATAATTGTATAATTTCTTTTACTGAAAATGTTGATTTTTTTTTTGTTATTGTAACATGAATACTTTTAGGTTTATTCAAGAAAAATTCACTTTTTTGTAAATTATAATAATGTCATTTTCGATTTAATCAACTATTTTTTCTAAACTAAGCATTCCAAACCGGTCGAATCACAGGGATCGTATCAACTATGCCTAAATAAAGTTAATTTCAACTGGGAAGCTATTCATTTCTATTAGGATTGTAACGACGAGGGTTTAATTTTTACAATTCAAAAAGAAAAAGCAGAAAGCGGCTTTATTTTCGTCATGTCAGTAAGTTCTTATGCAAAAAACTTTTGTCGAAGCGTATTTAAAAGATTTTTTAATGAGCTTTAAAAGATGCCTTTCAAGTTTTCCCAAAAAAATTGCACACATTCGAGTTATTTGAGATTGAAGGTTCTCCATTTCAACGTTCTTCGAAAATAACCATCCTTCAAAGAGCAATAACTCAGTCGTTATTGGGTTTACATAGGTCTTTCAGAAGCGAGTCTCTTTGTTTTTTATTAGCTACAATTTTTTTTTAATAATTATTTCAATACAATTATTTTTTTTTAAGTTATTCAAGAAAAACGGTTATAAAACGTGAGTTTTTCAATAAAAAATGCATATTTTCAATCGAAAATTTGGAAAGTGTCAATTGTGCAAAAAAATTTTATAAAACAAAATTTACTCAAAATTGTTCACTCTAGGGATTTCCATATTTATGTTGATTAAAATATTTTCATCTTCCAGATGGGGTTGTTTTCACCCCCAGGCTAAAAGCGCAATTCGTCATAGGATAGATTTTGAAGAAGAGTGTCAACAGAGCTTAAACCCACATTTTCATTAAAATCGGTGTTGATTCTCAAAATTCCACGGTTTTACAGTTTTTCACCGCTGATGATTGGTCTATATTGAAACCTCATTATGGCCAAATTAATGGTCAAATATTGTTAGAACCTAATAAGACAGAAGAAAGAATCAGACCAGTATCCCCGAAGGAAGTAGCTAATTAAATAAAAAACAACATGCGTCTTAAGAAAGCACCAGGTTATTATCAAACTACTCGAGAATTACTAAAAAACCTGCCTCGTAGAGCCATAGTCAAATTGACAAACTAGTCGAGGGCGCATCTGTTTTGAGATGGACGTTGAGAGGTGACTCAAATTTTTTTGCAGAAATTGCTTGAAAGTAACTCAAATAATAATATTTGAGTTATCCTCCTACTCAAAATGGTCCGGAACATTGTTTAAATAATCAAAATGTCAAAATATGAAGGAAAAATTCGATTTTTTTTATTGGTTTTTTGATTATAACTTTAAAATTATTCATTTTTGAGAAAAGTTGTATTAACTTAAAAGTTGCATAATTAAATTTCCTACAATACAGAATTGGTTAAAAATTTAAAAATAGTCACCCTTGTTGCAAAATAGCAATAATTGCGAAAAAAACCATACAAAAACAAGTATTCACATTTTACGTTTTTCAACCATTTATGCTACACTTAGGACCTTCATCTTTTACCCAGAAAAACTTTATGATATAGTAAAAGAATACTGTAAATTTCATTAAGATCGGTTTAATAGATTTTGCAAAATAAATTTTGCAATCCAGCTTTCGCAAAAAAAATTCATTTTTTTTAAACATTGCAGGACTGAAAATAAAGCAGATAGCAAGTTGAATTTTTTTGCTTATAGAAATGTACTGTACCTTTCATTTGCAATTTGTAAAATTAAAATCGATTAATTACCACGGCGTCAGGAAATTTTTTAAATAAACATTAATTTTTGGTGCTACGCGCAGGACAGCGTTGTTCGATTCACACAAGTTGATTTCCACCAAAATTGCTTCCAACCTTTATCTAATATATTATTTTCTTACTCTATATTTTATTGTATTTTAATATTTTAATTCCACAAAAATCACACTGATTTTATTATTGTTTGTGAAATATTGTTTAAACAATTGCATATGTTTAACAATAATAAACTTTTATTCTCTAAGTTAAAATATATGAACAAAGAAAGTTTTTGTTTAAATAAGTTTATTTCAAAAGATAGAGTATATGTTTTTATTTTGCAATAAACAAATTTATTTATTTATATCGAAATGTAGTAAAAATTAAAATGTATGAACCATTATCAAAGGTCATTGGAATGCCCAATCAGAGCAAACTATCCGCTGTCCTGCGCGTAGCGCCAATAATTAATGTTTATTTAAAAAATCTCCTGACGCCGTGGTAGTTAATTGATTTTAATTTTGCAAATTGAAAATGAAAGGTACAGTAGACTTCTATATGCAAAAAAAAATCAACTTGCTATCTGCTTTATTTTCAGTCCTGTAACATTTTTAAAAAATGAATTTTTTTTGCGAAAGCTGTATTTCAAAATTTATTTTGCAAAATATATTAAACCGATCTTAATTAAATTTACAGTACTTTTTTAGTGTATTGTTACGTTTTTTAGGAAATATTACGCGAATTGACTTTTAATTATTATTAAATAAATAAAAGACTTACTTGAAATTGTTTATTTATAACACTTACAATTAACACTTATTTAACAACAATATCTAATTTATTTTACACTTTCTAACATTTAATTTATTTACAAATACGACTTACCTACTTTAAAAATACATACATTTCAGCAACCCGATCAAACAATAAAACAATATATCGCGTCGAATATATTAACTGACTGCCTGCTGCTTAAAAATCATCCGCTTATATAGATACGGCTCTGCTTCGAGAACGGTCAGGAAGGCCTGAGGCGGGTCCACGCCTATCATCGGGGAAACTTCTGGATTAGCGGAGACAATACTCGTCGATGACGTGTCGCTGTTGTTTGTTGACTACTAGGGGCAGGGCCGGCCTCAGTTAGAAATTCGTCACAGTATCATAAAGTTTTTCTGGGTGAAACATGAAGGTCCTAAGTGTAGCATAAATGGTTGAAAACCGTAAAATACGAATACTTGTTTTTGTATGGTTTTTTCGTAATTATTGCTATTTTGCAACAAAGGTGACTATTTTTTAAATTGTTAACTAATTTTATATTGTAGGAAATTTAAATACGCAACTCTTATGTCAGTACAACTTTTCTCGGAAATGAATACTTTTACAGCTATAATCAAAAAACCAAGAAAAAATCGAGTTTTTCCTTAATATTTTGACATTTTGATTATTTAAACAATGTTCCGGACCTTTTTGAGAGGGAGGATAAATCAAATATTATTATTTGAGTAATTTTCAAGCAATTTCTGCAAAAAAATTTGAGTCACCTCTTAACGTCCAAATATACTAATATTTTTACAGATGCGCCCTTGTCTAAACATCATCAATGCTGCATTTAGAGAGAGGTATGTCCCAAATTTTTGAAATATATCTGAGATTATAATAATACCGAAACCACGGAGATCACCAAATGAGGGCTCCTCATATAGGCGATTATCATTTATACCAGTGGTGTTGAAACTTTTTGAGAAAGTCCTGCTAAACAAAATGAAAGAAATAATAAAAGAGATAAAGTGATTCCATACTACTAATTTTTCTTTAGAAATAAATATCCAACGATTGCATGGATACACAGAATTACTAATAGTATTAAAAATCATTATAAGAAAAGAGGGTTTGTTCTACAATCTTTTTATATATAGCTAAGGCCTTCGACAAAGTATAGTATCAAGGTTTTATCTACGGACATAAAATTCTTATACGTAAACCATATTCAGAAATTTTGCAATCATAAATATTTTAGGATTAAGAAAGAAGGTCTAAAAACGAACTGCTATAAAAACAAATACTGATACCAGTATAAGCGTATAGTTATCAATTCTGGGGCTGTACCTATCCAAGTAATATCCAGATTATTTAGAGATTCCAGAATAAAGTGTTAAGGGACATATACTCGAGCCCGTCACATTAGGATAAGTTAAGTGTATATTTCAATAATCTGACGATGTGAGCGGGGCATAAGTAAATGGGCGTGTCACAAAGTTGTAAAGAGAACGTCGTCTTGAAGTAGGTACTTGAGCGCGATTGATTTTTTCTTTATTTTGAAGAAAATCCTTTAAACAAATCCTTTACTTAAGGATTAAGGAAAAAATATAATCTGACGATTCTCATAGGGCGATGTAGCTAAAACTGTATATAGGATGTGCCGAAAGTAGCGGGACCTAAGACGAATATAAGGAGGCATAAAAGAACAAGTTTTGTGGCGCAGGCGTTACAACTTTGAGTTATATAGCAGTTTTGGAGAACTTGACCTTGTAAAATTCATTAAGACATTGCGTGCCACGTCGCTCATATATGAGAGACACAGATATTTTGCCAGGGGCCACGTCGCTCATTTTTGATATACACGTATGATTAACTTTCATGGCCGTGGATATCAGTGGCCCCTGATAGTAGTATCCCGATTAATGCGTGGCACGCAATGTAATAAGGTAGCATGCCTTAGATGGATAGGTCATGTAATCAGACGAGAGGAAGATGCCATAGCCAGAAAAGTTTTTGACCGAAGAGGGCCGATAGGACAACGAGCAAGAAGAAGGCCGAGACTTAGGTACCAAAACAACCTAGAAAATGATTTGAAATCTATTGGAATTAGAGCATGGAGTAGAGTTGCCAGAAACAGGCGCGAATAAAAGCTTGTTCTGAAGGAGGCTTTGGCTCATAAAGGGCTGTAACGCCACTGCTGATGATGATGATGATGATGATGTTGATGATAATGATGACGAAAAGTAGCGGGACGGTCGAATATTTCTCAACTTGAACCATCAAATCGTCAAACAAGAATAGGTACATGGAATGTAACCTCGATAACAGGGAAGGAACGTGAATAAGCAGAGGAAATGGAAATATTTGAGCTGCAGTTGATAGTAATAAGCGAGACAAAAAAAATAGGAAATTAGGAAAAAAATAGGACAAAGGGCAAAAGAAAGCGTGGGAATAGTTGTAACGAAAGAAATGAATAGAAGAATAACCAAATTCAAACCAGTATCATCACGGACCATATACATAAAAATAGAGTTAAAAAAAAAGAGTTAGAAGAAGAAGAATGTCGTTCTGAAGCTATTTTCTTGTGGCATTTTTACAATTTTAACTATTTATAATGGGAAATAAGCCACAATATTATTAAAAAATGATTTTTTTTATTAACGTTTCGACGCCCAAATCGAGTGCCGTTGTCAAAATACAAAATACTATTAACATAAACAAAAATGTTGTTGCTTAGTAAAAAAATTCTTCTAATAATTTATTTAATTTGACTGATTTATATCGGCAATTCAGATACATAATATGATACATTTTAAAGTAGAAGACTTTAAAATGATATTGCAAATATTTATGAGTTGCGTTCCTGGGACGACTTTACTGAAAGATAGTTCATTCGATTACATGAAATCAACCCCAACTCAAGAATATCCGTCACAAAAAAATCATAGCATGTGATCTGTCTTTAAAAAGACAACCACATGCAACGGTGATATTAAAATTCTCGCGTTAGAGATCTCATAGTAAATCACGAGGGAAAACCAGGAAAAACCTCGCGATACTATCCCGACATCGTAAGTATTTGGTCTTACATTTAATTTACTCTCAAAATTAATACCAAATTCTGACTTTACTATAATTCTGTTTAGATTATAAATAATATCAATAATACATGGATATATAAGTAATACTAAAATATAAAATATGTAATAAGTTGACTATTGACTTACTAATTGTGGTATTTTCTTTCTATTGACTTCCTCTTTCAGTATGGGTATCCACATCCTACTGCATTCCACCGAGGAATTTGCGTCACAATTGGTTTCGTTTAGCATACGCTATTTATTATTTATTTATTTTCATACGCAGTAGCTTAAACTGTCAATTCCTAATGTTGTATTTTAGTTGTTGCAAGTATGTTCAACTTTCAATTTGCAATGTATATAAATTTTGCAATTAATTGTTTTTGTCTTTGGTTTTATATCTTATTTACTGTATATTGACGATTTATCTAATTTTATTGAATTGTAGTTGTTATTTGTTATTTCTTGTTGATATTATTTTTCTTTTGACTGTATGTAAGCTTTGTCCATAAAATTGTAAAAATTTTCAGTGACAATAAAGCATATTTCTATTCTATTCTATTCTATTCTATTCTATTCTATTCTATTCTATTCTATTCTATAATTAGAGCAGCTTCTTTGATTTTTCTCTTTTTACTATCTGTTTCTTTCAGGACTATACTTGAATCTCTCCACTGAACTCTATGTTCATTATCCCATGCGTGTTGACATATTTGAGATCTATCAAATTCTCTATTTTTAATATAAGATTGATGTTCACTTATTCTAACGTTTAATGGTCTTGATGTTTCACCTATATAAAACTGTTCGCATTCACAAGGTATTTTATAAATAAAATTCTTTGTCCTTTCTTGTTCATTGTTAGGTTTAGTTTTAGATAGAATAGATCTCAATGTGTTGGTTGTTTTGAATGTTGTTGAAATGTTGAATTTATTTGATATTGTTTTAAGTTTCTCGGATAGCGAGAATTTTAATGTCACCGTTGCATGTGGTTGTCTTTTTAAAGACAGATCACATGCTATGATTTTTTTGTGACGGATATTCTTGAGTTGGGGTTGATTTCATGTAATAGAATGAACTATCTTTCAGTAAAGTCGTCCCAGGGACGCAACTCATAAATATTGGCAATATCATTTTAAAGTCTTTTACTTTAAAATGTATCATATTATATATCTGAATTGCCGATATAAATGAGTCAAATTAAATAAATTATTAGAAGATTTTTTTTTACTAAGCAACAACATTTTTGTTTATGTTAATAGTATTTTGTATTTTGACAACGGCACCCGATTTGGGCGTCGAAACGTTAATAAAAAAATCATTTTTTAATAATATTGTGGCTTATTTCCCATTATAAATAGTTAAAAAAGAAGAATGTCACATAATACAGGTATATGCACCGGTAGAAGGAACAGAGCATGAAAAAACAGAACTATTGTTATCAGATACAGAAACTTATTGACGAGATACAAGAGGAAAGCAAAAACATCATTTTACAAGGAGACTGGAATGCAAGAATAGAAAATGATGAAAATATAGCATTAGGATGCTTATGAAGGTATGGAGAAGAGACGATAAATAGGAATGGTAGAAGAATGATAAGTTTCTGCCAAATAAATGACTTGTTAATAAGTAATTCTCTCTGGTATTAACCGAGAAACGAAAAATATACATACGTAGCAGAAGAAAGAAATGCGAGAAGCATAATTGACTACATAGTATATCCTCGAGACGCAGACCTAACGATACAAAATATAAAAACAAAGAACGAAGCCGAACTAGATACCCAACACAGACTAGTGACAGCAGAGATAAACATGAAACTAATGGAAATAATAGAGAGTCCTTAATATAGAAGAATAGCAATACATAGGATGAAAAATATGGAAGTGAGGAAGTTATAACAAAGAGGGACAGATAAAATACTGGAACAGCATGAAAACAATGAGAAAATATGGAATATGGAAGAGAGATGGAAAAAATTGAGACACTTTATGGAACACTGCAAAACAAGTATGTGGAATAAGAAAGAATGGGAAGAATAATAAAAGAACTGGATGGTGTAATAAGGAAATAAAGCAAGCAGTAAAAAAGAAGAAAGAAATGTGGAAGTAATACATAAACACAAATGAAGAGCAAGACAGAGACGAATAAAGAAGAGAAATATAGAGAAAGAACTAGTAAAATATGCGAAGAAGAAGAGCTGGAAGGAATTCGGTGAAGAATTAAACGAAGATTTTGGGAATAACAATAAACAGTATTGGAATAAAATAAGAAGCATGAAAGGAACAACAAGGAAACAAATAAGAGGAATTAGAAATGAGCGAAATAAATTGAAAACAAACGTACAGGACCTACTAACCATATGGAATAAGCACTATAAAGAAAAATTCGAGGCAATCAACCAACAAAATGAGGAGAGAGGACATCAGTAAAGAGAAGAGGATAGGAAAAATCGAGTAGATGAAATTCATATCAAAGATATTGAAGAAGGATTGGCAAGAATATATATTGGAAAAGCGGGAGGTGCAGATGACATAGATTCGGAGATGATGAAGTACGTGGGAGAACGAGGCAAGCTTTGGCTACTGAAAATAATGAGGGAAGCATGGAGAACAGAAAAGATACCGAAAGACTGGGAAGAAAATTTATTGGGTACATGGGTAAACAATGCAAAAATAGATAGTACAATAAACGCAGCGGAGATGAAGCAGCTGAGAAAATAGCAGGAAAAACGAAATTGGACAGAATAAGAAATGAAGATATTAGACAAAGACTGAACCAGCAATCGATAATAACCAAGATCCAAAAAAGAAAATTAAAATGGTATGGACACATTAACAGAATGGGCCACGGAAGACTACCAAAGCAGGTGATGGAATCAAAAAGATATGGTAAAAGAAGGAAACGGATGCCAAGGAAGAGATGGATCGATCAGATTATAGAAATTGGACAAGGAAAAAGAAAAAACACATCAACAAATGAAAGAGTTAGCAAAGGACCGCAAAAAATGGAAGATATGGATAGAGGATGAATAAAACCTCCGGCGCCCCTGAGGGGCATAAGGAGTTTCGAGAAAGAAGAAGAAGAAGAAGAAGATCAAATCGAAAAAATCAAAAATACGTGTTTAATATTTTTCAAAAATCTATCGAATGACAACAAACACATCTCCACTCCACCGCCTGGAAGTGGCGTGAAAGTTTCTTTAAAAGCTTAAATAGTAACTCATAATCTTTATTGCAGAATTGAATTGCTTACGTTAAAATAAGTAACTTTTATTTGAGATATTTTTTCGAATTATGGATAGATGGCGCTAGAATTGGAAAAACTATTTTTGAAAATATATATCCGCTCAACCCCCAGTAAAATTAAAAATTTAACTCGACTCTTTTTGGTTTTAAGACCTAATCTTCACAGTGGGTCCCCATGATGCTTTAGTAAATTTAGCATCTTAATAGGTCCCCATTAATAACTGCAAATTTAGCATCCCAGGCTCTCCTACTATAAAAACGATTTGTTTTGCTGTTTTGCATAATCTCACAAAATTAATTACAAATTAAATCCTAAACTAAATTTTGTTACAAACATATGATATAATTATGACATATGTTTTGTTAAACAATCATTGAAATTTCTATTAAAATTTAATATTAGTAGACAATAATAATAAAAAAAAATTCCTAGACAACTTTTAGGTCCTCTTATCAAAACTTTATTAGGTACTTTTTAAAATTTAAGTGTAATATATCTTTTCCATTTACCCCATTTCCCTTTTTTCTTTTCCTTGACGGAAACAGTTAGTCATATACATTATCTAACATAAAGCCAGACTCTTCCCTGTTGACACAAAAAACAATACTTTTCACAGACCGCACGTAAGTGTAAGATAATTTTCTTTAGTTGCAAAACTAAAGTGACTTTTAGAGCAGATGTGAAGAATTATAAATTTTTTGGAACAACAAAACCACAATAAAGGAAAGGCAGTAGGTACACGATTCTTCCATTTATAATCGTTGTTATGGAGTTTATCTGGCCAATCTCATATTTTCAAAGGAATTTATTATAAAGCAATGGTTTTATAAAAAATATTCAGATTAGGCTATCAAAAAGGATTTTTTATTAACCGCATCAACCACTGAGCATTATTAGCGGGAGGACAAAATACAACACGAGTAATTACATTTAGATTCGGATCCCGCGTACCAAAAAATGGTTGATTAGTAGCAAGCTGAAAATTTGTTAATAGCTTAACGGTGTCTAGTCGGACAAACTTTGATGTTTGGGAACACTGGAACAGGGAAAGTTTTAATTGTGGAACGTGAGTTCAATTGTGAAACGTGTCATCCTCACAAGTTTATGATTGTGAAAACTAGCAGGTTGTTTTTAAGATTATTCAGTAGCAATATACAGTGAGTTCATAAAGTGTGGAAACGGTCTATTATCTCATGACTTAATAATTTTCAGAGTTAAAGCTCCGACAGGTCGATTTTTCTTTTTGAATTATGATTTTTTGACGTATATCCCATAATAAGGACGTCCTCGATTTGGGCGTGATGACGTCATCGATGATTTTTTTTTAATGGGGATAGGGGTCGTGTGGTAGCTCATTTCAAAGGTTATTTAATTCTGTATCCAGTAATATAAACAATAATATCATTATTTATACAGGGTGGCCAAAAAAATAATTTTTGGCCACCATAATAAATTAAATTATTTGGTACAAAAAGAAGAGTATATTTATGTAATTTATTTAACTCAAAATACATTTTACTGCTGTCAAAAAGAGAAAAAAATGTTTATGTATAATAAATGAAAAAATGTTTGCTCGACAAATATATTGGGCATTTTTATAAGCCCGACAAGTAGAGCATGTCAAATTACAGGAATTATGGTAAATAGCAGTCTGATTTTTACAAGAAAGTTTAACGAAAGGGTAATAAATCAATTGGAAGTTCTGTCCGACAAAATACATGGAACGTTTTCGTAGTCTGACGTTCGAAACCTGTAACCTGTTCCATAACTTAAACTTCCCCTTTTCCAGTGTTCCCATAGGTACATCAAAGTTTGACTGACTAGACACCGCTAAGCTATTAACAAATTTTCAGATTGCTATTAATAAACTTTTTTGATACACACGATCCCGGCCTAATACAATATACACTGTGGGCCGAAATAAAGGAGTACATTTTTTAGTTGAAAATAACTTTTTTGTTTTTTGAGCGATTTAATTTCTTTTTGCAGGGCTAATAGCCTAACATGTCCTCAACATGACTGCAGATTTGGAAACAAAAATAACGTACAGGGTCGGACTTATAAAAAAAACTATGCAACGGTACATTTGAACTCGTTGCAACTAAAAACTGTCTTAGCTAAAAGTGAACTGATATGCTCTTTTGGTAGGATAACTATCCAGAACACTTCAGTAAACATAAAATTTTTCAAAAGTACCGAATTCGCAAAATATCATTTTTTAATTTGAATAATGTTCAACATGCGCCTTCGCCATAAAATTTTAAAAAATCCGAATTTGTAAAATATTATTTTTTTCTTAAATTGGTAAATCTTATTGAGTATTTTTCTAATATGTTCACCAGAACGAAAGCCTCTTAACACTACATTACATAGTTTCCATAGTTTTTGCCTCATATTAGCAGTAATTTTTGTTAAATATCTTAAGAATTTCTCAAACGCACAAATATGTCAATTTTACTTAGTAAACCATGACTGCTTAGGAATGCCATGGACTTTGTTTGACATTGATAGTTCTTCTTCTTCTTGTAGTGCCTATCCGTTTCGGATGTTGGTGACCATCATGACAATATGTACTTTGCACACTGCTGCTCTGAAAAGATTTGTAGTAGTTGTGTTAAACCACGTACGTAGATTTTTTAGCCAGGAAATCCTTCGCCTTCCTGGTCCACGCTTTCCCTTTACTTTTCCCTACAAGACCAGTTGCAGCAGTCCATACCTTTCACTGTTCCTCATGATGTGCCGAGGTATTCAATTTTGGCTGTTTTTATTTTGATTAACAGCTATTTTTCTTTTTGCATTCTCAGCAAAACACCCTCATTAGTAATGTGGTCGGTATAAGATATCTTCAGGATTCGACGATAAAGCCACATTTCAAAAGCCTCAATTTCCTTGCAGGTGGCCTCTGTGAGAGTCCACGACTCAACTCCGTACAACAGTATAGGAAACATATAACATCGTAATAATCTGAATTTTATGGGTATCGACAAAAATCATAACATTTGAATAATTTTGCCATTTATTGAAATGCAGATCTTGGTATCCCTATCCTACATTTGATTTCTATAGAATGGTCCCAATTTTCATTAACGTTCGTACCAAGGTAGATGTATGTTTTTACTCTTTTTATTTGTAGACCATTCACAATGATTCGTCCAAATTGCTGTTAAATCTTAGAGATCATCATACATTTCCTGGCGGGCTTCAGAACTGTTAGCGAATACCACAGTGTCGCCTGCATATCTTATGTTATTGATACATTCTCCGTTAATTCGAATTCCGGTTTCAACATCATCCACTGCTTCTTGAAAGATTTCCTCAGAGTAGATGTTAAACAGCAGTGAGGACAGTATACATCTCTGACGGACCCCACGTTTGATTTTGATATCGTCGGATTCTCCTGCCTCTGTCTGGATAGATGATGTTTAATTCCAGTACAGATTACTGATAATCCTTAAATCACAGTTGTTTATTCCAATATTGGTCAATATCTCCATCAGCTTGTCGTACTTTACTGTATCGAACGCTTTATGGCAATCAATAAAACATGAATAAATATCGTAATTTACGCCTCTACATCATTGAAATAGCACTTGTATACTAAATAGAGCCTCTCTTGTACCCACTTCATTTCGAAAACCAGTGGCGGTTGGTATATAAGTGCTGCGGAGCTGCAGAACCACCAAAATAATCCAAACAAAATTACTTTGAAAATTAAATAAAAAATATCACTACTTATAAAATCTAAATTCATTTAGATGGTTTTCGTGCATGGCCGCCTTTATTTTAATCTGTCGTCCGTCGCATCTCATGGCGATAGCAAGTCCCACTTATTTGACCGGACCGGTGCTACTCCGAGCTGTGAACTGTTAAAGATATCCCCGATAACACCCGCTCAACCCTCGCCTACACTTTTCAGGCGACGACTGAAAACAATATTTGAGCTGCATTTGTCGCAGTTCGAACTAGTGTGTAGAAACCTACGTTTATTGTAATTTTAAATAATCGGTGATCGCGACGCGACGACTGTTAAAATAATTTGTCTACACGTAATTCGGTATTTATATTAAGTATATGAGAATAAAAGTGCTGTTCAGGATGGATGTTATTTATAATTTGATTGATGTTAAGAGATTCTGTAAATATTCTTATGACGAAAAACTAGAATTAAAATGCAAAGGACGTCCTTTGCCGGATATTAAAATCGAAAAAGAAGGATCAAGCCGAGGGAAAAATTACAAACGACAATTTAATTGCGATATTTATACGAGAAATAGTTGGATATGTAGCTGCAACAGAAAAAACGCTCTTTTCTGTTTTCCTTGTGTACTCTTTGGAGGTGATAAGTCATGGACGCAAGTTGGTGTAACAGACTTAGTACATTTAAGTGATAAAATAAAAAAGCACGAAACTTCTAAGCATCATTTGCACAATCAAATGGAATATGCTTTATTAGGCTCCGTGAATATTAAAGAACAGTTAGATTCTGCATACTGGATAAATATTCAAAAATTCAATGAAGCTGTAACAAAAAATAGGTATGTTCTCTCAAAAATTATAGACTGCATAAAATTTTGTAGTGTTTTCGAATTGGCGCTTCGGGAACACGACGAGACACAAACATCCGACAATCATGGAATTTTTCGCGGCCTCATAAATTTTACTGCTGAATTGGATAGAACTTTAGCAAAACACTTGGAAGAATCGACGGTTTTTAAGGGCATTTCTAAAGAAATTCAAAATGATATTTTGGACTGCATGTTGGAATTATGCCAGGATAAAATTTTGGAGGAAATTCGGGAATCTCCATATCTAGCTGTCATGGCCGACGAGACTACAGACATTTCAGCAAAATCACAAATGGTTGTAGTATTTAGATATTCTCGAAATGGAGCACCGGTAGAACGATTTTGGACATATTTGGTACCTTCAAAATTAAATGCAGATACTTTAAGCAAAAACATTTTCAGTGTTTTGGATCCTATCCTGGAAAACTCAAATAATAAACTAATTGCTCAGAGTTATGATGGGGCAGCGGTCATGTGTGGACAGCACGCAGGAGTTCAAGCCAGAATCAAAGAAAAATATCCATTTGCTCATTTTGTACACTGTTACGCGCATCAATTAAATTTAATAATATCTAAGGCTTGTTCCGAAAACTCTCAAGTTAGACTTTTTTTTGGAAATTTAAATGAAATCCCTACCTTTTTTAAAAATTCGCCACAACGAGTGGCAGTTTTAGATAAAATCGTCCAAAAGAAAATTCCTCATGGCGCTCCAACTCGCTGGAACTTCAATATTCGAACTGTTAATGTTGTGTTTGAACATCGATCTTCTTTTATCGAATGTATGGAAGAAATAGAAGAATCGTTTGATAAGGCAGCTATCTGTAGTTCAGCGTCTTCCATTCGAAGAATACTAGTGGATCAAAATTTTGTTTTTTGGTTAACATTTTTCCATCGCATAATGCCACAAGTAGACGTTTTGTATAATGCCCTTCAAAAGACTAAAACGGATCCTTTGGAAATCAATAAAAAGGTGACAGATTTCGAAAGATACATGAATTCAGTTAGAAATTCAATAGATGATACCATTGACCAAGGTTCTAGTTTATGCGTTGAACCATTACCAACTAAAAGGTTACGGAAGGATAACAGTCCAGTAGATCATCGGAGAGCATCTATCGAAGTTTGTGATATAATCATAAATTGTGCAAATGATAGATTTGCTTTTAAAAATCACCTACTTGCAACTTCATTGCTTTATCCTGAGCAATTTGATAATTATTGTGCTAATTTCCCAGATGATAATTTAAGCCTGACTTGCGCGTCATATCCAAATTTAGATAGGGAGCGCTTGAAGACTGAATTATCTGTTATTTATTTTAGAAGAGACTGTAGAGACATTAATGGGGCAATACCTTTTTTAAAATTTTTAATTGAAAATAATTTAACAGAGCCTTTTCAAGAAACTGTAAAACTGCTTCAAATTCTAATTACAGTGCCCATGAGTACGGCAGAAGCTGAAAGGTGCTTTTCGAGTTTAAAACGGATTAAAACATTCTTGAGAAATTCCATGACTGAAGACCGACTTGTAGCATTAACCATGTTGTCAGTAGAAAAAACACTTATAAAAGAAATACCAAACTTTAAAGAAAGAGTTATAGACAAGTTTGCTTTAAAAAAATCGACGAATCGAGCTTATTTATAAAAAAAAATAATATATTTGGCTCTGTGTGTAGTTAGTTCGTAAGACCCTATAATGCAATTATTGTTGTGGCGATTTTGTTTGTAGTGTTTTTTCGTTTGCATTCCTTAGTTTCGCGTATTTATCGATAAAATTCTACTAAAAACATAAACTATAAAACAATTACTAGTATGCCATAATGTACCATTGCTATTTTTGATATAATTGAATTTATCTTCAATTTGAAAAGAAGAAAATCGGTAAGTTCTTTATTATTTTTTAATAGATATATAATGAATAAATATATGGTGTAAAATATCAAACTAAAAGCCTCGTTGTAAAATACAACGATTAAAAGATATTGAATTAAAAAAAAAACAAAAAATACTGCAGAACTACCAAATTTTTGAGTCACCAGCCGCCACTGTCGAAAACCAAACTGCGGCTGATTTTTTCGTCGCACTGTCTATATATCCTTTGATGTATAATTTTTAGAAATAGCTTTAAAACATGGCTCATTAAGCTAATGGTTCGGAAATCACTGCAGGATACGGACTTTGTTTTCTTTGGTAAAGCAATAAACGTGGACTTCAACGATGTTCTTGGTATTACTCCGCTTATACATATATAAGTCGTTAAATATTTTGGTTAGGCATTGAGTACGGTCGGTGTTAAATAGTTTTATGACTTCAGCATATGCATTGTCAGGTCCAGGAGCTTCGCCATATTTTAGTTGTGATATTGCTCTTTCCACTTCATCTGATGTGATTAGTAAGTGGTCGCCACATATTTATGTAGGATAGAGGTTGTTCGGATCTAGTATCATCAAAGAATTCCTGTATGTATTTTGTCCATATGCAGATTCCTTGATTTCTGTCTGTGATGATATTCCCCTGTTGGTCTCGCAATTTACTAGCTGTGTTGGATTTCTCAAGACCAGCTGCTTGCCAGACATTTATAGTTAAATAAGTAAATTGACCAGTTCATAATGCCACTTTTAAGCAAAGAGGACAGAATATTAATTAAACATTACCATGAAAAATATAATAATGGTGCAAAAAAAATTGTAAATGCATTTCCTGAGAAAAATTGGCATATTTTAACGATAGGAAAGTTCTTAAGACATCTAAGGGAAATCCATGGGTCTATTGAATATAAACGTGGAACACGAAGGAAGCGAACCTCAAAAACTGAAGAAAATATTGCTAGAGTAAAGGTTGCTTTAGGAAATATGCAACCTGGCCAATCTGTTGGAATAAGGAAAAACGCAAAATATTTCCCGCACATCAGTTCGAGGAATCATTAAAGAAGATTGCCATCTTAAAGTGTTTAAAAAGTTTACTCTCAAAGACTTACTGCCAATTTAAGAGAAAAATTACTGGAAAGACGTAATTTGCTACTAAGAAAAATATGGTTTTCAGATGAAAAAATGTTTTATGTACGGCCTCCTAAAAATACCCAAAATAATAGGGTGTATTCTGACGTACAATTTAAGAGAGAAATTCCACTAGAGCATCTTTTAATTGAAAAAAGTCATTTCTCAAAAGGTGTAATGGTGTCTGTTGCAGTATCCATGTTAGGAAAATCTCGTCTGATTTTTGTTGATGCCGGGGTAAAACTTAATTCAGAAAAATATCAAGAACAAAACTTACAGCACCTATTACCGGAAATTGAAGAAGTATGTGATGATTACACTTTCCAGCAGGATGGTGCTCCTTCTCACACTCCCCACAATACAAGGATATTCTTGAGTAAAAATTGCCAGAACTATATTGAGCCAGAGACGTGGCCACCTAACAGCCCAGAATTAAATCCGGTTGACTATTCTATTTGGGGAATTCTCGAACAAAATTTGTATGACGGACAACAATTTGAAACCATCGAACAGCTCGAAGAAAGAATGCAGTTTGTTTGGAACAATTTTGAATAGGGTGTAGTAAATGGGACTATCAATTTACGGAGCAGACGACTTCAAAAAGTGGTAAACAATAATGGTGGCCACATTCATAATATTTTAGTCTAAGTTTTAAAATTATTCAATTGTTTTCATAAATGTGTTATTTGTTAAAATGTTATACTTTTCTAATTTAATAAAAAAGTTTTTTTACTAAAGTGTTCTGGATAGGTAACCTACCAAAGGAGTATATCAGTTCAATTTTAGCTAAGAGAGTTTTCATTTGCAACGAGCTCAAATGCACCGTTACATAATTTTTTTTATAAGTTAGACCCTGTACGTTATTTTTGCTTCTAAATTTGCAGTCATATTGACAACATGCCAGGGTATTAGCCCCGCAAAAAGAAATTAAATAGCCCAAAAAACAAAAAAGTTATTTTCAACTAAAAAATGTACTCCTTTATTTCGGCCCACAGTGTATAATTACAAAGTCAATTAGAACTTAAGTTGGTACGTTAATTAAATATTAAAGTTTTATCATAAATTAACCCTTTAACGGGCAGAACTACTGTTTTTTAAAACTATATGCATCATTAATAAGACAAAAAATGTTTAAAAAATTTTCTCTGTGACAGAAGGGCTGGAAAGGGTGGTAGATAAAGCTACCAGTGTGAATTTTGACAAACAACTAATACTTAGTGGACAATGGTATATATAGCGACCAGTAAAAACAATTACAAAAATTTATAAAAACAATACTTTATTTTAAAAATATAAAAAATCTAAATACAGGAATATTTTTAAATTTATTAATATCTAAGAACTTGGTAGGCTGCAAAGCAGTCTTTGCATAGAGCAACATTACAAACTTGACAAATCAAATTGCTGCGCGTTTGTTTCTTTTTAGATGAAGCACAAAGGGCACAGCGCCCATAAGTTCCTTTGGTGGGTAAGTGTGAACCAGCATTCAAAGTTGAATTTGATGGAGGTCCAGACTTTTTTCTGAAAGTAAAAGTACCAATCAAGTTATCAGCTAGTTTACTGCGGAACTGTAATGCAGTCATAGGCTTACTACTTGAGTTTATTTTTTTTTCAGTCTCTTTATATAAAATATAGCTGTTTAATATTGATGCGTTTAAAAGGTAGTAAAATATTTTTACCCACCAACGTCTTGATTTCCATGCGATGGAGTAGTTAGCATGATATTGCTCGAATAATCTACTCCACCCATGTACTTGTTCAGTACCGGCGGTAGGGTATAAGGCGCCCGCCTGCAAAAGAAGCATAGGCGCCCTTCGGTGTCGTTTAAAAATTGGTATTTTGTATAGCACCGATAGAAAAAAGGTCATTTTGGCGCCCCCCAAACAGGGGCGCCCGCCTGCAGTGCATCCCTTGCAGGCCCGTTATCGCCGGCCCTGTATTTGTTATAATTGGCTATTGCCTGAGGACATGGTACATGATCTTTATTTCCGGATTTGTTTGTTCTCAAAACCTGAGTTTTTTCTTGAAAATTATGTAGATTGCTGTCAAAACTAACACATTTTACCCCTCTACCTTTTCACATATAAACAGATATTTCCCCAGAACTAACCGCTCTTTATCAACACATATTATTTGTTTTGGAAAATATTTTCTTGTTTGCCTTACAGTGCAGCAAGCAAAAGTTTTCTTTTCCAGTAGTTTGTGCATCGGTGGTGCTGTGGTGAAAAAATTATCAAAGTATACGCAATAACCACAATTTCGACGTAAGTTCTAAAACAACACGTTCTCCTAATATATCAGACGTTGATTCAGTGGCTTTTCCTTGATATACTTGAAAATTTGGAAGGTAACCCCTTTTAGCACATGCCAGTGCCCAAATTTTAGAGCATTTTTTTATTGGTTTCATTGTCATGTACTGTTTTAATAATGTACGCCCTTTCAAGGCACACATGCTTTCATCAATAGATAGGTGTCTATATGGCGTAAAAGCATTTTATAGGTCTCTGAAAGGTGGTTTATGAGTGGTCTGAGTTTGTAGAGCCTATCAAACTCTTTAGTTTTCGGTTGGGGCATAGTTTTATTATTGTTGAGATGCAAAAATCTCAAGACTTTCAGGAACCTTTTTAATGTAAATACTTTAGTCACACGTTCAACATGGAAGTTTTCATTGCTGGACCAATATGACCTTATTGTTGGAAGACTATAAGTATTTCCAGGAACGCGTCGAGTTCTTCCATATCCATAAAAATTTGAGAATTCTTTTGGGTAGCCTAGAGGTTCGATTTTTTTGCAAATTGTTTGACAGATACTCTCACTAAAAAAAACTCCGAAAAAGTCGAGTGGCTTAATCGAATTAATGTCAGCATTGACTCTTGGGGAAGTTTTTCTTGGACCACACAAAAGATTGATTTGAAGGAACAGGAGCTTGTTCCGCATTCTCATCATTATCGGCAGGAGTTAAGGAATTTGTTGCTTTAGGTAATGTTAACAGTTGTTCATCCTCATCGTTTTCATCAGAAAAAATCATTTTAGGAAATAACATAGCCAACTTATTGTGTTTGAAACCAAATCCGTCATCTGGATCAAAGTCAGGATCATGATCCGAATCATCAAAATCTTCGTTTCGCCTAGAATTATTTGTCTTTTTTTAAGAGTACATTGGCGCACCCTTTTCAAGTGCTGTACTGAAGTACTGGAACATGTCGGCTGGCTGTCGATACTAGTAGTCGAGGATTGTGACGGAGTTCTGGAAATTAGCTTGTCTCAGGGAAATTGTCATCCACGTCCTCATCGCCATTAAATTAATTTGGAAAGACAATACTCTTCATCACTTAGATGGTCTACTTTATACTGGAGTTCAGCTTCTGTAAGCGGCCGGTTTCTAGGTATCTAAAAAACATAGGAATAATGTACTGGAAAAATCTAACCAAACCTAAATAATGTACTGGAAAAATTGTAATGACAAATAGGTCTAATAAATAATTTAAAGTCTTATAGAACCTTGTCTGGCAAATAAATACTAAACTTTGCTTCAGTGTATCCGTAAAAATTTTAGTATTGTGCGTAAACTACGATCTCGGGATTTTTTTTGGTTTAGTATTTGAAAAAATAACCTCTTATTTGGTACAATCCTTAAAATGATTAAAAATATTTTCTTATCGCTAATGTCAAACAACAAGATTTTTATAGAAATTTGTTGCCACAATATTGCTTAATAACTTGCATAAGTTTCAAAATTAAGAAATAAAAATTGTTTGTACACAGGGATTAATAAAAACAATAAATTTTGGGGTTAGAATTCTCATAAAACATATTTGTTCTTGCAATAACTATTCCAGTGCTTTTAAAGAATTATCTGCTAGTTAAAAATAATGAAAAAAGTACACTTGACTCTTACCTTCAATTTTTGTCAAGTAGTTTATTCCAAATGATACTTGTGCAAAAAACAAAACTAAAATTGAACGATTTTTTACATAGACTGTTGCAGAAAGGCGCGCTGGTAGCTTATTATACCAGTTTTGTGAACAGCACGTGGTTGCCACGCCGCATATAGGTTTCCGGTATTCACACCTACCAGCAAGCATTCAGTGTATCGACTGTGCCTATAAGGATTGTTTTTACCGCAACTGTGATGAAAAAATAAGCCGTAATAGCTTATGGTATATATAGCTACCAGAGAGCGTTAAAAAGTTAAGATCTATGAAACATAAAAATAATTTATAATTTTTTAAGGATATTAATTTCTCTTATATGTATAGGAATTTATAGAAATAAGATTATACCTCCAGAAACTAACCATTTAAAAATCTAAAAGTTACTGACCGCTACTCTTCAACTGGAATACCTGGAGGAAGTCCATAGAAAAGGCGTACTATCTAGCGGGTTTCGAAATATTAAATACGTCTTAGTTTTTTTAGTAACATTTAAGCAAAATAGCGGTTTTATCATTTATTTCAATATTGTGAACGTCCAATAAACGACCTTCTTCAAAATACCTGATGAGATTTATAGAAAAAAAGAATGTGTGTACTTTGTACGCACGTAAGAAGTTAAACTTCTAAATATGATTTCAATGAAATAAATATACTTTCGGACAGGTTATTTGTATTTTATTTAAAGATTAAATTAATTTTTACTTAATACTTTCCAAAAATTTTTATTAAAACAATACCAAAAATTAAAAAAAGATTAGAAAACACCAGGATTCAAACCGGGGACCTCTTGATCTCCAGTCCAACTCTCTACCACTGAGCTATACCCTTTTGTTTATCCGGGCTACAAGATTTCTTAGACATAGTGACAAACAGACGAAGTGAATTATAAAATACTTTAAATATTACTTTTGTCTTATTTCCGAGGTAGGCAAGTCCAAATACACAAAAATTATAATAATAATTGTTATTTATGATATAAATGTTAAAAGTACAATTTTAAGGCACCTATGTGAAAGTTTCGTGTCAAAGATTCGCTTCGCTCATTCTGCAATTCACATGAATGCCTTAAAATGTACTTTTTAGCAGGTATACCATACAATATTTTTTCTACAAGCGTCTTATATATCAACAATTATAATTTATTCGTTCTCAATTACAGGACAATACCTACAAAAACTTTTACTTGAACTTGACTGACATTCATAATGTCAAAACGGCTCTGATAGGGATACTTTATTATGCTTCAATTATTTGTAATAGTAAACAATTAAGAATGAATATGCTTTTTTAAAAATATTAAAACATGAGACATTACGAAGAGAATGAGACCTACCACGCCCTTCTAGATACTGACAAAGAACCTGGCATAGCACCTTGACAGCCCTTTCAAAATGACCAAAATGATTGAATTGTATTTTCAATTAAAATTGGGATTTATTTCCATTAAATTAAGTGGGTGATAATGTATATTTTGATTAAATTATTTCAGTTAAACGATATTTGTTTTATTTTTGTATTCTTTTTTTTGGTTTATTTTTGGGTTTGATATCCTGCAGTGCAAGTGTAATATGAAATATACTATTCATCTGCACATGATAAAATATGCGTTTATGCATAAAATTTCAAGGTATAAGTTACTTCCAAGCTATTACATATTACCTTTATGAATTCCAAATGACATTCGTCGTAATGCATTTGGAAATATGGTTAGCTATATAACTTTGCTAATATGTTAGTTTAGTAGTTATCTAATATATCTACTTTTATAATTACGAGCAAACTTAATATTTTGCCGCATATGTGCCTAATATAAAATACAAATTTTATATATCCCTCACGGAGAGAGGTGGGGAGTAAATTTAAAATTTTAAATACGAACCCCGTGATATTTTGCGAAATGAACATAAGATCGAAAAACTGCAAAATACACTATTCAATATTTTTTTAAAATCTATCGAATGGCACCAAACAAAACCCCCACAGAGGTGGAGTGGAAAGTTACTTTAACCTTCGTCGGACGGCATAGGTACAATTGTAACTTTTGAGTTTTCAAATTGTGATAACTTTTTTTTTCAAAGAGGTAGAGACTTGAAATTTTGTGACATCTCTACATTTATGCAATGGCTTATGTGAGCCAAATTTAACAAAAACATATTTACTCAGTTCCAAGAAGGAGGCTTAAATAGTTCCTACCCCCATAAACGACAGTATAGGTACATTTGTACCTTGTACATTTTTTAAATTAATAATTTAAAACACAATATATTTTGTATTTAATTGATAGCTTATTTGAATCAAAATACAAAAATGAATGTTAGTGTGGATTTTCGCACCACATACATATCGTTTTAGACAAAGAATGCTCGTCACACACAGGTAGAAAACATACTACACAAGTATTTCTCGTTTTACGTTGTTTTTCCGTTCGCTTCGACAAACATGACAACTGCCGGTTACTGGAGTAGATCCACGAATGCTGTGAGATATTTGAGGAGGAGTCTTCTTCTTCTTCAACCTGTGTTCGTCCATTGCTGGACATAGGCCCCTTTCATTGCTTCTTTCGATTTCTACTCTTGTCAATTCTCATCCACTGCTTGCCCGCGAATTGTTTGATATCATCTACCCACCTCTTCTGTGGTCTGCCGACAGGAGGAGCATCTACAGCAAATACATACTCTGTTTCGATCAAGGACCATTTCTACAGCACTACGAAAAAAAATGACTCTCATCATCATCCGGTTTTTACTTTGAGATTGAAATGAAGGGAACCACATATCTTTAGAATGATCCTTCAAAAATTTTCTGCGTTATTCGTTTGTTTTTTGTAATGGATTATGCTTTCGATGTATAATGTACCATGCTAAGCCAGTGACGTTAATCATATTATAAAAGAGGCACTGGGCCAACATAATGTTCGACATAAAATGCTGACGGTCAAACACTTACCCAGCATTTTATCCACGTTATCAATCCCGGTTTGATTTTATTGTAATATTGAATTATTCCGGCTTCGACACTTCACTGTCTTCTACTTGTTCTGTCATATGCATGGGCGAGAGTAACACTACTGCTTTGTTCTTTGGCACAAATAAGAGCATACAGTAGCATCATGATTGTATACAAAATTTGTGGAAAAACCAGCTCTTTCGTTGTTTGCTTGCACATTTTTGGGTTGAAATGTCTTATTTTTTCTAACTGTGCCTACTAGCCCTAATAACGTCATGTGCCATGAATTCAAAATTCAAATTTAGCGAATTCAAAACTGATAAAAAAGTTATTTGTGGTAACATTCTGCCCATAACCTTTATAAGACCTGACCAGATCCAAAATTGTTTGTTCGTCAACGTAAACTTGTCGCGAACCATATGCTGTTTTTCCAATATAAAGTTGATCTTGTTCGAGATAAGCGTTTGATGCATCACAAGCCAAAAATACTTTTATTCTATATTTAGCGAGTTTGGAACGTATTGTCTAAAATTTGTATGTATGTATACACCGTTCTTAGGCGTCAACGCCCTTCGGTAGGGATCTATGGAGGAGTATCACCAAGCCGGAAGCCCTTATCCCTTCCCGTACCGCTCCTCCATAGGCCGATCAGACGCCAGTTTATTCCAGACCAAGCCGTAGACTCTATTGAGTTTTATACTACGGCGTTGGCCTTTTATAAATTTCATGACCTAGCTGAGGCTCGAACCAGCGACCGCAAATCGCAAATCCACTAAACTTGTCGATCGACTGAGCCCCAGCTAACTGGACCGTCAAGACCGACACTAAAATTTGTACGGCCTCTAAATGGAAACAATTGTTCGTAGGTGGTTATAGATTAGGATGGTTTGGAGCGTTGTTGCAAATTTTTATTCAGAATTGTCTAGATATCTCGTATCGAGTGCAGCTTTATCGGTTTTTTTTGCGTTCTTCGCGGGTATTTTCGTTGTTAAATCATATAAATTTTAGGATGGTCTTGAAAGGATTATAAGACATTGCCTCACGAATTAGTGGCAGATACCCCATAATCCACACCTTTTTGTCGCAATTTCGGTAGACTAGATATATAGTCACTATTATTCACGATAATTTTTAGGTGTATACGTATTGACAAACACCAAACAACTAAATCGGGAAGAGATCTATGTTTCCAATTAAAATACAATACAATGCTACTCTTCGTAGAATTTGTTTACGACCACTATTTTCAAGTTTATTTTTGTAGTAATTTCAATAAGTAGATAAGGGTGGTCACGCCATAGCGGCTTCTAATCTTTTTTTATAAATCCGTTCAAGTACAAAATACCGATTATTATTTTTTATTTATTGCAATATTAAACAATTTTTTACCAGTTATGCTAGTAATAAATAATATCTTCTTAAAATTAACATATATTTCACTTTAGATTAACGAATTTTTAAGAAAATATATAACAGGTACAATTGTACCTACGCCGTCTTTTAACGGTGTAAAATTATGCCGCTCGACAAGGGTTAAAATCGTAAATAGAAGCCCCCAATTTTTATTGCAGATTTTTCTTCTTTACGAATTTTACGAAATATATAGATAATCGAAAAAAAAACGATTTTTGGAAAAGGAAAATTAAATTAAAAAATGGAATGTCCCCCACTTTATGGAAAATTTAACTTAACTTTTTTTGGTTTTAGAACCTTCTTTTCACAACCCAATAGGTCCCCATAAAGCAAAGTTAGCAAACTTTCCCCTCCTACTGTTAGAAAATACTACGTTTCAAAGTTTTGTTTATAAAATCAATTTTCATTAAGTAATGCTCGACTATAAACTACTGAAAAAGCATTTCTTACCCCGTAATTATGTAAAATGTACGACGAAGTTTAACTAAAAGAATTTGTCGTGTTATTGTTCTCAAACTAATAAATTGTTGTCATGCTTTAGGGCTAGCTTTTATAGGGGAGTGCAATTAGAACGAAAAGATACAATATTTCGGAAAAAATCAAACAAGGTTATATTTTTCTAAAACTTTTTTTGTTAGTTTATAAATATGTTAAAGTAAAAAGTTCTACTCACAAATTTCGCCGCTAATTGTTTATTAATAATTGTTTAAACAAAAACAATTGTTTTGTATAAATAATGTTAAGAATATGGGTGAATTCAACATTTTATTTTGATAAAAAATGATTTTATTTTAGTTTTGATTATGCTGAACCCGAATCTGACATTACAATTTGCAAATTCAAAATGGCGGATTCAAAATGGCGGATTTTTTCCTAAAAATCCTTAAAAAATAGTTGTAAAATCCGAATTTTTTTTATAAAACGTGTTTGTTTACATATATGTGGCTATTTTTGAGAGGTTGCTGAACCTGAATCAAATTTTGATAATTTAAATTATAAAATGGCAGATCCAAAATGGCGGATAACTTAAAAAATAGTTGTAAAATCATAATTTATTTACAAAATATATTTATTTCTACATATATTTATTTTTGAGAGCTTTGATAAACCTAACTTAAATTTTAACATTATAAACTATGAAATGGCGGATCCAAAATGCGGATTTTCCTAAAAGAACATAAAAAATAACATTTTTCTAAAACATTTATTTTCTTTATTTTTAACAGGTTGTTGAATCTGAATTAAAGATTAAAAATTTAAATTTCAAAATGGCGGATCCAAAATGGCGGATATTTAAATGAAAAACAAGTAGAATCCAATCAAACAAATATGGAATTTCATTCTTAAAAAAAGATAAACAAATAATTTTCACAATAATATTAAAAATTAAAATGTATTAGTAAGAAAGAACAAATTATTCAAAATCTATCTCTTCAATATTCAAAAAATTGTTGCAATGGGATCATAAATAAAAAAGTTATTCTTAGTAAAAAGCTCTGCGTATTCTAAAACTTTAAATGCAATCATAAAATATCAATTTTTATCAATTTTGTACAAGATATGTCAATAAATAAAAATTTCAGTTAGGAGTAAAATACCTATATTTTCCATAATACTAAAAATTGTTATTATGAAAAGTTGTTCAGAATTAAAAACGATGTGCCAATATGCAATTACACTCTTCTAATCGAAATATTGTGAACTATAAAGGTACATATTTATTGCGCGAAATATAATTTTTTTACATACCTCGTATAATATTGATAAAATATTAGTATATTATTCAACGAGCATGTAATGATGGCTATTACTCACGATGATGAAGTTTGCGACACGAGCCGTAGGCGAGTGTCGTAATTCATCAGAATGAGTAATAGCCATTACATGCGAGTAGAATACTATACTTTTTCTACGACTTCTTTTTATTTTAATTAGTAAAAAATTTAATTATCAACTACTCGAGATTTAAATTATAATAATTTACAGAAAAACCTAAATGCTATTTACCCCTAGTACGTGGCTGAATAATTGGTTGCCTACTATTACTAAATTCTTATTTATTGTAAAAATACAACTAGAAATAATAGTCAATATAAGTTCTATTCGTTTCCGAAAAATTATAAGCTTAAATTTGTACCTACTGTCAGTGAATCTAATAAATAGGAAATGGCTATTGTCGGTGGACGTATTTCATAATATATAGTTATAATGTATATTTACCTTTAACTATATATAATATAATAATATATAACTATACATAATATGTTATAACATATTTAACACAATATAACTTGAAAAACAAACACAATATTAGTTATGAATTCCAATTAACATAAACAAAATGCGGTAATGTCACTGTCACTAAATTAAATGATAAACGTCAAAATTTTTAGTAAACAAGATATTATAAACGTACAAAGTATACTGACATTGTTACAGTTAAAATTCCTTTAAAATTTTTTCGAAGTTAATTATTGGCATAAATTACAATAATTATTGTATTAAATAAACAAGTTTAAATAATTTAATTTGCAGTTTATATACGATTAATATTAAAAGTGGCATGCGCCACTTGAATCTAACTTCAGCCCGTGAGTAATGACCCGTGAGTAACTTCAGCCCGTGAGTAATGAATTATTACTCACGGGTACAGTAATGAGTGCTATTATTTATGAAAAAATAGCGAATAATGAGCATTTTATTAAACGGTCGTAGAAAAAATATTTTATATTTGCATATTAAGTGTTAGACAATGCACAGCTATTTATGACGAATAGCTTTCTTCATAAAATTAATAATAAAACAGTTATCATAAATAAAAAAGAATGTGTGTGTACTTTGTACGCACGTAAGAAGTTATACTTCTATTATATGATTATATGATTATATGATTATAAACGAAATTAATATACTTTTTATTTATATTTTATTTAAATATTAAATTAATTTATACTTAATACTTCTCAAACATTTTTATTAAAACAGTGCCAAAAATTAAAATAATAAAAAAATAAAACACACACAAACACATTAAAAATGCCACAAATGATTTCTGAACATTAATTGTCGGAAAAATTTTTAACTAAATACGTATTTTCTGAAAATAAAATTATATAATAAATATACTTACAATCATAAAATGTATAAAAACAATAAAAGTTTCTATTGGGATTCGAACCAACTTACCACGCGGCTGGTATTTGCGTTGTATTGGGATTCACCCGCATTAAAACTGCACCACAGAGGCAGCTTGTCATTATGTGCGAAGATCGTCTAACTAAACAGATTAACCTTTTGACATTTTTAACTTATGTAAATCAAATTATTTTGATTTTGAATTGAAATGATTTAGAATTGAAAAAATACAACAAAACATAGGGTAAGAAGACAATATATTAGGTGAATATTGATAGAAATTTTGATGGTAATCAAATTATGTAAAAAAAAGTATTACATACTACTTATGTATTTTGGTAGGTTCAAGGTAGGTATCGGAGCCCGTATAACGACTAATAAATTTCGCAATCACTTGCGTCGTGCAAAGTGGCTATGTTCAAATATCATAACAAAATTTGATCAACTATTTATAAAACACTTACCAGTGAAAGATTCTTTAGCTTTGAATAAGCGAGATCTGCGGCACTCATACTAGGCACAGTTTGATGAGCTTTCACATTGGCATGCAACAATCATCTCATCGTAAATAAGTCCAAAAATATAATATGAAAACTATTTAAAAAGGCAGTATAACGATTAACTAACTTTTTGTTTGTTGTTTCTCTTCCTACAAATTTTAAAACGCAACAAGCATACATTATAACCAAACACAGTCTCACAGCTGTGCCACAGCTGCCATATTGGATAATTTTTGTCATGTCATTTGAACATCCAATCAGAACAAAGTTATAATGCGCATGCGCCCGGTCGCTAGGTTTTCCCATATAAAATTTCACCGTCATTACGCCCGTAAAGAAGTATAACTTCAATAAGTGAAAATTTAATGATGTTGGGTATAATTAATTTGAAACAATATTAAAAAAACAAATTTTCGATTAGAAGGATATAATTAGATACTGTAACATAGTTTTTAATTTCAAACAACTTTTTTTTATAAAAATTTTCGATATTGTGAAATATAAAGGTACTTTACTCTTGAGTGAAATTCATATTTTTTGACATAACTCGTACAAAATTAACAAAATTTGATATTTGATGGCTGCATATTATATTATATACGATGCAGAGTATTTTATAAAGAATAACTTTTTTTCATAAAACTGATATTAAAAAAGTTATCAATAGGTTCCAGTTGGTCGGTCTTGACGGTCCAGTTAGCTGGGGCTCAGTCGATCGACAAGTTTAGTGGATTTGCGATTTGCGGTCGCTGGTTCGAGCCTCAGCTAGGTCATGAAATTAATAAAAGGCCAACGCCGTAGTATAAAACTCAATAGAGTCTACGGCTTGGTCTGGAATAAACTGGCGTCTGATCGGCCTATGGAGGAGCGGTACGGGAAGGGATAAGGGCTTCCGGCTTGGTGATACTCCTCCATAGATCCCTACCGAAGGGCGTTGACGCCTAAGAACGGTGTATACATCAATAGGTTCCAAGTTACGCAGACATAATGTATAAGAGCTAAAAAAAAAAATTTTTTGTTGAACATTTATTATTTTTTTGAAGCTTATTATTAAATGTATTTTAGGTAAATTTTACAGAAAAAAGTTTTGATCACTCTGTATATACATTTTTTCAGCTGGTAATTTTCGGTTTTTGTATTACATTTTTGTTATCTTTCTTAGCTTTCTCAAAAAGAAATTGTTTATTTCATTTTTAAACTAAAATAATTCAGTGTTTTTTAAAAATTACATCCAAAGCTTTAAAAAAATATCAAACAAATTGTATTAGATTTATTCAAACTTGAGTAATAACGTCTTAAAATGGTGGGAATTCTGTAAAACTACGAAGATTTCAAAAATTGCATTTTTTGAGACATCGTATTATTTGAATTAAATTTTTGAGATTTTTTTTGAATGAAACATCGTTTAGTAAGATAATTGAGAGGTAAGTTGTGCAAATTTGAGAGTTTTATAAATAAAATTGTATTAGTTACACATTTTTAAATCATTTTTAAACAAAATTCATGTAAGGCTCACTTTCCGCCCACACCGTACTTATGTCTATACATTTTATTTTTTTTTATTACAACCATAAGATAGCTTATTTCATCTTCTTTCATGTCCAATTTGTAAAATTTTTTTTGATCCAGCAGTTAAAGAATTACATTTAAAAAACTCAACCGTGCACTTCTTCCAACGCTAGTTTACAGTGCGCCAATTTGTGTGAGAAGGGTGACTTTAGCGTTATAAATAAAAAATTACAGAAGCTAGAGATTTAATTTTAGAAAAATCTTTATATAAGGTTTTTTTTTGTAAAATTTTCTGAATTTTTCATTGTTCGTCAGTTTTTTTCTAAAAATTATATTTTCGGAGTTATTTAAAAAAACATCTAACTTCGCTGTTAATTTGTTTAATAAAAAATGAAGCACCCACTTCTCGAGTAGAACTTTTTGATATGTTGTTTATTAAACATTTCTTAATGAAATTACAAAAAGTTTTATCTTGTTTGATTTTTTCCGAAGTGAAAATCTAAATGCACTCCCCTATTACTTTAATTGCTTCAAATTATTTCATTGATTGTTTAGATATTTTGACAAAGGTATATTTACTGTAAATAAAATTATAAAACTACTTAAACTTAAACTTTAACTACTATTTAATTTTTTAGTTTTTTTTAAGTTCGTAATTTGTTTATTTACAGACACGTAGGTTAAATTTTCACCAATTCTATTCTGAAGTTGTAGCTTTATATTTCTATAAAGTTTATACAATAAATGACATTTTAGCAGTAAAAATGGTGTTAAACACGCTGCTAAGAAATAGGTATGTATGTATCATCACTTCTAGAAGTGGAGAAAATTGAACTTGATGCATTTCAAGTTCAATGTGCTTTAAAAATCTGTTACTTCTCCGTTATGTCTTAACCGATTTAGTTGTTTTTGACCTAGGGTCATAGGTAGAAATAATAACAGTAGCATTGGTTTTTATAAATTATTAAAGTGTTGTAAATAGTACAAAAATATTTGAACGTCATTTTTAATAATAAAATTTAATATATTTTCAATAATAAATATTTTTCAGTAATAAGAAAATCTTTCGCAATCATTTTCAATCTAAGGATGGGAAAAACCTACCGATTTTAACATAAAACTGTTTTTTTACTCCACAGTAATCGGTGTAAAAGTTTTCGGTTGTTTTTTGTCTCGGTTATAACCGGTTTTTTATTTTTAAATAATAACCGGTGAAAAACCGGATAAGTTACTCCAAAATAATGAATTTAAAGAAAAAATGAGGAAGTTTTTTTATACATTACGGGGTTCACATATTTTAAAACACCCTCCTGAATTAATATTTGCAGAGAAACGTCTATATAAGCTGATATAAAAGCATCTATTAGCTAGACAACTATTAGTACATATATTATTCTTTAAACTCATGTTTAGCTGGACAATAAACACAAATTTGAGTAGAATAGATCGACTGTTTTTTCATCAGTATGACAAAATTGTGGATTACTCTAAATATAGAGGACAAATTTCATGATAATTAGCAAGAAAAATATACCAGAAGGTCAAATCCATGTCAACCAAACCCCGGTATCTACAGCTATCTCGTCACCATAATGAATGAAGAATGGACCAACAACCAGCATATATCAAGAGCGCTCATCGAAACATCAACATTCAACCGGATGAGCCTCTTTCGAGGGCCACAACCTCGCTCTTGGTATGAAAGTAAGAATGTGGCAATGCTAGGTTTTTTCTGTCCTTTTTTTAAGGTATTTAATCGTAGACTTTGAACAAATATCTATGCAGAACATTGGAAGTATTTGAGATTTAGCGATATCGGGAAATATTTAAGATCTTGTGAACTAACTAGTCGTAAATGAGAAGGTTCTCAGAAGAATAAAGAATAAATGAGACCACCATCAAATCTCGAGTGCTACAATATTTCTGACAAATTATAAGAAATGAATCCAGATATGCCCTACTAGAGGCCATCTTAAACTGTTTATATATCGATTGATTATCTTGGTATTGATTCTTTCAACAGTATTGATATCGATAATATTGATACCGATTCGAATGGAATATCGCAAACTAAAATGCAATGTAAATGTAAGATTGTAACTTAATGGGTATTAACTATTGATTAAAAAACCGAACACCGGTTTTTAAAATAACCGGTTTTTTCAAACGGTTATAACCGCCAGGGTAAACCGAAAGTAAAAATAACAGGTATAACCAAAAACCGGTGTTTTGTCAAAAACCGCCATTCCTAATCAATCCAAAAATTTATTTTTAATAAGACATTGTATAAATTTATCTTACGGAAATTTAAATATTTCGTTCAAATCTCTTAAAAATATATTTTGAGGTCTTCTTCATCTTGATGTGCCTATCCGTGACGAATGTAGAGGCGATTATCATAACAATCTTTATTTTATCTGCAGCAGCACGAAAAAGCTGCACAGTAGGCTCTGACGCTTTTCAACCAGGATGTTATTCTTCTTCCTATACCCCGCTTTCCAAATACTTTTGCTTCCAGAATGACTTGTAGGAGGGCACATCTGGAAGTCTTAAGAGTCTTGAAACTCTCAAAAACCAACAGGACCCAAAATTGTTTTATTAGTTTCGATAATTAAAAAATGCAGTAAACTGATTCGATAGAATTTTAGACTAGAGTTTAAAGTTTTTAAGTCATTGCAGAAGGTCATTTCTTTCGTGGCTTGATCTAAACCCAGATTGTTATTCTGGCTGATAAAAATCGTGGTTTATTTCCAGCATCTGGTTGTCAGAATGTTAGATTAAGTTTTTGATTTTTTCTTGTTTATTTACAAATTTCCGCACTCCAATTAAAAAAAAATGTTAAAATAAATTATGCAGCCAACGTTAGCCAACGAGTTATAGATCACTTTTTAGGGATTGACAGCTCGTCTAAATTTGGTCAATTAAAATTTATAAATTCGTAAATTAAGGGATGCCTTAATAACACTATATGGCGAAACCGACATATTAACACTGAGATGAAGTCAAGAATTTATAAAGCCAATATAAGACCAATAATGACGTATGCATCCGAAAAAAAGACCCGATACAACCACAGCACAAAGACTACTGGAAACGGCAGAGATGAGATTACTGAGAAGAATTATTACAGGAAATACACTGAGAGATCGAAAAAGGAGGGAAGATATCAGAAGACAATGTACAGTGTATACACGAATGGACACTAAATAGAAAAAAAATGGAACAACCACGTAACCAGAATGTGGGAGACACGTGTGTTGAAAATAGCACGAGATAAATCACCAATCGGTAGAAGAAGTATCGGCCGACCGCGCAAAAGATGGAGTGAAAACCTTCCATAGAGGTATGAATCCGCCAATGAACAAACAGAATTAAAGAGAAAGAAGAAAATTTATAAGGAAGTGAAAAAATAGTATATCAAAGTGTGTAAAAAGAATTTATTTCTTTAGATGAGTGCTTACAAACGTTACAAACACATTAATACTTTTTTCATGGCGTGTGTGTACCTAGCACCTACCCATTTTGGACTAGAAGCGATAGCTGACTGACAAGTTTAGATAATTAAATCTGCTTTTATCTGTCCCGTATTGAGATTTTGTATCTAGATTTTCAGCCAGCTATCTCTTCTAGACCAAAATGGTTGGGAGATACACCCACGCCATGATATAGTTATTAAGGTACCAAGGGTATTATAAGGATAATAACGCTTGAGGTCATCGTATATCCCTCGGGCCAACATAACACTCGTAGTGCCTTCAACGTTTAATATCCGACTAAATATTCTTTATAGGCAAAAAATTTGAATGGATTTTGAATTAATTAGTTTTAAAATAAGAACATTTAGCAGCAATAGTCGTAACGTAATTGTGTAACCATAGTTTTATTTAGGTTTTTATTTGTCAACTTGACAGTATTTAACTAGTTATTTAAATTTAATGCCCAAGGGAGTTATTTTTCGAAATAACTCCCTAATTTAACGGACTTCGAAATCATGTCATTATTTGTCTAATAATATACCAGTCGGACAATAAAAGTTTTAATGTGTTTGTAATGTTTATCTTGCCGCTTTTCTGTTTTTTTTTTCTTTTGGGGGTTGTACCGAGGACAAAATAATTCAATAGCATGCATGATTATACATTGTAATGCAACTTAATATTATCAAGATACTCACGCATATGCCTCAAGTAGTGCTACTTTTTTCTAATTGACGTAAGTAAAAAAAAAGAGTTTTGTATTCTTTTTTTTACAAGGTTCCTTTTTTATTGTAGCATTAGCACCGACGATAACATTTTTGTCGAATGCGCTCAGCTAAAGAAGTAAAGACTTCTTACACACTTTGATATACTATTTTTCACTTCCTTTGTTTATTCAAGTGTGTACAAATTTATCAGTCTTTCAACCATTAATATATAGTATTAATATTATTATTTTTCTATGTTCTTAAAACCTAAGATATTATTATATTCTTTTTAATTACATACTTTATACGCCTGGATCCCGCGCACCAAAAAAAGTTTATTAATAGCAAGCTGAGAAATTAATAGCTTAACGGTGTCTATAGTCGGACAAATTTTGATGTAGGAGAACACTGGCACAGAGGAAGTTTTAATTGTGGAACAGGTTAAAAATTTGAAACGTCAGACTACGGAAATATCCCATGTATTTTGTCAGATAGAACTTCCAATTGATTTATTACCATTTCATTAAACTCTCATGCAAAAATCTGACTGCTACTTATCACCGACATAATTTCATTCATTTGATATGTTCTACGTGTCGGACTTATTAAAATGCCCAGTCGGTGATAAATACCAGTCTGAGTTTTGCATTAGAGTTTAATGAAAGGGTAATAAATCAATTATAAGTTCTGTCCGACAAAATACATGGGACGTTTTCAAAGTCTGAAGTTCCAAATTTTTAACCTGTTCCACAATCAAAATTCCCCTGTTCCAGTGTATCCATGCATTAGAGTTTGTCCGATTAGACACCGTTAAGCTATTAACAAATTTTCAGCTTGCTATTAATGATCTTTTTTTTTGTACGCGGGATCCAAGCCTATTAAGTATATCCGTTTTATTCTGATTTGTATGTTTTGTGTTTCTTTTCAGTGCAAAATGTAAAATATTTTGATCGAAATTAATCAAAAGGATTCCATTCTCTTTCAGCATATTCAATTTTGTTGATATACCTCACCACTACCTGCATTTTTAAGCTACAGAAAAACCAAACGGGTAAACAAACAAGGGATGAAATATTTTCCAGTACGGTCTCCTGAGCTGCGACTTAGGAATAAGTATATTTGGTTATACGTCTTGTCCGCCTTGAGGATTTCTATAAAACTTTTCTTTGCATATAGCAAATTAGGGATATATCCAACAACGTGTCGTTTTAAAAATTTCACCGTTTTCCCTAGAAATGTCAGTTGCAATGTAGCGGCGAATCTTGTTTCTTTTTTTAGGAAATCATATTCTTGGACAAAAAGAGAACCAGACACTTTCATAATTGGAGGTTTACTAAATGTTACAATAATAGTAATTATAGTAATACCAATAATAGTACAATAATAGTGGAAATCTTGATGTCGTAAGCAACATTGATTTTTAAACAATTTGGTATTAATTTTTCTTCAGATTTTCTCCTGAAACTTTAAATCGCGTTAAGAGGATCGGTACGTTTTTTCGGCTGCAATGCTATTCAAATGGGGATTCATTTTTTTCGAATCCTGAGAAAACTAATAAGTATTTTTAAAAAATTTAAACGCAGAATGAAAGATTACGTTATTAGCGAGGGCCGAAAGTCTCTGAGAACTTCTATAATGTTTATTTTAATAAGTTCCAGGGGTGAAAAACTAAGAGAAAATGTAGTGTTGTTTTTAAGTTCAAATATCGCATTCAAAATAAACTTTTTATTTATTCTAAGGGACTTTCGGCCCTCGGTAATAATTTAGTCTTTCATTCTGCGTTTAGATTTTTCAAAAATATTTATTGGTTTTTTCAGGATTCGAAAAAAATGAACACAATGTCCGTGATAATATTTTCCAAATCTATCTTTGTCATACAACGCACTTAGTCGAATAGAATATTGTCAGTCAGACACTGACAATCAGTGACAGTTTTGAATAATTATTTGGCATGAATCGGGAATATTTTTAGTTGTTGATTAAATAATATTGATATATAGTGTATTTGATAAATAATTGCTTTAAGAGGTGAACTTTATAAAAAGTGATTTATTGTGTATTATTTATGGAAGATAGAAGCAGAGAATACATTAAGATATATTCTGTAATCCAAGTATTTTGTTTTTAAAGATGTTCAAAATTGTAATCGTTCCATAGTAACAATATAATATTATTAAAAAATCACTTTAACACTTTTGCTCTTTTCTCGATTGAGTATTAGTTTTTGTTGTAGGTAGGTACATATTATTACAATCACTGAATACATAGCTAGTGAAAAAATTATCACATTTATTAACTGAATTAATAATTTGCAATTATACAAAAAATAAAAGTTATCCAAGAACATTCAAAAGCCATCTCTTTAAGCTAGTTATGGCATTGTCAAGTAGAATGACATTCTAGTAATATGTACACCTGGTTCCAAAAAAAACTGATACGACTCTTGAAGCGTATTTTGTAGAAAATTGAGCAGTGTATTTTGAAGGATAAATACTTAATATTTACATACTGTCAATGTCACTGCCAAATCTTAAAATTTGTCAGATAGCTTATTCTGTTCCACGGTTATTATTATTAATCTTTATTATTAATACTTTCTCCGCAACTGAGGGTATCTTATCAACTGTATTGTTTTTAAATAATAGATGATAAAATAAAAATATTGACAGTTCAAAAATGTGAACATTATTGCATTGTGTGTAGCCTAAGTTTGGGCTGAAAACTGAAATGTATTACATTTTTACAAAATTTTGGAATATGTTTACTTATGTAGACCAATTTTAACAGTTGTTTTCAATACAGATTTCAATCCTCTACAAATAGTTTCTAATGTCTTTTGATGTCAAATAATTAGGGAAGCTGGAATTCAACAGTTTAGAATTTTACATTGAGTTAATGCAAAATTGTGACGCATGTCAAAATTCTCAATGTATTTTAATTGTATTAATTTTTTTCGAATCCTGAGAAAACGAATAAATATTTTTGAAAAATTTAAACTCAGAATGAAAGACTACATTATTACCGAGGGCTGAAAGTCCCTGAAAACTTCTATAATATTTATTTTAATAAGTTACAGGGCTGAATTGAATATTAATTTGTTTTGTTGTATAATCCACGTTTACAATAATTATGTGATCTATTTGATGTAAAAACTATCATTTATATACTCTTCATAAAATACAGGAATTCAAAATAATATAAAAATTTAGACCTTAATAATTAGTACAATTTATGAATTAACGTAATATGTAATCAGTTGTTTGTTGTTTGTTTATTTTATTATTTGTCTGTCATAATAAATATAATGTCAGATCAATCAAATACACTGCTCAACAGGATCAAATCTTACTAAGAGTCGTATCAGTTTTTTTAGGAACCGGCTGTACATATCCATACCAGTGTGAATTTTACTACACGTAATTTGCCATGCAAAGACAGAAAAGGTAGAATACTGCGAAAGTTCTGCGAACTTTCAAAAGTGAGGCAACAGTGCGTCGTTAATTCGCCACACTGACAGTGACGTTTATACTATTAAAAAACAATAATTTTTATACACATAGGCGCGAAATGCTGCCAAGTCAGCGACTTTCGATTTATTGTTATAAAAAAACGATTTTTAGTAGTTCCAAGATTACACAAAATCTAGGCATGGGATAAAAAAGTTTATTTGAAGAAAGTGTATTTTTTTGTCTTTCTTAATGGCGGTAGAGGCTCCTTTTTTCAGTATTTTATTTAGTTGTAGAGTAATTTCCACATACCAACATATTTCTGAAATTGGGCTCTGTATCGCCATTCTTTATTATATTACGAATATGTGTGCAAAATATCTCGACAAAATATTCAAAATTACAGCCGCAATCTTGGAACGCGTTTGTTACTACCTGCTGATCGCTACTGTTTCCCCTTAACAAAATGTCTATGACATTATATAATAGTCTTGATATAATTTTAATAGTTTACGATATATTCAGTTACACACATTAATTAAAGTACATTGTTTGATTATCTTGGTTATTTTTATTAGTAATTAATCAAACAACCTGAAAATCCTAAACATCTTGGATTTATCTTGGCTCTAAATATTGTAGTAACAACAGATATAAAATGATACTATAAAAATAGAATAATATTAGGAAAAAGGATAAAAATTTAATAAGACCAAAAAAATACCAAGATTTTTCAATTAAATATGCACTTTACTAACATCACAATAAATATGCACTAGAAATAAATAAACCAAAACACATTGAATGTTACAAGGAATACTCCCAAATCATGATTTAAAATGTAAATGCTAGGCCAAACCCGATTTCAGGACAAACTAGTTTGTCCTAAGCGCGTTAGGATAAACTAGTATGGCCTAGGCCAAACTAGTTTGTCCTATCGCGCGTAGGCAAAACTAGTTTGTCCTAGGCCAAACTAGTTTATCCTGATATAAATACACACACTTCAGGCCAAACTAGTTTATCCTGATATAATAAAGACTCACACTTCAGGATAAACTAGTATGGCCTAGTCTAAACCAATTTAGCCGAGTCGAAAGTAATTAAGCGAACATATGTAAGAACTTTTACATGCGGAGAATTCCCAAATCACGTCCCAACAGGGATGGCGAAAAAAATTATACATCGATATATTTTATCATATGGTACATCGAATGAAAATATTGATACATGCTATAAATCAATATATTCTTATATAATTAAAAAATAATAAATAAAAGAACAAAAAAAAATAAATAAAAGGATGAGGTTTCCTCAAAAAATTCAAAGAAAGGATACACGAATAAAATCGAGTACGAATTAATATTGTTTTCACCAATTTTGAAAAAATGTGAAAACGTTGAATTATCCACGTCCGTCTGTCCGTCCGTCCGTCCGTCTGTCTGTCTGTCCGTGAACTCAACTCCTTCGTCATTGTACCAGGTAGAATGACAAATGAGGTGTCAAATGAAAGCTTATAATCCAAGGATGGAACTAAAGGTGAGAAATTTGACCTAGGCAGTCTGTCCGTCCGACCGCGAATATAACTCAATACTATTGTTTGTTTGTTGAAAAATTGTTGAAAAATTATTATTTTTCCAAGAACAAAGTATTTTATTCAATTTATTATTTATATTAAGCCGTACTATATCGCTGAATTACTTTCTTCTTTTTGGCTTTTTCCCATTATGAGTTTGCCGTTTTCGCCTTACATAGCACTCTATTCTCCTAGTCACCATCTCTGAGGTCTTTATCTATCATATCATTTCCTATGTGAGTTTTCCATCTCACAGCAGGTCTTCCTCTCCGTTTTCCTCCCAGCGGGTCCCAGTCCAGTAATCTTTTCGGCCACCTGTGCTCCGGCATTCTTTGTACATGCCCGTAACATTTCAGGGCTCTACTTTTACTACCACAACTTTTTAGTAGTTGAATATTCTACTTCTATTCTGTTTCATATTTCCTCTGTTCTTATTCTATCCTACTTGGTAATTTGTAGACACCTTCTCATAAACTCCAATTCAACTGTTCGTATTTTATTTCGTATTATTGTTGTCACTGGCCATTCTTCCGCTCTTGTAGGGTAATATTCAGCCTATGCCCTGAAAAATCCTTTTTTCTTTTCTTTATTTACAGTGTTCTTCCATATCACTTCATGGAGTGCTTTCGTGGCTTCTTTTCCCCGTACTATTTTCATTTCTGTATCTTTCATACAAGTGCCATCTCATCTCGGTTTATCATTTACCCTAAATACTTAAATGTCTTACAACTCTTAATAGTGTCTTCTTAACTTACGTTTAAATCAGCAACCAATCTGTAATCAATTATTTTCGACTAGATTAAATTGGTCTAGACTAGGTTAAACTAAACTAAATAGTTTATCCTGATATAAAAACATACACTTCAGGATAAATTAGTTTGGCCTGAAATGTGGGTATTTATATCAGGATAAACTAGTTTGGCCTAGGACAAACTAGTTTGGACAACGCGAGATAGGACAAACTAGTTTGGCCTAGGCCATACTAGTTTATCCTAACGCGCTTAGGACAGACTAGTTTGGCCTAGGCCAAACTAGTTAGTCCTGAAATCGTGTTTGGCCGGTAACATATATACATTGTAAATCCCAAATCATGATTTACAACGTTTATACGTTGTAAATCATGATGCGGGACTGATTCTCGAAACATTCAACGTGTTTTGGTTTGTTTCAGTGAGTCTCAGTGAATTTCAGTGTTTCATTCGGTCAGTGATTCTACCAAGATTTGAAGATCATGGAGACATAGTATTATTTCTTGGAGCATCAAGCCTAATTATCCTCAAATTCAACACTCCAGAAAAAGCTATAAGCGAAAATTTTTGTTTAAATATGTAATTACCGTTTGTCACTTCAACAAGCAATTGGACGGTGTTATGCAATAATGTCCTAACCCACACCTCGTACAAAATTGAGATTTTTAACGAAACAGGTTCCATATGAGGTGTACTGCAGTAAGCAATAATGTTTTAGGCTGATTGGCGCTCTCATAGACATCTAGGAGAAAACATAGTTACCCCCCGCAAATGCTATATGTGGCGAATGTATAAATAAGCAAAAGTGTTCTAGCCCACCAGTAGGGGTAGAGATCATTCCTTTTTACCCAATGATTCCCATTTCGGAGACGTTGAATGTGCATTAAAAACCAACGAAAGAATATACACAGATCAAAACTATATCAACGTTATGAAAGGCTGTAGAAACAGAAATAAATTTATTGTTATTAGAATGACAAAAGAGGATATGGTATCAGTGGTAAACTTAATAAACGCAGTTACAAACAGAAAGGTTGATATCAGTAAATAAAATATTAGTTGGTTAAAAACACATGAAATTCTACTAAAAAAAGTCAACCCAAGACCTTGTTCATGAAATATAATATTAAAGCGGAAGAGTATACTGAAGTTGATACTGAAAAACATGGAAAAGACCGCAAATGTAATATACGGAAATTACACCTACCATTGTTGTGACCTGTGTGTCAAACTAGTTTGTCCTGAAATCGGGTTTGGCCGGTAACATATTACATTGTAAATCCCAAATCATGATTTACAACGTTTATACATTTTAAATCATGATGCGGGACTGATTCTCGAAACATTCAACGTGTTTTGGTTTGTTTCAGTGAGTCTCAGTGAATTTCAGTGTTTCATTCGGTCAGTGATTCTACCAAGATTTGAAGACCATGGAGACATATGTATTATTTCTTGTAGCATCAAGCCAAAATATCCTCAAATACAACACTCCAGAAAAAGCTATAAGCGAAAATTTTTGTTTAAATATGTAATGACTGTTCGTCATTTAAACAAACAATTATTTGTATGAACCTCACTTCATGATACAGACTCAAAAGTGCACTGCTGAACAAATAATATCTTCTTTGTGTTTCCAACCCAGTCTATCTTGCGCCGCTCTCGTCCAGTTTTTATTTAGCCTTCTTAAATCGTCAGTCCATTGTGTAGATGGTCAACGGACACTTCTCTTGTCTTCCCTTTGTCTCCATTCCAATATACTCTATCTCCATGGCACATCTGTCATTCTAGCTATGTGTCCTACCTATCTCCATTTTAGTCTGGTTATGTTTTCGATGACGTCAGTCATCTTGGTCCTTCTCTTGATCCCTTCGTTTTTAATTTTGCCTCGCACAGTTATTTCTAACATGAATCGCTCCATTCTTCTCTGTGCGACTCACAGGTTGGTAGCCAAGGCCTTTCTTAAGGTAAATGTTTCTGCTCCGTTTACCAATATTAGGGTGCTTCGAAGAAAACGTTTTTTTTTTATTTCAGATCGCTATAGTGCACAAAACTTGCCATTGGTATAGAAATGAAAAAAGCACTAATTATTATTTTTTTATTAATTTGTCTTCCGGTCGCGCAATGCCATCGAAGTTAGCAAAAAAATGTGAAAAACCTTAATTTTTCATATTTTTCTTAAGCAGGCCAGATAGTTTTAATTGCGTTCCTATACCATGAATTAACTACTAAAAGTATGTAAAATCAATATATATCCACTTATTATACATTTGTTTCATATCTTCCGGTCGCGCAAAATAATACAAAATGAGTAAAATTAGTAGTTTTTGCAAAATGTCAAAGTTTGACTGTTTGGTACATTTTAATCATACGACTTTTAGAGATGCTATAGTTTAATTCTGTTACAATAATATATTTAAAATCCAAGCATATAAGATAAATTTTGATATATAAGTGGAATTCGGTCGCGCAGCTTCGTCAAAAACAGCAGACTACCGAGAGGCGAGGCGGAAGTGACCAATGCCAGCGAAGAGCGCACAGCCACAAATAGAGATACATGTGAGAAGACCTCTACAATGGAGTATTTGTCTTCTCCATTACAACGAACTGCCACTCCGCTCCCTTTTCCAATACTTAGATGAAAATACAACAGGCCCAATAGGATATCCGGAACGATTGGAAAGGCCCTACCTGATTGCGAAATACTACCAGTTGTCGATTTTAATCCTATCAATTGTAATATTCAAAAAGTTGACAAGCGTATTCTTAGCAAAGACCAATGGTACTTGCTTGAGATGTCAGAAGTCGTCAAGTTAGGACATTGTTCAGAAGATTTTGTAGTACGTGATCCTGGCCCAATGTCAAAGTTGGCATAGTTGAGCGGTACAATAATGTGGTCTTAATATAGCTGTCTCTAGAACTGTCTCCACATACTTTACTCGAGCTTCGGTGACTAGCTTAACGCATCCTTCAACTGCCTGTGTATGGCATGGGAAAGTACACTCATAACAGGCTAGAAGTCATTGCTGAAATGGTCTTAACAGTGCAGTAGGAGTCAGTGTACTGGTGTTCCATTTGATAATTTCGTAATAATCTTTAGCTTCAAAGTTTAAGTTTGGTGGTTTAAAGATTCTGATAGTCACTTTCAGATATTGCTTGCTTTGCCTTCATGATACGCCTGAAGCCAAGCTCTCGGATATGGTTTCTTTCATCAGTTATCATAGCCAAAAGTAAATTTTCGGGATAGGCAAAGTAAGCATTCCGTTGTAAAACGGTATCAACAAATTGAAGAAGCTCTTCTGGTAAGTACCTGGTAGATTCAATGATTTTGTAAACATGTCTAGGCCCATCTGTGAATCATCAGATTTTCAGAACGGCTGGACACACTAATGTAGAAACACAAAACTCGGTTTGCAGTAGTAAGCAGCCATCTTGAATTTGACATTGGGTCAAGATCACGTACTATAAAGTCTTCTGAACACTGTTCTGACTTGATGACTTCTGATATCTCAAGCAAGTACAATTGGTCCTTGCTAAGAACAGGCTTGTCAACTTTTGGAATCTCACAATCAATGGGATTAAGATCAATAACTGGTAGTCTTTCACAATAAGATCCTTTCCAATTGGTCCGGAATATCCTATGGGGCCTGTTGTATTTCTATCTAAGTGTTGGAATAGGTGGCGGAATGGCAGTTCCTTGAAACGGAGAAGACAAATACTCGATTGTAGAGCTATTCCCACATGTACCTCTATTTGTGGCTGCGCGCGCTTCGCTAGCATTCGTCACTTTTGCCTCGCGTCTCGGTAGTCTGCTCTTTTTGACGAAACTGCGCGACCGAATTCCACTTGAATATCAAAACGTACCTTATATTCTTGGATATTCAATATATTATTGTAATAGAATTAAACCATAGCATCTCTAAAAGTCGTATGATTAAATTGTACTAAACAGTCAAACTTTGAAATTTTAGCAAAAACTACTAATTTTACTCATTCTCTATTATGTTGCGCGACCGGAAGATATGAAGCAAATGTATAATAAGTGCATTTATATTGATTTAACATCGTTTTAGCAGTTAATTCATGGTATAGGAACGCAATTAAAACCATTTGGCCTGCTTAAAAAAATATATGAAAAATTAAGGCTTTTCACAATTTTTGCTAATTTCGATAGCATTGCGCGACCGGAAGACAAATTAATAAAAAAATAATAATAAGTGGTATTTTCACGTCTATTCCAATGGCAACTTTTGTGCACTATAGCGATCTGAAATAAAAAAAATCAATGGAAAAAATCCAATAGTTAGCTGTATACCATAGTTTAAAAAACTCATACAGAAGTAAACACTTCAACTTGTATTCTGGTATAAATAAATAAATATTTTTAATAGACGATTTTATACCAGTATACAAGTTGAAGTTTTTACTTCTGTATGTGTTTAAAAAAAAAAGTTCTTTTCGAACCACCCTAACCAACACTTGGAGGATTCATCGATCCAATACATTTCTCATCAGGAATTTGTGCAGCTTATTTTTTTATGAACACCATTTAACTTATAGTAAATGCTTTTAAACAATAAAATTGGTAGGATTATGAGTTTTAGAGCTATCCTGTATAGATTTGACGTGATTGGCAAAATCTGCGAATATTTTTGCATTTTGATGCCAAAATTTTGTTGAAAACAAATAACAGAGTTAAGACATTTCTGTTTTCCTGTGTGTAAGAATAGAATTTTTAAGGTATATATTTTTTTGAGAAAATTCTTAATGTTAAAAATTGCAACGAGGAAGAGGAGACAAATGAGAAGGTCTCATCAGGTATAATGCAGAGCCACAATAATGACCATAATTTACATACACTGCATAAGGCAACAAAAATTTAAAATTACTAGCAGCAACCCTCGCATTAACTCAAATGTAGGTTGTTGACAAGTCGATTTTTTTATTTATGAACTTTCTTTTGAATTTCTTTTTATTTATTTACTGAGTCATTACGTTGTATGTCTTAAAATCCAAAGATTCGTAATTAAGAATATTTCTGAATAAATGTTTAGTTCACAAACGATAGTTCGGTATATAATATTTTTTAATAAAAATATTTTTTATTTAACACAAAAGTTCCTTCTTTGAATTATTTTATAATATTATTAGTTCAGTCGTCAGACTACAAAATGCCACTGAACGTATAAAAAGCATACGAACAAGCTGATTTTTGCTGAGAATGTCAATTTTGGGACCCAAAAAAATAAGCAAAAAGTTTTCCATACCTAACCCTGGGATTTTCTTTAAAACTCTCCTCGCAATGCATAAAAGGGAAAACACCGATTTAATAAGAATTTGTATGCCGAGGGAAAAAATACCAGAGAACGGCAGTTCTCGCCAATGGCGCACACCTACACCCCCTACACGCGACACTATTATATACACGAAGTTTTCGATTTTATAAATCTGACTGAATTGGAAATTGGGCTAATTCTCGTCTTAAAGTTCAGAAAAAGACTCACTTATTCCTATGTCAACCATCCATTTTGGTCCAAGGGTGTGGATTTTACTTACGGCCTTTCCCATTTAGGGTCTGTTTTTCGTTCTTGTTCCCCAAACTCTCAAAAATTTCGAAAATTTACCTCCGACCTTTGCGGCTTCTAATAGAAGCAATCATTACCTTTCCAACGCATATCTAATTTTGAAAATCGGTTATACCGTTCAAAAGTTACCGAGGTCAGAAATATAAGTCAATTTTTATTTAAAAAAGGGAAAATGTTTGTGGACATGTATGTCTGTATGTATGTGGAAAAGTTAAAACGATCTGATTTTTTCCTGTGTTTGAAGAGGAGGTGAGGGCAGATTCAGAACCGGTGTAGTTTGTGAGTTTTGACAACCTATAAGCCAGCTATAGGACTTGGTAGGTACAAAACGGCATATTATTTGGCGGTATATATCTTCGGTTCAAGAAGAGACAGGAGAACAGTAAATACACCAAATCAATAGCGTTGAGTTAAGCTTTCAAATGGTGTCCAAGCTGTCAGGATCAGACATACACACGGTTTAGTATAGCCGACAAACTGAAAAACTAAACTTTGAAAATTTTGGTTTCTCGACAAAAACTCAAAATTTCAACTTACGAATTACACCAATAACTGAGCGTTTGTAAAAGGACTATGGACGAATCTAACGGTGTATACCTTATATCCGGAAAAAAGTTATAGGCTTCATAAGTATGGTCAACTCTATTTCTTATGGGAAAAACGGTTTTTCAAGCTCAATAATTCCTGTAATACCTTCAGTTATCATACTTGACCTTAGATGCATAAGATACTACTTGTCAATACGTTTCAAACTCATATTTAGTGAACAAAATCGGTTAAGCCGTTTAGAAGTTAGTAAGCTACAAAAGTGGAATCCAATTAACGATTATTCCCTAAATGGTTTATGTAGTTGTAGTGGTTACGACGCTAATTTGATCTGGCAATGGGCAATCCGAGTTCATTTACCGGCCATCCCAATATTTTTTTCAATCTATTTCAATTAGAAAAAAAATCCTACCCGTTCGATTTTAAATGAGAAATGCATTGAAAGCATCACTCAAGCACTATGTGTTTATAGCTTTGTTTGAAAATGCAAAAATTAATTCTTAGCAATGCAAATAACCAAAACCGACAGAATTTGACTTGAACTTTCAAATGCGGTAAGCAGAATTGCTATTCTATTTTTCAGTCAAAAGTTATTCTGGTACAAAAATTGCAATTTTTCGATTTTTTAACAGTTCAACCTAGTTTATCTCAAAAACTATGCATCCTACGAAAAAACTCGTAAAAACATTTTTTGCTTAGAATAACCAAAAAATACAAAAAATCTTTTGTTTTGCGAAAAATTTCTGGTATGTAGTTCCTCAAGCTCTTTGTTTATAACAATCTTATCGACATCCGGATCAACTGTTAACCAAAAAATTCGTGCTCTACGGGTCAAAATACATAAAAAAAACTTGGGTAAGTCCATCTGAATAAAGGAGGCCGTTGTACCCCCCCTGACGACAGGACTAAAATGCATGTAGTACCTACATTGTTTTTCTACGACCGTTGATAATAATGAAAAATTGTTTATTTGTCACGTTTAAAATCAGCAATATGCGAGGCAATGAAGCAGCAAAAAGCCGAAAACCTACCGAATTTTTGCAGTCGGATGAATCTCAATAAGAATCTCTTGGTAAGAGACTTAGTACACTTTGTGAACTAAAGTGATAATGATGAACTGAAAATTGTAATACTAAACAAATAAAATGCGTTTTCCCAAAGATATTCGAAGTGATCAAACAGTGATAGATACATTTGAAGTTCAAAAAAATTGACAGCAACGAGTTTCAAGATTATTAGTCAAAGGTTTTGGGCTCGCCAAACACGAATGTCATGACAGTGATGGTCTCCGTGGCACCTGATACCCAGGATGGGCCTCGCCTGAAGTTCTATTGGATAAACGAATGTTCACACGTTACTCGGGATTTGTGAGGTTGCTGAACACCAAATTGCATATCGGCGATGATCTTCGACGTACCTGTTGACTAGGATGGGCATCGTTTTCTGATTTTTATGAAAATTCGATACAAAATCAGTACAAACTCTTTACTCAGCTGTTTTTGGGGTCTCCGAGCACGAATATCATTTATTTGACAGACGTAGGTACTTTTAGTACACAGTGCTCTGCAGATGCAGACAGAAGGATAGTTATTTATTTAGCGTATGGACTTTCACAGTACGATAAATACACAAATATAATGTATATTACTCAAACCCTAAAATATAATGAATGACTCTAAATATAAATTTCCAATTTACATAGCCATTCAATTGCTTCTGGGGAGCATTCCACAAAGTCCTGGAGATTTCCACGGTAGGCACGATTTAGGCAATCTGAAACACAATGACTTATGACCTGTCTAGGTGATCCACAATGGCACTGTGGACTTTTCGCACAAACCCATTTGAACAGAGAATCAGCACATTTACCATATCCGGTACGTATGCGAAAGCCTCGCCCAGGTGGACCGAAGCAGACCTGATCTGATGAAACCCTGGGTTGCGGTGGATATCTGAATATGATCTGCTTCTATTGTTGGCATCCATCTTGTAGATCATTGCCTTTGTTTATAATAGGAATCACCAATTATTTGGGCAGATCTGATTGGAGGATTTCTAGACCTCAGTCGCTGGTGCTCTTTTGAGATGTCTGGTATGTCTTGATGAATTGATGATTGTATGTTGGTTACAATTTTCTGGTACTCTTTCACTAATGCTGCTGTACGGCGTAGATCTGGTGGAACAATATTGCTCAAAGTAGGCAGTCATCTCACTGGGGTTGATTTTATTGTTCCAGTTATTATTCTCATGGTTTGATTAAGTTGGACAGAAGGATAGTAGTCACTGCAGTAGAAATATCAAAGATATTAGTAAACAAATAGTTGTTGTTGCAGAAGATGCTGATATATTCGTGCTAATTACTGCTCATACTATATCGGACACTGAAGTTTACCTCACGAAACCTGCGCGGCAAAATAAACTGGAAGAATTATATTCCTCTAAGAGTTTGGAGCACCTTACATCTGTGCTAAAAAACATTTTATTGTCGCATGCAACAACAGGTTGCGATGTGATATCTGCTACTTTTGGCCAAGGGAAATTAACTTTTTTTGATATGTTTCAAAAAACTTTGGACTTAGTATTAAATGCACAAACATTTAAACAATTTGGACAAATTGAATATACTTCTTTCAATATACAAGGCCTCATGTAGCGTTAGAGAGCTCGACTCACCACAAAGAAAAAACCAGAGTATGTCTCTGAGTTAATAGAGATATATACAGGGTAGCGAGAAAGTATGGAAACACGGTAATTTATCGGAAACCGCTAGAACGATTTTTATGGATTTTGGTGGGTAAGGGTCTTTTAATCCGGCCGATAATAGTGGTAATTACATTGTTGTGCAATCTTCTGTTTTTCTGGAAATCTAATGAATTTTCTTATTTGAAATGGAACACCCTGTATATCTTTTACGTTTTGAAGTCCTTGGGACATACTGATTAGTTTTCAAGTTATATTCCCTATAGCTAAATGCCGTCGTTTCGGAGTTATTGCTACATTTATAAAAAAAAAATTAAAGAAATTATAAAAATTAATTTTTTCGGCCAGAGTAGACATCATTTTAGGTTCTTTGGATCATTGGTAACAAAAAAGGTCTTTTGTAATTTTCTTGTAAAGTTAATCGTTTCCGAGTTATAAACAATTCAAAACTGAAAAAATGGAAAAATGACGATTTCTAGGTTCAAAAACACAAGTAAAAAATATTATTTTGGAACCTACTAGTACCTAAATTCAAGTACAAACCTTGTATCAGATACCGATACGTGATTTGGTGCAATTTCATTTTAAAACATTGTTCTTTAGTTGTTAATGCAGCCCGTTCGCCCGTCGCGCGTCGTCTCATATGCGCTTCATTAACAAAATTAAAAAAACAATGTTTTAGAATAAAACGTCCCAAAAATTCTTACAGGGAGCTCCTAGAAGAAAGTTTGAACTTAAATTTAGGTTCTTTGTAATTTCAAAAATTATTTTTTTTCTTGTGGTTTTAAACCTTCAAAATCGTCATTGTTCGATTTTTTTTTCAGTTTTAAATTGTTTAAAACTCGGAAACAACTAACTTTACAAGAAAATTACATATGACCTTTTCTGTTACCAACGATCCAAAGAACCTAAAATAATGTCTACCCAGGCCGAAAAAATTAATTCTTATAATTTATTTTAACTTTTTGTTTTAATAAATGTAGCAGTAACTCTGAAACTATGGCATTTAGGTATAGGGAATATAACATGAAAAATAATCAGTATTTTTTAAGGACTTCAAAACGTAAAAAGATATAGGATGTTCTATTTAAAATAAGAAAGTTCATCATATTTCCAGAAAAACGGAAGATTTGACAAAAATGTAATTAGCACTATAATATCGGCCGCATTAAAAGACCCTTACCCACCAAAATCCATAAAAATCGTTCTAGCGGTTTCCGAGAAATTACTGTGTTTCCATATTTTCTCGCTACCCTGTATATTTCGAATGTACATATTTAATGGCAATTATAAAATAAAGAAAATTATCATCAGAAAAGTTGGTGCTTTTGGCGAAAAGTGATCCATTCCTGAATGGGAGCCAATCGAAGCTCTTCATATGTTGTTGGCGCAGGTATAAAACGTCTTATGTCATATGTCTTGAGAAGACGGATCCAAATTTAGGTCTGCATTTTCCGAAGACCCGCCAATTTTTGGAACACTATTATCTTCAAAATACTGTGTTACAATCCTTGCCGTGTATTTCTCGCATTGTCTTGCATTAGCCGAACACCATTCCAAATAAAACCAACATAATATGATATTACGTGATCTTCAAAATCTATGTTATGTATCTGTCTACTGTTAATGCACCCCTCTAAATCAAGACGTTCTGCAGCTCTTCTGTAGGCCTGTAAGCCATAAATTTATATTCTATACTCATCCGTAAGCAATAACTTTTTTAAATATTCTATTGTCCAATTGACGTCTTCACGGGCAAATACAAATCTGCGACTTTTGTGAGCAGCCGTAAGTAATAGCCCTGTTGCTGGATTGCAAGCTGTCAAACCATGTTCTCTCAACTTTCGTCGAAAAGTAGAAACCTTGATTACTGGTCCTTAGGCTGGTTGATTATGGCGTTGGAGTATTCTAGCAGTTTGCGTTTGGTTTCGCAATGGAGTTCCTGTTATCTTCTTTTTGGCACCTGTAAAAGGTCGCTGTTGGTGATATTGGGTCTAAAGAAATCGTTGGTAAGTTCTCTGCACAGTTAAACAACGATATATTTGCCTTCCCATATACCCTTGTCTGTAATGTAACAATTTAAACAGACTTTCGATATTTTTCCATTGTTATTAAGAAATACATATCGCCTCTTTGTTTCAATAAGGTGTTAAGTTAAAAAGTACAATTTTACAGGAGCCTCCTTTTTAACTTTAACAAAAAATTATTGTCTCCAAAGCAATGCATTTTTATAGTCCATCTAATATTAACTATAAATGTTAACTACTTACGTCTCTGAAAATGTTCTATAGGCTTGATGATGATGATGATGTAATAAATTTAGCGAAAAATTTGCATATTTACAAAAAAGGTGATAAATATGTCACACTTTTCCTGCAAAAATATAATAAGATGAATGTTACAAACTGATTTGTCACGTTGTTGATGATATTATTTTTGTTATGTTACTGGGTTATACAATAAACAAACGTTGTCGAAGTAAAAGATTTTAGATTTAGAATATGTTCTTCATTGAAAAAGTGTAACTATAACAAACAATATTAGAATTACAAGGCGAAATTAAACTGCAATAATTCTTAAATTAAAACTATTTCTTAAAGTTATTTAAAAATGCGTAAAAGCTTAAATTCTAAAGGAACTAATTTCATTTAATTGCGAAAATGTAACACTTAAAATATTGTCTTTGTCAAAACAAGCACAAACACGTGACTTTTAAAACTACAACGATTCATAAAATGGCCTGTGATACCTTGGAATTAGGATTTTTTAACCAAATCCATGAGATCCGCTTTTTTCTTATCGGGCATACCTCGTCTTGCGCTGTATGCATCTCTCAATTCCAAATTGTTGCTCTTTTTCTTTTTATTAATAACTATAGCTTTCTTAAATTGTTTGTCAGCGTATGAATTTTTAAAAAATATAGCATTGGTTCGCTTTTTTTAAGTTGAATCACCTTTAAACCTGCTAGTTTTACTGTCTCATTATTTTCATCTTTCAATAAAGAAAAGTTAAATAGGGCCGTTACATAGGGCCGCATCTTAATTGACGTTTAATTTCTCTCTCAATTTGAGAATGAGCGTTTGGGGTGTGCCCTTTTATCAAATATTTATGCGTTACTAAGGTAAGATTTTCAATTGTTTTTACTGTGTATAGATACATACAGATCATAAATTTATTTTTTTGGTGGCCTGCACAATTATCAGAATAGAACACAATGTCCAAATTGTTGACTGTTTCTGAAACTTTCTTAAGGTACTTGTAAATACATGTACTTATTTCATTCACAACTCTATGGGCGTTTGACTCATCCCAAATTTAGCTTTCAACACAGTTACTCTGAATGTTGTATATGGTTAAATTAAAAATATTCAATGTCGATTTATAGTAGCAGACTGAGATCTCCCTTTTGGGGTACTGCTGCAAGTCATACACTGCGACCAGAATTGTATTGTCTTTTTTATCATTTTCTTTCTCTATATGTGAGAGCACTTCATGGCATCCGCAATTATCTTTCATTGCTGAAATGTTGCTGTCTCTATTTTTCTTCTTTAAGGCCGTCTCAATAGGAAAGTTATTAATTGCTAAAGTATTTTTCAAAAATAGTTTACACACTCTAGTCTTTACACCAGCAACAGTTAAAAAGAAAGCGTTGTTATTGTCACGAGAAGGTGAAACGTTCCCATCGGCATCCATTTTAACGTAACGATATTTTGAGACGACAGCTTCAACACTGTTTGCGATAAATGACCACTGTTTTCGATGTTTCCTAAATCCCAGTATTCTTTAAATAATTGCAAACGTCGCTCCTCTGTGATATTTGACCGACATTTGAAAGCACAACTTTCTCTGCAAGGTGGTTTCAATGTACATTCTGGAATGTATTTCTTTGCCTTTAGTGTTTAATAAGATTTTACACAATTTCTCAGTTTCTTTACTACATTTTTTTGCCAATTATCTTCTTGTCTTCGTCTTTTCTTTCCTATTTTATTTTGACTACAATCTGGATTTGTTAACTTCTGTTGAGAGGCGCTTATATTTTCCTTATCAGACGGTTTAATAAGGTTATTAAGTATCATTTCATGAACTTCCCTAGGTAGCTGATTCACACTTTCACATAAAATATTTTCTTGATTTCTTGTGCTAATAGGTAAATCTTATTCGTCAGAACATGAAGCATTTCTTCGATTACGATGTCTTAGTTCTACATCTTCATAGTCTGGGTCTCTTACGGAGTCGTCGCTATCTGTAAAGAAAATGATGGTTATAATAGTACCAGAATTAGGTAAAAAAATGAAATGGTTTTGATTACATTAAATGGAATATTACTAAAATTAGGTAAAAAAATGAAATGCTTTTGATTACATTGAAATGAACATTAATTGAATACATAAAATTACCTTCACTGAAAGAGCTTGATGAGCTGGTTGACGAGTCACTAGACGAAATACTGCTAGTCGAATCACAACGACTACGATTCGGAACTCTTAAGTCAACTTTTCCTTCTGTTAACAATGAGTCCTCTATGTTTGAAGTTCCATTCTGTATGTTTAATGTTGTGCCATTATCTAAAAAACGGTACGTCAAATTTAATAATATTATATAATAGAAGATAAAAAGTAAATAGAAAATAATAGTAATAACAGCCATATACGTAAACCTCTTAGGCATACCCTACCTAATACAGATATTTAAATTTTACACAAGTTATCGGTCCATCGTAGCCAGAATCGGCGATGAATGACAACAAAACTTATCGTCTAATGGGTGCCTAAATACTTCGTAGATAACTAAAACTTGCATAACTGTCCTAGTCATTACAACGGGAATGTTCGATTTCTCGGTTGCCATTGCAAGATCAAGGATCCTCGTAAATTGCGATTCCATCTAAAAAAATAAGTTCATTCTAGTTATTTATTTTAGTATGAACAATGTAATGCTCAAAAATATTCCACATAAAAATATTGTTTTTTTCTGGAAGAACGAAACATCAGAATGTAACTTGAACTTGTTTTTTGCACTGGGAAAAATTTTATCATATACAACGTGGTATCCTCAGATAACACAAAGCAAAGTTTATATATTTTCAGGAACAGTGTGACACGAAGGTATATACTATATACCAATTCACACTCCACGGACATTTTTCAACAACACTGTTTTAAAATAAACATATCACACTATAGAATAACAAATATTATTGAATGAATACATACCTTTGCGATCACAATGTAGTATCGTCGTGATATCACGTTTTTGTCAAAAAACTAGTGCACCTTCCTCTTCGCTTGCGGAGTGACAAACTGTCTTGTCTCGTTTTTGAAGCAAAGCACTCTGAAGAAAGAGATAACGTGACATCGCAATGTAGCACCGTTCCGCTGTTTCTTTTCCTCATACATTTGCTATTACTCACTGAATAGATACCGCGTTTTTGGAGAAAATAAAGTTTGACACGGCCGTTGTAATTATCAAATAAAAAAAATATTTTGTTTTTGGACTTTTTGGACTTGTCACGTTATTGAAGCAAAGAGGCGATATACTTCACTGGGCGTTAGGGTAGCACTATAATATTTCATAAACTCTTTAGAACACTACAATAGTTCATACTGTTCAGTTGAGCTTCTCAATACACGTGATAATTAATTTAACTAAAATAAAACAAATCAAAAGAAGATGAAAAAATATTTAAAAGAATACCAAATTTCTTAAATTTTGTGGATGATCCGTTTTCTTCTCTGACGCGCAGTGTATTTATTATAGTTATTTTATACCTGCAAATAATTATTTCCGGATTGCGTATGTTGTTTGATAATTTGTCGGCCTTTAAAATCGATACCTCAATTAAGTGGAACGATTTGAAATTAGTAACGTTTACTAGCAGACCCTATCGAATTCTTGGCATTAATTAGTAATCCTTTCATAATTAGAGAGTTTAATATTATCCAATATTCATACGATATTTGTAAAACCAATTAAACATCCTATAAACGGTTTATACTGAGACGATTTTAGTTTATCGGAATTTGGTCAGTAAATTTTTATAATTTTTTAAATTCACGGATTTTGATAAAATAGGTATTGTGTTTGTCCATTTTTTGAAAGCTCATCACATAAAGATTACCATAGACAACCAGCCAGAAGAAATACAAAGAAGAATTTGTCTAGGTTGAACTGCACACGGTAGATTGGAGAACATATCGCACCCTCAGTGCAAGACTGCAGTAACTCAAAAATTATTTGAAAATGAAGTAATCATGGAATTCGATTGTAAACATGCATATCTATGCCCTGTAAAACTTTAGTAACTTTCAAATGCTTAACTGGCTAAATATTACAACAACAACAGTTTAACTATTTTCCGTTTTTGAACATAAGTTCCGTGCAAAACTGTTGTAACTCGAATGTAACAGTTACAACAGTTTTGCACGGAACATTGCAATAGCTTCGATATCAAGCAATAAAAGGCACGAAAAAAGTAAGATATTTGCTGTTTTAATATCTATATCTGTAGCGTTTAATTTTAATATACAGCGTGTCTACGTAATCCATTCACGGCAGACAATAAACAAAGATTTACGAGACCAATCTATTCATGTAAATTTTATGTCCTTTGTGTGACATTATATTTTCCATAAGATGTGTGTGATGTCGTTTGACCATTTACTTGTTAGATTGGATTAAAAACATAAATTAGGACTAATTATTTACGACCAAAAAGTATTTTTTCTCATGAAAGGAAAAACAGTTATCTTAAAACTTGTGTATTAACAATACTGACAGGTCGAAAATATCTATTCTCAGAAAATTTGCCAAAGAACAGCCAAAAATTTAAATGGCCAAAAAAAAACGATTTGGTATACTTTTATGTCATTCGGGTATGATACCAGAAGCCCACCATAGTTTTTATAAAAATATTTTGGCACAAGATGATGTACGAGACGAGGGCAACAACTAACAGTCATAATAATAGGGGAGGAAAGTATGCTAAATGTGCAGTCACTCGAGCGCTTTGAGGACCGATTGGGTTGTCAAGAGTAGGGTCTAAAACCAAAAAAAGTTAAGTAAAGTGTTCCATTTTAGTATGGACTTTCCATTTTTAATTTAATTTTGCATTTCCAACAATCGTTTTTCCGATTATAGTGCCATTTATCCATACAGCAGAACGTCGATAATCCGAACGTCAAAAATCCGGACCGTCAATAATTCGGATTTGTATCCAGCAAAAATATCGTGATTCTTTTAAAATAAATTAAGAAGTTAGCTGCGAAAAACGAACTTCTACCGCAGTTCAAAAATATTTTACACATTTTTTTAAAAGCCCAAATAGTGTCTGATGTTTTACTATACACATGTTTCTATTATAAATTAATACAATATTACAATAAACATAAAAAAATGTTTTGATTCATTTCACCTCTAGACACTTTACTGTACAAGAGGAAACATAAAATTTTAAAACGTTTGTTGTACTTTAATGTGTAGACTGGCCTTTTTTGAGGTAATTTCGATAATCCGGATAATTTGATAATCCGGATGTGGTCCGGTCCACATTAATCCGGATTATTGACGTTCTACTGTAATTCGAAAACATGTTTCAAAATAAAATTTACTTATTTTTACGTAAGGAATTCGAATCTGTAATAAAAAATGGAAGCTCCTATTTAAAATTTTAAAGTAACCCCCCACCCCACCTCCATGGGGGTCGTGTTTGGTGCCATTCGATAGATTTTTCAAACATATTGAATAAGTGTATTTTTCAGTTTTTAGATGTGATGTTCATTTCGCTAAATATCGCGGGATTCGTATTTAAATTTTAAAATTTATCCCCCCCCCCTCTCCGTGGGGAGTCGTTTTTGGTATCATTCGACAGATTTATGACAAATATTGAGCACGTACTTTTTAGTTTTTACATCTATCGTTCATTTCGCGAAATATTCGCTTTTTCCTTATGAAAGTTTGTGACTCACCCATTTCCTTTCGCCTCGCCCAAATCTTCAGATTTTTGAAATATAAACTGTTTTGCATGTGCTTAACTTACCTTATCTTAATCTGACGATTTTTTTTTCGGCCCCACCTCAACGAACTCCCCTGTTTTTAGAGTCAATATATGGTAGAGGTACATCTACAGGGTACCAGGTTTCTCCCCACATGATAATCTGACGCGCTCGAGTTACTGCAAAAATCCCCGCTTGGGCTCCCCTACCATAAATGTGTCTACAGTTTTTACAATTTTGTCCGTGCAAGAGTGTTGTAACTTTGAAATTCTAATATGTGTATTGATTAACAATTTTCTCCGTGCAAAAGTGTTGTAACTTTGAAATTCCTATTTTTTAGCATTAATATTATTTTACTTAAATTTCTATTTTTGGCTAATGTAATATAGGCTGAAAAGCATGCAAAATCATAAATAAATGTTAATTTTTCTTAAAACTTGTGTCTTATTTCACCGATATTAGCACGAAAATAAACAAAATCGTCTTTATCTCGAAACTTACTTATTTTGACTTACTGCAGTCTTGCACTGAGGGTGCGATATTTAACCCTAGAACCTCAATGTGAAATTGGTGGAGAGATTTTGACAAGACATCAGGGGCTAGATTCCGTGCAATGTAGATATCTACAGTCGCTTTCTATCGATGTCAATTGTCATGAAAATATTTGAATTTTTAGCTTTAATTGAATTATTTTCTAGTTTTGCTAGGTTATACTCTAATTGATGCTGAAGTGACACTTAGTAAAACAAGAAAATATTTGAATTAAAACTAAATATTCAAATATTTTCATGACAATTATCATCGATAGAAAGCGACTATAGATATCTACAGTGCACGGAATCTAGGCCCAGAACGCAACGAACACAAAAAAACACAAAGCTTGTTTTTGCATCGTCATCACAAGTTTTTTTTTAACTTTTATACTTGTTGGGATTGCTTGCAATGTGTGGTTTGAAGGGGCACATCCCTCTAGCTCTAAAGCCCAGTAGTTGCTCGTATATCGTTAGATATTCTGAGGTAGTATATTAATTGTACTGAAATAATGATGCGGCTGTAGTTTGATATAATAATTGTTTTGACAACCCTAGATAAATATTTCCCATATTTCTCTGATAGATATAAACTTATCTGAAGCCTTTTGCAAAAGTGGATCTGAACATCAAAGCCTAAACATATGAACAGAAATTCAAAAAGGTGTTTGGGCATAGTGATTATAAATCTGGGAACACCAAAATTTTCATACCACATCATCATCATCATCATCAAGGCTTTTCATTCCGGGTGGAATATTTTCTGCTCTTACTTGGAGCTCTCTGATTCGCTTATTGCGGTGAGTCTCTCCGCATTTCACTTGTGTGTTGTCAAAGTTTTTTGTATGACTTGGCTTTCGTTACATTTTCTTCCACTCATTTCGATATGTATATTTTCTTCGATCTGGTAATCTTCTTAATCAGTAGGTCTTTTTTCCTCCTCTCTATGTGTCCCATCCATCTCAGTCTCTGCGCTTTAGTAAATCTCACTATATCTTTTCCCTTCATTATAAAAAATATCATTTAGTTCATGGTTCATTTTTCTTCTCATTTCTCCGTTGTCCATTCTTATCCGGCCCATAATCCATTTGAACATTTTCCTTCGGCGCGGTCGGCCGATAATTCTTCTACCGATTTGTGATTTATCTCGTGCTATTTTCAACACACGTGTCTCCCCCATTCTGGTTATGTGGTTGTTCCATTCTTTTTTCTATTTAGTGTCCATTCGTTTATACACTGTACGTTATATTGTCTTCTAATATCTTCGCTCCTCTTTCGATCTCTCAGTGTATTTCCTGTAATTCTTCTAAGTACTCTCATCTCTGCCGTTTCCAGTAGTCTTTGTGTTGTGGCTGTATCGCGTCTTGTTTCTGATGCATATGTCTTTATTGGTCTTACAATGGCTTTATAAATTCTTGAATTCATCTCAGTGTTAATATGTCGGTTTCACCATATAGTGTTATTAAGGCATCCTGCCAATCTATTTGCTTTTTGTACTTGATTTCTCACTTCTTTGTCTAGGTCTCCGTAACACAATGTAATTCCAAGGTATTTTACTTCCATTACTTGTTCAATACTAATACCATCAATTTCAATTTTGCATCTGATTTGTTCTTTACTGATTACTATTGTTTTGGTTTTCTGAGATTAAATTGTCATATTGAGTTCTTTTGCTCTTATGTTAAATCTGTGGACTAATCTTTGTAGACTATCTTCATCTTGGGCTATCAATATTGCGTCGTCTGCGTAGCAGAGTATTTTTACTTCGTTGTTTCCCATTGTATATCCTCTTCCTTTGTTGACGTTTTTGATGATTTCATCCATGATTAAATTTAAAAGCATAGGATTCAATGAGTCTCCCTGTCTTATTCCGCTGCCTATATCTATAGGTTCTGTAAGTTGTCCATCTATTTTGACTTCCATTTTGTTGTTTTGGTAGATGTTCTCAATAGTTTTTATGATAACTAGAGGGACTTTTCTATTATACAGAAGATGGATTACATCTTTGAGTCTTACTCTGTCAAATGCTTTCTTTAAGTCAATCAGACATAGAAGTGCTGGTCTATTATACTGTAGTGATTTCTCAGTAATTTGCTTTATGACGAATATTGCATCTGTACACGATCTTCCAGTACGAAAACCCCGTTGTTCATCTGCTAAACTTATCCTCTGATTCATTACGTCTTGTAAGATTTTAGTTTTAAGTTTTAGGGTAGTATTTAGCAAGTTAATACCTCTGTAGTTTTCTGGCTGCTTTTTATCTCCTTTTTTTAATAGTAGAATTAGTTCGCTCGTTCTCCATTCTTCCGGTATTTTATTGTGTTTTATGATTTTGTTAATTAATGTTGTTAATTGGTCTGTCATTGCTGCTCCACAATATTTCAGTAATTCGTTTGGTATTCCATCCTTTCCTGCAGCTTTTCTGTTCTTCAGCTTTTCGAGTGTTTTTCGTACTTCCTGTGCACTTATATTAACATCTTCATTTGTGGTAATTTCTGGTGTTTCCGGTTCTAGCAACATTTGACAACGAATTTATGGAACAAGAAAAATATACTTCGCATCGGTACTTGGAATGTAAAGTCTCTAACCACAAGAGAGCATGAAATCACGAAAGAGATTGTAGAAAAAAATATACACATATGTGCACTACAAGAGACCAAGAAAAAAGGAAAGGGTCAAATTATGCTGGATGACTATCTGATTATTTACAGTGGTGTTGCAAAGGATACAAGAGCCAAGGAAGGAAATGCACTGCTAGTTCACAGAAAATTTGTACACCAAGTACAAGAGTGCCTATATATCTCCGAGAAAAATAGTTGGTCTAATTGTAACTCTGTATATTTTCAATGTTGTCTTTCTGGATAAGTTCTTGTCCTTCATTAGCCTATGAAATCTCCAGTATGTTTTGTTGCCTGCTAGTATTCCCTCCGTTACTTCTTGACTTGTCTTGTTTTGGCCATTCACCATTACTCCCAAATATTTAAATTGTTGAACACTTTCAAAAGTGTAGTTTTCTATGTGTAATCTTCTCTTCTATAGCAAAATAGATAGGTATTTTGTTTCTCCTTCATTAATTTCTAGATTTTTTTTCGTTCTTCCTTTGCCAGAATTATTACTGCTTCTTTTAACCTTTCCCTGTCTCTTTGTTAACTATTTGTGTTGAGAAGTGGGCTATAGTTCCTTTTATTTTGTTGACCTTGACTGTTCCTTCTACTACTATGTTAAATAATGTGGTTGGCAGGGAATCGCCTCGTCGCACTCCTGTTTCTATTGCAACTGATTTTGTGCTACCTTCATCTGTTGTTATTTTAGCACTAGATCCATCCATAGTCATTTTTGTTAATCTAATTAACTTTCTGTTAGTAGTTTCTGTTAGAAGTTTCTGTTAGTTCTGTTGTAAGCCGAAAAGGGTTACAACTCAGTTTTGTTCGTTTTCTGATTGTAATATTCTATTCTACGGCAAATTTTGTAATGTCTCTGTTTTGTAATTGTAATTGTTTCTATTTGTTTACTTGAATTTTTCAAAATTATTTTATTGAAGATTCAGAAAAAATGACGTTGTTATAATAATTCTTTATGTTAGTTTAATTTGTAGCTTCTCTACTTGGACCAGGTAAATGAAGAACGAAAACATAATACGTTGTGGAATATATAAAGATGAAACCAGTAGAGGTGGGAAATTCTAAAAAAAACTATCTATAAAATAACTATATATTGATAGTTTTCCACCTACAGATGTACGAGAGTCAAACTGTCACAGGACTCCTGCCACAGTGGCAGTTGCCAAACTCCTCCCATGCGTTTAAAGATAGGAAACTATCAATAGAATGTAAATTTATAGGTTTTATCCTCTATTACCTCTACTAGTTTTATCTACTTTTATTTCACAACGTGTTATGTTTTCCGTCTTTTGCGTTATTTTGCCGGTGTTTAGTGTGTAACGGGTAGCTCTTTCAGGACGATAGACTCAGTAAAACACAGGTTAAAAATTAAATAAATATATTTAAGATAATTACATACAGTTCAAAATAAATAAAATAAAATATAACTCTATCTTCCGCAAAGGAAAAATAACATCGTATTTATAACTGTCATCAAAACATAATAGTAATATTAAAACGATACGATAAACAACACAGTATATACAACAATCGCGCTACATAGAATCAACATAGTCATACATTCAAACCCGGAGACATCGCATTTCAATTCAATGCGATAAGGTTGAACAGCGACACGCAGTCACTCGTTCATTGTTACCACCGTCCACTGCGGTAACGGTCCCGGTAAGACGCCACGTCAATACTGAGGCACCTACCTAGATAAAGTACCAGCTCAAAGAACGCCGCATCTCTGCCATTGAGCTATTTCTAATTCAATACGTTAGCAAAAACTGATTTTGTGATTCTTCTGGCTCGTCTTAAATATGCTCTCGATGCCACTTCTCCTTAAGTTTCGCTCAGCGGTGTTATGAAGAGGGGATGCGCCAACACGGATACTCCTACGGTCGTCTCTGGTCGACCGGCCTATCGCCCGCTGTGGTATCATATCATTACAAGTGCACTCATCACTTTTAGTCCAAGGCTTTTGGATACGTAGGTATATCAACATCACTCCCTTTTTGCAATCCTGCCAAATCAAATATTATCTTCAAAGGGTCGTCCCATACATCATCTTGATCTTCACTTTCACTATTCCCTAGATAACATTCTGCTTTACCATTAGAAGCATCCTCATATTTAAAGGGTTTTCCATAACTGTTCTTTCATAAGGATACGTCATTTGGGTATCTAGGGGAGCTGTAATTTAAAAATAAACTGAGTAGGTAGTAGCTATAACTAATTTATACTAAGAAAATATTTACCGATAAAAAACTTGTTACATTAACCAGAAGGTGAGGTCAAAAATGAAAAATCGCTGCAAACAGGATTCAGTGTGAACTTTCATAAAAACACCTATCACCAGTTACCAGACGTGTGGTTCTAGGTTTAATTGTGAAATCCCTGGATGGATATGGATCAGAAATACTAACGCTCACTACAATAATTAATGTTAATAAACTGAGAATGGCACAGAGGAACCTGGAAACATCGATATTAGGAATAAAACTTATAGATCGCGGTAAAACGGAGAGATTTGAAGAAGGGGAATAAAAAATATAGCCCAGTCGGGATAGCATTTCACCTTGCATTACGAGCTGCCGCAAATTTAATTTTTCTAATCTTTAGGAGGGGTCAATAGTAGTATAAATTTAAAATATCAACTGAATTTGACCGTTGCGTTAGCCGCCATCTTGATTTTAAACGAGAACAGTTTTTGCTCAATATCTCCGCCATTTTCAACTTTTCGACAAAAACTGTAGGAACTGAAATTGTTGAAAATGCGATTTTCTATAATTTAGTTTATTATAATTTTTTTCGTGCGGTCGATATTTTCCGAGTTATGTGGGGAAAATTGTAACAGTTAGAGCATAATTATTGATTTATTGAATTATCTCGTTTATTATTAGTTTTTCAACAAATTTGAACCTATTCAAAAATGAAGAGAATTAAATTTTATACAATTTTGATCTCTTTAATTTTTTTGATAAAATCAATATTTAAGGTAGTACGTATGCGGTAAAAGTGCGAGCGTAAGACCTGATTGATTTTATAGCAATTGTTTTTGTTTTATCTCCGCCATTTCCAACTTTTCGACAAAAAGTGTAAGAACTGAAATTGTTGCAATTACGATTTACTACAATTTTTCGAGAGAACCAGTGGCGGGTCTACGAGAAGGGGGGAAAGGGGATATTCCCCCAACAGGGTCCAAAATTAAAAAAAAATTGTTGAAATATTAAAATGTGTTAGCTGACATGAAACTTAATTATCGGCAGACAAATTCAACCAATAAAACCCGCTAGTAAAATTAATGAAATTAATGCATATGAGTTATTATTTATGTCTGTTTGGAAGTTTCAAAAATTGTATAAAATATAATTCTCTTTATTTTTGTTTATGTACAATTATGTCGTAAAGTTAATAATAAATGAGACAATTCAATAATTATGCTTCCCCTTCCCTTCCACCATTTTCCCTCTTAACTCGGAGAATGTTGATCGCATAAAAAAAATTGTGGAAAACAAAATTTAGGAAATTGCTTTTCCAATAATTTTAGTTCCTACCATTTTTGTCGAAAAGTTGAAAATGGCGGAGATATTAAGCAACAACGATTCTCCTTTAAAATCAATATGGCGGCTAATGCAGCCGCGGAATTCAGTCGAGATTTTAAATTTACACAACTATTGATCTCCCCTAAAGGATAGAATTATAAAATTTGAGGCAGCTCGGAAACAAGATTCAATTCAGTAATTATGTTCCCCCACCACTTTTTACTATTTTCCCACTTAACTCGGAAAATATCAACCGCATGAAAAAAATTGTTAAGAAATTGTAGCAAATCATACTTGGAACAATTTTAGTTGAAAATGGCGTAGATATTGAACAAAAACAATTGCTACAAAATCAATCAGGCCTTACGCTCGCGCCATTATGGCATACGTACTACCTTAAATATTAACTTTAACAAAAAAATTAGAGAAATCAAAATTATGTAGAATTTAATTCTCTCTATTTTTGTATAGGAACATTTTTGTCGTAAAACTAATAATAAACGAGATAATTCAATAATCATGCTCTAACTGTCACTATTTTCCGCCATAACTCGGAAAATATCGACGGCACGAAAAATTTGTAACAAAAGAAATGATAGAAAATCATATTTTCAACCATTTTGGTTGTTATAATTTTTGTCGAAAAGTTGAAAATAGCAGAGCTATTGAGCAAAAACTGTTCTCGTTTAAAATCAAGATGGCGGCTAACGCAACTGCGGAATTCAGTCGAGATTTTAAATTTACACTACTATTGACTCCTCCTAAAGATTAGAAAAATAAAATTTGGAGAAGCTCCTAATGCAAGGTTAGACCTGTTATTAGTCTAACCCGACTGGACTAATATGATAAGAAATATTAAGGCTAAATTGGAGATTTGTAATACATGTAGCATTGCTTAGCAATGATACATGGACAAAAAGATTATTAGAATGGAGATCTGATGAAGATAGAAGAAGCCGGTAAAGACCATTGACGCGATGGAGAGACATATTGTAGAGAATAGAATTACTTAGGGGTCTATGGAGTAGACTTATGTCCAGTAGTGGACAAGAGAAGCTAGATAATGATTATGATGATTTTTCTTTAAGTGCCATCTTCTTGTGCTAGCAACTAGTGGTAAATCGTTTGCGAATTTTTTTAATGAGGAATGCCTTTTTCTTCCTATTAATCTTCTTCTGCTTATCTTTTCGGAAATTATACGATAAATAAAGAATTATCGTATTGTACTGTATCCCCATTTTGTTAGTTTAACCCTTTCGGCTCCACTAATAATATTTCCAACCTTAGCTCCTGTGCCGGTAGAAATAATATCATTTGAATATAATACACAAAGCGCGCTTACTCGTCCAAATTTACCATTCAGGACTTACACATAATGAGCATGTAGACCAATTAGCTAAAAATTCCCTCATCCATGGAACAGTAACCAAATATCAGCCCTGCATTCTAGATGCTTTTGCTTGTTTAAGAAATTAACAGATGAAGAGCTGGAAAACACACTGGGAAAGGTACTGTAACATTTCAACAACACAATACAGTTTGATACAACCGATTATTCCGGAAAAACCTTGGTATAAGAATTTCACCCTCCCTCGCAAATACATATCCACCATCAGTAGAATTAGATTTGGACATGCATGTTATCCTGCACATTTATTTAAAATAAACATATTAGATTCGAATATTTGTCAAGAATGTGAGGTTAAAAGTGACTTGAACCACATATTTTTTGAATGCAAAAAGCATAAACACCTAACCAATCACCTAATAAAAAGAATTATAGACAAGAACATCCCACTCCCTGTAAATATTCTCTTTATTCTGTCACTGAATAAAAAGAAAATTTTTGACTGTTTGGTATCTTTCTTGTCGGATAGTAAAATATTATTGTAATTAGTTATAAGTATTTGTAAAATATTTTTAAGAAATATAAAAAAAATAAAAAGAAAAAAAATAAAAAAAAATGAATAAAAAAAAAATTAATAATTAAAAAAAATACTTAAAAAAAATAATAAAAAATTAAAGAAAAAATCACTAAGAGGATTTAAACCTCCGCAGGGCTGAACTGGGTTGACATTCTATCGTAGTGACAAAAAAAAAAAAAAAAAACTAAAATAAAATACAAAAAAGAATGCATTTATTTTAATATTAAGATTAATATTTTTATTTGTAAAATGTATACACTATGTGTTCTTGATAAATATTAAGTAGTATAATATATTTATATTTATTAACATAGTATGTACATTAGCTGTAATGAGTAGGTAAATAAGAAGTAAAAAAATTGTAATAATATTGTAATAACCAAGTTTCACTAATTGCAATATCTTTAATACATTTACTTTTGATTGAGACTGGCTGAATGACCATAGTCCAAGCCAAAAAAGAAAAAAAATACTCGTCCAAAGGCATTAATCTATAAATATTATTTATTTATTAAGCGCAACAGGCCTTGTAGGCCTAGGGCTAAAATGTCTACATTTCTGATTACATAAATAATATAATAAATAACTTAATATAACTTACATAACTTATAAAACTTATAAATTTTATTTAATTACACTTCAGTCTTTTTATACACTCCTTCACCACCTCTCTCCATCTCGTTCTGTCCAATGCTAGTTCTTTCCATCTCTCAATGTTACTTTTGGACTTGGGGAATATAAATACAGGGTGTCCAGAAACTCTACCGACAAAGAAAGACATGAGATTCCTCAGATAATTTGAAGACAATTTAACCCAATTCACCTAGTCCGAAAATGCTTTCTAAGGGAGCTAGAGCTCTTTGAAGATAGCGTCATGTAATGAGTTTTTGTTAAATACCTCCAGAACGCTTCAATTTCGAAAAACAAAAATTGGTATGCATATTTATTATGCAGAGATGAATCGATTACATCCATTGCGAGTTTCTAGTACCGGTCATAGGCGTCCGTTTGGGGTAGGGCAACGGTTATTTTATCGCAGAACTTTTTTGTCGTTAACTTTTAAGCATTTTTGACACTGGATTATTAAATTGTGAGGTATTCTAGTACTAAAAGGTACTCTTGCTTAAAGTCGGTAGGACACACCATTTTCTGGAAAAATCGATTTGAAAGTTTTTCGTTTTTGGAATGTGAAAAAAAAATCGAAAAAAATTTTCAAAAAAAAACGATGTTTTTTACCAACTTAAAACAAGAGTAACTTTTAGCACTAGAATACCTCATAATTTAATAATCTAGTGTAAAAAATGCTTGAAAATTAAAGAAAAAAAGTTATGCTATAAAATATCTGTTGACCTACCCAAAACGGACGCCTATGACCGACACTAGAAATTCATCTCTTTCGGTACATCTCTGGAATATAAATAAATGTACCAGTTTTCGACTTTCTAAATAGTTTTTTTAATTTTTTTTTTAAATCCAAGCAACGAAAAAATTTCAAATCGATTTTTCTAGAAAACGGTTTATCCTATCGACTTAAAGGAGGAGTACCTTTTAGTACTAGAATACCTCACAATTTAATAATTCAGAGTCAAAAATGCTTAAAAAGACAAAAAGTTATGCGATAAAATAACCGTTGCCCTACCCGAAATGGACGCCTATGATCTGTACTAGAAATTCGCAATGGGTGGAAAAGATTTATCTCTGGAAGATAAATATGCGTACCAATTTTTTGTTTTTTTTTTAATAGAAGCGTTTTGGAAGTATTTGAGAAAAACTAATTAAAAGACGCCATCTTCAAAGAGCTCTAGCTCCCTTAGGAAGCATTTTCGGACTAGGTGAATTGGGTTAAATTGTCTTGAAATTATTTGAGGAATCTCCTGTCTTCGTTTGTTGGTAGAGTTTCTGGACACCCTATATATTGAGATAATTGTAGCAACTGCGCTAACCTGTGTTAGTTGAAGCTTCTGTTCGAGTAAGAGTTTCTGGTGCAATAGTATAATATAATAAATAAATCAAAACAAAGATTATGATTAATTTGTTAATAATTTTAGGAATTTTAATTTTTTAAATATTTTTTATTTAAAATCTTATTTCAAAATTAAACGGACAGTTTTCCCGTTCCGTTAGGCCAAAAATTTAGCTACTATATCGTCATATTTTGACGTTTATTTGTGTCAGCCGAAATTAATTGTCAATTTTGAGGTTAATGCCCCTTAATGCTAATAACCATATTGTCATCGAGAGAGCGCAGTTACCATAATTATCTCAATGTATATTCCCTATGTCCATCTGAACGATTTACGTACTGTATATAAAAGATACTGTATGGATATTATTTACAGGGTACTTTAACACATTGCGTGCTACGTCGCTCATATATGAGAGACACAGATTCGTCGCTCATTTTTGATATACACGTGTGCCTAACTTTCATGGCCATGGATATCAGTGGCCCCTGAGCGTAGTATCCCTATTAAAAGCGTGGCAGGCAATGTGATATAACTACAAAATAGGTACTATAAATATATTTTAAACTGATTCAATAATTATTATATTATATTTTAAACTTTTTCTTTTCAGGTCGATCGTTTCACGAACAAGACGAAAAAACCCGCTCAAAACGCTCCGTTGGCTCCTCGTCTAACGGTCAAGAAAACCACCCGAAACGTAAAGACATCTTCATGAGATTTGGCAAAAGCCCCTCTTTCATGCGATATGGACGCAGAGACGATTCCCTTCCTGACTCATCCGCCAACTTCGAATACCAAGCTGAAGAGAACCATCCGCTCGCTTTGCTCCTAGCCAAGCTCCTAGCCAGGAGAGAGGGATCCAAACCATGCGAGGTGGACGCATAACCGAGTCACAAGGCTGAAGACGCTCTTGCAAAAGGGGCCTAAACCTGTTCGAAAGTTTCTAAGAATGTTTTGGCACAACTTTAAATTTACTAATGATGTTACATTTATTGTTTATTCTATATGTCACTTTTGCGTTTTGTAGAAGCTCCAAATCTATTCAAAAAGTCCATGAAGCATAATTCATCTTAACAAAGAAAAACAAATTCAAAGATATAGCAACGATACGTTCAGCTCAAAATATTTTTATTTGTGTATACTTTCACATAATTTTTTTATATCCCAAGCATAAAATACGAAAAATACAGTAAAATTTACATATCATTGTAAATCACTGTAGATTATTAGCACTGTAGCTACCAAAAGAAAGATCCTGGGAGATGCATGAGGGAACGTGCATGTTATCCGAGATTATTAGTACGTTCACTCGCAAATGTCCCAATCATAGAGGACAGAACTCGTTCTCTCAACAAAAGATACGTCTTACTCATGATAGACAGCTCCAACATCAGAGTTAAAGAGGCCCTGAAAACTTCTTGCACATTTTAGGTTACATACTCACCAGGCCTCTCAAAAAAAAGCTCCGTTCCTTCTAGCCAATCTTCTACATTTGGCCGGTAACGAACTTCCTGATGAGTACTACGACGCTTAGAAGAAACTCTCCTAAACCTCGATGCACATTTGCGCTGGCGGTTCGGCAGAACATGAGTTGTAGTCAGGCACTGCACACTCGAGCTGAGCCGCGGCATACAAGCCGCTTGCAAGCCGCGTGGACCGAGAGCACGCCAGTTGCTGCTACGCCGCCACGTGAATGCGGGTTGAAAACAAGTCATTCGGTTTGGCAGTATGTGCTGAGCAATCAGTGAGTACATGTTGACCGCTCGATGGATTTCAACGTAAATACAGAGCTGTTTATTTCTGGCGTGTATTGACGCTAGGGATGGGAAAAACCTACCGGTTATAACCTAAAACCGTTTTTTTTACTCCGCAATAATCGGTTTTTCCGGTTGTTTTTTGTCCCGGTTATAACCGTTTTTTTTTTTCATTTTAAAGTAATAACCGGTGAAAAACCGGATAAGTGGAAAAAATAATGAATTAAGAGTAGAAATAAGAACATTTTTCGTCGCTCGCACGCGAACTATCAAGTTTAAGCTGACTGAAACCGATTTGACAACACTGATGATTGATATCAATTCGAATAGAGAATCGAAAAATAAAGAGCAATGTAATTGTAACCTGCTGGGTATTGGCTATTGACTAAAAAAACGGAAAACCTGTGTTTTGTCAACAACCGCCATCCCTAATTGACGCCTAGAAACCACTGAAATGTGTATTGAAGGGAGACTTGGTTTAAAAACAAGCAGCATACTCGCAGCGTGCACGAAACTTGAAAACAGGCAATTGTACAACGAGCCTAAGATATCGCAGATAATACAAACTGCAAGCCAAAAATGCTAATTAAGAGCCATTCCCATAAATTTTATGGCTGGTAACATCAGAGATGCTTCCTTCTCATGGTTGGTTGGATTCTCTACGTCCATTATAAGAAACACTTCCATCCATCCATCCAATGGCACTACAGCCCAAATCGAACCTTGGCCTCCTTCAACAAGCTTCTCCAATCATTTCGATTTACCGCTGTTCTTTTCCATGAACGCGTTCCCAGGAAGTTCCTGGCATCCTCATCGACTTCGTCTTCCCATCTCTTTTTAGTTCTTTCAAGAGGTCTTTTTCCCTGCATTCTTGCATTTAGCAATTTTCTGGGGATTCTGTTCTCATGCATGCGGACCACGTGCCCTGCCCACCGTAATCTCTGCAGTTTAGTGTATTGTGCTAGAGTTGGTTCGCTATATGCTCGTATATTTCTCTATTATACCTAATTCGCCAGTTGTTATTTTCACTTATTGGGCCCAGTATCCTACGTAATATTTTTCTTTCAAACACATCTAATGCATTGGCAGATTTCTGTGTCACCACCCATGTTTCACAGCCATAACTTACCATGGGCCGGATTATTGTTTTATAGACCCGTAGCTTTGTTTTCCGGTGTACGTCTCGCGATTTGAATATGTGGCCCATCGCGAAATAGGCTTTATTTGCCAGCAGAAGCCTTCTATTTATTTCCGGTTCTTCTTCATTTCTTGCGACCAGATCCATTCCTAGGTACGTGAATCTATGCACACGTTCTATATCGTCAATAAAGTGTTAATGCGCCGGTCTGGTTTGATCTGGTTTTATTTGTATTTATTGCTAGCCCTACTGCTTCTGCACTCTCTTTCAACTCAACGTAAGTTTCTTCCGCTGCATTTATTGTTCTGCTTATTATGTTTATATCATCTGCGTATGCTACTAATTGGGTAGATTTGTTTGTAAGTATGTTATTTCCGCTCACCGTCTAATTACATATTTAAGAACAAGATTAAAAAGCGTTGGAGCCAGTCCGTCGCCTTGTTCAGTCCTTGCGTTATCGTAAACGCATCAGTGATCTGTCCTTGAATACATACCTGTGCTTCTGTTTCACTCTTAGCTTAAGAAACACTTCACTCTTGGCTTATTAGCTACACCACCTTCAGGGTCTCCGCTTCATTAGCAGTTTTGCTACCCCACTATTAACGTTTGCTGGTCCCAATTCTAGGCTTCCGTAACAGAAAAAAGGGAGCAGACTTACCTCGACGAGGAGAAAGCCTAAACAAGGTTTGCTAACGTTCAGAATTTGATTTGTAGATTATTTGGTTATTGGTCCGAAGAATGATACCAAACTCATGCAGTATAAAGTCGAGAGAACCTGCGGCTTTAAAAGGAATGTCACGAATTAGGTTGAGTCTGCCGATGGATAAATAGTAATGTGACAAAGATCACTATTGGTTCCTACCCGAAAGCGTTAATGTATTATAACACAGTGGTACTAGATTATGTCGACTTCTATAATTGCCATTCTTAAATTTTTAATCGATTTCCCAAAAATTAAACCACAAGCTTTGTAGTTTGTGTTTGATTTGTAAATGTAATATAGACAACCTTTGGTAAAGGTAAAATATTAATTTATTATAAATAATATGGTTTGTGCTTGGACGAATATTTTTTAACAAAATTATTATAAATTTGGTTTTTATATATTTACAAAATCAAATGTTACTTCAGTGACTTTTTGTATATTTAAGAGCAAATCTTTGTATGTTTATTCTAATATTATATAGGTAAGACCTATACTTAAGAGTTTATAAAAGACTATTTAAACTTATATTTTAATCATAGGACAAGTCATTTTTTAACAATATACTAAACTATCTGATTAATATGGTTTTGATAGATTTGAATATATTTGATGTCTTCTATGTACTAAGGACACCAAATCCTGGGTTTTTAGTAATTTTCCTTATTTTGTTAGGTAGGTACTTCCTTCTGATGGTATGTATATATTTTACCTTGCCCATTTTATTGGTAAGTTAAAGTCATTAAAGTTTAGATTTATGGTTAACTTTATTTTTGTGAATTTTGTTTTATATTATTATTATTTTATTTTATGTCCTTCAGTTTCGGTGGATTCTATGGTCAGTAAAAATTAACTACATATTCCTGGTCTCTGTAACGCCTTATTGAGAAGACCTGTGTTAAATCGATATCACTTTTTGATAAAAATAATTGTGGTAGCTTTTTCAGAAGAAGGAAAGTTGGTTGGTGACGGTAACCCAAATACTCATAATTCATTTTTGTACGTTTGAACAGTTTTACATTTGTGAATGGAAATTATTGTTTTCTTAAAAATTTCTTAGAATTATACCTATATCGTGTGTTATTTTTATTTATTTCCAGTTTCTATATATCATTATGTTCTGTCTTGGCTCCTTGTTATTTGTTTACCAATTCAATTCATATTTTTTACATGTTTGAATGCAATAAACATTGTTGTTTTTATGTTCAGTCTCCCTTGCGTACCTATTTATGATACTTATTTGAAACGTTTTTTAGGGTCAAACTAAATCATCATCAATGGTGCTACAGCCCTATGAAAGGGCCTCGACCTTCCCAAGTCTATTACGCCAGTCAATCCTATCCATTGCCAACCGTTGCCAGTTTGCTGCGCCTATTTATCTCCCATCCCCATCTACACCATCCTTCCATCTAAGTTTTGGCCTACCGCTATTTCTACTTCCCACAGGTGACATAAGGATTCTTCTAGGATGGTTGTTATGCTGTGATCTTGCTAGATGTCCTGCCCATCTTATATTTTTATAAGAGATACTACGTCTTTACCACCAAATATATGTTTATATCTGTGGTATACCTCGTAGTTGTACCTCCTCCTCCAAATACCATTTTTACAAATGCCACCGAACATTCCTCTCAGGATCCTTCGTTCAAATATAAGCAGAAGGTTTTCATCTGCCTTGGAGATGGTCCATGTCTCTGATCCATATGTCAACACTGGTTGTATAAGGGTTTTGTATATGGTTATTTTTGTTTTTTAGCTTAACAGTCCATTCTTTCACGGTTTTTGCTCTAAATTTTAAAGAACCGCTTGGATTGACATGAAATTTGGCATACGTATAGCTTACATGTCAAAGAAAAAAAAGTGATATTGTGCCGATGTGTGCTTTTGCCCTGGGGGTGACTTTCACCCCCTATGGGGGCTGAAAAAATATATGTCCAAAATAAGTCCGGAAATGGGTAAACTGACTAATTTTAAGTAACTTTTGTTCTATAGAGCTTTTTCGCCAAGTCAACACTTTTCGAGTTATTTGCGAGTGAATATGTTCATTTTTCAACAAAATAATCACATTTTTAGACGCTTTTTCGCAAATAACTCAAAAAGTAAGTATTTTGTCGAAAAAAATGTTCTTAGCAAAAATATAGCTTATAAAAAAGTAAAAAAAAAATGGTGTACGCGTTAGGTCTCTGGATCTCGTAGAACCGGAGTTATAACCAATGAAAAATAGATTCATATTCACCAAATTTCAAATAGAAAATTTCGACGTGCAATATCCAAAATATTAAGCACTTTTTGGGGAAAACCCATTATAACTTTTTTATAGTGTTTAAAAAAGCTTTATTTTTGATTTTACAAAAGTTTCTAGCATTAAAGTTAAGCAAGTTACGCTCAAAATAAAGTTGGTCCCTTTTGTTAAAAAAAAAAAAATCGGGAAGACCACCCTCTAATTAGCAACTTAAATCAAATTAATCGTTACCGCTTCACAAATTATTTTACTTATGTTGTGTTTATATGATCTGTAAGTTTCATCGATTCAAAGTGCTTATTTTTGAAAAAAATTGGTTTCAAAGTAAAATTTTTAAAAATTTAAATTTTGAAAAACAAGCTTTTTTTCAAAATAACTTAAAAATTGTTATTGAGATACCGAAAATCTCGAAAAACAAAAAAAAAGTCAGATTTGCTTTTCTGAATATCATGTATTTTTTTGTTTTTCTGTTAGACAAAAATTGATTAAGATTTGGTGTTTCTAAATTTGCATACATTCGTGATCAGTGACTCGTTCAACCCCTTTTAACTAGAGCCCTTTCAATAATAAGGACTTTGAACCGATGAAACTTACAGATCATATAATATAAACAATATATACACGAGTCAAGAAACTTGTGAAGTCGTAACGATTAAGTTCATTTAAGATACTAATTAGGGCGTGATTTTCTCGATTTTTTTACCAAAACCAAAAGGGACTTACTTTATTCTGAGCATAACTTGTTTAATTTTTTATTAGCTATAAATCTGCTTGTACTAGGTGTAGAGACGTGATATATACACCATTTTTTAAAAAAATTTACAGGCTATATTTTTGCTAAGAACGTTTTTTCGACAAAATACTTACTAATTGAGTTATTTGCGAAAAACCGTCTAAAAGCGTGGTTATTTTGTTGAAAAAATGAACATATTCACTGCCAAATAACTCGAAAAGTATTGACTTAGTGAAAAAACTCTATAGAACAAAAGTTACTTAAAATTAGCCAGTTTATCCATTTCCTGACTTTCTTTGGACGAATATTTTTTCACCCCCAGGGCAAAAGCACATATCGGCACAATATCACTTTTTTCCTTTGACTTGTTAGCTATGTGTATGCCAAATTTCGTGTCAATCCAAGTGGTTCTTTAAAATTTAGAGATTTTGCAATATTTTACCGTTAAAAAACGGACTATAAGTTTCGGCTTCTCATATGTCTACTTAGTAAAAAATAGCATTTGTTCGCTAGGATTATCCTTCGCTTGATTTCTTCCGTCATGACGTTCTCCTTGGTGATCAGGGTCAAACTAAACAGTGTAGTATAAAAAGTGTGAACCTTTTATAATCTGTAATTTAATACACCCGGTGCAAAAGGAAGACGGCACGTGGAGCATCAGGAGAAACAACGAGGTTAATAAATTTAATGAAAGGTATTTGAGATTTGAGAAAAGTCAAGACTATCGTGGCTGGGGCATTTGCAGAGAAAAGACGATGAGAAAACAACAAAGAAGATTTTACAATGATAGGAAGGCAAAAAAAGGAAGGTCCAGAACGAGATTGTTGAATGACGTGGAAGACGATCTGAAATCATTAAAACAGATAATAGACCAGTAAGGATCTGTGAAAAAACGTCTATTTTTGGATGTGAAAGGTGGCATTCGGATTTTTGCAGATAAAGTTAGGTGACACCTTCAGTAATAATAATTGACTTATGCTCCTTCTCAAATATGCCCGGAACATTAATAAAAAAATTAAAATATTTAAAAATTTCGAAAAACGTCGATTTTTTCTGCTTTCTTTGCTTATAACTTTAAAACGATTCGTTTTGGAACAAAGTCGTAGAGGAATAAAATAAAGATAATTGAATTTTGTATGATATACGACTGGTCAAAAATGTCTAAACGTATTAACTTTTCTGAAATATAGCAATAAATACAATATAACGGGGCAAAATACGCCTGTTGTTATTAAATATTTTTAACCACTTTGGTGACACTTAGAACCTTAGTAATTCACTTAGGGAATTCTTTGTAACATACTTAAACCGTGTACCAAATTTCATTAAAATCGACTTAATAGATTTTGCATAATAAATTTTCAATCTAAATGTTTTTAAAAAAGTTCAAATTTTTTAAAATCTTTCTGAACAAAAAGTAAACCATTTAGAAGTTGTCTAATTTTTTTACATATAAAGAGGTGCTCTACCTATCTAATACACTTTACAGAATTAAAATCGGATTATTTAAGGGGCCTCAGCAATGTTTTAAACTTATAAACAATTTTTGGCTTATAAATCAATAGCTTTGTTTAATAATAAAAAAATTAATTTGCAGCAATGCAAATAATTAAAATCGGTATAATTTGACTAAAACTTTCAAATGCTGTCAGCAGAATTGCTACTTTATTTTTTAATCAAAAGTTATTCGCGTTCAAAAATTGCAATTTTTCGAATTTTTGAAAGTTCCACTGCGTTTATCTCCAAAACTATGCATCCTACGAAAAAACTTGTAAGAACATTTTTTGCTTAGAATTACCCAAGAAATACAAAAAATGTTTTATTTTGCGAAAAATCGATGTTATGTAATTCCTCAAGTTCTTTGTTTATAACAATCTTATCGACATCCAGATCAACTGTTACCCAAAAAAATCGTGTTATACGGGTCAAAAAATACATAAAAATAATCTTGGGTAAGTCCATCTAAATAACGGAGCCCGTAGCACCCCCTCCTGGCCACAGGACTAATTTGTTTATAAGCCAAAAAATTGTTTATAACTTTAAAACATTGCTGAGGCTGCTTAAATAATCCGATTTCAATTCTGTAAAGTGCATTAGATAGGTGGAGTGCTTCTTTATATGTAAAAAAATTGACAATTTTTTATATGTTCTAGTTTTTGTTGTGCAAGATTTTAAAAATTTTAATTTTTTAAAAAAAGTTTAGATTGCAAAATTATTATTCAAAATCTAGCAGTCAATTTTAATGAAATTGGCTGTACAGTTTTAGCACATTACAAAAATTTTCTAAGCGAATTAGGAAGGTTCCAAGTGTAACCTAAGTGATGGAAAATCATTGAATAAAGACAGGCTTGTTTTGCCCCCTTATTTTATATTTATTGCTATTTTGCAGCAAGGGTGATAAATTAAGACATTTTTAACCAATCGCATCTGATAGAAAATTTAATTATCTTTGTTTTATTCATATACGATTTTGTTGCAAAATGAATCGTTTTAAAGTTATTAGCAAAAAAAGTAGAAAAAAACCTAAATTTTTAAATATTTTATTTTTTTTATTAATGTTCCGGGCATATTTGAGAAGAAGCGTAAATCAATTATAATTAACGAAGTTATCACCTAACTTTATCCGCAAAAATCTGAATGCCACCTCTCACATCCACCTAAAAACAGATCCTTACTGGTCTATAATCCAATGGAGAAGAAGGGCATACGCCAGATTCGAATGGAAGGATATATCCAAACAGGCAAAGACACAACCACGGTTATGATACCAAAAGAAGAACGAGAACAAGAAATATCTGTGTATTTAAATGTTTGAATTTCATACCTTGATTGGCAGTAACTAATTGATCTACTTCCAAGCTTGCGTTCGAGAGGCATCTTGGATGCTATCATGCAATTTGTTGTAGATGAGGAATATAGTATTAAATTTGATATAGTTTTTGCTTAAAGTTTTTTGATTGTAATAATATGATGAAGAAAATCTTCTACAATTGGCCTTGTCTTATGTCATATTTTTTTATTTCAATTCTTTTATTAACTAAAATATTTCTGGTGTGTCTCTTATTGTTTCCATGCTAATGATCTGTAGCAGCCAGTTCAATAACTACTGATCCGGCATTTGGGATGACTGATTCCAGAATATTTATTAAAAACTGTCATTATTAAAAATAAATTACGATTTTGTCGTTTTATTTAAAAACAGAAAATGAATTGTCCTAGCATATTACTCAGGATTGTGTAGATCTTTGTGATATACCATTAAATTCTCGACTCTGTAACTTTTTGTGATATTTTATGTTTGGTTTAGGTCTAATTATGTACATGTCCCTTGATACCTAGATCCATTCAGTTGTGGCTGGACAATTGATATATGTCAAAGTTATTATATAAATGTAATATTTTATGGACTGCATTTTATTCGTTGTAAATATTCAACCCCTTCTAAAAAATAAATCAAAGGCATTATATTTACAATTTAAGGCTTTAGAATTTCTTCACTTACTTCTTAAACCCTTAAATATGGAAGATTTGGAAAGTAAACAAAAATATGATTATTTGCATAATTTTAAAATGGTACCAAAAGATATTGACAAGATTCACTGAAACACGACATTATTATCCAGTTGATACAAAGACCATTGCTAAAGCAGGAGAACGCTTCCTCCTTCCATTATACGGTTACAGTGATGTGAAAGTAAGAAAAAAAATGTCTTTAACCTTCGGATGACCAAGTGGGGGAAATTGTGACCCCAGCGTATGTTTTTCTTTAATAAATTCAAAAGTATTTTCAATTTTTAACTCATTATTTTTTTATTTGACTTTAATATCATTCTAGATATCCTCATATTTTGAAATAAAAAAAATTCCCTATAGTTTACGAATAAAAAATATATTCTGAAGTTGATGTTTAGTAAAATACCGTCTATTATGTGTAATTCCAAGTAGTTTTACGCTAATGACGTCGACTTTGCAAAGTAACAAGACACTTAGTCAACATACATACTACACATGACACTAATACTCATGTTGTGACTGGTTGAACGACATAAAATCCATGCCATAGAAAAAAATTCATTTTTTTGTTAATTGTCATTTTCGACATTTTAGACCTGGGGTCATTTTCCCCCCCTTGGTCATTCGTGTAACAAAAAAGGTTGGTCATCGGAAGGTTAAACGAATATCCTTCACAATATCAGCATATAAAAGTAATTTTAATATTGCGTGGCTACCACCAAAAGAAGCAGCAGCACGACAACTTTCATTTCAAACCTATCACCGGGTTCAGCAGTGGTACGAGAATAAAAAAATTGCAGAAGAATGGGGATGGAAAGAAAACAAAAATGGACTAATTCGTGTGAAGATGCTCCAACCCTCCGCTGCATAATCGTTATTAAAACTTATTTATTGTAATTGTAAAAAAGGATGTCAGCCTGCGAATGCAGGAAAGCTGGATTAAAATGCTCAAATTGTAGTTGTACTTGTAATGTTTTGCAAATTCCATCATACAATTATTACTTGACCAGGGCCGATCTGTGAAAAAACGTTTATTTTTGGATGTGCGAGGTGGCATTCGGATTTTTGCAGCTAAAGTTAGGTGACAACTTCAACAGTAATAATTGACTTATGCTCCTTCTCAAATATGCCCGGAACATTAAAAAAAATTAAAATATTTAAAAATTTCGAAAACATCGATTTCTTTCTACTTTCTTTGCTTATCAACTATTTTTAATGGGAATAAGCCACAATTTTACCAAAAAGATGATTTTATTAATATTTTTTTTCCTGGTTTTCCCTCGTGATTTATTGTGGAATCTTTAACGCGAAAATTTTACCGTCATCGTTGCATTTGGTTGTCTTTTTAAAGACAGATCACATGCTATGATTTTTTGTGACGGATGTTCTTGAGTTGGGATTGATTTCATGTAATCGAATGAATTATCTTTTAGTAAAGTCGTCCCAGGAACGCAACTCATAAATATTGGCTATATCATTTTAAAGTCTTCTACTTTAAAATATATAATATACGTCTGAATTGCCAATATAAATGAGTCAGATTAAATAAATTATTAGAAGAAATTTGTTACTTAGCAACAACATTTTTGTTTATTTTAGTAGTACATATTTTGTATTTTGACAACGAAACCCGATTTGGGCTTCGAAACGTTAATAAAATCATTTTTTGGTAAAATTGTGGCTTATTCCAATTAAAAATAGTTGATTATAAAAATGCCACAAGGAAATAGCTTCAGAACAACATTCTTTGCTTATAACTTTAAAACGATTAATTTTGGAACAAAGTCGTAGGGAAATAAAATACAGATAATTAAATTTTTTATGATAAACGTCTGGTTAAAAATGTCTTAAATTATTACCCTTTCTGAAAAAAAGCAACACATACAAAATATGGAGGCAAAATAAGCCTGTTTTTATTCAATGTTTTTCAACCACTTTGGTTGCACCTAAAACTTTCGTAATTCGCCTAGAAAATTCTTAAAACATGCTTAAATTGTTCACCAAATTTCATTAAACTCCACGTGATAAATTTTGCAGAATAATTTTGCAATCTAAATTTTTTTAAAAAAGTTAAAATTTTTAAAAACTCTCTGAAGAAAAAGTAAAGCATAATTTAGAAGTTTGCTAATTTGTTTACTTATAAAAAGATTCTTTACCTACCTAATACACTTTACAGAATTAAAACTAAGCGGCCTCAGCACTGTTTTAAAGTTATAAACAATTTTTTGGCTTATAAACAAATACAGTGAGGACGTTTGAGTTGGCATAAATTCATTTTCTCGAGAATAGGCGTCTCTGAAGATAAATCCCAAAACAGGTCGATTTTTATTTTTAAATTCTAATTTTTTGTTATATATGTCATACTAGTGACTTCATCCATATGGGCGTGATGACGTAATAGATGATTTTTTTAAATAAAAATAGGTGCCGTTTGATAGCTCAGTCGAAAGGCTATTCAATTTTGTATTCACTAATATAAACATTAACATAATTTTTATACGGGTTTGAACTAAAAAAAAATTTGAATTAAATTAATTCCAATATTTAGATTACGTCATCACACCCAGATGGATGACGTCACTAGTATGATATTTATGCCAAAAAATTATAATTGAAAAATAAAAATAGATCTGTTTCGGGATTTATCTCCAGAGTCGCCCATTCTCAAGAAAATGGGTTTATTCAAACTCAAACGTCCTCACTGTTTTTGATTATAAGCCAAAACATTGTTTATAACTTTAAAATAGTGCTGAAGCCGCCTAAATAATCCGACTTTAATTCTGTAAAGTGTATTGGCTAACTAGAGGACCTTTTTTGTGTAAAAAAATTAGCAAACTTTTAAATGGTCTAGTTTTAAAAAAATTGGTGGAGGGTTTAAGTATATTGTAAGAATTTTCTAAGCGAATTATGAAGGTTCTAAGTGCAACAAAAGTGGTTGAAAAACATTGAATATAAACCCCTTATTTTGCCCCCTTATTTTCTATTTATTACTATTTTGCAGCAAGGGTGTTAAATTAAGACATTTTTAATCAATCGTATCTGATAGAAAATTTAATTATCTTTGTTTTATTCCTATACGACTTTGTTCCATTATGAATCGTTTTAAAGTTATAAGCAATGAAAGTATAAAAAAACGAAATTTTTTGAAATTTTTAAATATTTTATTTTTTTATTAATGTTCCGGACATATTTGAGAAGGAGCATAAGTCAATTGTTATTACTGAAGGTGTCACCTAACTGTATCTGCAAAAATCCGAATGCCACCTCTCACATCCACTTCAACACAGATCCGCCCTGGTCTATACGTTAAAAGGAAGAAAAGGGCGACTACTTTTGAAAAAACTTTCGATAGAATCGAAAACGTAGAGACGTGTGATGAGTATGATGGTTGTCACATCGCAGATGATGCGGACGGAACTTCGGTCTGCTATGTCTCGATCGAAGCTCAGGTCGAAGTCGTAACACTTGGTCCATCAGGAACAGCGAAGCAAAGAAGATTGCGCTAAATTTTCAAATAAATAGATTCACATGTGGACTCGGCCTACAGGAGAAACCACATAAAAAACGTTCGGCTTATTCTATCTCCAGGGGGTGTAGAAATGAGTTATTTTTTCAAAACGTCTATTGAAATGTGTTTTGCGGCGCTCGGACGCAAAAACGATTGATTGTATGAAAAAAACTATACATACATGAATTATAGGAAATTTTCTCTAGTTTAATTTCATACATAAACGTTTTTCGAAAATGCGTCGAAAAGGAGATATTCCCAAAAAACTGATATTAGACGCCATTTTTTCAATATGGCTGTGCGAGCGGTGGAGATACGAGGTGGCAAATTTGCAGTTCGAAAAAAGGATTAAAATGTTACATTTTTTAGGCCATACCTTGCATTTGTTAGAGAAGTCAATTTTATTTCTTTAATGTGTAGGTGGTATCAGTAGAAGCTTAAGTTCAAGTTTTTGGGGTCGGGACCCTTGTCCCCCGGCCGCCATCTTGGAAATGGGGTGCAAAGGAGTTTCGCGCTATATCTCGTAAACTACCAACCCTACGGAAAATCTAATAAACATAAAATGAAGAAAATTAAATTTTCTACAATTTTGTTTCTATTACTTTTTACCGTCAAGTGACCAACAAAAAAGATATAAACAAAAATAAGTAAACATTTTTTAACAAGTTTCTTTTTGGAGGTTATAACTTTTTTTCAGTTCATTTTAAAATAAAATAGCAGTATATCAATTTTGTGGAGGGTTTTTCAGCGAACAATTTACACTGTAAGGTTATTTAATTCTATGTATATATATATATATATATATAGACGTACACACCGGCCATGTGAGTCCCATTTTGCCATATGCTGCGCACCGTCTGAGACCCGTTTTGACCATGCGAGACCCTTCAGCGGGACTCGCATGGTTTTATCGTGTATATCGGTTGCAGAAGGTCCAACTTATCAAAAAAAACTGATCAACAAAAATTTTTTTTTGGACTCGGAAGTCTGTTTGCTATCGCAAAATATATGAAATTTAGTTCATAGAAACGCACCACAGGCGGCGCACAGGTAGACTGTATGTAAGCTGTATGTCCATCCGAGACCCAGATTGATCAAACATTATATGCGAGACCCAAAACCCGGCAACATTGCTTTGTTATAATTTACGAAAGAAATTTCATTTGAACGTTATTTTAGCCAGGGACGCGATTCCAAAAGAACGACTGTCCTCCGCCATATTTAAAGACGGCGTAAATCGTGTAGCCGAGAAACAGAATCGCGGGACTGATTATATTTTGTCAGCAGGCTACTTTTCACCAGATTATTGATTAAGTATTGGTTGTATTCGGTGGGATTTTGTATTTACCGCTAAGTTGGAAAAATAACGTTTGTGTGATGAAAAAATTTAAAGTTGTATGTATTTTTTAATCCATATTATAAAAAGATAATAAAATACAAGACCAAAAAAATGTTTTAGGGGTGGACAACTCTTATCATCTAGGGGGATAAAAATCGGTCGAACCGTTTCAGAGGAGTTTGGGAACGTACTTTATGACACAAGAATTTTATATAATATAAGATACTATTTTATTAATCATAGTTTTGTTAAAAATCTGATTTGCTAGATTAAATGAATTTTTACCGAAAAATATATATCAAACGAAATCGAATTAAAACACAAATGTTTAGAAACACGTTATTTAATAAAAACTTCACAAAAACTACATTCTGTAAGAATTGTAAACAAACGTTTTAATTTTTACCCCATCAATTGATTTAAAGTTTTCTCCAGCTTTATTTTTTTTTTAAATTCCTGTACGTCTGCTTTTTTCGGAACTCTTTTTCTTTTATGAATCTTGTAAAGTATTTAAGCATCGTTTGTTTGTCCTTTTCGGTCCATCGGTGCCTGCAATCGCTAAAAAGAGTTAATACATAAAAAAATAATACATAAAAATTAATACAAAAAATGTGCCCTTAATTAGTTATATAATTTGGAAAGCATTTTTAATTTTAACAAAAGCAGGTAATTGTCCTTTTACGAATAAAATTATTATATTAGAGTTTTTTACGAATAAATATTTTTTAAATCGTATTAGGTAACAAATATATTATTAAATTAAAACAATTGTATTACGAGTAGCAGAGTAATAGTTATCTAAAGAAATTACCATTTGAACTGCTTTCGGTTTTTTCAGTAGTTGGCTTTCTTTTTGTAACTAAAAAAATAAAATCTTTCATGCATTTTTTCGATATACTCTTATTAAAACTTCTTTACCTTTATTATTTTGCATTGGATGCGTCATTTCATCGGTAGATAACTTTCTTTTACCCTTCGACGAAACTTTTTCTGCAGATTAATAATAATTATTTATTTGTTACTTTTAAGTAGAAAACTGCTTTAAGAGTTAGGAGCTACTCATCTTTTTTTTTTCATTTATAATATTTATTGTAATGATTTTTTAAGACTTCGTTTATAATAATCTTTTACCTACCATTTTTATTAGCTTGTTCAATTTTTTCGTCAGTTACATCGCTACAATTACTTTTAGGACTCCAAGAATGAGTAGGCTCTGTTAATTTTAAAAAATGGATTATTAAACTTTTAGGCAATTACCAATGCGAGTACACTAATCCTACCTTTTCATTTATTTCATTTACTTCTGTTTCTATGTTTTCAATTTCCAAGTAGTCATTTTCTTCTATATTGATATCGTCTAAGCTCTTTCCTTTGTAAATATTAACATCACCTTTATTTAAAGCGATCATTGGTTTGGCTATTTTTGCAGTCTGGTATAGATCTTGAGGAAGTCTAAAAAAATATTACAACTATTAATTATGCTAATATAATAATAAACCGTTTTAACAAGATTGGCTTACCTATACCATTCTTCATGGTTTTTTTTGTATGACCCATAAAAGTGGCTAATTGTTCCATGTCAGTATTATGAATATCCATAATCTGTAAAATTGTAGCAGTCTGTTTTCGAAATTCGGTAGAAGTTAGAGAGTTGGGATCCTTTGCCCCACAGCTTTTTGCAAATTGTTTAATTACACTTGTTCCATGAAACCAACCTTTCGACGAATTGGGATTTGCAAAAATGTATTTATTATCTTTTGGAATTAATTTTATTTTTTCTCTTATTTTAATCATCAGCTCAATTTTCTCGTTTAAAAAAGGAGAAATTAAAATAAAATAATTCTTCTAAAAGTTTCTACACAATAGTTTTTCTGAAACAGTTAAACTTTCAGCAATTTCTTGTTGAACACTGGGGTCCGCAAATGATCTTTTGTAAGTAGAAATTTCAAGGTATTGAATCTCACCGATGCGTTTTCTATTTAGTATTAAAAGAAGGGCCATTACTCCTTTTGCTAAGGTTTTATATAAAGGAAGTAAATTATTTTTGTCATTTTGTTTCCCCTTCTTTTCTAAAAGTTTGTTTAATTTTTTGGCACTGTCTTCAACCTGATTTTTGACAAAACTATTAAACTTAATTACTTCACTTGTCACCGGCAGTATTTGGGGTTTTCCCATTGCCGTTCTTTTATTGTTTTAAGGCCTAATGAAGAAATTTCATTGGCCCAACTGGTCTCTAATGTTTTAAAATCTGGAATGCTTTTTTTCCTCATTAGGGTTTTTAAAGGTAAAGAATGGAAATTTTTTTAAAATCATTCGATTAGTTATATCGCATACTTGTTTTAAAGTGGTACCCATATGAAGTGCTAATGAAGAAGATTTAAAGCTTTTATCGGCATTGCTAAATCCCGAAATTACTTTTGTGGCCGTAACTAAATCGTCAAATAATTCTGGTTTCATAGCATCAATTAGGTTCTGAACAGGTGTGAACTCTCTAAGAGCAATCAAAAGTCTTGCTAATTCTCTCATTTTGTTGCTACTGTTACAATTTGCTTTCTTTTATGTTTTTTAAGATGGGTTTCCCCGAATAAACATATTAAAAATATCATTTTTTGAGGTGGCGCTTATTTTATCTGCTTTCATAATGCAAAATACCTCTTTCTTTAATCTTGACTGTGATAAAAAACTGTTTTGGCAGCGAGAATCCGCTGAAAATGTTTGGGATTGAGTTAAGGCATTTAGTCGCCCACACTTTGTACCAGTGTTTTTCTTGGCATTTTTAGCATGCTTATAGAAAAAAAATTTTTGTACACCCCAGAACAGTTTTCGCAAACAACAAAATCGTCAAAGTCTAATGCTTGGGCTTCCGTGGGCCTTCGAACAGCCACCACTTTTTTTTCTTCTCTAAACAAATGAAAATTTCCTTCCATGCGTAAATAATCCCATAAGGTTTTCCTTTCATTAGATCCTTTTGGAAAAGATAAAATCTTTTTTACTCGACTTTCGTCATCATGTTTTCTTTCCAAATGTCTTGCAAAATGACTCACTTCTACGAAACAAATTGGACAGAAATTCTTTTTATCCCAAACTCTTTTTTCTATGTGAAAGGGCAACAATGGAATTATTAGTTTCGATCTAAAAAATTAAAAGTAAGACTGTAAAAAAGTACATTTTAAAACTAAATTTAAACAATTTAAATTAATTAAAAGATTACAAAAGGGATTCCCAATGACTGCTAATTATTAACCTAATAATTCTTTAACTTACGTTAGAAATATGGGGCTTTTCCGAGGGTTCGTCCTTTGTTAAAGTTGATTCAGGGCAAGTTACGTTTATGGTCTAAAATTAATAACAAAAAATCAGTAATAGTCGAGGAAATGAAGCATTTTGGCTCGCAATTTTTTCGTCCAGCATGGATTTACTTGAATTTTTTAAAGAAGGTAAAGAATAGTCCAAGGATCATTTTCTATACCATGCCGCTGTACGCTAAAACCTTGGGGGTGGTTGCCACCCCATCTCGGGGGCGGGAATTTTTTATTACATTTTAACCATGCAAACCGATGTAAAAAGTAATTCTAAGAAAAACATGTTTTTTACATTTTTTTTATAAAACTAATATTTTTCGAGTTATTCGCGCTTGAAGGTAACAGTTTTTCGATGAAAAAATCGACTTTTTTAGAGGGTTTTTTGAGAATACCTCGAAAAATACGCATTTAATCAAAAAAAATGTAGATATCAAAATTGTATCTTTTAGTAACACAAACCAAATTCTTTTTCTGTAAAATCTTTAAGACCAATACAAACCGAGATACGGCATGTTGAAAGTTAGCTTTTTTCATCAAATGCATAAGTTGAAATATTCAAATAAAAATAACGGAAAAATTTTGCATTTTTCGAGGAAAACTTAAATAATATTTTTTCAAGCATACAGTTAGGCCTTTCAAAAAAAAAACAATAAAAAGTTTCTAACCTAAAAATTAAGCGACTTATGATCAAAAAAAGGTCGGTACCTGCTTTTCTCTATGAAAAAAATCAGTGAAAACAAGCCCCTACCTACCCTCCTAATTAAAAAATGGTCTTCATCTTTCCGTAATTCCTTTTATATTTGGATTATCAATACACCCAAGAAGTTTGACCTATTTAAAACGCCTAATTTTAGAAAAATTGGAGTTTAAAGAAAAATTAATTTTTTGGAATTTCCCATTTTTTACCTTTTACTTTAAAATATCTCCGAAAATACTGGAGATACGAAAAAAATGATAAACTACTAAATTGTAGCTTTTTTAATAACTAAAATTACCTTGTGCACAGATTTTCATTACAGTACAGTTAGCGAGATATAGCTGTTTAAAACCTCTATTTACGAGCAAGCACCCCCTTATTCGAGCCCTTTAAAGCCACCCTAATTAAAAACTAAGGGATCTTATGGAATTTAGTTTACACAGTCTCATAACCCTTCAAAAATTCTACAAAGTCGTTTTTGAAAAAACTTTTTATCGCCAAAACTGGAGGAGCTGTGTTTATAAAACGAATTTATTTTTCGAAAAATTCGGATAGTCCGCTTATGGATAATTTTCAATGTATGTATAATACCACACAATCGGTTCGTATACTGGAAGATAACTAAAAAACTATTTGTATTTGTATTTGTACATATTTTTAAATTCGTATTTTTGTGTATTAAATAAATGTTGTTGTAATTCTTTAATTCTACTTTTTTTTGTATAGATCTATTAAAATATATACTTATAAAAACTGTAATGTTATTAAGGGTGGTTTTTAAGGGTTGAAATATTATGATATTATATCCTGAAGTATAAAACAATCATTATTTAACCAATCAAAACCACATTTTACCCATATTAAAGTTTACAATGTTTTTATATAATTTTTGACAATAAGGGGTAGTTTACACCCCTAAAAATAATCAACGCCCTTAAGCATGATATAGAAAATTAACTACAGGTTGAAATGATCCTAATCGCAAATTTTTATGTAAATCGATGCAAGCCGAAATTATTCTTTTAGGATAAGTAAATTTTTTATATGTAGCTCCAACAAGGGTGGTTTTAAGGGTTGAAATATTATATTATATCTTAAAGCATAAAACAATCATTATGTAAGTAATAAGAACCAAATGTTGACAATATAAAGTTTAATATGTTATTTTATTTTTTTTACAATTAGGGGTAGTTTTCACCCTTAAAAAACCAAAAGCGTACAACGGCTCAATATAGAAAATGAACTAGAGGGTGTAATGAGCCTAATCCCAAATTTTTGTACAAATCGATGCTGGACGAAAAAATTGCGAGGTTTTGCCATTTTTTCAGCTTCATTTCCTCGACTATAATGTCTATAAATAAATAAAGAATTACATTGAGCATTATCTTTTAAAATAAGTATCTACTTGTCATTTTGTATTTTAGTTAAAATAAGGATTTATCCAATACTTTTTTGAAGTGATAAAATATGTCGTATTAAAAAATTACCTTAAAAATTGGGTAAATAGTTTCCTCTTCCCCTCCCTCAGACTCTAATTCCGTTTCGGGTACATATGAGGATGTGTCACGTGACTCGCTAAAGTATTCATTGTCTTCATAGTCTCTATGGTTAGTATTTGGATTCGTGTCAATTTTGGTCAAAATTGGATAGCAATCAAAATTTACAGCTTTTAATGGAGTGTAAGTTTTTTCTTCCAGCTAAAGCAATATTTAAATAATAGATAAATAATTAACACCAAAATAAGACTTTTTTAAGATATTATGTTTTATAAAATAGAGCAAATAAGTAGTATGAAAATAAACAAGTTTTTGTTAAATATTTTGTTTCAAACAATTTTTACCTTATCGTATTCAGGCGATTTTGATGCTTTTTCCTCTAAATCATTTTCTTGAAATTTATATAAATCCAAGGTTTTGTTTAAAGGTTGTGAGTCGTTATCAATATTATCATTAAGTTTAACATCTGGTTCCAGTAAAATATTTGCTTTGGGATTTAAATGGTCCTGTTTCTTTTCTTTATCATATTTATTAAATGGAGTCTAAAAATTAAAATAATTTTCTTGGTGTATACTTTAATTTACACTAAATGAGATCAAGACTTACCTCTACGTTATTTTTACTTTCAGATAATGTTGATTCATCTATTTTATTTTCTTGACATTAAAAAAAAAGTGAGTTGTTATAGTTTGCAAGTAGTTACCAATTTTTTCTTTAAGGTTAACGTTCGATAAGATCTTTACATTGGGCTCTAAAAGCTCAGTTTTTTTTTTCGCATTGTGTTTCGTTTTGCTAGGCGGCCCAAAATAAGATTTTCCCATCTTATTTGCATTTGAATAATCTTTTTCTAAAAATTTAAGAAATAAATAAGAATAGAACAAAAAATAATTTATTCCACCAACGATTGCCAATAAAAAACATAGTTTATAAAAGCGCTCCGAAGTTTATAATAAAATGGCATTTTTAATTTATTAATTCATTTATAATAAATATTTTGTAAAAATTTTAAATAATTAGACGTGTGTAAGTAATATTAACTACTTTGCCACATAACTGATTTTTGCATAAATTAAAAAACACTTGAGGTACTTACTTTTATTATTTTCGTCCAACGCGTTCCAAAAATTTTTTCGATCTATTTTCCATAGGTACCTAATATTTATACTTGCGCCTAAAATCACTATTTTACGTCCGCCCTTACTATTCACAAGAATTAAAATAGCAACCGCTGAAACAAAACTGTTAAATTCGAGGTGAAATATAAAAACCGGGGAGTACCTAAAAGATTCGGCAAACAATACGAGACCCAGCGTTGTGGCAACATCGCTGGGTCTCATATTGTTTGCTGAGTGTGCCATGTATAACTGGCGGGACTCGCATGTCCTCTTGACTTGTAAGTGGGACTCGCACGGTATGCTCCGTATAGATTTATTAAACTAAAAGATTTTTCTTACCCCTCTCTGGGGCCCATAAAAGTTCATATTATATTGTTTATTTTTCTATAATAAAAATCTAATTATACACTTTGGTTATGGTGGGTCTCGGGTGGTCTGCTGGATATATCGGAACTCGCATGGTGCGTTGCTCGCGTATATATATATATATATATATATATATATATATATATATATATATATATATATATATATATATATATATATATATATATATATATATATATATATAGGTTTTACAGCGCTCGAAACTTGACCAGATGCTCGAATGCTCACAGGGATACAATAAAAAAAAGTTAATCTTACTTTTCTATCTATATAAATTTCTTATTCGTACAATTTATTATAATTTTAACATTCTTATGCTATTATTAATGTATTTTTGGCCTTTCTCCCCACTATAAAACTTATAACCGTAAGCATAAATATAGAAAAGGCCCAAGAAGTAGTTTGAGGACAAATTCGCCGGTCCAGAAGAAGCATGACGCAACCGCAAAATACAAAATTCTTAAGAAGAACAAAAAAAAAACGATTTTTGATATCAAAATTATAAAGTATGATCAAAATTAGCCATCCACCACACCGTGACCAGGATCTCGAAATATAAGCGTTTTTTGGGGTGTGCCGCTTGTCTATGAAGTAACATAACTTTTTTCCTATTGTATATTTTGACTTAAAATTTTCCAAAAAACTTCTTCATGAATCATATTTTATAGCTGTGTTGGTAAAATTATAAACTAAAAAGTTTGTCACTCAACTTTTTTGTTGCTAAACATGAAACTAACGAAATATGCATGACAAAATTTTTAAAAATTAACAACTCCTTTTATAATGTGTTTTGAACATTTTATACAAATTTCATTGTTATCTAAATACCTCAAAGATGACACAGTAAAAGTTTCAAAACGAAATATTTACAGCGACGAATGATACAGCGAGGTAAATTTGAAAAATCATAAAAATTAATTTTTGGCATTTTTGTATAAAATTTGACTTTTGAACATGTTCCACCAACTCTAGATAAAAATAAACTTCATATTCGGATTCAGCGACCTCGAAAACATAAAAAATGACCAACATTCGTCACTCACCTTAAATTTGATTTTTGTGGTCGGCATAAGGTAATTTTAATTAGTATTGTTTTTATTGTATTCCTATGAGAATAAGAGAATCTGGTCAAGTTTGGAGCGCTGTAAAACCTAGATAATAAATAAAATTAAACAACTTTATAGTGAAAAATGTTCATCGAAAAATCCTCTACAAAATAGCTAATATGTTATTGTATTGTGAAATGAACGGAAAAAAGTTATAACCTCCAAAAGGAAACTTCTTACAAAATTTTCTCTTATTTTTGTTTATAACTTTTTTGTTGGTCACTTGACGATAAAAAGTAATAGATGTAAAATTGTAGAAAACTTAATTTGCTACATTTTATGTGTAACTAAATTTTCTGTAGGATTGCCAGTTTAGGAGATACAGCGCGAAAGCCCTTTGCAGCCCTTTTTCCAATATGGTGGCCGGGGGACAAGGGTAGCGATCCCAAAAACTTGAACTTAAGCTTCTACTGAACCCCCCTATACATTAAAAAAATAAAATTGACTCCTCTAAGAAATGCACACTAAATGTAACATTTCAATGGATTATACCGAAATTCATAAAATTATCACTTTTTAAAACTCCCGGAAAACGTTCTAGGTAAAACTACCAAATGACTGGACTCGAACCGACTACTTTTTTTTCATTTCTGTATATTTTAGTTTCTTTATATTTTTAAACGTTCAGATATATTTTTGTAATTTGTCCAAGTGCTCCGAAAATTGAAATCTCGACTCGATTTGACTCGACTGGATTTCGACTCGAGAGCCTCCTTGACAACAGATAGACCTAGAAATAGTACTATCGGGGGATGGAGGGAGACAGATTTAAATCAAAACGAAACCGCAGATTTTCTTGTTTTGCTCCGAAAATTGTTATTATTTAATAACTTAAGGTATAAAGAAATCCAGCATCGCTTCGATTAATTTTTTTAGGCTAATCTCATCGTCATAAATTATTTTCTTTCATACTATTTTTCAAGTTTGTAATTTATTGTAGAAAATGCCAAAAATTTGTGATTTTTCGAAATTTTTTTCAAAAAACTACTAAATGAATTGCAGTTCCACAAAAACCTATATCTATAAAATTTCAAGCAGGTATATGTAAGAATATTTTGATAGGTTTGTATCTTCTTGAAAACAAAGTTTAAAGTTTAAACAAAGTTTCCTATGCACCGCGTGCCCGTATCGCCGTACCTGCTATATACATTTACAGCGCAATGTACAACCGCATATTCGAAATATTTCGTCAATGTGTTCAGCGAGTTAGAAACTATTTTTCCTTGGATCAAAATATTCTTACTTGTACTTTAAGGTTTAAAGATTATAACGATTTTTGTTGAATTTCACTTGATGTAGTAGTTTGTTAAAAAAATTTTGAAAATCACCAATTAAGGCATTTTGTCAACAACAAATTACGAAGAACTCGAAAAGGAAGCATTTTTAAAGAAAACTCAAGAGATAAAAGTACGTAGGTACCTTAGATTAACGAAGCCGGTTTCGTTATCCAATCGATTCGGGAAATTGGTTTTTATATTTGTTAATAACAATTTGCGATTCTCTTTAGAAAAATTAACAAGAAAAAAATGCAAAAAAATAGTCCGTATATTTCTAAGAGTGTTTTAGGCGTAAACCGCATATTACTCCAGGGTAATAAGCTAGATATAGACCATGTTCGCGACACTCAAAGATCCAGGTAGCTGACTACTTTTAAGTTATTGTAGACCTATAGGAAGAAAACCTACCCGTGTCCTGTCTTAGAGTTCGCGTCCGTTTTTTTAATTAATAACAATTTAGTGCAAAAATCGCGATTTCTTCGATTTTTGCACCTTGTTTTGCACCATTGTGAAATTAGAAATGATGTTTCATACAAATACTTTGGAGTTAGGTACAGTTACTAAAGAGGGCTCTAGTAAAAATGAAATTTATAAACGAATTAAACAAGGTAACCAGATAACAAATCAATAAAATTCCAGGCTGTGTAACACACAAATTAGACCAGATACAAAAATCAGAATATACAAGACCACACAGAAAAAACATCGCAACTTATGGAGCTAAGGCATGGCAAATGAAAAAAGCTACTTTCAATGTTTCTCCTTCGCAGTTGTCACATCAAGCAATGATACTTGATCTGAGGTAGTTGAAGCTGGCTATTAACAAGTACCTAGTTCATTCATTCATTCGTTAAAGATTACAATCCCTAGGGATTACAGCTAACACTTTGGAGTTCAAAATCCTATTGTTGGGTGAGGTAAATTACTCCTCTGTCATTAGAGCTTGCTGTGTGTCTTTGTTGCTGTCGTGACTCTTGGTCAGTGGTTACTTAGCTTAATAATGTGGGATCTGTCTGTGACCATTATTTTTTCTTCTTGTATTTATTAATTGTAAGATAAATTTTAATGCTTTCCAACTCAAATATTTGCAGATCTAGCAGTTGCAATTCATTGCTGTTGTGTGTAGTGGTACCATAAACCCTACCTTAAATATTTTTCTACCAGCTATCGTTACACGTTCTAAGGCAATCCTTACGACAAATTCACCATAAATATTGAATAAGTCAGGTGACAAAACGCATCCGCATCTAAACTCTCTCTCTCTCTCTCTCTCTCTCTCTCTCTCTCTCTCTCTCTCTCTCTCTCTCTCTCTCTCTCTCTCTCTCTCTCTCTCTCTCTCTCTCTCTCTCTCTCTCTCTCTCTCTCTCTCTCTCTCTCTCTCTCTCTTTCTCTCTCTCTGCTCTGAATATGCTTGAGAAACTCTGATCTAGTCGTACTCTCGCCATATTGGACTGGTATTGATTTTTAATTACCAGCTGTATCGGTACATCAATCTCCATTAAAATGGACCAAGGACTTATCCAGCTTAGGGATGGCGGTTGTTGGCAAAACACCGGTTTTCGGTTATACCGGTTTTTTTACCTACAGTTTAACCTACCGGTTATAACTGGTCAAAAAAAAGAATGTGTGTGTACTTTGTACGCACGTAAGAAGTTATACTTCTATTATAATATAATCTCAACGAAATAAATATACCTACTTAACAGTTACAATACAAAAAATTAACAATAATTACCAAAAAATGAACCAAAACTTAACAATGCCAAATATTAAAAAAAAAAGAAAAAAGTATGAATCTTCCGGGATTTGAACCCGCAATCTCGCGATTTTTTGATCTCTGGTCCAATGCTCTACCAACAAGGCCATCAAGCCGCATGCTACTTACCTTTCAGATATACATAATTATACATCACGGTGACAAGTGGAATATGAAAATATATGTTTTATTATTTTACGCCCAAGGAAGACAAATCCAAAGACACAAAATTATAATAAAAAACCTTTTAAAACACCTTTTTCAAATTGCGCAAGTTGTATTATTAATATTAATGTTAATATATGAAATATAAATATTTTGTCGTTTCACAATTTGACAATTCACTTTTAACTCCAGTGCCTTTAAAATTTTAAAACACTAGTGCCTTAAAGTAGCATTTTTAACGCTCCTATGGCGTCCTAAAAATTGCATTTTTATCACGTTTGTATAAAAATATATTTAAAAACACTAATATATTCTTTCCACACCTTTTCTGGACTGATACATACATAAATTAAAACATTTTGAAGTATAACTTCAAAAATATAATATTAAAACTATTTAAAAAGGCAGTATAACTATTAACTAACCTTTGTTGTTTCTCTTCCCACAAATTTTAAAACGCAACAACCATACATAACATAGGTAACATACATAACATAGGTTACATTTACATTGCGCTTCAGTTTGCGATACTCCATTCGAATGGATATCAGTCCATATCAGTATAGCAATCAGTCATCAGTGTTGTGAAATCGGTTTCAGTCAGCTTAAAATTTCTCATTTTCGCGCGATGGGCGAAAAATTTTCACATTTTTTCTCTGAATTCAGTATTTTTCCACTTCCTGGTTTTTTACCGGTTATTACTTTAAAAAGTAAAAACCGGTTATAACCGTGACAAAAAACAACCGGAAAAAGCAATTATCGCAGAAGAAAAAAACCGGTTTTAGGTTATAACCGGTAGGTTTTTCCCGTTCCTAAATCCAGCTCACACAATCGCAGGTCTTCTGGTTCTGGGAGTTAACAAAGGATATTATCGTAAGTACTTGAAATTTTCTCTTCTTTGAGTTGTCGCTGATTCAGGATTGCTGTTTACCTTTTTAGTTTACAAACTCGCTTATTCCTGCGGTATTCGATAATGTATATAAGCTTTTAATATGTCTTAGATCATAATATGCAAGAAGGATTTGCTGTGTAATTAGTGGTAGTATTTACATATCCTAGTAGTTCCTGTTTTGTATAGTGGAATATAAAGTGCGGTACACATTTGTCACTTATGCCTGGTTTGGTTGCACCAACAAATCTCCAGCTTAGCCCGGCACAGCATAAAAATAGAGCTGATTTAACTATCACTTACGTTGCACCATGATTTTCGATTCTTATCTGTACAATCCACGTCGCAATCCGTTGTGGCAAGCTGAACCTTAATCTAAGACTAAATGGTACAAGGCCTATGTTTCGGAAGCTGAGCTTAAGGTACGTCTTAAGGTTAAAATCTGTTGTTGCAACCAAAAAATGTTTCCTGGTAATGTGTTAGGTCTGGTTTTGTTTCTCTTTAGCTATTAAATTGCGTCTTTCTAATTTAGAGAGCAAGACAGTTGCTTAGGGTAGTGGGAAACAATAGATTTTTTACTGGATTCTCGTTATTTCTACATAAAACACTACAATAGTTTACTGGTCTTTACATTACTCATAACTTACTTTTACGTAACGAATCCAAATCTGCAAGAAAAACTAGGGGTTTCCATTTGAGATTTTAAAGTTACCCCCCACCCCACCTCCAGCGGGTGTAGTGGGGGTTGGTGTTTGGTGTCATTAGATAGATTTTTGAAAATGATTGACAAAAATGACCCTCCAACCCACCCTCTGGAGACGGGGTGGGGGGTAAATTTAAAATCTTAAATAGCAACCCCACTTTTTATTGCAGATTCGAATTCGTCATGAAAAATTAAGCAACATTTATTCAAAACATTTTTTAAAACTGCTGATAGATGGCGCTAATAAATCGTATTTTTCCAATTAAAGCGCCATCTATCAACAATTCTAAAAAATGTTTCGAATAAATGTTGCTTAATTTTTCATGACGAATCCGAATCTGTAATAAAAAGTGGGGGTTGCTATTTAAGATTTTAAAGTTACCCTCCATCCCACCTCCAGGGGGTGGGTTGGAGGGTCATGTTTAGTGTTATTCGATAGGTTTTCGAAAAGTATTGAAAACTTTTTTTTTGGTTTCTCATTTGGAAGTGTATTTCTCGAGAAATTAGACCGTTTCTATAATTTACCTATGATATCAGGATAAATCGTTTTTCTCAATTATAGCGCCATCTATCCACAGTTCGAAAAAATGTCTTGAATAAAAGTTGCTTACTTTTACGTAACGAATCCAAATCTGCAAGAAAAACTAGGGATTTCCATTTGAGATTTTATATAGGGTGTCCCAAAAGTAGTGGTACGGTCGAATATTTCGCGAACTAAACATCGGATCGAAAAACTGAAAAATACGTGTTCAATCATTTTCAAAAATCTATCTAATGACACCAAACACCAACCCCCACTACACCCGCTGGAGGTGGGGTGGGGGGTAACTTTAAAATCTCAAATGGAAACCCCTAGTTTTTCTTGCAGATTTGGATTCGTTACGTAAAAGTAAGCAACTTTTATTCAAGACATTTTTTCGAACTGTGGAATAATTTAATAATAATTTCGCTATAATTGGGAAAAACAATTTATCCTGATACCATAGGTAAATTATAGAAACGGTCTAATATCTCGAGAAATACACTCCCAAATGAGAAACCAAAAAACAGGTTTTTAATATTTTTCGAAAACCTATCGACAAACACCAAAAATGACCCTCCAACCCACCCTCTGGAGACGGGGTGGGGGGTAAATTTAAAATCTTAAATAGCAACCCCACTTTTTATTGCAGATTCGAATTCGTCATGAAAAATTAAGCAACATTTATTCAAAACATTTTTTAAAACTGCTGATAGATGGCGCTAATAAATCATATTTTTCCAATTAAAGCGCCATCTATCAACAATTCTAAAAAATGTTTCGAATAAATGTTGCTTAATTTTTCATGACGAATCCGAATCTGTAATAAAAAGTGGGGGTTGCTATTTAATATTTTAAAGTTACCCTCCATCCCACCTCCAGGGGGTGGGTTGGAGGGTCATGTTTAGTGTTATTCGATAGGTTTTCGAAAAGTATTAAAAACTTTTTTTTTGGTTTCTCATTTGGAAGTGTATTTCTCGAGAAATTAGACCGTTTCTATAATTTACCTATGGTATCAGGATAAATCGTTTTTCTCAATTATAGCGCCATCTATCCACAGTTCGAAAAAATGTCTTGAATAAAAGTTGCTTACTTTTACGTAACGAATCCAAATCTGCAAGAAAAACTAGGGATTTCCATTTGAGATTTTAAAGTTACCCCTTCACCCCACCTCCAGGGGGTGTAGTGGGGGTTGGTGTTTGGTGTCATTGGATAGATTTTGAAAATGATTGAACACGTATTTTTCAGTTTTTCGATTCGATGTTTAGTTGGCGAAATATTCGACCGTTCCACTACTTTTGGGACACCCTGGTCAGATCTCATTTTACTGTATAAAGATATTTATTATATTCTATAGCACATAGAGCACAAACAAGTATATACAATCAAAACAAATATACCTACATAGAGCCAGACATAATAATGGTTCCATGACATCTCGTAACGTGACAATTCGTTACAGGACAAAATGGTAATGGACAATTCGTAACAGGGACAGTTGGTAACGGCGATACTTCGTAACGGCGACATTTCGTAACTATACAAATTAGTAACGGACAATTCGTCACGTCCAAATTGAATTATTCTGTTTATTTTTGTTAACGTGGAAACTAACTGTTATTATAGTTATAAATGAAATTATGTTTATCAATAACGAATCAGTATCAGGATAAGGTAATTATAATCTTTCCTACAAAAAAGTTTACTTAGAAATTTGGGAATGTCTAAAGACGGTTGTCTCCTTAAAGATTTCACTAATTTTTTTATTATCCCTTTGTCTAGGTATATGCAAATTTAAGGAAAAATAAAAGGGATACACTTTTAAAAATATTGTTAAAAGTGTGTATGTACTTAAATATTTGTTTGTGTTTAAAGACTTTTTAATATCTTCTGAAACACGAAATATGAAATGTGTTAATAGTTATTTATGATATAAGTGTTAAAAGTACACGTTTAAGGTACGCATGTGAAAGTTTGCAGAATGAGCGAAGCGAGTTCTGCAATTCACATGAGTGCCTTAAAAATGTACTTTTTAACACGCATAACATACAATATTTTTTCTACAAACGTAATTACAGGACAATATCTACAAAAACTTTTACTTGAACTTGACTGACATTCCATTTTTATATTTTTTTGACATTACATCAAAATTGCCTATACGGTCAATACGAACTGCAGTGCCATAAAATTTTTAAAGCACTAGTGCCTTAAAGTAGCATTTTTAACGCTCGTATGGAGTTCTAAAAATTGCATTTTTAACACGGTTGTAGAAAAACATGTTTATCCCGGTACCGATTCGTTAAATCGATAAACATAATTAAAACTGCAATAACCGTTTTGTAGTTTCCATTTCCATGTTAACACAAAAATAAACAGAATAATTCAATTTTGAAGTTACGAATTGTCCGTTACGAATTTGTATAGTTACGAACTGTCGCCGTTACGAAGTGTCACCGTTACGAACTGTCGCTGTTACGATTTGTCTGTTACCATTTGTCCTGTTACGAATTGTCGCGTTACGAGATGTCTGATATAACACGAGTAGGAAGTCTATAAAATACTAATATCTAAAAACAACTTCTTATATTCTTAGACTCTAATGGTAAACAATTTTTTAACAATATTTTGTACTTTTTTTAACTTATAGACATAACTCAATAATTCTTCTGGTAGGATATTTTACTTTTTATACTAACAAAAAATAAATTAATTGTAAGGTTTGGGTATTAGAATCATACAATCAATACATTTTACACAATAAGAAAATGGCAATCATAAAATGCAAAGCAATAAAGCTTATCACAAATTTTCATCTCATTGTTATACAGAACCTATTAGTCCATGTGGTGAGATTGCTCCCGTCTGAAAAAATTTCTGATTCGGTTTCTTTGTGGATTCCTATTCAAAAATGTCCCTTTAAACAAATCTGAAGGGTGCCGGGCGGAATTGTTGGGCAGAAATTGTTTAAACAATTTTTTAAACAAATACAAAAGATCACCTTTGTTTGCCCAGGAACATATTTTTTTAGGTTGTTTGGGGTATTCCAAACAAGAAAGGCATCTTCTGATCTTTCTAAAAAATTGATAGTTTTCGAGTTCTAGGCGATTTAAAATCTGAAAATGCGAAAATACACATTTTCGAGGCTTAAAAACTCCTATTCAAATTAGTATTTTTAAGGTTGCCATGTACTTAGATTGTAGTTTAAAAATTCATTTACAAGATCATGAAATGTGATCTGGTCTAACTTCAATTTAGAACGTTGTTATTTATGTGTTAATTATGCATGTCTATCCGATTTTTTTGCCGGTGCGGCGCACTCTATTTCAACAGTCTGCTATTTTCCTTCGAAAAATTTTTTTTTTATTTTTTTACATTCTTTGGGTTATTCTAAATAAAAAAAGTTTCCTGTCATTTTTCTCAAAAGTTTTAAAGTTATAAGCGATTTAATATCCAAAAAATGTGAAAATATGCATTTTTGAATTTTAATCGCTTATAACTTTAAAACTATTAACTTTTCAGAAAAATGACAAGAAACTTTTTTTATTTATAATGTCCCAAAGAATCTAAAAAAATATTTTTCGACGGAAAATAGCAGATCGTTGAAATAGAGTGCGCCGCACCGGCAAAAAAATCTGACATGCATAATTAACAATTAAATAACAACGGTCTAAATTGAAGTTAGACCCGATCACTTTTCGGGATCTTGAAAATGAATGTACTATATTAAATTATGAAATACTATATGAAAAAATACAGTTTAAGTATTTGGCAACCCCAAAAATACTAATTTAAATAGGAGTTTTTAAGCCTCGAAAATTCGTATTTTCGATAAACAATTTCTGCCCAAAAATTCGGCCCGCCACCCTTCAGATTTGTTTAAAGGGGACATTTTTGAATATGAATCCACAAAGAAACTGAATCAGAAATTTTTTCAGACGGGAGCGGTCTCACCACATGGACTATATAAATTACAAACCAGGTTTAGAGATTCACTAGATCTATATACCTATACCTACTAATATATTCGATCTTATATTGGACGAGTTGTTAAAACGTCTAAAAAGAAAAATATGCCAAAGTGAGAACAAGTAATAAAGACATATTATTATGTAAATGACGCAGTCCCAGTAGCGGATAACAATATACAAACGATATATTATAATATCAAATCAATATCAAAGCTAAGGAATTCAATACGAAAATTTCGTCACGAAAACAATGAGTCTAGGTTATTCAAAAAGTCTATAAGATTAGTTACAACTTTAGATCAAAAACCATATAATAAAGAATTATATTTTAAATCATACAGAACAAGTAAAAACTTCGTTTGTATAATGGTACAAAAAGTTTATTGAAAAACTAGTAAAAAGTCATCCAAAAGGATTCGCAAAATGTTTTCGATTTAGATCAGATCATCTTCAGTGCCTAAAACGAAGTATTTCCACGTTAGAATCAATGCAAAAAGTGGACATACTTCATTCTAGGCACTGAAGATGATCTGATCTAGATCGAAAACTTTTTGCGAATCCTTTTGGATGAATTTTTAATAGTTTTTCAATAAACTTTTTATATCATTATACAAACGAAGTTTTTACTTGTTCTGTATGATTATTAATTATGGTATACAGCCAACTACTGGGTATTTCTCATTGATTTTTTTAATTATATTTTAATCTCTTGTAATAAGATATTACATGACATCGAGACCTGGTCTCTGAACGCTGATATGATCAATCGCCTAGAAGCGTTTGAGATGTGGTTACATATAATGCATCGAATATCCTCGACCGAGATTCAGACCAACTAAGCTTTACTAAATAGAGAAAAGACGTTCGTGAGTTACCTAACATTATAAATATAAGAAAAATTGCATACCGAGGGCATCTTCTTAGAAGCGACCGGTAGAGAATCTTTTAGCTTATCATGATAGATAAAATCGGGGACTGCAGAGGAATTGGAAAGAAGCAGATCTCATGGCTCAAGATCATTCGCGATTGGACAGGAATGCGCAATGCCGAACAAATATTCCGATTTACTGAAGACAGTGAACAACTCGCTAATACAGGGTGTAACAAAAATACAGGTCATAAATTAAACCACATATTCTGGGACCAAAAATAGTTCGATTGAACCTAACTTACCTTAGTACAAATATGCCTACAAAAAAAGTTGTAGCCCTTTGAAGTTACAAAATGAAAATTGATTTTTTCCAATATATCGAAAACTATTATAGATTTTTTATCGAAAATGGCCATTTGACACTATTATGGCAGGAAGATCTTAAAGAGAAATTATAGTAAAATTTGTGCACCCCATAAAAAATTTATGGGGTTTTGTTCCCTTAAACCCCCCCAAACTTTTATGTACGCTCCAATTGAATTATTGTTGTGGTACCATGAGTTAAACACAATGTTTTTAAAGCTTTTTTGCCTCTTAGTATTTTTTTGATAAACCAGTCTTAATCGAGTTGCGGCTTCTTTTTTAATATATTTACATAAAAATTTTATGGGGGTTTTGTGCCCTTAAGTCCCCCAAATGTTTGTGTACGTTCCAATTAAACTATTATTGCGGTACCATTAGTTAAACACAATGTTTTTAAAACTTTTTTCCCTCTTAGTCTTTTTTTGATAAGACACTCTTATCGAGATATGGCTTCTTTTCTAATATAGTTCAAAATATATCTTAAACTGTAATTTATAAATAAATTTTCATTTAAACTACTAGGTCTCTTGTCAGTATACAAATATGTGGTGGATTTGACAAATATTCAAAATATCTCGATAAAAACTAGCTTTTCGAAAAAGTACTAAGAGGGAAAAAAGTTTTAAAAATAATGTGTTTAACTAGTGGTGCCACAATAATAATTTAATTGGAACGTACGCAAAAGTTTGGGGGGTTCAAGGGAACAAAACCCCCATAAAATCTTTATGGGGTTCACAAATTTTACTATAATTTCTCTTTAAGATGTTCCTGCCATAAGAATACCAGATGATCATTTTTATTAAAAAATCTGTGATAGTTTTCGATATATTATCGGAAAAAATCGATTTTCATTTTGTAACTTTAACTTTTTTTGTATGCATATGTGTACTAAGGTAAGTTAGGTTCAATCGAACTATTTTTGGTCCCAGAATATGTGATTTAATTTATGACCTGTATTTTTGTTACACCCTGTATAATTGCCACCGTTACAGAGTTCTAATATGACACCGAAAGGAAAAAAAGAAAAGTTAGATGAGAAACACTTGCATGGAAGACTACATGCAATGAAAGGAAAAATTGAATAAAAACGCGTTATTCGAATGAAATAAATAAAATAGAATAATCTCCGACATATCATCAATAAGAAAAAATCAAGTTGACCTGAAGCAAACGAAATGATAATAAAAAAACAGTAAAATCCTTTATAAAAGGTATATATTTAAAATCCCTAAAAAGGGCTACATCACGATCATATAACTAGTTTTCGATTGGTTTACCAATCATCATCAGTGCTTACCTAAAATGAATATAACCTGGTAAAATAATGCAAAGATTTTGAAATTTTGACTACGGTTAAGAAAAGTTGTAGGTTATACTCACGTGAAATTTACATGCTCACCACCACGATATAATTTTATAAAAATATGTGAGTTAAAGCCCTGTAAAAGTAATCCGTCAAGGAAACATCGATTGAAAATACTGACTTAAGCATGGATGTTTAAAATATTTTACTAATATGCCTCAGTAAAATATTTTGAACATCCATGCTTAAGTTAGCATTTTCAACCGATGTTTCCTTGACGGATTACTTGTACAGGGCTTTGACCCACATATTTTTATAAAGTTATATCTTGGTGGTGAGCATGTCAATTTCACGTGTGTATACCCTACAACTTTTCTTAAACGTAATCAAAATTTAAAAATCTTTGCTTTATTTTACCAGGTTATATTCATTTTAGGTAAGCACTGATGATGATTGGTAAAATAATCGAAAACTAGTTATGTGATCGTGATGTAGCCCTTTTTAGGGATTTTAAATATATACCTTTTATAAAGGAGTTTACCGTTTTTTGTACTACATGATATACAGCGAACTACAGGAAAACTTTTTCCTTGTGGAAATGATAATCTTTCAAGATTAAGAGGAACGTTGTTATTCTACTAGAGGAGAGCAACTAACCAAAACAGATTACCCGGAGAAAATATAATGAAACACAGTTTTGCCGAACTGATCTTACCTGTAGAAGTAGGGGAAAAAGAAAAGTTAAAATAATATGAAAAGCTCCTATAATTAAATAATATGTAGGAGCGAAACAGGGGCTCTTAAAAGTCAAAAGCAGAGCTCAACATTGATCTATTTTTAAAAAGGTACTGTAAATATTTAATATCTGTAACAATCACCATTATTTTGTCTTTATTGTCTTGAAGGTTTATATTTTGTTAATATAATAAAATACATTTAAATCCCACCAATATAAATACATATGCTTGGTAACTTATAACTGATCTTACGAATGGAAGGTCATATATCTAATTAATATCGATGTAAATATATAAATCTGAGATCCCATAGAACGTGTCGTGGTAGGTAAAGAGAAATAGAAAATACGTAATAGAAAAAGATAAAAAATAAAGACAGCAATCAACGTAACGTGAAATATAATTATTTCACTAAAAATTTGTGCTTTACGATACTTGGGCTAGGATGGGACTCTCTATTTATGACCGGCATGGATCGGTGGAAGAGAAATGAACGCAGTTCAAAGGAAGTCATAAGCTGATACAGAACAGGTACGTACCTATCCAACCCTTCCGACTCGGTTAGAGACTGGTACGGCCAGTGCCGTGGTCATTTTACTATGGAGTGGTCTAAAGACGTTGTGTTGGAATTTTTATGATTATATGAATTAACTAACTTATTAAAATTCTTCCGCCAGCACTGGTGGTGGGCATTAATTTCAGAGTAACGCGGGGCGTGAATTGTGGTCTCTTTTCATTTGACTATTATCCATGTTCTACTTCTCTTTGCCGACGTGAATTGACGAAGAGTGACACGCCACATTCCATGGGATTCCGTCTTAATACAAACACAAATAATATGAATAGTGATGGTGAGAAATTCTCCTAAAATGTGCTATGTAATATGTAAACGTGTGTCATTCAAAAATATAATATTTTCGTTGATCTTGAAGTCTCTTGGATAATAAGTACAGTATACGGGAACTTTAGGTAGATCTGGTTCACGTTTCCATTTTTGAGGTACGTCTGTCTGGCACCTGTTGGAGTTTATTCTATTGATTTGAACAAGTAGCATGAGAATATCATCCCGAGGATCTGAAAGAGGTTATATAGATTAAGTAAAGATTGTTGACTGTTTAACATTATATTTCAAATTTGAAATAGATAAACTTATTTTATAAACAATTGGTTAAACATGACATTCCGCAACTTTCTTTATGATCTATTTTCTATCCCAAAGAAATCCAAGTGATTGCAATTTTAAGTAGTCTCCTATTTGTTAGCTAATATCTTCGGATGGAGGAGCTACGAGCCCTAACAACTATGATGTTATTTTACGGTTTAATTGTACAAGGTGTTTCATTGGGAATAGTCCATAACGTTACTGGAGAAACCTTAGCAAAACATAAGAAGGATAAACCCAAAACACTTTTCTGATATTAGTTGTGCTATTAGTTGCCTGTCACCTCTTATAACACAATGACCTAATTAATTAACCCACTTACCACCTGTGGGAGTCATATGTTGCCCTAAAGCCACATCCATAGGAATTTTATCCATCCTTTGGATTTTAGGATGTTTAATTTATATAAGACTTTTAGTCTATTTGTAAAAGGTTTCAACCTTTGTATTTTTGAGTGGCTCACCATGTGCTTGTAACACTGATGATGCTCTTGTTACAGAGCGAAAACGTTTTGTTTATATGTTTGTAGCCCTATAGATGCTTTTTAAACTAATATACCTTTTACCAGGAGAAACATTTTTTATTAAATTTTACTTCTTTTATTACAAATATTCTAAAATGATTTTAGCCCATTGTTTTAACACCTTCCAATATTTTTTGTTCAAACTTGACAGTTTACCTACATATTATGTTACGATACTTTATTAAAACATAAATACAATAAATACTTTCTTTTCCCCTCATTATCTACGCCACTGTCGGAATAACGACACAAACATATAAAGAATATAAAAGAGTACGAAATGAGTTAAACTCAATAGTAAGAAGAAAGCAAACAACAATGGTAAGCATTTTTAAAAGATATGGAGCACGACTTCTATAGGATGCAAAAGAAATGTGTAAATAGCAGAATTCAAAGAGTAGATATGAAAGAATTGATAGAAGTAAAACATATTGATACAAATACATGGACAACCTACCTAAAAAAAAACTTGTATCAAACACCCAATCACGCAGAACTGAAAACACCAGGATACAGAAATTAAAGAGAAAGATATAACGAACACATTAAAAAAGATGAAAAATCGACAAGCACTTGGGAAAGATGGAATAGCTAATGATCTTTTAAAATACGAAGGAGAGAGACTTCAAAAAGTCGTAATAAGTAAAATAATAAATTCAGGAAGAATTCCAGAAGAATGGAGAACCAATCAAATGCTAGCGTTATTCAAGAGAGGTGATAGGCAGACCCCAGTATTTATAGAGGGATTTTACTAAGCACAATATTGAAGATCACAGTAAAAATACTAATGGCGGAGAAAATAATGGCGTGCATAAATATATCGGACGAATAACAATGATTTGGAAGTGGAAGATCATGTCTTGTAACGACGCAATTTTTATGAGTGCAGATAAGGCAAATAACGGAGAAATTATTAGAATAAGTATAATAAGCCAGCCTTTTTCTGTTTCATAGATCTAGAGAAAATATTCCATAGAATACAAAAATGTGATACACCTACTATATGACAAAAATTTACCACTGGATATCATAAAACTGATAAAAACGATTTATAAGTAAGAAATAAAATAGAAATAAAAGTCAATGGAATAATAACAGAACCCATAGAAGCAAACACAGGAATCCAGCAAGGAGATTCATTAATAGACTAGGAGCCGCTATGAGTGAAATTTCTTAATCATTTTAGGCACGACGGGACCCTATAACTTAAATAGTACGACCTAAAAGAAAACGTTTGAGCACTGTGCCGTCACTTTTCAGTGGCACATGCGTCTACAGTGGCGCATCAAACTTTCCACTTATGGACGGGATACATAAATTAAAAAATACCCTCCCTCATTACCAGAATTTAATTTTTTACATTTTTTTTAATTCTATGTGATTAAGACATAAGATTCATCGTAATTTTAACCCACCACCCCCTTCTCCCTGCCCCCACCATGAAAAACTATATTTTTCGATTTTATTTTTTTTTTCGGTGAGATGCAATCAATTTAAAAATTTCAAAAAGTGCACACGCATAGTTAAGGCTTTTATAAAACACGCCTATTTTTTATAGACCTGTAGGTTGAGTGTACATAACCTCAAAAAAATTGTAAAATTTTTTTTTGGAAAAAAGGATATAACTTTTTTTTGGGGATAGCTTATCAAACACTATATTTCTAATTTTTTTCAGATTTTTCTGTAACGCTAGTCACCTTCAAAAATCCAAAAAACGTGTTTGAACGTGTTTTTCTGATTTTTAAATATTCTAAAGGACTCAGTTACTTCAAGTTACATATAACCTATAAAAACAAAATTGATTTAATATTATGAAGTCTATAAAATAGGGAAATCCCCCAAAACCTCCCAAAAAACAGTTTTTCGGATTTTTGAAGTAGGGAAGCCTTACGGAAAAATCGGAAAAAAATTAAAAATATAGTGTTTCATAAAACACACAAGACTCAGAAAAGATTAGACTTGCAGCTATTTCTCAAAAATAGTTATAAGCTTTTTAAAAAAAAATCTTTTAATTTTTTGAGGTTATGTACACTCTACTTATGGGTCTATAAAAGATAGGCATGTTTTATAAAAGCCTCAGCCATGCGTGTAAATTTTTTGAAATTTCAAAATTGATTGCATCCTACCAAAAAAAAAAAATAAAAACGAAAAATGAAGTTTTTGATGGTGGGGGCAGGGGGAACGGGGTGGTGGTTACGCTGAATCCTATGTGTTAATCACCAGGGTTGTTTTGTTTTAAACATTTGTTTATGTTTAAAACAGTTTTTGTTTAAAACATGTTTAAAACACTTAAATTAAACAAGCGTTTTTTTCATTTTTTTTGTGAATAATACATAAATATGAAAAAAAAAATCTTATACACATTTATTTACAGACTTTGTAACAAACGTATTATTTATTTATTAATAATGGATAAATATTATTAATAACGACAACAAAAATTGGAAAACTTTAAAACATTTTGCATACAAGAGTTAATAAATTTCTCAAATTGTTTCAGTCTCATAGTAATCTTGTAATCTAAGTCATCAATTTTATCAGCCACATGATCACTTATAGAAATAAGCTCTTCAAAAATTGAAACCAACTTAGCAGCTTTGACATTGCCTAGCCGGTTACATAGTTTGGAATTGACTAAAGCGTATGATGAAAAGAGTTTTTTATGTTGGATGACCATAGAACGCCGCCATGCCAATGGTCTTACATTAGATGTTTAGAAAATATAAATGGTTTAAAGGGTACACACTTTGCCTAGTAATTAATAATAATTGGCAATGCTTCTGGATGTGAAGTGAAGTTTCTACATATTCCGTGCCAGTTTTTATTTGCTCTTGACTAAATTTATTTCCACTAAAACGATGAGCAAGCAAACTTGTCAAAAAATGAGCTAGGATTAAAGCCATTTTCATAAGCTTCTTGACTTTATTCGTATCATTTGCCAAAAATTCGCCATTTGCGTATTCAGTCTCGAATGCTTCCAGAAGTTCTAGCCATATCTCTGTAGTCTCTCCTTTAGTGCAAGTATTTGTTTGACTTTGTCTCAGTCTATTATTTACAAGCTTTATTATATCTTTATCAATACTTATTCCATTGTCTAGAGCAAATGTGAAATAATAATGGCCAGTTTTTCAACTAACTTTTTAAGCATTACAATAAAGTATTCCAACGAACAACCTAATGCAATACAAGAGCAGAATCACCAGCTTCTCGGAATTTTGAGCTAGAAAAATCTACATTTCTAAAATATTTGCAATTTTTTGACACTGTTCTTTATTCCTGGCACTTCTATATCGTGGGCAAGTAAGTTCAGAATATGGGCTGAACAGCCATAAAGTATTATATGTATCTGTGCTTCCTAATTCCTCAAACAGATCCTTCTTATTTTAAGAAATATGATTTAAACAACATTTTTTTCTATGATTTATTTGTTTAAAACATGTTATATAAAAACGAAAAAATAACATGTTTAAAACAAAAAAAAAAAACGTTTAAAACAAAAAAAAAACGTTTGTTTTGTATAAAATAAAAAACATGTTTTTTTTCAACCCTGTTAATCATAAAGAACTTAAAAAAATAAAAACAATTTAATTCTGTTAGTAAGGGAGGGTAACTTTTAATTTATTTATCCCCTCCATAAGTGGAAAGTTTGATGCGCCACTGTCGACGCGTGTGCCACTGAAAAGTGACGGCACAGTGTTCAAACGTTTTCTTTTAGGTTCTACTATTTAAGTTATAGGGTCCCATCGTGCCTAAAATGATTAAGAAATTTCACCTATAGCGGCTCTTAGTCTATAAGTCCTCTACTGTTTAACATAGTGTTGGATGCAATAATAAAAAAAAGTGAAAAAAAGAGGGTACAAAATGGGTGATAGAGAAAAGAAATGAATATGAAAATATCAGCTCAAAAAACAAAAAGCTTATTATACCCTATTCCACGAACATACGCCTGTTTTGGATTACTTCGACAACGAATATTTGACTGTGCAAAATAAGAAGAACGAAAGTAAATTGCAAATTACATTGTTGTTTATTGGAATAATTATTAGCGCCATTTACTTTCGTACTTCTTATGTTGCACAGTAAAATATTCGTTGTCTAATTAATCCAAAACAGGCGTATGTTCGTGGAATGGCCCATAATTGCGGAAAAACCAATAAGTTGCAAATTGGAATTAGACAATCAAATTATACAACAAGTGATGACTTTCAAATTATACAACAATATCCAAGAATAGGGATTTTCATTCACAGTCATTTGCTTCGACAGAAGCTTCTTGGCGGAAACTCGAAAAAATGACAATCGATGAAAAGCCCTATAGGTAAAAGACCAAATAATTAAAGCCAGTAGAACGGCCGGATGACTAAACGACACAATTTGGAAAAACAAACACCTAAGAGCGAAAACAAAGGCCCGAATATCAGTTATTAGGCCAGTTATAACTTGCACGGCCGAAATGAGACCTTCTTCTTCTTCTTTAAGTGCCATCTCCGCGAAGGCGGTTGGAAATTATCATAGCTATACGGACTTTGAAGACGGCTGCTCTGAAAAGTTCATTTGATGTATATCCGTACCATTCTCTCAGGTTGCGCAGCCACGATATTCTGCATCTCCCTATGCTTCTTTTTCCCTGCATACTTAATTGGAACAAGTTGTATCTTTCTCCACGTGTAATATGAAACAAGACCAGATACAAGCAAAACAAAAAGACATCTGGAGACTAACGAAATGAAGATTTTAAGAAGGATTGCAGGAAAAGGACTAAAAGACAAGGTAAGAAATGAAGAAGTCAGACGTATATTATATGAGATAGAACATATAAACACCTGAGTAAAGAACAGGAAAGAAGAGTGGAATCAACACATAAGCAGGATGTCTGAATCAATGATAGTAAGGATAGCCACGGGCAAGTCACCGTTAGGCAGAAGAAGTATAGAACGTCCAAGGAAAAGATGAAACCAAAATTTAGGGGCGGAATAAAAGGCGCCGTTGAATAAAAACAGGCAGTACTGCCTATATAAAGGAAGAAGAAAAAGAAGAAGAAGCAGGCCAAGAAGAAGAAGATAACGATTTCCGAAGTGGAAGTCTAAACGTCGAATTAATTGAATTTCCAATTTAAATAATTGTGGCTTATTTTCCAAGTAAAATGGTAAATTGCTTACGATGCCACAAGGAAATAGCTTCAGAAAAACACTAATTCTTTGTATAAACACTTACCATAAGGCATGCAACGACAACTCCAGCGGTGCCAATAACAACAGCATGTGCCTTGACATAATCTTTGGTAACATTAAGGCAACCTCTTTCGTAAATAGTGAATTCGTTATTGCCAAGGACACTGTTACAAGAGACTCGATTACCATTACTTGTCTGTTTACAACAAGATGTAGGAATATTATTCTGCCAATCCTTGTAGTCATAAATTCCGCAGCATTTCAGTCTAGAATAAAAAAACCAATTTAATTACATAAAATTAATATTATACGAGGTACCTATACTAAAAATATGAATTTCTCTCAAGAGTAAAGTACCTTTATTTTTCAAAATATTGAAAGTTCTTATTTAGAAAAGATATGTAGAATTAAAAACTCTGATTAAATATGCAATTAAACGCTTAAAATTAAACAAAATTCAAATGTTTCTAAAAATTATGAATCCAAACATCGTTATTATTTATTAAACAAATGATGTTATCCACAGAGAACGGCAGTTCTCACCAGTGGCGCACAACACCCCTACATGCGACACTATATATACACGAAATTTTCGATTTTCTAAACCTGACTGAATTTAAACTTGGGCCAAACCCCATCTTAAAGTTTAGGAAAAGACTCGTCCATTCATATGTCAACCATCAATTTTGGTCCAAGGGTGTGGATTTTACGGCCCTTCCCATTTAATGCCTGTTTTTCGTTCTCGTCCCCAAAACTCCCAAAAATTTCAAAAATTTAAGCCCGACCTTTGCGGCTTCTGATAGCACAGATAATTACCTTTCCAACGCATGTTAAATTTTGAAAATCGGTTATACCATTCAAAAGTTATCGAGCTCAGAAATATGACTCAATTTTTATTTAAAAAATGGAAAATGTTTGTGGATATGTATGTATGTATGTATGTATGTATGTGTGTGGAAAAGTTACACCGATCTGAATAATTTTTTCTGTGTTTCAAGAATGTGTGAGGGCCGATTCAGAACCGGTCTAATTTTTGACTTCTGACTACCCTTAAGCCAGCTAGAGGGCTAGGTAGATACAAAATAGCATATTTTTTGGGCGTATATATCTTAGGGTTAACAAAAGACAGGAAAACCGCAAATACACCAAATCAATAGGGTTGAGTTAATCTTTTAAATGGCGCATAAGCGATCAAGCTGAGACATACACACTGCTCACCATAGCCAAAAAACTGAAAAATTAAACTTTGAAAATTTTGGTTTTTCGACAATTACTCAAAATTTCAACCTACGAATTGCGCCAATAACTGAGCGTTTGTAGAAGGCCTCAGGACGCGTCTAACGGTGTATACCTCATATCTGGGAAAATTCGAATTTTTAAGTTATAGGCTTCATAAGTATGATCAAATCTATTTCTTATGGGAAAAACGGGTTTTCAAGCTCAATAATTCTTGTAATACGTTCAGTTATCACACTCGATCTTGGATGCATCAGATACTACTTGTCAATACGTTTCAAATTCATGTTTGGTGATCAACATCAGGTAAGCCGTTCAGAAGCTATAGAGCTCCAAATGTATAATTAGTCCAGGAACTGTAATTTTTCACTTAGCAATTTTTACAGAATGGATATATTTGTTTGAAAATTTGACAATAAGTAGTGGATAGTCCAAGGATCAAAATCTATATGATGCAGAAATACGCTTTTACCATGGGGTGTGACAACCAACCTCATCTCGAGGGTGGAAATTTTTTATTATATTTTGACCGCAAATGCTGGTAAAAATATTAATTATAAGCAAAAAATGTTCATTATAAATTTTTTTCATAAAATTAATAGTTTTCGATTTAGTGGTTATCGAAGCTGTTAGTTTTATATCGAATAAATTACCAGAGACCGGCAGTTCCCGCCAGTGGCTCAGAAATACACCCCCCTACACGCGACACTATTATTTTCACGAAATTTTCAATTTTCTAAATCTGACTGAATTGAAAATTGTGCCAACTCCCATCTTCAAGTTAAGAAAAAGACTCACCCATTCATATGTCAACCATCCATCTTATTCCAAGTTTGTCGATTTTACGGCCCTTCCTATTTAGGGTCTGTTTTTCGTTCTGGTCCCCAAAACTCCCAAAAACTTCGAAAATTTAAGTCCGACCTTTGCGGCTTCTAACAATACTGATCATTACCTTTCCAACTCATGTCTAATTTTGAACATTACCAGAGAACGGCAGTTCTCGCCAGTGGCGCACACCCACACCCCCCTACACGCGACACTATATTATACACGAAATTTTCGATTTTCTAAATCTGACTGAATTGAAAATTGGGCCAACTCCCATCTTAAAGTTCAGAAAAAGACTCACCGATTTATATGTCAATCATCGATTTTGGTCCAAGGGTGTAGATTTTACGGCCCTTCCTATTTAGGGTCTGTTTTTCGTTCTCGTCCCCAAAATTCCCAAAAATTTTAAAAATTAAGTCCAACCTTTGCGGCTTCTAATAGAACTGATCATTACCTTTCCAACGCATGTCTAATTTTGAAAATCGGTTATACCATTCAAAAGTTATAGAGCTTAGAAATGTGACTCAATTTTTATTTAAAAAAGAGAAAATGTTTGTGGATATGTATGTATGTGTGTTTAAAAGTTAAACCCATTTGATATTTTTTCTCTGTGTTTGAAGAGGGGGTCAGGGCCGATTTAGAACCGGTGTAGTTTGTGACTTTTGACCACCCATAAGCCAGCTATAGGACTTGGTAGGTACAAAACAGCATATTTTTTTGGGGTATATATCTTCGGTTCAAGAAGAGACAGGAAAACCGCAAATACACCAAATCCATAGAGTTGAGTTAAGCTTTTAAATGGTGTCTAAGCTGTCAGGATCAGACATACGCACGGCTCAGTATCGCCGAAAAACTGAAAAACTAAACTTTGAAAATTTTGGTTTTTCGACAATTACTCAACATTTCAACCTACGAATTGCGCCAATAACTTAGCGTTTGTAGAAGGACTCAAGACGAATCTAACGGTGTATACCTTATATCCGGGAAAGTTCGAATTTTTAGGTTATAGGCTTCATAAGTATGATAAAATCTATTTCCTGTGGGAAAAACGATTTCTTAAGATTAATAATTCCTGTAATAGCTTCAGTTATCATACTTGACCTTAGATCAATCAGATACTACTGGTCAATACGTTTCAAACTCATGTTTACTGATCAAAATCGGTTAAGCCGTTTAGAAGTTATTAAGCTATAAAAGTATAATCCAATTAACGATTATTCCCGAAATGGTTTATGTAGTTGTAGTGGTTACGACGCTAAATTTGATCTGGCAACGGGCAATCCGATTTCATTTACCGGCCATCTCAATATTTTTGTTTCAATCTATTTCGAATAGAAAAAAATCTAGTGTACATTCGATAGATACTAGATTATTTGGGATATAATGCAACAAAGGTGACCATTTATAAAGCTTGACGTGTAATAGGTAGTGTGACCAACTCCAATTCAGTCGAACTCGGGACAAAGCTGAAAAAAATACTTAAAATCCGGGACTTTTCAATGAAAATCGGGCCATGTTTTTCAAATATAGAACTTTAATATCATCATTTTATTGATAATTTAACATTTTTATGTTGACAATGATATTTTTGTTGGGATTAAGCAACAATTGATTGTAATTATAACTACATTTTTCTTAGTTTTTGACGTTTCGACTCCCAATCCGGAAATCGTTCTTAAAAAAGGAAATTTTTTATGTTGTACTAGTATTACAAAGAGCACTGAACGCTAGAATGCTGGAAAAAAGACCGGTTGGAAAGCCAAGAAAGGGCTGGGAAGACACAGTAAACAGCGACGCACAAGCACTTTTAGGAGTCCGTGTATGGAGAAGAGCAGCCACATACAAACAACAAGGGTGGAGGCAAAAAATAAAGGAGGCCAAGGCTCAATTTGGGCTGTAGCGTCGTAGAAGAAAAAAATTAGTACATATTACATTCCAGACATTGTCGACTTTTTTGCGTCCCACCAATTCAATTTAATGTGAATTCTTAAAAGAATAACGTATTCAAAATTTCAAAATAAAATTTTACCAAAACGTTGAAAATTCGGATGGCCCAGAAGCCTTGTCCGGGACAGCGGGACACGACTTCGTAATTCAACACTAGTAATAGGGGAACATTGCATTCAACTTCATACATTTAATTTATAAATAACTTTGAAAAACTCCTGATACAAGAATAAAAAACCGCTAAACGCCGTAAAAATGAGTGGCGCATAAAATATTCCAGCTACAAAAGATCTGATATGAATATTACGTGGCGCGAAAATGGATTTTCATTTGATGCAAAACAAAATTCTAGTTTTATTTTAAAAGATTTTTCCATAATATTTGCTAAATTTGAAGTAAACGCGCCACAAAAGAGTTTTAAAATGCAAACTGTATCAAAGTTACTCTTTTGTGGCGCGTTTACTTCAAATTTAGCAAATATTATGGAAAAATCTTTTAAAATAAAACTAGAATTTTGTTTTGCATCAAATGAAAATCCATTTTCGCGCCACGTAATATTCATATCAGATCTTTTGTAGCTGGAATATTTTATGCGCCACTCATTTTTACGGCGTTTAGCGGTTTTTTATTCTTGTTATTAATTTTACAAAAAAGAGTCATTCTTCATAAATAGCTCTGTATGCTCTAACTCCCAAGATGCAACCGTCAACTATCAAATATCAAATTTTATTAATTTTATTAGGCCGTCTCGAAAAAGACCGTTTCTATATCTCTTGTACCGTACAAAATGATGCGTGCAAGATGGCTTTGACAGAGAGTGCTGCCTACGCTATGAAATAAAATTTAATTTACGCCAAATATTTAATTTAATAACGCCAAATTTAATAAATAAATAATTCAATACTTCGTCCAACATCACACGTCGTTTTCCTTCTTAGTCCAGGGAGTATCTGTTTTGAGATGGACCGTTGAGAGGTGACTCATATTTTTGCAGAAACTGCTTGGAATTAACTCTTATAATAATAATTGAGTTATTCTCCCACTCAAAAAGGTCCGAAACATTGTTTAAATTACACTAGTTTACAACCAATTTGCGACTGGAATGCAAAAAGCTGTTTTTTCTTAATTTTTGCTCTCTGAATATGAATATGATGATAAAAAGTTCCTAACACGTAAGATTCTTGAGTTATGATTTTTTCAAAAAAAAATGAGTTACGATTTTTGAGTTATGAGTATATTACTAAATTTTTTTTAAACAGTCATTTGTAATATATCAGTGTTATTAATAAATTATCAAGTTAACGTTTTTCCTAAAAATTGTGCATAATTTGACAACACTGGGATATCTAATAGGTTTGTTCAAGCATCAGTTTTAAACGGTTTGAAACCATCAGCGAATCGTCGACCAGCGCGAGTAGAGGGGATAGCACTGGCAACTGTATTATGTTCTCTCACTGACCAACTATTTGCTGACGGTTTCTGACTAGTTTGACTGTTTGCTAGAACAAACCTAATGTCTACGAATAACACATTAACATTTAAATAAAGAATAAACCAAAGGTAATCCTTAATCAGCAAACCTACTCATTTAAACTTATTAGTTCTAAACCGTTTTAACGACTGTTACTTCTGCAAGACAAAAGTGTCTGGGTTTCCAAGGAAAGGCAAGCATAAAATTGAATATCCAGATATTATCTCAGCAATAAAACCGGTTTTCCATGGAGAAGATTTACCAGTTCCAGGCCCGACAAATTGGGAAGAAGATTTGGAAATGTATGGCGATAAAAGTAAACCCGATGATGTATCAGAAAAGAATGATTCTTACTTTCCCGAAAGCGACGAAAAATCACCTTATTCCATCCAACAAGCCCAATTACATGATTTAGTTCGAGACCTTCACTTGCCCAAAGGACATGCTTAACTCTAGGTTCTACATTACAATAATGGATTTTTTTTAAATGGAATTTACTAGCCAGTTAAAACTTATAATATTTAGGAACCGTAACCAGAAGCTATCCTAGTTTTTTACTACGCAGGATAAAATGTGTCTTTGTATTAATCCACATAGTGTTATGGGAAAATTGGGATAGGCAGAAAATTGTGTACAAAAGACTTACTATGATATTAGTTTCTAGTTCTGAACTTATGTGTATATAGTATAAAAGAATTTTTATAATAAACAGCAATATTTGATGCATTCTATAAAACTCAACATCTAACATTTCACCTGACAAGATAATGTATGCGTGGACCCCTGCGCAGAAATGCACGGCACCTTAAGAAGAAGATAACTCAAAATATATACGTGGTGGAAAATTTTAGTGTTTGAATTCGCATTCAGGACGCTTTAAACTCCCCGTTACAGCCATTTTAACATCAGTCGCAATTTTTTTTGGTTTTTTTGTTGACTAGTGTTATCAAAATGTCAAAAAATTAAGGAAAAATTCGATTTTTTTCTCCGTTTTTGGTTATAACTTTAAAAGTATTCACTTCCGAGAAAAGTTGCACAAACATAAAAGTTGCGTAATTAAATTTTCTATAATATAGGATTAGTTAAAGATTTACTAAATTTTGCAAAATAAATTTTGCAATCAAGCTTTCGCAAAAAAATGCATTTTTTCAAAATGCTGCAGGAGTGAAAATAAAGCAGATAGCCAGTTGAATTTTTTTTTGCTTATAAGAGGATACCGTATCTTTTATTTGCAATTTGCAAAATTAAAATCGATTAACTACGACGGCGTCAAATTTTTTTTAAATAAACATTTATGGTGCTAAGCGCAGGACAGCGGTGTTCGATTCACACAAGTTGATTTCCACCAAAATTTCTTCCAATCTTTATCTAATACTCTGGGCTAATTAGCAAAATACAAGGAAAAGTTATTTACCAGCAATTTTATTGCTGGAATCGAATCTTATTATTGTATGTATTGATAATATAGATATGCAAAGTCCGCAGATAGTGTGCTACTTTTTTTATAAACAAAATGGTGCCCGAAAATCGTGTTTTTTTTTCAATTTTTGCTCTATAACTCCCAAATATTTTAACTTTAGACCAAAAACACTCAAATAAAAATTTATCGAAATTAAATTCTGCATAGAGACGTGTTTTTTCCGATTTACTTCGACGAAAACTTTCCCCGGAAAAAGCGGGTTTTTCCAACAAAATCTTTAATTTTCAACTAAACTTTTAGATAAGTAGTTGTTAATCAATAATTAAATAACTTGGTAAAGTAAAAGCCCTTTTCGTATATATTATAACTCCAGAAGTCTATGAAAATTGAATGAACAATTTAGCAACAATTTAAATGTTAATTTAAAATTTACGGTCGCTATAATAACGACAATAATTATGACGTACAAGAATAACTATGATTTTTTCATAAAAAGTCACTATACCTATCTAATGTACTTTACAGAATTGAAATTGGACTATTTAAGCGGCCTCAGGAATATTTTAAAATTATAAACAATTTTTTGGTTTATAAACAAATAGAATATCGCGGGAAATATTAAACCAAATTAATTTGTGAAAACGGTATTCGAAAGACAGCAGCAGGACGCTTCTTCTAAAAGAAAAAACATTTAATTATGGCGAGTGGTTCCTGAGATACAATCGGTCAAAGTTGACCGGAATTTACGGCAAAGATATAAACAATAGGATCATAATTTTCAATTCATCACCTTTTTATTTTTGTCCTCTTTCTCCACACCAATTTTCATATCTTTAAAATCCTCATAACATATATTATTATAATCAAAACTATCGATAATACGTGTGAAAATTGCCAAAAATAGCAAAATTCCAATCAAAAATTAGGTTTGAGAAAATGTAACCCTCAAAGTTCAAAATCGTTATACGTTAACAAAATGCATTTTCTCGGCTTCCCATGAAGCAATTTTCTTCATTCTTTTTTTGTTCCCTAATAACTCAAGTAGAGCCATCGAACTAACACATTATTAAATGTCAAGCTTGCTTTTGTTTTGTTATAATAGATTAATTTATTTATAAGAACAGAAAATTACATATTTTTCCAGTTGTAGGCTTTTTAAACAAATTAAAATATTGTGTTATAATAAATAAATTAATTTATTATAACAAAACAAAAGCAAGTTTGACATTTAATAATGCCTTAGTTCGATGGCTCTACTCGAGTTACTTGTGAACAAAAAAAGAATGAAGGAAATTGCTCCATGGGAAGCCGAGAAAATGCATTTTTTTTAACGTATACCGATTTTGAACTTTGAGGGTTACATTTTCTCCAACCTAATTTTTGATTGGAATTTTGCTATTTTTGGCAATTTTCACACGTATTATCGATAGTTTTTATTATAATAATATATGTTATGAGGATTTTAAAGATATGAAAATTGGTGTGGAGAAAGAGGACAAAAATAAAAAGGTGATAGTTTAAAAATTATGATCCTATTGTTTATATCTTTGCCGTAAATTTCGGTCAAATTTGACCGATTGTATCTCAGGAACTACTTGTCATAATTAAACGTTTTTTCCTTTATAAGAAGCGTCCTGCCGCTGACTTTCGAATACCGTTTTCAAAATTTAATTTTGTTTAACATTTCCCGAGATATTCTATTTGTTTATAAGCCAAAAAATTGTTTATAACTTTAAAATATTCCTGAGGCCGCTTAAATAGTCCAATTTCAATTCTGTAAAGTACATTATATAGGTATAGTGTCTTTTTATGAAAAAATCATAGTTATTCTTATACATCATAATTACTGTTGTTATTATAGCGACCGTAAATTTTTATTTAACATTTCAATTGTTGCAAAACTGTTCATTCAATTTCTATCGGCTTCTGGAATTATAATATATACGGAAAGGGCTTTTACGCTACCAAGTTATTTAATTATTGATTAACAACTACTTATCTAAAAGTTTAGTTGTAAATTAAAGATTTTGTTGGAAAAACCCGCTTTTTCCGGAGAAAGTTTTCGTCGAAGTAAATCGGAAAAAACACGTCTCTATGCAGAATTTAATTGCGGTGAATTTTTATTTGGGTGTTTTTGGTCCAAAGTTAAAATCTTTGGAGGTATAGAGCAAAAATTGAAAAACACACGATTTTCGGGCGCCATTTTGTTTATAAAAAAAGTAGCACACTATCTGCGGACTTTGCATATCTATATTATTAATATATACAATCATAAGATTCGATTCCAGCAATAAAATTGCTGGTAAATAACTTTTCCCAAAAATGGCCTATTCTCCGATAATCAGCCCAGACTATAATATATTATTTTTTTACTCTATATTTTATTGTACTTTAATATTTTAATTCCACAAAAATCAAACTAATTTGATTATTGTTTGTGAAATATTGTTAAAACACTGGCATATGTTTAAAAATAATAAACTTTTATTCTCTAAGTTAAAATATATGAACAAAGAAAGTTTTTGCTAAAAGAAGTGTTATTTCAAAGGACAGAGTATGTGTTTTTATTTTGTAATAAACAAATTTATTTATTTAAAATGTTTCAGGACCAAAATTCAAAATTTTTTCACAATGTTGCATTGCCGAAAATAAAGCAGAAAGCACGGCGTCAGGAGTTTTTTTAAATAAAGAATAATTTTTGGTGCTACGCGCAGGACAGCGGATACGTTTGCTCTGATTGAGCATTCCATATAAAATTTATATCGAAATGTAATAAAAATTAATATGTATCAATCATTTTCAAAGGTCATTGTAATGCTCAATCAGAGCAAACGTATCCGCTGTCCTGCGCGTAGCACCAAAAATTAATGTTAGTTAAAAAAAAACTCCTGACGCCGTGGTTAATAACCGATTTTAATTTTGCAAGCTGTAAATAAAAGGTACATTATTATTTAAACAACGCTATTATTTAAACAATGTTCTGGACCCTTTTGAGTGGGAGCATAACTCAAGTATTATTATTTGAGTTATTTTCAAGCAATAACAAAATAAGAGTCAATTCTCAACATACAAATGTACCAATATTTTTACAGATGCGCCCTGGTCTATCTGGTTATGAATTGGTATTCAATAGGATGATACCCGAGAAGAGTACGAATCCATAACCAGAAGGGAATAAATGCGTCATGGAAATTCACAATTTCAGTGAAAGTTACATCCAATAACGCGCCTTCTAATCTGATCTCGAAAAGACGGTTCCTATATCTCTTGTACCGTACAAAATGATGCCTGCATTATGGCTTCGACAAAGAGCGCTGCCTACGAACGGTATGATGTAAAATACCAAATAAATAAAAATACTAGATAACTCTAACGTGTTTTTAGACCATTTAGGTAGATGTATAATAATAGAGGAACATATTTTGACGATCCATGAGATAAAATCAACAAAAGACGATCGAGGACGAAAGACATACCTTACTTTTCTATGTATAAATACAACGTTTCTACACTATATAATATTTAATTGTTATTACACATTATAAGACTAGTTATAATTATAATATATTATGTATATTACTTACCTAGTTTGAGTTTCGTCCCAGGCGTTTGTGATTTCTTTCATTTGTCCATAATCACGAAGAGAACTTTCCATTCCAAGTCTGATAGTCTGATCAATCTTTCCACGGAAAACGTATCCCAAAATTCCTCCAACAAGCATCGTGACGAATATTAGGAAAATTATGATAAAGTACTAAAAAGAAAAACACATATAAAAGTAAACGTTATGCCGGGGAGGTCGCTTAAATATGCAAAGCTCTAATATTGTTGTTCTTATTGTTAATAAAAATTCTAGTTTACCAAGTTTAAATAAAATAAACAGAAAGAAAACAGCATCGGGGATCCCGTTTTAATCCCTAGCTTCTATACAGGGTGTCCAGAAACTCTACCGATAAACGAAGATAGGAGATTTCTCACATAATTTTAAGATTAGTTAACTAAATTCTCCTAGTCCGAAAATTCATCCTAAGGGAGCCAGAGCTATTTGAAGATTCCGTCTTGTAATAAGTTTTTCTTAAGTACCTCCAGAACGCTTCTAGCTGGAAAAACGAAAATTGGTACGCGTATTTATCTTCGACGGTCAACGGTCGACGGCTAACGGTTATTTTATCGCATACCTTTTTTGTCTGTAATATTAAGGCATTTTTGACTCTGGATTAGTAAATTGTAAGGTCTTCTAGTACTAAAGCTACTCTTGCGTTAAGTCGATAGGATACACCGTTTTCTAGAAAAATCGATTTGAAGATTTTTTCTTTTTTTAAATAAAAAAAAAATCAAAAAAAAACATTCATAAAAACGAAAACTGATACGTTTATTTATATTTCAGAGATGAATGGATTTCATTAATTGCAGATTACTAGTACCGGTCATATGCATCCGTTTTGGGTCGGTAAACGGGTATTTTATCGCATAACTTTTTTGTCGTTAATTTTTAAGCATTTTCGACACTAGATTATTAAATAATGAAGTATTCTAGTACTAACAGTTACTCTTGCTTTTAGTTGGTAAAATAAACGTATTTAAAAAAAATATTTTTTTTTCAAATTCAAAAAGCGAAAAAGATTCCAATCGATTTTTCTAGAAAACGGTATATTCTACCGACTTGAAGCAAGAGTACCTTTTAGTACTAGAATACCTCACAATTTAATAATCCAGAGTCAAAAATGCTTCAAATGTAAAGATAAAAAAGTTATGGGATAAAATAATCGTTGCCCTACCCACAATGGACTCCTATGACCGGTACTAGAAATTCGCTATGGATGGAGTCGATTTATTTCTAATATGCGTACAGATTTTTGTTTATCTAGCTAGAAGCGTTCTGGAGGTATTTAAGAAAAACTAATTACAAGACGCCATCTTCAAGGAGCTCTAGCTCCCTAGGAAGCATTTTCGGACTAGGTGAATTGGGCTATATTGTCTTAAAATTATCTGAGGAATCTCCTGCCTTCGTTTGTCGGTAGAGTTTCTGGACACCCTGTATATATTTTTTTTTTTAATTTGAAGGAACTAGAAAATATATAGGATCGATGAGAAGAACTCTGGGCTGACTTGGAAGATGGTATATAGTAGAATTACCACCAGACAATGTGTTCTTTATGTTTTGATGAAAAGTTTTAACTTGATTTTCACAAAAATTTAAACCTTGTATACGCCCAACGAATGCATTTTAATTTGAAAAATATTATTAGCAGTAACCTGCTCAGGAACACAACAAAAGACATGTAAACAACCTAAACCAAAAATAAGTAGTAGATACAATAACACAAGGTCAAGAATATGTCAACCCCAAAAATTAAAAAGAAGAAAAAATTAGTAAAGAAAGTGAGACAAAGAATGGAAAATCATGTAGTATTATTTCTATATTTCTAACCGACCTAATTTTGTAACTTACTAGTTTGCAACTAATTAACTTTTACTTTTGTATATTTCTTACAATGTTATAATAATTACCAGAGAACGGCAGTTCTCGCCAGTGGCGCACACCCACACCCCCCTACACGCGACACTATATATACACGAAATTTTAGATTTTCTAAATCTGACCGAATTGAAAACTGGGCGGGCCAAATCCCATCTTAAAGCTCAGGAAAAGACTCACCCATTCCTATGTCAACCACACCTTTTGGTCCAGGATGTGGATTTTACGGCCCTTCCTATTTAGGGTCTGTTTTTAGTTTTTGTCCCCAAAACTCCCAAAAACTTCGAAAATTTAAGTCGGACCTTTACGGCTTCTAATAGTGCTGATCATTACCTTTCCAACGCATGTCTAATTTTGAAAATAGGTTATACCATTCAAAAGTTACTGAGCTCAGAAATATGACTCAAAATCTTTTTAAAAAAGTGAAAAAGTTAAACCGATCTGAATATTTTTTTCTGTGTTTAAAGAGGGGGTCTGAACCGATTCAGAACCGGTGTAGTTTGTGACTTCTGACCACCCATAAGCCAGCTATAGAAGTTGGTAAGTACGAAACGGCATATTTTTGGGGGTATATATCTTTGGTTAAAGAAGAGACAGGAGAACCGCAAATACACCAAATCAATGGTGTTGAGTTAAGCTTTTAAATGGTGTGTAAGACATGACGATCAGACATACACACAGCTCAGTATAGCAAAAAAACTGAAAAACTAAACTTTGAAAATTTTGGTTTTTCGACAATTACTCAAAATTTTCAAAATTACATACGAATTGCGCCAATAACTGATCGTTTGTAGAAGGAGTCTAGACGAATCTAACGGTGTATACCTCATATCCGGGAAAATTCGAATTTTTAAATTATAGGCTTCCTAACTATGATCAAATCTATTATCATTAAAAAACGGTTTTTCATGCTCAATAAATCCTGTAATAGCTTCAGTTATCATACTTGACCTTAGATGCATCAGATACTACTTGTCCATACGTTTCAAACTCATGTTTAGTGATCAAAATCAGTTAAGCCGTTTAGAAGGTATTAAGCTGCAGAAGTATAATCCAATTAACGATTATTTCCGAAATGGTTTATGTAGTTGTAGTGGTTACGACGCTAAATTTGATCTGCAACGGGCAATCCGAGTTCATTTACCGGCCATCCCAATATTTTTTTTACAATATATTTCGAATAGAAAAAAAATCTAGTGTACCTACATTCGATGGACACTAGATCATTTGGTAGGTAATGCGACAAAGGTGACAATTTATAAAGCTTAACGTGTAATCGAGAAACATTGCATTCAACTTCATACATTTAATTTATAAATAACTTTGAAAAACTCCTGATACAAGAATAAAAACCGCTAAACGCCGTAAAAATGAGTGGCGTATACAATATTCCAGCTACAAAAGATCTGGTATGAATATTACGTGGCGCGAAAATGTATTTTCATTTTGATGCAAAACAAAATTCTAGTTTTATTTTAAAAGATTTTTCCATAATATTTGCTAAATTTGAAGTAAACGCGGCACAAAAGAGTTTCAAAATTCAAACTGTATAAAAGTTACTCTTTTGTGGCGCGTACATTTTCGCGCCACGTAATATTCATATCAGACCTTTGTAGCTGGAATATTGTATGCGCCACTCATTTTTACGGCGTTTAGCGGTTTTATATTGTTGTATTCTATACGATATACTTTATTTATTTTCAACGAAATTTCTCCACGGCATGAATATTGTAATTTTTGGAAGTTCCTTTTTTGTAGGTAGATATTATTATTGTTAGATCATCCTCAAAAACTAAACAATGATTTCTTTCTTTTAGTGTCATGAGCATTTCACTTTTGTTAATGCAGCCATGGGCTGGTTTAAAGTTTTCGGAAATTTCATATAAGTAATACAAGCAAATGGACTTCATGTACTCTACGAGTAACTTTTTATCGATCGATATCCGACTTGGTCAAGCTCGATAATTATTCGAGCTCAACTTTTCAATACTCGATGATTGATATATCAAAATAATAATATTTCTGCGACTATAATGTGACACTTTCGATTACAGCTTTTCAATCAAATGTGATATAAGAACGGGAAGTATATTATTTTTTATTCTCATCTTGCTAAGGCACGTCGAATTCTAAATCAAGTCTACTATTAAGTGAAATTCCGTGTTAAATAAGTGTCCGAGGTTAAATTTCTCACCTTTAAAACCATCTTACGAGTATGCAGAGGAATATGTTACATATCAGATCATCATTTTCTAAGAGCTAAAGTATTCTTCCCGATAAGACACACAATAACGAAGACGAGAACAGACGAGAAATATAACTTAAAGAGTGTATATACTCGTATAGAGAGTATACATGAAAGTGTTAAATATCAAACGAGACTCGACAATTACATACTAAGCCCGAATAATCTAACAACAGAAGAGGTTTATATTAATATAGTATACAGCATAAAAGCAGCTGCAAAGGAAGCCCTTGGTATCAGAGAAATTAGAAAAAGTAACAAATACTGGTGGAATTCAGAAACAGAGAGACTAGTCAAGGAAAAAAAAAAGATACTATACCAAAAATGGCTTAACACAAAAAATGAAGAAGACTTCAACAGATATATAGAAAAGAAAAGAGAATCAAGACATAAAATCATTCAAAGTAAGAGAGAGAACTGGATTCGAAAGTGCCAAGAAATCGAAGCACACATAGGAGGACGAAAATGCAGTGAATCACGGAAATGTCTATACAAGATCAAGAATATCGAAACACGCAACGACAAACTACAATTAATACCAACAGATAAATGGGTCCAACATTATAAGGACTTATTAACTGAACAAAGGCCCGAATACTCACAACCAATAGAGACGGAAATACAAATTGTAGGGGAAGAAATAAATATAAACAGTGTAGCAGTTAAAAATGCAATTAACCTTCCGATGACCAACCTTTTTTGTTACACGGATGACCAAGGGGGGGGGGGGAATGACCCCAGGTCAAAAATGTCAAAAATGTCAAAAATGACAATTAAAAAAAATGAAGTTTTTTTTTATATATTTTTTTTTTATTTTTATGGCATGGACTTTATGTCATTCAGCCAGTCACAACGTGAGTATTAGTGTAATGTGTAGTGTGTATGTTGAGTAAGTGTCTTGTTACTTTGCAAAGTCCACGTCATTAGCGTAAAACTACTTAGAATTACACATAATTGACGGTATTTTACTAAACATCAACTTCAGAATATATTTTTTATTCGTAAAATATAGGGAATTTTTTTTATTTCAAAATATGAGGATATCTAGAATGACATTAAAGTCAAATAAAAAAATAATTGGTTAAAAATTGAAAATACTTTTGAATTTATTAAAGAAAAACATACACTGGGGTCACAATTTCCCCCGCTTGGTCATCCGAAGGTTAAACAACTAAAAAAAGAAAGATCTCCGGGTCCAGGTAGGATCAATGCCGAACTACTGAAAAAAGAACTGAAAAACTGAAAAACTTTTCGAATCTCTGGCATATATGTATTAACAAAGTACATCAATGGCGAAAATGTACCCAGTGACTGAAAAAGAGCTTATATATCGACTCATAAAAAGGGCAATAAACTAAAATGTAGCAATTATCGCGAAATATCAGTAACAAATACAATAAGCAAAGTATATACAAAAATTTTAAGAGAACTGATTGAACAAGAATACTCAGGATACGAAGAAGAAGAACACTGCGGGTTTAGAGCTGGAAGGTCCTGTACGGATAATGTATTTTCATTAAAACAAATTATCGAAAAAAAAATTAGAACGGAATAGGCCAATACACCTAGTTTTTATAGATTTGCAAAAAGCATATGACAATATACCGATACCGAAACTATGGGAAGAACTGCAAAACTCCAACGTTAACTTTACTCTCATAAAAGCTGTGCAAAATATATACAGTGACATGAAATCTGCAGTAAAATTAGGAAACAAAATAACAGATTTGTTTACAGTCAACAAAGGTCTACGACAAGGATGTTGCATATCACCGAGTCTGTTAAAGATTTATGTCGCCAAAGGCCTTACAATATGGAAAAGAAAATGCCGTGGAATGGTCATCCAAATCGACGAAAACACCTGCCTGTAAACTTCAGTTTGCAGACGATCAGATAATATGTGCAAACGATAAAGAAGATTTGAAATATATGACTCGCAAATTGAAGGAAGAGTACGGAAAATGGGGACTGCAGATGAATGTAGAAAAAACACAATATTAATGCATAGGTGAGGATTCAACCGATATGATATTGGACAATAATAAGAAAATAACTAGCTGTGATAAATATAAGTATTTGGGAATTAATTTCAACAAGGAAAGTACTGACGATGCAGAAGTTAAGAGCAGAATAAATAAAGCAAGAACGATAATTAAATCATTGAACGGAGTTTTGTAGAGTACCGAGTACCGAGATAGGGAAACAAAGAAAAATGAGAATATACAACACCATGATTAAGAGCATATTGGTATACGGATCCGAAACATGGAGAATAAAGGAACACCAAAAAAGGAAAAATAAAAGCTACTGAGATGGACGCCCTAAGAAGAGCAAGTAGAACATCGAGATTGGACCGGGTTAGAAATGAGGAAGTAAAGCGAATAATGAATTTACAGGAAACGGTTGTAGAATGCATTGAGAAGAAACAATTAACGTGGTACGGACATGTTCAGAGAATGGGGAGGAGAGATTGCCAAAGAAAATTATGAAATGGATACCTACAGAAAACAGGAAAAAGGGAAGGCCAAGAACGACATGGATACAAGGAGTAAGACGATCAATGAGTGTACGAGGATTAGAAGATGAAAACTGCAAGGATAGAAGATATTGGCAACAAGGCATCGGAAAACGTCGGAGGACGTTTTGAACCCGAATTTATATATATAAAACCATATTTTGGTTATAAGCTCTTATTCGACACTTAACTTGCCATTCTGTCGTTTCTAATGTCGGAGAAATTCTATCCACATACAGAAAGATGAGCGGACAGGACAGACAGACATGAAACCGGAAGTAACTATATATTTGTTCTCGTCTTGCTAAGGCACGAAGAAAAATATATCCCTTGCTTTATTTTTCGGCCACTTAGAATAGTACTTCCGATTGCAACTTAATACGGGAACTCCGAAGTCAAATTTATCAAGTTTAATACCACCCTTGGGTTACAAATAGGAAGCGGATTTATATGCGAGCAATTTTCATGAAATATGCGCATACATAGGTATGCAGTAAAAAATTACGAAATAAGCGCGAGATATGCACAATAATTTCAAAATATGCGCATTTTCAGAAACCACATATTTATCTACAATAAAATAAATGTATCCATTTCCCACTATATTCTTTATTTTTTTATGGTATCGTTGTAAATTTGAAGTGTGTAATTTTTTCTCAATGTACTTTCATCGGAAACACTTTTCTTGGAATATATTTCCAAAAAACTTTTAAACAATTTTCCAGCTTTTTCAAAGGTATGTTTGCACAAATCATCGCCTCGTATAAATACGAATTAAATTTATGTTGTTCATTTGATGAAGTCATCAACGATTTTCTACTGTCAATGTACAACTAATCAACTTTCGATTCGCTCATCTTCTTGCATTTTGGCCTATGTAGTTATATCTCGACGTGTTGAGTAACCGAACATTTTCGCTGAGATGGTATTTACGAAAATAACACATACTTTTTTTAAAGTGTATAAACTTAAAAGGTTGAGGAAGCAGCCACATAATATTAAAAAAAAAGAGGAAGAAAGCGATCTTTAACTGATCATTTAACTACATGCTTTGCAGACTAATTTTACATTAGTGTAAAGAAGCTGGGGATAGTTTCTGATCCGGGAATAAACCAGGCTAGAATTTTTCGGTATATTGCACTATTCACAAACAGAAGTACTTTTACACAATAACTAAACATTCGCATTGACCTACTAAAGATGACTAATTTTACTGATTTACGGGATCTGATTTAAATCATATTTAAATTTCCGTTAGAGAATCGTAAAACGATGTTTAGAGGTGTAATAATAATAATATCGTATGGCATTTTTGCCGGGGAGATCCTTTCGGATAGTTCCAGCGCCAGTTACATCTTTAACCCTGTTTCAAGTAACTAGTGTCGATGTACACTAGCCCAGGGGGACCGACGGCTTAACGTACTCTCCGAGGCACGGTGAGACGGCTCGTGTCATTATTGGAAATGAAAATGGTTTGTCTTTGGCAGGGATCGAACCCACGTCTACTGGCGTATGAGGCCAGCGTTTATGCCGTTACCCACGGCCGCTCAAAGTGGTGTAAATATTCTCTTAAGAATATGGTATTTAGCATCCTACAATCATTTTATGACGGCATAGTATACGCATTTTGTGGGTATAAATCGGGTGTTTTCTAAGGAAAGCAGAAAAGGTAATAAATGAGCCGACTTCAGGTAATTCTCGAAAAGATATGACAGCAAGTATGAAGGAATATTTTGTGTCGAATTAAAAAAATTTAGAATTTTTTCGTTTCGACAAAAATGTGTTTAAATAGACACATTATATGCACGTTTCTTTAAAAATATGCAACATTTGGTAAAATTCTTAAATATGCAAAATATGCAAGCAATATGCATTTAGCATAAAATCCGCTCCCTAGTTATAAACTTTCATTGGATACCTCATTTGTCATTCTAAATGTTTTAATAACGGAGAGATTATATTCAGGGACAGACAGACTGACGGATAGAGAGACATATAGTTGTTCTCGTCTAGATAAAACGCGTCAAATAATATATCGTTTATACCGTTTATATCGTTTATATTTCGGCGACTTTAAAACAGTAATTCCGGTTGCAACTCTAAAACCGGAAGTATGTGTGTATGTAATCTAAACCTTTCTACCTAACGGTGTAAGGTGTTTAAAAATACATTTCATACATCTACATCATATACAAATTGTCTCCACTCTTGCTTATGCTTGGCCCTTCGTTTCGCTTCAGTCCACGTTGTATTTCTCGTCCTCAGAATTTCTCCCACTTCATCGTTCCAGGTTTTCTTTGGTCTCCCTCTTCCTCTCTTGTTTTGTACTTTTGCCTCCCATATGCGTTTTACTTGCCTACCATAGTTCATTCTACACAAATGTCCAAACCATTTAAGCTTGTTCTTATTTAGTATTTGTGTTATTGGTTCGACTTGTAGTTCTTCTCTCACAATGCTGTTTCTTATTCTATCACATCTTGTAATTCCTTTTACTTTTCTTAGGTACTTCATGTCCATGGAGTTTATTCTGCTTTTCGATTCAGTACTTCATTCTTATCGATATTTTCGTCTTCGTCGTTGTGTTCTACGTTGGGGGTGGTCGTTTGTTCATGTGACTCATTACTGGTGGTTGTTCCATTTGGTAGCTCTTGGAAATGCTCCTTCCATCTTTTCATGTCTTCATCTGTCAGTAGTACATTATATTTTGATTTGATCTGCCTTATGTTTAGTTGTTTGTCCTTTCGTAGGTTCTTCAAAACTCTGTAGAATAACTTCTGGTTTCCTTGGCTATTTTCTTCTAATTTTGTTCCAAATTCTTCCCAGGATCTCTGTTTGGCTCGGGTTACTAGTTCTTTAACATTAGTACGTTGTTGTTTATATAGCGTGTAATTATTGTCTGTTCTGTCTCCGAGGTATTGTTTCCATAAACTTTTTTTCTTTTCACTTGATCTTTAATTTCTTCGTTCCACCGCCTTGTCTGTTTTATATTTTTATTTACTACTATTGTACCACATGTTTGTTTTGCTGCCTTTAGGATGGTATCCTTAAATTCTAGCCATAGTTCTTCTAGATTCAAACTTCGCCGTATTTGTCTTCTGTTTTCGATGTGTGTTTCTGTAGTCTTTTTATATTGTTCAGCAATCTTTTTGTTTTGTAGCTTATAGGATCTGATTGATTCGTTCCTATTCTTGTACTGGCTTGTCATTTTTGTCATTTTTTTGATGGTTATTATCCTCAATTTTCCACTTAGCTACTAATAATTAGTGGTCACGGTAGATTTCTGCGCCTCTATTAACTTTCACGTCAGTTATTTCTTTTCGATTTTGTCTGTTCATTAGTACATAATCTATTATTGATCTTTCATTTCTGCTTCTAACTTCTCTGGTATATGTGTATATATCTTTGTGAATGTAAAACGTATTCGTTACTATCAAGTTGTTCTCCATGCAAAAATTGATCAATCTATTTCCATTATTGTTTCTGGTCTCCTCTCCATGCATTCCAATTATATTTATTGTGTCATTTCTTTTTTCTACTCTACTGTTAAAATCTTCCATGATGATTAGTCTGCCATTTACGTTTTCCACTATATCTGTCAGCTCCTTCCAGAAGTCATCTTTTTTACTTGCAACTTCATCTTCACCTGGCCCATATACAATTATTATTGTTGTGTTACTAGTTTGATCTATATTCATTTCAGTTTATAATATTTTCTCAGATATAAATTCCCATCTTCTCATGTGCTTTATATGTTCTTTTGCAATAATGCAACCAACCCCTGCGGCCGCTCGTAGCTCTGGTTTTACTCCACTGTATAACAATAAATGTCCCCCTTCTTGTTCTATGGTTCCCTGTCCTTTCTTTGTTAATTCTGTTACTGCTAGGATGTCTAGTTCGTAACTTTCAAATTCCTGTATGAGTTCTCGTTCTTTGTCGTTGATACTTCTGATGTTCCACGTTGCTATTTTCAGTATTTTCATTTTTGTGTTGCTCGTTGTTATGTCTGTTAAGATCATATCAATATTCGTTTCCTTTTTCGTTGCCATTTGTCGGTCCATTTCTTCGTCTATTATCATTAGTTTTTTGACCCAAATTTTTGTTTGTCCGTAGATGAGTGTTTTTCCAATCTGTTTTCAATTTCAGTCCAATCGAATTGTATGTTATCAACCCATAATTTTTTATATCCAATTCTCACTCTTTTTACTTCCTTTCTTTCTCTCTTTCCTCATCAAAACCGGAAGTTCGAGGTCAAATTTCGCACCTTTAAACCATCCTTGAGTTACAAGCTTTTATTCGACACCTCATTTGTCATTCTACTTGGTATAATAACGGAGAAGTTTTGTTTATAGTCCCTGGTACAGAGTACCGACCGACGTGGATAATTCAACGTTTTCAGATTTTTTCAAAATGGGTGAAAACAATAGTCTTATGTTTATGACAGATAATTTTGTATTTCCTTTAGTTCCCAAATTTTGTCCGTAACCTGCCTATTACTTCTAACTTCTTGTTATTCTGCTATTGTTTCCTCTGCTGTGTTTCGTTTTTTACTTAATCGCACTTATATATCGCCTACGTGGTTTTAAATTTTACCTAAAAGTGTGACGCATTTCTAGGTAATTTAAGTAGAATTGTCTCCAATTACGTGTAGGTGACTGCTTAGTACATATACCTATAATTTTCTTGTCAGACAATGCCGAGGCCATGAAAAATTACTTAAAGATAGTTAGGTATATTTTTAGCAAATCGACGGAAAGTTAAACCAACATATATATTTATAACTCAATAAAATTAGTATATTGGGAGAATCTTATTAAAGGAAAAAACGTTTTTCTGTAATGAAGACACCATAATTATAGAAAGTAATAAGAAGTATTGAATATATTTAATAGATATGCACTCAATATTGAATAAGTGCTAGATGCTAGTCCCTGGCTCTAATAATCTTCGTGCTTGTTGGTTTAGAAATGTCAGCTACATAATTTTAAAACACGTTCAGTTATTATCTGAAATGTGCCAAAGAAAAGGAAAACCCACGGCAAAAAAAAAACGAGACCACTTAACTAAATGGGTATAAAGGTCGCCTCATATTATAATGCACGTCGCGTTTTCGGCACGTAGCGTTTCGTTTGCGAAAAATATAATTTAATGGTTTTTAAATTGAACCGTTCATATTGTGCGTATAAGACACGTAACGTAGCGTATAAGACACGTTACGTCTGCGTTCGGTTCATTCGAAAACAATATTTTTCGGATGTTGACAGCTACGGGTCGTTTTCCCCTCGTTGTTTATTTAGGTATTTCTTTGAATTTGATACAGAGTATTTAGACCGGTCAGTATCGTCGCCCTCGCTAGCGAAATTATTCCTATTCGATTTTTTGCACAAATTTACTCAAAGAGAGGTTCTTATAACATATCCACAGGGTGCCAGACGGTGCCGTGGTCGAAAAATTGTTTAAACAATCTTTTTTAAACAAATTCACAAAAATATCTTTTCATTCGAGCAATATTTTTTTTAGATAATTTGGGTAATTCTGAGCAAAAAAGGTTTCTTGTCATTTTTCTCTAAAATTGCGAAAATGGCTAATTTCAAGGCTTAATAACTCGATTAAAAATTATTATTATGAATTTCAATAAGTGACCAAATCAAGTTTCAAACAACTTCTTCAAGGTCCTGAAGAGATTTTTATCATGTTTTTATTACAAAGCTGTTATTTTTAACTATTAACAATTACCGCTATAGTCCAACTGTATCGTCGCCCTCGTTAGCGAAATTAGATTTTTTTGCACAAACTTACTCAAAAAGAGGTCCTTATAACACATCAACAGGGTTCCGGGCGGTGCTGTGGTCTAAAAATTGTTTAAACAATTTTTCTTAAACAAATTCACAAAAATAATTTTTTATTAATAATTTAATTAAACCCAAATTAATAATAATTTGAGTTATTCTGGGCAAAAAGGTCTCTTGTGATTTTTCTCTAAAATTGATTGTTGTCGAGTTATATGGCCATTTCCGCATTTTTGCAAGATACGTTTTTTGCTAAGAATAACCCAAATTATCTAAAAAAAAAATCGTTCGTAATGAAAAAATTATTTTTGTGAATTTGTTTAATAAGAATTGTTAAAACAATTTTTTGACAAGGGCACCGCCCGGCACCCTGTGGATGTGTTTGTTATAAGGATTCTTTTTGAGTAAGTTTGGGCAAAAAAATCTAATCGAAATAGTTTCGCTAACGGGGGCGACGATACAGTTGGACTATAGCGCTAATTGTTAATAACTAAAAATAACAGCTTTGTAGTAAAATAATGACAAAAATCTCTTTGGGACCTTGAAGAAGGGGTTTGAAACTTGATTTGGTCACTTATTGAAATTCATAATAATACTTTTAATCGAGTTATTAAGCCTTGAAAATGGCCTTTTCGCATTTTTCAAATTTTTAATCGCATGTAACTCGACAACAATCAATTTTAGAGAAAAATGACAAGAGACCTTTTTTGCCCAGAATGACGCAGTTTATCTAAAAAAATATTGCTCGAAATAAAAAAAATATTTTTGTGAATTTGTTTAAAAAAAATGTTTAAACAATTTTTCGACCACAGTACCGCCCGGCACCCTGTGGATATGTTATAAGGACTTCTTTTTGAGTAAGTTTGTTTAAAAATATCGAATCGGAATAATTTGGCTAGCCGGGGCGACGATACTGCCCGGTCTAATTTAAAAAGTAGTTTTCGAGGCAATTTGTCATGTAAACATGTGTTGTGACAATAAACACATCTGCACCGCACCAAACTGAAACCAACGTAAACGTTCTATATATAGTCCTGTCGCCAGGGGGGGTACAACGGCCTCCTTAATTCAGATGGACTTACCCAAGTTTTTTTTATATATTTTGATCCGCAGAATACGAATTTTTTGGGTAACAGTTGATCCGGATGTCGATAAGATTGTTATAGACAAAGAACTTGAGGAATTACATAACAGCGATTTCTCGCAAAACAAAACATCTTTTTGTATTTTTTGGGCGATTTCAAGCAAAAAATATGCCTACAAGTTTTTTCGTAGAATGCATAGTTTTCGAGATAACCGCGGTTGAAATTTCAAAAAATCGAAAAATTGTAATTTTTGAACCCGAATAACTTTTGATTAAAAAATAAAGTAGCAAATCTGCTTACCGCATTTGAAAGTTTAAGTCAAATTATATCGATTTTGATTATTTGCATTGCTAAAAATTTATTATTTTATTGTTAAACAAAGCTATAAACACCTAGTATGTGAGTGATGTTTTCAATGATTTCTCATGTAAAATCGAACGAGTAGGTAGAGTAGCTACAAGTGCAAGCGAGGCAATTTCTACGTAGCATGCGTTAAAACGCATGTATTAGGCACGGGAAACACTATGTGTTTATAGATTAGTTTAACAATAAAAAAATTAATTTTTAGCATTGCAAATAATCAAAACCGGTATAATTTGACTTAAACTTTCAAATGCGGTAAGCAGAATTGCTACTTTATTTTTTAATCAAACGTAATTCAGGTTCAAAAATTGCAATTTTTCGATTTTTTGAAAGTTCAACCGCGGTTATCTCGAAAACTATGCATTCTACGAAAAAACTTGTAGGCATATTTTTTGCTTAAAATGACCCAAAAAATACAAAAAAATGTTTTGTTTTGCGAGAAATCGCTGTTATGTAATTCCTCAAGTTCTTTGTCTATAACAATCTTATCGACATCCGGATCAACTGTTACCCAAAAAATTCGTATTCTACGGGTCAAAATATATAAAAAAAACTTGGGTAAGTCCATCTGAATTAAGGAGGCCGTTGTACCCCCCCTGGCGACAGGACTAATATGATAATGTGAATGGGCAGTCCGATTGCCGGTCTGCAAACGCTACGTGCCGAAAACGCGACGTGCATTATAATATGACGCGACCTTAAGAGTGTTTAACTACAAAGGCATCACCTGCTCAATATGGCATATGAAATGCAAAATACTTACCTACGCCGAACAAAGAAAGAAAGATATCAGAGCGGTTATGACAATGTCATAATATGTCATATTAAATCAACAAGCGACCTAGTCTGGGCTAATTATCGGAGAATAGGCCATTTTTGGGAAAAGTTATTTACCAGCAATTTTATTGCTGGAATCGAATCTTATGATTGTATATATTAATAATATAGGTATGCAAAGTCCGCAGATAGTGTGCTACTTTTTTTATAAACAGAATGGCGCTCGAAAATCGTGTTTTTTTTCAATTTATGCTCTATAACTCCAAAGATTTTAACTTTACACCAAAAACACTCAAATCAAAATTCACCGCAATTAAATTCTTCATAGAGACGTGTTTTTTCCGATTTACTTCGACGAAAACTTTCCCCGGAAAAAGCGGGTTTTTCCAACAAAATCTTTAATTTTCAACTAAACTTTTAGATAGGTAATTCTTAATTAATAATTAAATAACTTGGTAATGTAAAAGCCCTTTTCGTATAGATTACAATTCCAGAAGCCGAAGGAAATTTAATGAACAGTTTAGCAACAATTGAATTGTTAATTAAAAATTTACGGTCGCTATAATTACGACAATAATTATGATACATAAGAATAACTATGATTTTTTCATAAAAAGACACTATACCTATCTAATGTACTTTACAGAATTGAAATTGGACTATTTAAGCGGCCTCAGGAATATTTTAAAATTATAAAGAATTTTTTGGCTCATAAACAAATAGAATATCTCGGGAAATATTAAACTAAATTAAATTGTGAAAACGGTATTCGAAAAGCAGCGGCAGGACACTTATTTTAAAAGAAAAAACGTTTAATTACGACGAGTGATTCCTGAGATACAACCGGTGAAACTTGGCCGGAATTTACGGCAAAGATATAAACAATAGGATCATAATTTTTAACCATCACCTTTTTATTTTTGTCCTCTTTCTCCACACCAATTTTTATATCTTTAAAATACTCATAACATACATTATTATAATAAAAACTCTCGATAATACGTGTGAAAATTGCCAAAAATAGCAAAATTCCAATCAAAAATTAGGTTGGAGAAAATGTAACCCTCAAAGTTCAAAATCGGTATACGTTAAAAAAATGCATTTTCTCGGCTTTCCATGGAGCAATTTCCTTCATTCTTTTTTTCGGTCACTGGCATGGTGTGTGTGGTGGAATGCTGAAGTTAAACGCGCTGTAACTTTTACCGCAGATGAATTCAACAAAGCGTTGAGTGACCTAAAGGCACGAAGGGATCCGGGATTCGAAGGGATACCACTACAGCGGTAAAACGCATCGGCAGTTTAGAGTTGACATGACTTTGTGACCTAGTAAAATGTAAAATATAAACATACATAACCTAATAAAACTAGGTTGTATATTTTCCCAAAATATTTAAAAAAATAACCTATTTGAGAACGATTTCCGGAGTTGAAATCGAAACGTCAAATATTAGTTAATTAAAAATGTAATCTTCATTATACCAATAATTTTGACTCAATCCCATATAAACATAATATATAACAAGAAAGTAGAAAACTCAAAGAGGTACCACAAAAATGTATATTATAAAAATGTCATACAAGGACGCGTTTCGGCTCTTACCGAGCCATCATCAGCTTGAAATACAGGAGCAAAGTCTAAAACTGTCCTACAATATAAAAAGGAAATTTTTAAGCATGTGGTGATCACGCCCACCTCGGCAAAGGAACTTACCAGACCAGGAAGGAGGAAGAATCTAATGGCTTACATTGTATTGGGTTCTTTAGGTTTCATTCTAAGTTATAAGTAGTGTATTAGACATTAAGGGTATAAATTCATTTTAAGATTTAAATGACTTCCTCTTTGAGAGAAACCATCTAGCGAACAGATCAGGTGCAAGGAACTTTTCGGTGAACTGTCAAATTGCTGTCAGTGATGACAGATGACATGTAGTACTCAAGAATGAATTTGTCGTTAGGTGGTAAATGTTGTAACTAGAAGACCCCACAGACTAGGGAAAGAAAAAAGAAGAAGATTAAACGTCAAGTTCAAAATTCGTAAGGTGAAAGAATAGAGGAAAATAAATAGGACAATATTGAATGTATACGGTATTAAAACGAAGAGGAAAGGCTGAAAAACAATGAAGAATAGCAATAACCAATAAAATTTGATACTTATCAAATTTTATTGGTTATTGCTATTCTTCATTGTTTTTCAGCTTTTCCTCTTCGTTTTAATACCGTATACATTCAATATTGTCCTATTTATTTTCCTCTATTCTTTCACCTTACGAATTTTGAACTTGACGTTTAATCTTCTTCTTTTTTCTTTCCCTAGTCTGTGGGGTCTTCTAGTTACAACATTTACCACCTAACGACAAATTCATTCTTGAGTACTACATGTCATATGTCATCACTGACAGCAATTTGACAGTCCACCGAAAAGTTCCTTGCACCTGATCTGTTCGCAAGATGGTTTCTTTCAAAGAGGAAGTCATTTAAATCTTAAAATGAATTTATACCCTTAATGTCTAATACACTACTTATAACTTAGAATGAAACCTAAAGAACCCAATAAATGTAAGCCATTAGATTCTTCCTCCTTCCTGGTCTGGTAAGTTCCTTTGCCGAGGTGGGCGTGATCACCACATGCTTAAAAAAAAATTTCCTTTTTATATTGTAGGACAGTTTTAGACTTTGCTCCTGTATTTCAAGCTGATGATGGCTCGGTAAGAGCCGAAACGCGTCCTTGTATGACATTTTTATAATATACATTTTTGTGGTACCTCTTTGAGTTTTCTACTTTCTTACCTCGAGACCACATTTGAGAATGGATACTTCTCTTCATAATATATAACAAATTAAATAAATTACGCCGTATCTAAGTACACCCATGGACAAAAATATCAAATATTTTGAAATTATCATAATATGAAGTGAAATTTTTTGACAAAGTAAGTCATCAATCGAAATATAAATCATACAGGATCCCGAGGAAATTAGGATGAGAGAATTTTTAAATAATTCACAACTCATCTGCTCAGTGTGGTAAAAGTTCCAACAAGAAAGATTCCTTAGTACTCAACAAAAGAGTAAATGAATTAAAATGTATAAAAATTTTCAATTTCTTTGCAACGCGAAAATGCAGCAGCTGCATAATACTCTGGTTAAATTGGAGAGTACAGGAAGAGTCTATACCGGTTTCGGAGGATTTTCCTCTTCATCAGTAGTCCCATATCCTCTTCTCTCCGATTTCCCCAGGCATCATAATTTGGGCCTTTCCGAATTGCAGAGAACGAAATGACACGGATGTACTAGAGCCATCTACCGAAAAACAAAATAAGTCATCAATTGAAGTAGCACAGAAAACGACAATAAATATCGTTCCCATACCACCAGATTGACAACAGGTGGAATACTTTCTTTGGTTACAACCTCCCGAGATTTTCAAAAATTATAAATCATAGAGGATGCCGAGGAAATTAAGATGAGAGAATTTTAAATTCTTGTTGAGTACTATAAGACATCTTTCTTGTTGAAACTTTTACCACGCTGAGCAGATGGGTTGTGAATTATTTAATATTCTCTCATCTTAATTTCCTCGGCATCCTGTATGATTTATAATTTTTTTAAATCCCGGGAGGTTGTAACCAAAGAAAGTATTCCACCTGTTGTCAATCTGGTGGTATGGGAACGATATTTATTGTCGTTTTCTGTGGTACTTCGATTGATAACTTACTTTGTTTTTCGGTAGATGGCTCTAGTACATCCGCGACATTTCGTTCTTTGCAACTCGGAAAGTCCCAGATTATGATGCCTGGGGAAAGCGGAGAGAAGAGGATATTGGACTACTGATGAGGAGAAAATACCTCCGAAACCGGGATAGACTCTTCCTGCACTCTTCGATTTAACCAGAGTATTAAAAGCAGATGCTGCATTTTCGTGTTGCAAAGAAATTGAAATGTTTATATATTTTGAAACTTTTTGTTCTGCAATCCTCAGCCCTCTAAAGCTAAAAATAGACCATGTTCGGCACACTCAAAAATCGAGGTAGCTGACTACTTCCTTAGATATTGTAGACCTAGAGGAAGAAAACCTACCTGTTTCCTGCATAGGGTTCGCGTCCGTTTTTTAATTATTAACAATTTAGTGCAAAAATCGTGATTTTTTCGATTGTTTGCACCCCATTCAAAAGCTAAATAGTTGACATAAAATTACAAAATTTAATTTTTTAGAACATTAAAAAACCTTCAAAATGCCAATTTTTGAAAGTTAAAAAGCTAATTTGTTGCTAATCAAACTGGAAAAAAAGTGAAAATCGTTATTTGTTAATGACTCTTAGTATAACTACCTTAGAACTTTAGTGTTTCACTCAAAGTTGTGTATTGGGGTACTTAACAAACCCTCAAAATTTGAGACCAATCCATTAATTAGTTTGAGAGTTATTCTAATTGTTTATTCCAGAGACCATTATTTTGCAATAACATAAGACAGAAAATAATGAAGATAGGGTAATTCTGCGTATGCCAAATGAAAGTAGAAAACTGATGCTATCAAAATGTACTAAAAAAAGATAAAAAATTATCCAATATAGTCAAAAATCCTAATTTTTGAAATTTTGTATTTTATAAACATTTAGAATAACTTTAAAAATATTGTCCGTAGAAAAAATCATTTTACATATTAAAAAAGCTGGTATTTTACACCAATTTTTAAAAATGTAGTTCAATTGGTGCCTAGTCGTGGTAAGTGACGGGGCAGCTGGGAGCCGACAAATGCACGAGTTCAAAAACTAAAAAAGGCAACTTAAAATTATAGTCGGTTCGCTAAACTCAGACGCAAATGGCTAATGAATTTATTACGTAACTTTTTTGTTTTTTGCCAATTTTGACAAAATTTGCAAAATTACTAAATATTTAGTAATTATTAACTATTTAGTAATTATTTTTTTGGCAATTTTATCAAATTGGCAAAATTACTAGCTTAAATCACTAGCCAGTTGAGTCTAGCGAACGGACTATATTATAATTTTCTATATCTCGGGATCTACTGAATATATTTTGATGGTTCTTCTTTAAGTTGTATGTAATTTTTCTGTACATTACAAATATGCAATTTGTCTTAACATTTATTAATTAATAAACAGTTTAATTTGTTTAAAGAATTTTTGAAAAAATAATTTTTTTCCCAAAAATCCATGATTTTAATCATACTATCGTTATTAATCACAGAAAAAGTTAAGGTATACTTTAATAAATTATCTTCAATATGATACTATGATTTAAAAATAGATTTTTGTAAAAAAATATTTTTTCAAGAAAGGTTTAAACACATTAGACTATTTATTAATTAACAAATTTATAAACAAATTGCATATTTTTAATGTACGTAGAAATTACATACAAATTAAAAAAAAGAAAGATCAAAATCCATTGAGTTGATCCGGAGATACAGAAAATTATATTCGTTTGAAATTGCTTTTTCGGTATTTTAACTAGGTGGATTTGTAGGTTCCCGCTAGTAATCGTTTGAACTACATTTTTAAAAAATCGTAGGGGGTGCTGTGAAGGTACAATGTTTTTGCAAATTTATTAAGAAAAAACACAAATCCCATTCTTTAAAATTCATTAATGAGTGTCCTTAATTATTATAAACAAATCAGCTGTGAATTAAAAAACATATGGCTAAATTTGTCCCAAATGAACCCAGGCTAAATTTTTTTATTTGAAAATTCGTGTTAAAATACTATCTTTTCGAATATATAAAAATATTTTTTCTACGGACAATATTTTTAAAGTTATTCTAAATGTTTATGAACTACAAAATTTCAAAAATTTGGCATTAGGATTTTTGACTACATTAATTATATTTTTTATTTTTTTTTAATACATTTTGATACTATCACTCTTTTACTTTCATTTGTCATACTCACAACTGCCATATCTTCATTATTTTCTGTCTTAGCTTATTGCAAAGTAAAGGTCTCTAGGATAAACAAATAGAATAACAATTAAACTAATTAATGGATCGGTCCCAAATTTTGAAGGTTTGTTAAGTACGCCAATACCCAACTTTGGGTGAAAAACTAAGGTTCTAAGGTAGTTTTAGTAAAAGTTATTAACAAATAACAATTTTCACTTATTTTGCAGTTTTCGTAGCAACAAATTAACTTTTTAACTTTCAAAAGTCGGCATTTTGAAGGTTTTCCAATGTTGTAAAATACTGAATTTTGTAATTTTATGTCAACTATTTAGCTTTTGAATGAAGTGCAATAAAATCGAAAAAAATCGCAATTTTTGCACTAAATTGTTAATAATTAATCTAACAATAAAACACTGAAAACGTTTGTTTTCTATACCTCCACAAAATTTATTATAACTAAGTGACTACAGCTGTTTCGGCAGAGTGCCTTTCTCAAGTGATATAGTTTACAATGTGTTTGCCTTTTTAAGTCTTCAACTGAAGAGGTTGAGGAGTGGGGAGCTGTTTGTCTCGAGTTGGTCATTTAGAATTATATCTGTATTTTTCAGTTTATTAATTTCCATAGATTCTAAAAAAGATAGCTTAAGGCCTTTATTTTGAATATGTAGAATTTGAAACTCTTCATTGAAAGAATGATTATGATCTAGAAGGTGAAGTGCGTATGTAGAAGTGTCTGTTTTTCTATTGTTGAATGCCCTTTTGTGTTCTGCTATCCGTTTGTCAAAAGTTCTGCCAGTTTGAGCGATGTACGTTTTCGGACAGTCACCACAAGTTAGTTTGTACACACCACTCTGTAGTTGCTTTCTCTTTCGGCTTTTATTGTTCTTAATATATTTGCTTAAGTTGTTGTTAGTTCTGAAAGCTGGTGTTATTCCTTTTTTTTTTATGTATCTGGCTATTTTTGTTGTTATCTTGCCAGTATATGTGAGAGAGCAGAAGGTACTGGGTTCTTTCTGTGGTGGTGGATACACTAATTTCAGGGCTTTCTTATGGAGTTTTTGGTTTAAAATTTTGTTAACTGTTTGTTCGTTATAGCCGTTGTTTACTGCTATTTGTTTAATGATGTTTAGTTCTAGCTTGAAGTTATTTTTTGTCATGGGAATTTCTGTCAGTCTATGTATCATGCTATGGTAGGCTGCTAATTTGTGTTGTGTAGGGTGGGATGATGAATTGTAAACTATATCACTTGAGAAAGGCACTCTGCCGAAACAGCTATAGTCACTTAGTTATAATAAATTTTGTGGAGGTATAGAAAACAAACATTTTCAGTGTTTTATTGTTAGATAAAATGAACTTCCATCAAGTAACGGTCGAATCCATCAGTTAATAATTAAGAAACGGACGCGAACTCTAGGCAGGAAACAGGTAGGATTTCTTCCTATAGGTCTACAATAACTAAAAAAGTAGTCATTTACCTGGATCTTTGAGTGTCCCGAGAAAATCGTTATTACTCTGGACTAATAGTCCATATCAGATTCAGTTTCGGTCGAGCATGTACATAAGTGGCACTTAAAACATCGCATTCGGAAAACAAATCCTATCCCTATGACCCTGGGAGGGCTAAAAATTTCACTCCAAATGATAATTTCAAAATATTCGATATTTTTGCCCATCAGTGTATTATGAACAATTAATATTTTACAACAGGATTCTTTCGTAGGTATTAAAATATGCGAAATATATACTTACTATAACCAGCATACACCGGACTTCTTTGACTGATCCCCAACATCCTAGGCATGATATAAACGTTACTAAAATGCCCGTGGCCAGTAAAATATAGGCTGCTCCCGCGTACAAGTTAGTCCCCAGTAAGTCATTTGCAAACGATTTGTCAACAATTGTCCAAATTCCTATTGCAACAACAATAACACCGCCCAACTAAAACAAAGAAAGAGTTAATTTTAAACTATTAGCAAATCTCTTGGTTTCTTAGTTAAATAAGATCTGAGGTCTTCGAAATGATCTCTTCCCAAATATTAAGAGGTGATTAACAGTTACACGGGCACCCAATTGGGTGGACATGATTACCCCTCGCTGGTGACAAAACAATATCTTGTACATTGCTCAGTAGTGCCAGAGCTTTATTTTCTTTATTTACTGCCATAGAACTAAATACCTAAAAATAAACCACTATTTAGCTAAACAGCACTAATCTTCAAACGCATGCTAAAATAATAAGTGTTTTTACTGTGTACCCATATGGGTGTTTACTCTACTTTAGCGCTATGTTAATGAAGATTTTTTGGTAACGCACATTTCTGTTATTATACAGTGATGGAAAACATACTACGTTGTGCAATAAAAAGAGATGAATCTAGTAGAGGTGGGAAATTATCAATAGAAACCTATAACATTTACACTCTATTGATAGTTTCCCACTTTTAGACATATGGGAGGAATTTGAAAATTGCCCCTGTGAGAGGAGAATTTTATAAAATTCTTCTGTGACAGTTTGACTCCAAAATTATGCGATGTAATCACTCTAGTGCTCTTTAATATGTGCAATGTAATAATTTCTTCTTCTTCTTAAGGTGCCACGCATTTCTGCGTAGGCGTCCACCGTTTTGGCAAGTGAGATGTTAGTTATGCAAGAGTAAATTATTCTCTTTTTAGCAGCATTGCGAAGCATTTCATAGCTGTGGATTCCGGTCCATTGGCAAATATTACGCAGCCATGACATCTTTTTACGATCCTTTTACCCTCTATCTTTCCTATGAGTATCAGTTTCTGAAAAATGTATCGTTCTCCCCGTAATATGTGGCCCAAGTATGCAGTCTTTTTTTTTTTTCTTTTAACATACAGTAAAACCTGCGTTGACCGAATCCTTTTTAACTGAATTTTTATGACAAAACGGAAGCAATTCGATGTTAGTTTGTCAACTTCGTCAACATTGCTTTTATACAACTAAATAACGCAATTGAACACACAACACCTTACGAAATCACCTCATAGTATTTTTTAAAAAAACTTTGACCAAGAATACTATGTAATTTGATACAAGAAGAATACAATACACAATGTTATTTTTAACCGAAATAATTGTTATCCGAAACGGCCTCCCCCCAATTATTTCGGTTTAGTAATTCAAAGTTCCCGATATTTTAAGCCCTTTCTTCTTAGTACTTTCTCATTTCTGACTGTCCGTCCATGATATTCTAAACATTCGACGCAGGCACCATATTCCAAACACTTAAAGTTTGATAATGGAACTGGCCTTTAACGTCCATGCTTCGATTCCGTACAAGAGCAAAGGAGAAACGTAATACTTCAGCATCTTATATCGGAGGTTAAAATCTTGTAACTTGCGATAAGTCGACGAGGACTCAAAAAAGTATTTCTGGCTTGTTCTACTTTGCTCTTTATATTTTATTCTCAGGGTGCCAACCCTCGTTCAGCAGACATCCCAAGTATTTAAATTGCCTTACTTCGATTTTTTCTTCAGAGACATAAATATATAAACTAAAAAGGGAAGTTCCCTAGGTTGGCTGTATACCATATAGTTAAAAAACTCTAAGATGAAGTAAAAACCACTTCATGTAATTAGTATATTTATTAAAGATTTTAAAAATCCCACTGGATTGAATAAAATGTGTCCAATTCAGAACGTTTTTGGACCTATCAGTCCAGCATCAGTGAATTCGAATACTTGCTAAATAGCCCCAGAACCAAATGATGGTTGCAGAGGCGTGCGGTCCATGGAAGCGGGGGAAGCACCGCTTCCCTATACTTCGATATAAGAAAATATATTATTAATTAATTTTTAATAATCAACAATTTTTCCTAATCCAAGTAATCTACATATTATCTAGGCAATAGACATTGAAAAATATTAAAAATTAATCGCGTTCGAACGAGCTCAATATGCACACAATTCAACTATTCCGTCCACTCCTGACAGAAGCGCATCTCAGAATCGCCGCTTGTCATGCAGTTGTCGTGTTTAAAAATTGGTCAGGGTTCAATGATCGCATCCACTAGTCGCGCTAATTTTGGTACCCTGCGGAAGCGCTCGTCCTATCGCCTTCCGAAAGTGGGATGCTCCGACTGTTACTGCTGCTAAGGGGTGCTTATAAATAGGTACATACATTCGCTTAAAGAATATTGCGATTTGCATTATTTTTTGCAGAGATTTTTCCTTTTACTGATCTTTTATTTGACATTTCACAGATGAAGTCAAATGACATTGCATTTTGTATAAGACAAATTGATGACTTTATTAATACGATAACTAAAAAACGAGAGCAGTTTAAAAATATTTGGGATGAAACCGAAAATATGGGGTTTGAACATGAAAGAAAAATAATGAAGATTGATAATGTCGGCAACAGAGAGACCTTTTGATAATATTCTACAACAAATGAATTCTAGCTTTCAAAATTTTAACGATTTAAAATTTGTAGAATTATATATAATCTCAATATTTCTAATTATAATTTATCAAAATTTCTCACAAAGGAATTTATTTCACTACGATTAAATAATGAAAACTTTTTGATATCCCAGCTTTGCATTCTCAGTTAAGTGTCGTTTATGAAACAACTGACATTAGTGATATAATTTCTGGGTATTTCTTTATAACTACTGATTTAAACAAGTCACTTTGTGAAGTGGCCAAGTTGTGTGAATTAGTACTAACTATCCCAGCCACAAGTGCATCAGTTGAACGAAGTTTTTCAATATTAAAATGCATTAAAAGTTTCAAATTAAGAGTTTAGAAGAAATTCAACAAGCGAAGACAGACTTTGAAAATTAGCCCTATTATCTATTGAAAGACTGCATTCAACAATTGTCAGAAATTGATAGGAGAATAGACTTCAAGTATAAATAAGTGTCATATTGTTGAAAGTTTTGTGTTGTGGAAAATGCCTCGGAATATATTTTTTTTAAAATAGAACTCTTCTTTAGGAAACCAAGCCCGGCGCGAGGACTCAAGGCCCGAGCTAGCAACACAGATAGATCAATGATAGGTAACTAGTTACTAGAAATGGCGGGAATAGAGTGCCTCACGGATTGATCAGGGTAGGATTTAGTGTGTGAGTCCTTGTACCCAGGACGTCTCACATAAGCACTTTGCTGATAGAGAGCTCCTATAGCGCATCAGAGTGTTATCAGGTGGGAAGTGGCTCGACCCTCGACCCTTAAGAATGTATTTTTATATCTCTATTGAATCGCTTCCCCTTTCGAAAAAGTCACCGCACGCCACTGAATGGTTGAATTTATAATTCAATCTACATTATGTCATAGTAATATTGAACAGGCTAAACGCCGATGTTAAAAGATATAACATCCGGGAACATGGTAAAACCATACCTGGAAACTTAAACAACCATCTAAGGCCAACGTTGACTACCAAGTGACTTATGTCATAGTAATATTCAACAGGCTAAACGCCGATGTTAATAGATATAACCTCCGGGAACATGGTGAAACCCTACCAGGAAGAGTTTCAGGAAGTAGAGTTTCACCGTGTTCCCTGAGGTTGTATCTTTTAACATCGGCGTTTAGCCTGTTCAATGTTACTATGACATAATGTAGATTGAATAACCGTTGTTTGGTTCTGGGGCTATTTAGCAAGTATTCGAATTCACTGATGATGGACTGATAGATCCGAAAACGTTCTGAATTGGACACATTTTATTCAATCCATTGTAATTTTTAAAAATTTTAATAAATGTACCAATTACATAGAAGTGGTTTTTACTTCATGTTAGAGTTTTTTACATAACTATATTTATTATCTTTGCGTAGGAGTAATTATTATTTCTATTTATAATCATTGCTTTTGTACCTTTGTATTCAAATCCTGAGTTTCGTTTGCAAGATTGAGATCATTTAAAAGGCATGGAGGATATATAGTACAGAGAAATAAGGCCGAAACCAAATTTTTTGAGTAGTATGGACATCTGCTATATTAATAACCTATATGTTTCCTGCAGCTGATTTTGATGATATACATAGTTAAATAAAACATACATAGATAAACAAATAAAGATAAAAAACGGCAAATTTTCGCTTTTTTCATCTACTACTAAAAAGCGAACAAAGCGAACAAAGCGAACAAAGCGAACAAAGAACAACAAGGCAACAGGTCCTGACCAAATACTTGTAGACATAATACGGTTAATAGAAGAATAGCAAATTGGAATATTGGTCGACTTATTTAATACAATATACAGTACAGGAATCATTCCCAGAGATTGGCTACTGTCAACGTTCATAACACTGCCAAAAAAACCAAACGCAAAAGAATGCCAAGACCACCGGATAATAAGTTTAATGAGTCATACACTCAAAATATTTTTAAAAATTATACACCGGAGAATACATAACAAACTTGAGCAGGACATAAGCGACACGCAGTTTGGATTTAGAAATGCAATGGGAACGAGGGAAGCCCTGTTCGCTGTAAATGTACTTGTGCAAAGGTGCATGGATGTTAATCAGCCAGTATATATGTGTTTCTTGGATTACAACAAAGCCTTCGATAAGGTCAGACATAACCGCCTTATCGAATTACTTGAAAAGAAAAACTTAGATATGAGGGACATCAGGATCATTAGTGCTATCTATTATAATCAGATCGCTGTGGTAAAAGAGAACAACGCCTTTTCAAATGAAATACAGATTGAGAGGGGCGTCAGACAGGGCTGTGTTCTGTCTCCTACTTTGTTCAATTTGTATTCAGAGGAAATAATCCAGGAAGCACTAAAAGACCTAACCACGGGAATAAAAGTAAATGGCCGACCAATCAATAATATACGGTTTGCCGACGACACTATTTTATTAGCCGAATGTCTTGAAGATTTACAACAAATGGTTGACAGAGTGGTAGAAGTCAGCCAAGAGAACGGATTGTCCCTAAACACAAAAAAGACACAATTTATGGTAATCACAAAAGCTCAGCAGCGCCAAGAAAGCATAACAATACATGGAGAACAAATTAAAAAGGTTGAAAAATATAAATATTTGGGTACAATAATTAATGAAACTAATGAGTACATAGAAGAGATTAAAGCAAGAATAGGACAGGCAAGAAATGCTTTCAACAAACTGAAAAAAGTACTCTGTAGCAGGGACATTACAATTTCTTTAAAGATAAGACTTCTGAGATGCTACGTGTTCTCCGTATTATTCTATGGGTTGGAGGCTTGGACATTAAAGAAGGATGTTTCGGACAGATTAGAAGCTTTCGAGTTATGGGCCTACAGAAGAATATTAAGAATAAGTTGGGTGGATAGAGTCACGAACATCGAGGTGTTGAGAAGAATGGGAAAAGGTAAAGAGGTTTTAAATACAGTTAAAGTTAGAAAACTACAATATTTGGGACATGTTATGAGGGGCGAGCGTTATAACTTGTTACAATTAATAATGCAAGGAAGAATACAGGGTAGAAGGAGTCGCGGAAGAAGACGCATCTCCTGGTTAAACAATTTGAGAGCTTGGTTTAATTGCACTTCTGCTGATCTCTTTAGAGCAGCGGTATCGAAAGTGCGAATTGCCGTGATGGTTGCCAACCTTCTTAGAGGAGATGGTACATGAAGAAGAAGACTAAAAAGTAGAGCATTCTAAACAAATTTGAGAATAAGAAACTCATAAATCATATAAAAAGCTTCAATATGGCGTTCGCTGAATATGTCTATCCTTATGTGTTGCTTAGAAAATTGCAAAATAAGTCATAAATTTTAAGTTTTTATAAATATTTATAACTTATGTAAAAATTAACTTAAAACCTTCTTATTATACGAAATGCTGAGACTTCTTGTGCTCAAATTATATTTTAAATTTCAAAGCAATTGGTCAAATAGTTTAAAAGTTAGTTAATTTGTTTACCCAAATTCATTTTTTTGCAACACTATAAGTCAGAAAATTATGAGGTTACAGTAAGACTTCTGACAGTTTATGGAAGAAGAACATTTATACTATTGACTTAATTAAAAAAAATTACAAAAAGTAATTTTAAACAGTGTAAAATTATTTTGCAAAAACATGTCGATTTTTTGCTTACTTAAAACAATTAGAATAACTTTTTAACCGTTACCAGTAGAAAAATTATTTTTTCATATTTAGAAAGACTGAATTTTTCTACACATTATCACGTTGATGGACAGTGCGTCAAATGTATAAGCAAGTGTTGTGACACTATATGTACTTTGCAAAATAGAATAGGGAAAAATGCAACGTCTATGGATGTTGTGGCACATTACATCAATGGAAATTAGACGTCTATAGACGTTCTGTCCGTCAACGTGTTAAGAAATAAAAATAATTGTCCTAGGACAATTAGGGACGAAGTTAGCCCCCCCTCCCTTTTTTAGTTCGCATGTTCTTGCAAAATAATTTTTCAATATATAGAATTATTTTTTGTCATTTATTAATTAAATTAATAGTGTAAATCTTCTTCCTTCATAAACTATCCAAAGTATTACTGTAACTTCATCATTTTCTGACTTTTAGTGTTGCAACAAAATTAATTTGGGATAAACAAATTAAATAACTTTTAAACTATTTTACCAATTGCTTTAAAATTTAGGGTATGATTTAAGCACCAGAAGTCTCAGTATTCCGTTTAATAAGAAGGTTCTAAGTTAATTTTTACATAAGTTATGAATATTTATAAAAACTCAAAATTTATGATTTATTTTGCAATTTTCTAAGCAATACACAAGGATCGACATATTCAGCGAACGCTATATTGAAGTTTTTATATGATTTATGAGTTTCTTTCTCTCAAATTTGTTTAAAATGCTTAACTTTTGGGTAATAGACGAAAAAAGCGAAAATTTACCGTTTTTTTTTTATTTTATTGTTAACAGCATCAACCACTCTGGGTTATTAGCTGTACTATCATTGATACATATGGTTACTTAAATCTAATAGTATTTTGATTATTACATAAGTTCACATTTAGGTAACAGTATCATAATTTACAAATTAAGAATGGGGTTTACAAAATGTTAACAGTGGTTATAGTTTGTTTAAAACATTAATGTCTTTCAAATAATTATAGGGGAGTGCATTTAGATTTTCACTTCGGAAAAAATCAAACAAGATAAAACTTTTTGTAATTTCATTAAGAAATGTTTAATAAACAACATATCAAAAAGTTCTACTCGAGAAGTGGGTGCTTCATTTTTTATTAAACAAATGAACAGCGAAGTTAGATGTTTTTTTAAATAACTCCGAAAATATAATTTTTAGAAAAAAACTGACTTGACCATTGAAAAATTCAGAAAATTCTACAAAAAAAACCTTATACAAAGATTTTTCTAAAATTAAATCTCTAGCTTCTGTAATTTTTTATTTATAACGCTAAAGTCACCCTTCTCACACACATTGGCGCAATGCAAACTAGCGTTGGAAGAAGTGCACGGTTGAGTTTTTTTAATGTAATTCTTTAACTAATGGATCAAAAGAAATTTTACAAATTGGACATGAAAGAAGATAAAATAAGCTATCTTATGGTTGTAATAAAACAATTTCTTTTTGAGAAAACTAAGAAAGATAACAAAAATGTAATACAAAAACCGAAAATTACCAGCTGAAAAAATGTATATACAGAGTGATCAAAACTTTTTTCTGTAAAACTTACCTAAAATTAATTTAATAATAAGCTTCAAAAATAATAAATGTTCAACAAAAAAAACTTTTTTTTAGCTCTTATACAGTATGTCTGCGTAACTTGGAACCTATTGATAACTTTTTTAATATCAGTTTTACGAAAAAAAGTTATTCTTTATAAAATACTCTGCATCGTATATAACATAAGATGCAACCATCAAATATCAAATTTTGTTAATTTTGTACGAGGTATGTCAAAAAATATGAATTTCACTCAAGAGTAAAGTACCTTTATATTTCACAATATCGAAAATTTTTATAAAGAAAAGTTGTTTGGAATTAAAAACTATGTTCCAATATGTAATTATATCCTTCTAATCGAAAATTTGTTTTTTTTTAATATTGTTTCAAATTAATTATACCAAACATCATTAAATTTTCACTTATTATTTATGATAACTGATTTATTATTAATTTTATGAAGAAAGTTATTCGTCATAAATAGCTGTGCATGGTCTAACACTTAATATGCAAATATAAAATATTATATTTTATCAATATTATACGAGGTATTATGTAAAAAAATTGCATAAAAGTGTAATTGCATATTGACACATCGTTTTTAATTCTGAACAACTTTCCATAATAACAATTTTCAGTATTATGAAAAATATATGTATTTTACTCCTAACTGAAATTTTTATTTATTGACATATCTTGTACAAAATTGATAAAAATTGATATTTTATGATTGCATTTAAAGTTTTAGAATATGCAGAGCTTTTTACTAAGAATAACTTTTTATTTATGATTCCATTGCAACAATTTTTTGAATATTGAAGAGATAGATTTTGAATAATTGGTTCTTTCTTTCTAATACATTTTAATTTTTAATATTTTTGTGAAAATTATTTGTTTATCTTTTTTTTTTAAGAATGAAATTCCATATTTGTTTGATTGGATTCTACTTGTTTTTCATTTAAATATCCGCCATTTTGGATCCGCCATTTTGAAATTTAAATTTTTAATCTTTAATTCAGATTCAACAACCTGTTAAAAATAAAGACAATAAATGTTTTAGAAAAATGTTCTTTTTTATGTTCTTTTTAGAAAATCCGCATTTTGGATCCGCCATTTTATAGTTTATAATGTTAACATTTAAGTTAGGTTTATCAAAGCTCTCAAAAATAAATATATGTAGAAATAAATACATTTTGTAAAGAAATTATGATTTTACAACTATTTTTTAAGTTATCCGCCATTTTGGATCTGCCATTTTATAATTTAAATTATCAAAATTTGATTCAGGTTCAGCAACCTCTCAAAAATATCCACATATATGTAAACAAACACGTTTTATAAAAAAAATTCGGATTTTACAACTGCTTTTTAAGGAATTTTAGGAAAAAATCCGCCATTTTGAATCCGCCATTTTGAATTTGCAAATTGTAATGTCAGATTCGGGTTCAGCATAATCAAAACTAAAATAAAAACATTTTTTATCAAAATAAAATGTTGAATTCACTCATATTCTTAACATTATTCATACAAAACAATTGTTATTGTTTAAACAATTAATAAACAATTAGCGGCGAAATTTGTGAGTAGAACTTTTTACTTTAACATATTTATAAACTAACAAAAAAAGTTTTAGAAAAATATAACCTTGTTTGATTTTTTCCGAAACATTGTATCTTCTCGTTCTAATTGCACTCCCCTATTAAACAAATGTGTAAGCTTACAGTGTGGTCCTAAGAGTGCTTTTATACTGATAGGTATTGAGTGTTTTTGTCTTTCACTATTATTGTATTTAGGACACTCTATTAATATATGTGTTACATTGACGTCGCAATTACACAGGTCACAAATAGGGCGATTTGATTTAGAGATCAAGTAGCTGTTAGTAAGTCTGCTATGCCCTATGCGTAAACGATTTAGCTTCACAAACAGCTGGCGATTTAAGTCTATCTCACACCAAGGTTCAATTGAGGGCTTTATTGTGCGTAGAGTTGATTGCGAAAGATTCCATTCGTTTTCCCATTTGCTTATCACTTTTCCTTTAAGGAATGCTTTGCAATCGGAAACAGGCACTAAGTTCACTAACACTGAAGACGCACTGCGTATTGCTTCTCTGGCATGAAAATCTGCTTTTTCGTTTCCTTGAAGTCCAATGTGTGATGGAACCCATATAAAGCCTACTTGTTGCATCGTGTTCTTTAGTAAATGTAATTGTTCTTTTATTAAAATGCTTATAGGATTACTTGTATACCACTGTTCTATCGTATGTAATGCACTGAGAGAATCGGTAATTATGACAGATTTTGGAATTTTTTGAGTACGAATATGAATGAGGGCTTGCAGAATTGAATATAGTTCTCCAGAGTAAATACTGCAAGTGGAAGATAATTTAAATTGTAATATAGTGTTTAAATTTACTACTGCCGATCCCATACCATCAGCAGTCTTAGATGAATCTGTATAAATATGACAATGATCTGGGAAAGAAGCAAGTATGTTGAGAAAAGATTGAATAATTGTTGCATGGGGGGTGTCAAACTTATTGTATTTAGAAAGAGTTAGATCGCATATTGCAGGAGAAAAGGTCCAGGGGGGAGGAGTTACTGTATTGGTCTGATCAAAAAAATTTTGGGAATTGAATATTATGGAGAGAGAGATATCTTCTGATTCTCTCGTAAAAGGGAGGGTTCGTTCTTTTTTTATTTACATAAGTTTTTTTGAAACGTTCTGCGATAGTGTGATGGAAAGTGGGATGTCATTTTATTGCATATATGGATGATGTGTAGGTTAATGACAAGTACATTCTTCGGAAATTTAAAGGTGGTTCTCCAGTTAAACATTGTAAACTATTAATGGGGCTAGTACAGAATGCTCCTGTGGCTATTCTTAATGCTGTATTTTGTATGACTTCTAGTTGAGCAAGAAGTGTCTTCTTTGCAGATGAGTATACAACTGATCGATAATCGAGTTTGGATCGTACTAGAGATTTGTAAATAAGAATCAAACTTTTACAACCTGAGCCCCAATTACGATTGCAGAGTGTACGCATTAAATTGAGACCCGATTGACAAGATTGTTTAATGTGCATAATGTGGTACTTCCAAGATAGTTTTTTATCAAAGGTCATTCCTAGAAATTTTAAGTGTTCCACATAAGTTAAGTTGTTTCGATATAACTGAAGATCTGGAGTTGTATACTGCCGTTTTTTTGAAAATAAAATACATTTAGTTTGGTTGTAAAGAATTGCAATCCCACAGCTTTCGACCAGTTTTCAAGGTGATTTAATGCACATTGTAAGTTTTTCTGTATAGAAAGAATATTTTTTCCTCTTGAATATATAACCAAATCGTCAGCGTATAATCTCGCTTTAACAAGTTTTGGAAAGTTTTCTAAGATTTTGTTTATTGCTACTAAGTATAGTGTTGAACTAATAACAGATCCTTGAGGTGTTCCATTTGTTTGGTCTTTAGTGCTGGATAGTGTACCATTTATCTTAACCTTAAATTGTCTCTTACTAAGAAAATTTTTAATGAAATATAACATGTTACCCTTGACGCCCCAATGACTTAGTGTGTTAAGAATTTCGTATCTCCAAGCCATGTCAAACGCCTTTGTAATATCGAAAAAAAACGCAAGACATACCTGTCCAATTGCAAAAGATTCATTTATCTCGGATTCCAGGTCAATTAAATTATCTATAGTGGATCTGTTCCTGCGAAAGCCGCTTTGTTCATTGATTATTAAGTTATTATTTTCCAAAAACCACCCTAGTCTATTATTCACCATTTTTTTTTAAGATTTTTTACTATTAACTCTGCTATTACTAGCTATTACTATTAATATACAGTGAGCACGTAAAGGTTGGAATAAATTCATTTTCTCGAGAATGGACGATTTTGGAAAAAAATCCCGAAATAGGTCAATTTTTATTTTTAAATTGCGACTTTTTGACATATGTGCCATACTAGTGACGTCACCCATCTGGGCGTGATGACGTCATCTATAATTTTTTTAAATGAGAATAGGGGTCGTGTGATAGCTTATTTGAAAGGTAATTTAATTCTCTATTCAGTAATATAAACATTAACATAATTATTTATACAGCGTGTCCAAAAAAAATTATTTAAATTAAATTTATTGACATAAAAAGAAGAATGTGTGTAATTTATTTATCTCAAAATACATTTTACTGCTATCAGAATACAGGAAATAAAGTTTATTTAACAAATAAATATCGTTTTAGCATTTTAGCCGCCCACTCACCTTCCTCTTTTTGAACATTTAATTTTTTTACATTTGAACATTTGATTTAAGGGAAAAGCAATGATTATTTTTCAACTAAACATTTTTTCTGTGTTCTAAGAGCCTTAAAATGTATTTTGGACTAAATAAAAATTACATGCATTCTTCTTTTTATGTCAATAAAATTAATTTAAAAAAATTTTTTTAGACACCCTTTATAAATAGTTATGTAAATGTTTATATTACTGAATAGAGAATTAAATTACCTTTCAAATGAACTATCACACGACCCCTATTCCTATTTAAAAAAATCATCGATGACGTCATCACGCCCAGATGGGTGACGTCACTAGTATGACATATATGCCAAAAAGTCGTAATTTAAAAATAAAAATTGACCTGTTTCGGGATTTTTTTCCCAAATCGTCCATTCTCGAGAAAATGAATTTATTCCAACCTTTACGTGCTCACTGTGTATTATATTCGCGGTGTGCAAGTACTTGGAAGGGATACGTGAAACGATCGTGCGCGAATAGCGGAGAAATATTGAAACTTTCTTAAATAATTCATATTGTCAATTGAAATTGTCAAATTGACATACATTTCATATCTACTGTCATTGAACAAGAAAAATTATATGTTGCTCCACAATATTGATATGTTATGCAATTATTATATAAAGGTAAATTTAATTAATTGTATTTTGCTTGCAGTACTGCATTTTAATAATTAATTTTATTTACTACATACAATTGATTACGTTTTCATTACATAACCTGCATCTTATTTTTTCTTCTTATAATTTTTTTGGGCTATGGCCTTGACAATTATCCAGCAACCAGGACTAACGTAATTGGTCAATACAATTAAAAGTGCGAATAAAAGTGCAGAGCGTAGAAATAGGTGTCGGTTTGCGCAACTTGCATGGTCCCAATAGCGAACTATTATCGCCTGCGTCCATTTTGGGGGAAACTCATTATTGGTCCAAATTCTGTTGTACAGGCTAAGAAGATATTGTTTTCCATTATCTGGTAGATTTTGTAAGAAACTAACAGGAATATCGTCTGGTCCTGGCGCCGATTTTTTGCTGGTACTTAAAGAGTGGTTAAGCTCTTCCGTGGTAAATGTTATATTAAGAGGATTATCTTCAATGCAATTAAAATCTATTAATTTATTTTCGGAAATCATCTTATTATTGATAAATTCTTTAGAAAAGTTGTTATTGCTGGAGTTCGTTTCAAATTGTTTTGCTAATAAATCTGCTATTTCGTTATTAGACGTTACTATCTGTTTGTTATTGCATAGAAATGGAATCTTTTTATAAGTATTACTTCCAGATATTTTTCTAACTTTTTTCCATACGGTGCTTATAGGCATAGTGGAATTAATAGAAGACATAAATTCTTGCCAAGATTTTTTTCTGTTCTCTTTAGTTATATATCTAGCTTGAGCCCGTAATTTCTTATATTCTATAGTATTTTCAAGTGTTTTGTGACGTTTCAATGTCCATGTCCATTAGGGGAGTGCATTTAGATTTTCACTTCGGAAAAAATCAAACAAGATAAAACTTTTTGTAATTTCATTAAGAAATGTTTAATAAACAACATATCAAAAAGTTCTACTCGAGAAGTGGGTGCTTCATTTTTTATTAAACAAACGAACAGCGAAATTAGATGTTTTTTAAAATAACTCTGAAAATATAATTTTTAGGAAAAAACTGACTTGACCATTCAAAAATTCAGAAAATTTTACAAAAAAACCTTATATAAAGATTTTTCTAAAATTAAATCTCTAGCTCCTGTAATTTTTTATTTATAACGCTAAAGTCACCCTTCTCACACACATTGGCGCACTGTAAACTAGCGTTGGAAGAAGTGCACGGTTGAGTTTTTTTAATCTAATTCTTTAACTAATGGATCGAAAGAAATTTTACAAATTGGACATGAAAGAAGATGAAATAAGCTATCTTATGGTTGTAATAAAAAGAAATAAAATGTATGGACATAAGTACGGTGTGGGCGGAAATTGAGCCTTACATGAATTTTGTTTAAAAATGATTTAAAAATGTGTAACTAATACAATTTTACTTATAAAACCTCAAATTTGCACAACTTAACTCTCAATCATCTTGCTAAACGATGTTTTATTAAAAAAAAATCTCAAAAATTTAATTCAAATAATACGATGTCTCAAAAAATGTAATTTTTGAAAACTTCGTAGTTTTACAGAATTCCCACCACTTTAAGACGGTATTACTCAAGTTTGAATAAAACTAATACAATTTTTTTGCTATTTTTTTAAAGCTTGAGATGTAATCTTAAAAAAAAAACTGAATTATTTTAGTTTAAAAATGAAATAAACAATTTATTTTTGAGAAAACTAAGAAAGATAACAAAAATGTAATACAAAAACCGAAAATTACCAGCTGAAAAAATGTATATACAGAGTGATCAAAACTTTTTTCTGTAAAACTTACCTAAAATACATTTAATAATAAGCTTCAACAATAATAAATGTTCAACAAATAATTTTTTTTTTAGCTCTTATACAGTATGTCTGCGTAACTTGGAACCTATTGATAACTTTTTTAATATCAGTTTTACGAAAAAAAGTTGTTCTTTATAAAATACTCTTCATCATATATAACATAAGATGCAACCATCAAGTATCAAATTTTTTTAATTTTGTACAAGGTATGTCAAAAAATATGAATTTCACTCAAGAGTAAAGTACCTTTATATTTCACAATATCGAAAATTTTTATAAAGAAAAGTAGTTTGGAATTAAAAACTATGTTCCAATATGTAATTATATCCTTCTAATCGAAAATTTGTTTTTTTTTAAATATTCTTTTTAATACATTTTAATTTTTAATATTATTTTGAAAATTATTTGTTTTATCTTTTTTTTTTAAGAATGAAATTCCATATTTGTTTGATTGGATTCTACTTGTTTTTCATTTAAATATCCGCCATTTTGGATCCGCCATTTTGAAATTTAAATTTTTAATCTTTAATTCAGATTCAACAACCTGTTAAAAATAAAGACAATAAATGTTTTAGAAAAATGTTCTTTTTTATGTTCTTTTATTAAAAGCCGCATTTTGGATCTGCCATTTTATAGTTTATAATGTTAACATTTAAGTTAGGTTTATCAAAGCACTCAAAAATAAACATATGTAGAAATAAATACATTTTGTAAAGAAATTATGATTTTACAACTATTTTTTAAGTTATCCGCCATTTTGGATCTGCCATTTTATAATTTAAATTATCAAAATTTGGTTCAGGTTCAACAACCTCTCAAAAATATCCACATATATGCAAACAAACACGTTTTATAAAAAAAATTCGGATTTTACTTTTTAAGGATTTTTAGGAAAAAATCCGCCATTTTGAATTTGCAAATTGTAATGTCAGATTCGGATTCAGCATAATCAAAACTAAAATAAAAACAGTTTTTATCAAAATAAAATGTTTAATTCACCCATATTCTTAACATTATTTATACAAAACAATTGTTATTGTTTAAACAATTAATAAACAATTAGCGGCGAAATTTGTGAGTAGAACTTTTTACTTTAACATATTTATAAACTAACAAAAAAAGTTTTAGAAAAATATAACCTTGTTTGATTTTTTCCGAAACATTGTATCTTTTCGTTCTAATTGCACTCCCCGTACTCAAAAAATTTGGCTTTGGCCCTGGAGGGGGTTGTGTCGCTAACAGGATATTTTTTCCTTATTTCTCTGAACTAATAATAATTTTTAAATTTTTATTTTAAATCGATGTCCATGTACACCCCAATGCCGTGTTTCGTTTTAGCATCACGTGCCATTAAAATATTATGTAAGCATTCAGAATAATTATAGCCAGCTAAACTATTTAAATAATTTAACGTATGTGTACGCGCCATTGTTCTAACAATTTTTAAAGTAATAGGAAAAACCACACGCGTATATTTAATTCAAGTGACAACGTCGTAGTGTGTTAATTTTTCAATCGATTTGGTTTGGTGGTTAACCAACCGGGACCAATTTGGAAATCCATTAGCCTCACTTTTGATGTAGTGATAATTTATTGTGTACATGACAAGTTGTAAGAATCGTTTTCAAAATTGCTTTTTACTATTTTATCCAAAGAGTAGTCGATAAATACGAATTATGTTATATCTTTCTTACATAATCGCCAAGGATCTTTGTCTTTGAAATGACTTGCTTTTGAATATTATAAATAAATATGATTTGTAAAATTCTACAAACATTTTCAATTTCTTTGCAATCTGAAAGTGCAGCAGCATTATACTCTAGTTAAATCGGAGAGTTCAGGAAGAATCTATACCGGTTTGGGAGATATTTCCCCTCATCAGTAGTCCCATATCGATGGCTTAGTGTGAAAACCTCGTATCTCATTTTTTTTCGAAAATGACATTTTGGTGGCTTTAGTTTGAAAACCTTGTATTTCACGATTTACAACTGTTAGAAAAAATCCAAATACACTAGACTATTTTCTATAGCCGAAAAAAGAAACCATGTATATCAATTGCTCTCTTGATTTAGTGTGAATACCACGTATATTTATAACCAAGACTTTGGTACTTAATTTGGAGTATTTGTTTGGGAGATTCGGCTTGGAGAAATGTTTTTTGTGAACAGTAAAAGGTAGTCCTGCATACAGAAACATTTTATGAACCTTAAATCAAAAGATCTGTACTGTATCAACCTAGTATTTGGAGGTGTGCAATAAGCTATGAAAAATGAAAACCTCGTAAATAATAATAAACACAACCTCATTTAAGATGAAAAACACGTATATCAAGATATACGAGGTTATCATAGTTACTTGGGCAAAGGTTCTATATACTGCAAGGATATTTACGTGTTTTTCATAGTTAATATTTGTATTTCCAATTTAATAGCAACATTTAACACTTTTAGCTCTAGGCCAATATCAGATATTTGTCTCAATGTGCTCGAATTAAAAATATGTAACGGTAATTTTTGTTTTTAGGTTATATTATGCAGAAAATCAGTTTTTTGCCTCTCCCGTAAAATTGTAATTTAATGAGATACGAGGTTTTCACACTAAGCCATCGATATCCTCTTCTTCCCAATTCAACCAGGTACCTCGATCTGTGCTGTCCCAGATTGCAAAGAAAGAAATGTTATGGATATCGTAACGATATCTGCTAAGAAACAATCTAAGTTATCAATCCAGTAGTAAAGAAAACGACAATAAATATCGTTCTTATACCACTAGATTGACAACAGATGGAAATTGTCTGGTTACTACCCCCGCGACTTTCAAAAATTATAAGTCATGCGGGTGCCGAGACGAACATTAAGATAAGGGAATTTTAAATAATTCACGTCCCATCTGCTCAACGTGTTAAAGTTCCAACGAGAAGGTTTACTAAGTACTCCACAAAGAGTAAATGAATTAAAAATGTATAAACATTTTCAATTTCTTTGCAATCTGAAAGTTCAGCAGCATTTCTGAAAATATCATTGGACTAATAAAATGGGTACAGAAGCCCATTATTAATTATTATATTCTTATTCGGTGGGTGAGTTTCAGAGCAGGATTTAAGGCAGTGGAGGCCCCTGGGCAGAATTGTTGTGGGGCCCTACCTCCTACCAAAAATGTTGATCTACTTTTATAAACATATTTTTAAATAATAAAAATTACAAGAGCTTTAACTTGTTATAGTAAAATAATAAAAATAAACATAGTAACATGTATGGTTAAAGTCCAGGTATATTTCGATATTTTTTAATTGAAAATTCCTTGATTATGTCCGATATGTCTAGTTGCTTTAAGACATCGTGTTTAATGCTCATTATAGAAAGATAATTTAAACTCCCACCGCAGTTAGTTAGCATCAGAACTAAATATAAGCAAGTATCACCTCAACGTTTGGAAATGAATCATTCACATACTTTTTTTTTAGCAGTCTATACATTTGAATTTTTTTGCTTATATTTGATGAGCCGATATCCCCTTTAAATGAATTGAAAAATTCTGCAAATTGTACCAGTTCGACACCTAGGTTTTCATCATAAATCATTGTTATAAATGTCGGTAAGCTTTAGTGAGTGAGCTTCAATTTCATTGGGAGATTTTCTCAAATGATGTAAAAATCCAAAATTGGAACGAATGGATTGATTTGCAGAAAACCTCTGACTTAAAGAGGTAAGGAAGTGATGTATCATAGCGATAAAATTTTGAGTCCTAAATTTCTCTGATGTTGTCATTTCGGACTCTGGAGATGTTCCATAATTCAGTGAAGTTAGTCGAATATTCCGTAGTTGTTTTCTATGTGTCGAATAGTCTTGATTCCGCTTACCTTCACGTCTCGCGTGTCATATATTTCGAAATTGTCACGTCTTAACTGTATAAATTCTTTAAGTGATCTAAATGCCTCCACTCCTGAATTAAGGTCAATATTTGGATCTTGCAGAATACTGTTTCTCCTCTTTAAGATTCATTCCAAAATGTTGCAAATATTCCTGTTTCCAGTAAACACATTCGATTATACAAACCATTTGCATCGCTACTATTAGTTTTAAATTGTTGCTCAGCGGCTTCTGAAATTTTAGGATAATGCTTATTAATCTGATTATAACTTTTAACTAGTGCTTTTGCGGCACCACTTCTAGATGGCCATCCAACGTGAAATTCACACTGGGATTGCAGTACGGATGGGAATGCATATTCAGTGTTGCCACAGTTCCTGTGCGACGCTCTTGAGAGAGCAATCAACAACTGGTGAAGACCGACAACCCTGTGCGTTTATTCCCCATTAGAAATATATTGCCCTATCTTAGCCGTACTGCATTCTCGGTATGCATCTCTCAATAGTAATATTTATCCTTTTAGGAACAATAATATTTCTGCCACGGTATGCGTTTCTGTCGCTTAAAGACGCAGCTTTTAAACATTCGATTAACAAGTTGTATCTATATGTAAAGGAAGTGAAAAATACATAATATAGTTCTTCTAATACAGCTGGCAGTTCTTTCTACAAGTAGCAACAAAGTTATAGAACAAATAAAAAAGAGAACTAAAACTCGCGTTCCCTCTTTAGTTGAGAGCAGGGGCGTCATTTGGGCGTCCAGAGGGGGCATTTCCCCCCCCCCCCTGGCCCTAAAAAATGACTGAAATTTACAAAAAATACATCAATATTCATTATAACATCATATTATATAGTGTATAATATATATAGTGCTTGCCCCCACCAAACAAAATTTCAAATGACGCTCCTGGTTGAGAGTACTTTCTAGTGCGGAATCGAGAAATTGGGCAAAGGGCGGCGTGTTATTCCTCCGGATTAGAGGGTTTTAAACGTAATATCACTGTTATTATACAGTGATGAGCGCGCTAATAACCGGCAAAATAACGCAAAAGATGGAAAACATATTACATTGCGAAACACGAAGAGATGAAACTAGTGGAGGTGGAAATGATCGTTATAAACGTATCAAATAACATAAAATTGCATAGTTTCCCACCTTTAAACGTCTGTGACAGGAGTATTTTATAAAATTCTACCGTCACAGTGACAGTTGTCATACTCCTCTGATACGTCTAAAGGTGGAAAACTATGTAATTTAATGTTATTTTAGACGATTATAACTATCATTTCCATCTCCATTAGTTTCATCTCTTTTTGTTTTGCAATGTATTATGTTTTCCATCTTGCCGGTTACACAGGCCTGCAAAAAATATTTTTTTAAAGTTGTTTGAAATTTGATAACTAACTTTGATGTACTTTTCAGCGCTGATTTCAAAAATGTAAACCATTTTTGTCTGTCACGTCAGGTTTTTTCACAAATTAGGGGGTATATTTGGGTATAATAACAAAATATAAGCAATTTGTCACCTCTTTCCAACGTTATAAAATTTATTTTATTTATTAGTCCTGTTCTAATCTACATTGCCGGTACACTTACATTTATTTTTTAAGCTCAAAAGTCCTTATAATAACGCTAACGCTTTCTGTCGAAGCTTCTTTTACTCCTTTTCCGGCTGTGGACTCGTTGAGGATCATCTCTTTTCATCACCCAGCAGTAGTCTGCTATCATGCTGACGTTTTATCTTCCTTGGTATCTTCCTTCCATTTCTTTGATGTCTCGGTGAAATCTTTCGCCCTGCTTTTCACTAACATCACCAATGTTTGCCGGGAAGTACTCAAGATGTGAGTGGAGAAAGTAAAGCTTATAATGCTCATGTTACAGCCAAACTTCTTAAAGTTGTCGATCATGTCGGCGACGATTGTCTTGTAGTTTGGATCTCTTTTGTTACCGAGGAAATAGGTAACACCTAATTTAAAAGATGTCCAAGTCGCCTTTTCATTTTGTTCACAAAGTTGGGATCTCTCAATAGTTTTCCAATGTCCAGTCCGACAAAGATTTCTTCCTTTTCCTGAAACACTCCCCTTCTTTATTCAGTGCCCTGAAAAATTGTTTAATCAGCCCTAACTTAATGTGAAGTGGTGGAAGTATGACCTTTTTGGGATCCACAAAGCTTTTCCTCTCAACATTTTTAACTCCTACTTGTAGCTTTCTCTCAGGGCGCAATATTTTTTATGTAGTGTTGCTTTCTGTCTCTACTGTCCCATTCATAGAGAAAGCAGGGGAACTTTGTATAGCCACTTTTTTGACCAAGCAGCATTGAAATAACTTTTAAATCACCGCATAGTGTACATTTGTGGTCTGAGTAGCAAAGTTTGCTTAACACCAGGTCATTTTCTTAGGAGAAAAAAGATACAAATTCCCTTTCCGTACACCGATACCAAGAGAAAGATGTATCCGGAACCAGCATATGTTTATTTTTTATTCTAGATCCTAAAACTTCTGCCAATTCTTTAGAAAGGCCTAGATCTCTTACTAAATCGTTCAGCTCAAATTGTAAGAATGGAATGGGGATCGGTTGTGCCAGGATCGTAGTATTGTACAAAATACTGCTGCTTTCTCATAATTACTCTTTATTTTTGTGAAATAACTGTATTTGATAGAATGTTTTTACTATTTTTCCCGAAATCAGCGTTAAAAACAGTATGAAAATCACTTTCTTATAATAACTCTTTATTATCATTTTGTGAAATAACTGTACGTGATGGAATTTTTTCACTATTTTTCCCGGCATCAGTGTTGAAAATATAATGAAAATCACTTATTAACCCGCCATTACACGCGCTATGAGGGAATCCCTCACCATATTTGTTTATAAGCAATGAAATTGTGTAAACTAATACGATAACCTTAAGCACCCAGGAATGCCTTTAGCATGGTTCATGAGAAGGTATGAAAAAGTTATAGAATATTTCAGGCGGTTAGTGTGCTGTGTGATAGTTGAAAGAAGAGACATCCCTGTTCAAGTGAGGGAATTCCTCACTGCGCGTGCAATCACGGTGAAATCACGTTTCTGTTATCTCAAAGAAACTTTTAGGATTTTATTTAATATTTAGGTAGGTTTAATTAAAATATTATTGTTTGGATTAGGTTAGGAACAGTGGCACACAGAGGGGGGTTTGGGGGTTAAAATCCCACCCAGAGCATATAGAAATATATATAAAAGAAGGTAGGAAAATGTAACTTGTCTTTCACAAATAATACAAAAAAACTTGCGATGCCCAAGCAAAACCCCCCTCCCCTCCAGAGGAAAATTCTAGGTGCGCCACTGGTTAAGAACCCATTTTTAAATTTACCTATTCTAATTGGGAAATAAGCCACAATTTAACTTGAAAAATTAATTTTATTGACGTTTTGAATTCCACCTCGGACGTCGTTATCAAAATACAAAATATTAATAGTTAATTACATAAATGCCACAAACAAATAGCTTCAGAACAGTTGTTAATTTTAATTTGTATTTTTATTAAAATGAATTCACGTAAAGAACGTTAATTTCTTCAGTGGCTTGCTTAAATTGAGAATTAAGAAAACTTGCTTTTGATCTATATTATTTTTACTTTTGTTTTGTTAAATTAATAAAAAAATTGGTTTACGAGTCTTTCTATAATATGTGAGTAAAGCCCATTTTATATTTATACATGTTGACATTCATTCTTTCTCGAAATAAGTCGAATTGATGTAGGTGAGGGCGACGCTCATACGCGTGCAACCACGTCACAATAGAAGACGCGTGTAACGGCGGGTTAAAGGGCCTAGCTGGGTAAGATGGTGAAAAGTGCCCCCAACCCAATCTAAATTCCATATAGGCCACTTTTTAGCACATATAGAGGAACTCACTTTCTGAAATTTTTAGCCCTCTAGGTGGTCACGAGACCCCCCTAGAGCCTAATTAGGCTTTTTAGGTTTTTATTTTTTATCTCAGCCGCATTAAGAGCTAGCCAAAAACTTTATTTAAAAAAGTTGTAAGTTTCAGAAAGATATATATGAAAATTTTTTTTTTGTATTTTTTTGGCGGGAAATTCGAATTTTTAGAACAATTTTAAACTTTTAAATAAATCTGAAAAAAAAACTAAGACACTCGTTTTTACGAAAATTAATTATAATGTGTATTTTTGCACAATCTTTCACCCTGAATTTTTTCAGATTTTTAAAATTGGTAAAACGTACCTTTAAAAATAAAAAACCGCATTTTTTCGGTTTTTTTTTTCGTTTTTTGATACAATTTTATACATATTTTTCAAAAAATTTAACACCGTCACTAAAATAGGTAAAAAACTGAAAAATAATTGGGATTTGCTTTATAAAAATTTTTTGTAACGCCATCCATTTTCAAGATACAGGGCGTTGAAGAAAACAAAATTTTACATATTTTTTACGATTTTGCCGAAACTACTGGCAACATTGTAATAAAACTTGTAATAGTACATTGCAAACTTGCAATAGTAATTGTAATAATACAACTAAGGATTTAATATTCATCATTGGCGCGCATAGGGGTAATGGTCTGAACTTTTCAAAGAAAAAAAGATAGTACGCCACTGACATATTTCAAATTAACAATCATTTTTGAATTTCTCGTTCAATTTGCAATAAAAAATCTATCTTCTCATTTTTTCATACGACGCGCTGTTTTGCTGCAAAAAATAAAATATCTTAACGCTTCCAAAGTATTCGAATTAATTTTGATAATGGATGTATGAGTTTATTATGTATGTAGATGTAGAAACTACTAGAAGTTCGAATACTTTGTAAGGGTTAAGATCTTTTATTTTTTGAATAAAAATGGCGCGTCGTATGAAAAAATAAGAAGATACATTTTTTGTCACAAATTGAACGAGAAATTAAAAAACGATTGTTAATTTGAAATATGTCAGTAGCGTACTATCTTTTTTCTTTAAAAAGTTCACACCATTACCCTATGCGAGCCAATGATAAATATCAATTCATTAATTGTATGTCAAAATATGCACAATAACCAGCTCTTAAATCGTGCCAAGTTTTATTACAATGTTGCCAGTAGTTTCAGCAAAATCGTAAAAAATGTGTAAAATTTTGTTTTCTTCAACGCCCTGTATTTTGAAAATGGATGGCTTTACAAAAAATTTTTATTAAGCAAACCCCAATTATTTTTCAGTTTTTTACCTATTCTAGTGACAGTGTTACCTTTTTTGAAAACTATGTATAAAATTGTTTCAAAATACGAAAAAAAAAACTGAAAAAATGCGGTTTTTTATTTTTAAAGGTACGTTTCACCAATTTTAAAAGTCTGAAAAAATTCAGGGTGAAAGATTGTAAAAAAATAGACATTATAATTAATTTTCGTAAAAACGAGTGTCTTAGTTTTTTTTTCAGAGTCATTTAAAAGTTTAAAATTATTCTAAAAATTCGAATTTCCCGCCAAAAAATTTAAAAAAAAATTTTTCTTATAGATCTTTTTGGAGCTTACAACTTTTTTTAATAAAGTTTTTGGCTAGCTCTTGATGCGCCTGAGATAAAAAATAAAAACATAAAAAGTCTAATTAGGCTCTAGGGGGGTCACGTGACCACCTAGGGGGCTAAAAATTTCAGAAAGTGAGTTCCTCTATATGTGCTAAAAATTGGCCTATATGGAATTTAAATCGAGCTGGGGGCACTTTTCACCATCTTACCCGGCTAGGCCCTTTTAAACAATTTTTTGGTCGCAGACCTGTGTTATTAGCGCGCTCATCACTGTATACTCTGTAACGTAGTGTGAAGTCAAGATGAATAATACGTTATTCTTGATACACATATGTTTTGCACAAAACCAAAAATAATTCTGTGTGAATTATGTGCTGATTTTTTTACGTTTGGGGCTTTGTGGATGCCCGGGTAGCTGCCCAGCTTGCCCCCCCCTTAAATCCAGCCCTCGTGAGTCCTCGCCGCATCCACTAGAGCCCTCCAGCTTCAACGATCTTGCGCTTCCATTTCCCATTGTTATACCCCTATCCTAGACAAAGCGGCTACAACCTTATCCTTCAATCTTTTTCTGGAATGGCCTAATAATCTACCGTCTATTCTCACAAAAAATATTGTCTTTAACACTCTGTCTTCCTCCGACCTTACCACATGACCTGCCCATCTTATACGGTTAGCTTTTATACTGCCGTGCTAGGCCCAAAGGCGGTAACTAACATTTGAAAAAATGGTGGCAAAATCGATTTCAAAATTGAATGCTACAATTTTGGCCCGTTAGGGATTTATGGACTAGCTAATAGATTTAATACATGGATATATGCCCCAGTTTATTAAGGGAACCATTAGTTATATTTTAAAACAAAGTTTTATATAAAAAGAGGTAGATACCGCTAAAACGTTTTATCAAAACTTACTATAATACTAAGCCTATTAGCGGTATGTGGTTTACAGTTGTGATTGATATGAAATAAAAAGTTTTTCTGTGTATTAAAGTTTATTAAATTGAAAGAGTTAAAGTACTATTAAATATTATTATGTTGAGCCACGATATGACAACAACAAATTGACAATATTTAGTTTGTCGTTATATTTGTTTTCTTTCAAGAGTCAATAAATATATATATTGGTTCATTAATAATAATTTTCCATTTGTGATTCAATACAGACAATTAAATAGACAACCGAACAACATACCTTGTGTCTGGTACATACCGAAAAACCTATTTAGTATTACAATGGTATTACCTCATAATTAACATTTTTTATAAAATCTTTTATAGTGCGTCTAATACTTTAGGCGAAACTGTACTTATACTAGGAAAAAACAGAATCCCTTCAGATTGTTATCTGCTGATGTTAAGCGTTTTAAAGAATTCTTGAACTGTGAATGTGATTGTAAACCATACTTTTCACTTTCTATTTTCAGCTATTATATTCTTAGCGACAAAGGTTCGCTATTTATTTACGACATGTTATTATAGAGCTTTAACATTTTTATGATAGCCGACACCTACCCTAATATTATTATGCATTGTTATATTATTGGGTATTTCACAATATCATATTGGGTATTAAAATACCATTACTTAATGTAATTAGGGCAAATTTTAACATTTTATTAGTTGTATTGTACAAACTAGTTATATGTTATGATTAAAATATGATCACATTGTCTTTTACCTATTTATAATAGCATTGTATAACTAGACTACTAGATATTGTCTAGTTAAACAATGATAATAGCTTGTATTTAAACAAAAAAAAAAAATGCAATCAATGGGACTGCTAATCCCATGTACGACCAACAAAGGGTTAATTACAGAAAACTTTAAGTATGAAACAAACCTTGCGCCTGTACAGGCTGAACATATTTTTTTTCACCTCTTTTAATTAGTTTACAATAAATTGTCCTCTTTCTATAATATTGTCTTCAGTGGTTTCACCTCGTGTTTCACAACTCTTACTCGACTCTACTTGATTTTCTAAAAAAACAAAATATTTTAAGCCTCTTTTTCTAAAAATGCTTGTGGACAGCGTGTGGATATATTATTAACTTTTTAAAACCTAATTAAAAAAAAAAGGAATATTTTTAAATGTGAAAATCTCTTACTGCCTAATTCAAGATATAAATCATCCACTTGGAGCAGAGTCATATTGTTTAGGACAACATAATTAGTTAATCCTTGAAACACTATAAACAAAAATGAAAATACATTTCAATAGATATAATAATCTCGAAAAGTTTTCATCATCCTCGGTAATTATTTCTTTTACTAACACAACTGTTTTAATTAACACAATAATTTAACCTTGTAAAGTTAGGCCGAATTTACTTCGTAATACTAAGGCGATTTGGCGGTTTCTAAATGTAGGCGTAGCATTCTTTAAAGTAGATTAGCGGTAAGTGCAATATGCTAAGGTATATGGACGGCAACTGTAGCAGATACCGTCAAAACGCCAGAGTATTTAACATTTACCGCCAAATGGCTTAGTATTTTAACTGAAAAGTGTAGATACCGCTAACAAAATTGCAATTTTATTTAAAATATAATGCTTTTACAACTCCAAAGACTTTATAAATATAGACTAAATACCCTATTCTACCTAAAAATACAAAAATCTCATTTTCGATAAAAAATCAGTTACCGCCTTTGGGCTTAGCACAGCAGTATATGTCTGACGATGTTTTCAGTACCATACAGAGTCATCAATTCGGCATTACGGCGACTCCTCCACTCCCCTGTTACTTCATCTCTTTGAGGGCCAAATATCATTCTGAAAACCTTTCTTTCAAATACCAGCAGCTTATTTATTTCCCGCTGATGTAAAGTCCATGTTTTGCTTCCATATGTAACAACTGGGCTAATAATTGTCATGTACAGTCTTAATGTAGATTTTCTTTCTAGCAGCATAGATATTGATAATGACGATAGGGAGGATAATGCTTTATTCCCCGCAGCTATCCTTGCTGACATTTTTTTTCTATGTGGCTGTCGTCTGTTCTTACCGCCCCTAGATATTTAAACTGTCTTACCATATTGTGGTCATTAATAGCGGAATGGGACGTTTCATCGCCGCCGGTTCATCGCCGTCGATTCATCGCCAGTCAATTTCATCGTCGTCCGTTTCATCGCCGTCCTTTCATCGCCGTCCGTTTCATCGCCGTCCGTTTCATCGCCAGTTTGTCAGTTGATTTTGTATTATGGGAGATAAATCGACACGACGTTAAATTCAGTTAAAAACTTATGTCAATTAAACAGATAAAACATATTATTATATTTACTGTTCTATTTCTACTTCCCCTAAATTTTATACTAAATAGTACTAAATGTGTAGTGTTAAATGGCCTTTGTAGAAATAATATGTTCAAATTTATGTAGTGTTAGGTTGGGTTAGGTTAGGTTAGGTCATTTCCTAGAATTCCTAATTATATTAAAAATAAATAATCAATTTATCTGTCGAAAATTGGTCGGAAATTCGGAAATAAATCAGTTAGCGATTAACTGACTGGTGATGAATCGGCCGACGTCCTGGACCCATTAATAGTTATGTTCTGCCTAACTCTTGGTCCTGGATTTTTGGTTACTAGCATGTATTTCGTCTTCTCTTCATATACTCGAAGACCCCGACTACTTGTTTCTTCCTCGAGTTCCGAAAACACCCCACTTACGTCTCTTGTAGTAGAATGAGCGATTATATCTAGATCATCAGAAAATGCCAACAATAGTTTTCATCCTCGATTCGCAAATCCCTCTGTCAGCTCAGATGATATTTTAATTATTGCATATTTTAACCCCAAATTGAATAGCAACGGTGATAAGGGGTCTCCTTTTTTAAGTTTTGATGTTATGCTAAATGGTGTCGATGTTCTTTTTCCTATTCTGACCTATGCATGATGAGTGATGAGTGATGAAATATGATGAAAGGCGAAAGATATAACATCTTCTTCTTCTTCTTCTTTTTGTATAGACATGACTCTGTTTTTTCAATGTGCCTCTTGGTCAATATACAATTACTAAAACAATCGGACATTGTTAGCTTCTGATCATTTTCTTTGATTATGTAAAGTAATGTTCAAATCAGTTAGACCACTCTGGCTCTCATTGCCTCAATTTTAATCGTTAGTTATAACCCGATTATAGTATCTCTAATTAGTTTAATTTTTAAATCATCATTCTCTTCATCATTCTCTTTGCCTTATCCCTATGCGGGGTCTACTTCCCTAATTGCATTTCTCCACACAATTCTATCTTGGGTCATATCAATGTTAATCCCCTTTGCCAACATGTCCTGCCTTATCGTCTCCCCCCAGGTCTTCTTTGGTCTTTCTCTCCTACTCCTTCCACGAATCTGCATTTCAGCTATTCTTCGTATTGGGTGATTAACGTCTCGACATGACCACACCATCTTAACCTATGCTCTCTCATTTTGGCATCAATTGGTGCCACACCTAGACTTCCCCTAATCTACTCATTTCTAATTTTATCCTTCTTTGTCACTTCACTCATCCATCTCATTCCCATTTCTCATTTCCGCCACATGCATTCGTTGTTCCTCTTTCTTTTTCACTGCCCAACATTCAGTTCCGTACATCATAGCCGGTCTTATGGCTGTTTTATAGAATTTTCCCTTCAGCTTCATTGGAATTTTTCTGTCACACAACACACCACTCGCTTCTTTCCACTTCATCCATTCAGCCCTAATTATACTGCATGCATCTCCATCTATTTCTCAATTACTCTGTAATACCGATCCTAGGTACTTAAAACTATTGCTTTTCACAATCATTTCACCATCCAAAGATACCATTTTATTTGTAGTAACTCCATCTTTAAATGAACATTCTAAATATGTACTCTGTTTTTGTCCTACTAAGTTTTACACCGTTTTCCTCCATAGCTTGTCTCCACTGTTCCAGTTTTTGTTCTAAGTCTCTTTCACTATTAAGTATAATTTTTAAACACCCGCTTATAACCTTTTACGGGTGATGTGTTTTTTTGTAAATACAAAAAAAAACATTTTTTATTAGTTTCTGCTTGGGGCGCTAGGGTCGATAAATCAATTATTATTATCATATATGGTGTATTCCACGAATATACGACTGTTATGGATTATCGTGACAACGAATATTTTAGTGTGCAACATAAGAAGTACGAAATTATTTTGCTCTAATAATTACTCCAATAAACAACAACATAATTTGCAATTTACTTTCGTTCTTCATATTTTGCACAGTAAAATATTCGCTGTGGCGATAATCCAAGAGGGTCGTATATTCGTGGAATGGGGTATACAAATTATATACAAATTATTAATAACAAACCGTAATAGAATCTCTACCAGCGGTTTTTGTGATTTTTAAAAGCACTAAAATTTTATATTCATACTTACAAATATTATAAAATTGACGATGAACAAACTGTATTTTATAAAATTTCCGCATCCATCCAACTTCGATCCCCAACCCATTTTGACTCTGCAAAAAAAAATAATTTGAAAAGGATTAAGAAAACAATTCTTCTATACAGTTTTATTAAAAGAATTTATTAATGTAACGGAAAAATTTTAAAAACGTTTATTACGCAGATCGCTTATATTGTGTCAAGGACGATTAAAATTGCTAAAAAGTTCTTTAATTAGTTAAAAAGTTAAAAAGTTTTGTTGCAATTTATTACAAATTATGACAACTTGATTTTCTGTAGTACCTTGGGCTCCTGATAGTTTAATATTAAATGTAATTTGTTTTAGTTATAATACAAGTAATACAAATAAGAGCTAGTACAAAATTATAATTGACATACAATTTACTTAAGAAAGTAACATCGTATGCAACTACTTTGTGACAATAATGTCAGAAGTCCCTGAATTCGAGGGGAACAACTAACATAATATATTATCCACAAAGGAAGCTACAGTTATCTGAGAAACCTAGCAAAATGCCTGGAAATTTTTTTTTTCTCTGATTCTGGCTTTGGTTTAGAACTAGAACCTTTAGCCACGTAATTGTATAACTTATCACTAAGTCAGGGGAGTAATGTGTAGAATGTGTGTTGAGTAAGTGTCTTGTTACTTTGCAAAGTCGACGTCATTGTCTTTGCAAAGAGACGCTAATTGTATCCGAACGTCTGCGGTCCCTCCGGTGAGTACCGATCCCACAAGGACAGAAACTATTTTTCATTTACTAATTTATAATAAATGAAAAATTTCTGACCCTGGTAGGATTCGAACTCCTGACCTTTCGTTTCAAAGGTAGGCGCTCTTACCACTGCGCCACAGAGGGGGCCTGGAAACTGTGTATACAAAAAAACGAAAGGACGATAAACAAACTAAATATTTTATAAATTAGTTGGTCGATCTGTTAGCACCCATTACATATCAATGTAACTCATTAACTGCCATAATTTTGAGTAGGAGATCATATTACATGTCATTATACAAGGAACAAAGCTATTACCAGTTATAAATTACTGGAAAAATAAATGTTTTCTCCAATTTTTCGGCATTTTTTATGTCTTTTAATTTGAAAACTCTCAATATTAAAGAGCTATTTATGATCTATAATTTTTATTTGAACCATTTTCTCTAAAACCCCTTTTATAGGTAAAATTTGTATTTTATATTTTAATATTGTTTAGAATAGAATAGAATAGAAATATGCTTTATTGTCACTGAAAATTATACAATTTTATGGACAAAGCTTAACATAGATTCACGAAAAAGATATACATAACAATAACAATAACAAATACAATTTTATAAATTTTTTTTTTAAAAGAAAAATAAATCAAAATCAGCTATACGGATTTTTCATCACCTTTATACCCTTTATATTATACCGTTTAGAACTTTCGAATGTGTGTGATTTTTATGTGAAATCAATAATTTCTTCTCAAAATAGATATAGACTGGTTTATTATGCATAAATAAAAGAAAAATAAGTTATTAATAATGTTTTTCTACGACCGTTTAATAACATGCTCAATATTCACTATTTTTGAATAGAAAATAACACCCATTACTTTACCCATGAGTAATAGTTCATTACCCACGGGTCATTACTCACGGGCTGAAGTTAGATGCGAGTGGCGAATGTCACTTTTAATATTAGTCTTATATAAACTGCAAATAAAATTACTTAACTTTGTTTATTTAACACAATAATTACTGTAATAATTTAAATCAATAATTAATTTCGAAAAATTATTAAAGGATTTTTAACTGTAACAAGGGGTAACTATATTTTTACTTTTATACATTGTTTACTATTATAATTTTGACGTTTATTATTTTCTGTGACAGTGAAATTAGCGTATTTGCTGTGTTTAGTGGAATTTAACACTGATATTAGAGTAGAACCCCGAATTATCCGTGTGCGGATTATCCGGGCTGCGGATTATCCGTGCTATGATTTTCTATTACTTACTTAAATTGCATTTTTGAGGTTTTATCAAAATAGCGTCACTGTAAATCACTCGACGGAAACTCTCGGAGAGGGAGACTCATAATGAAATATTTATTTTTTCTGTTGTCTTTTACATACGTACATATGTATTATAAGAAATAAATCCGGATTATCCGTGCTTTTCAATTATCTGTGCCAATGTCCGGTCCCGAGGAGCACGGATAATCGGGGTTTTACTCTATTGTATTTATTTTATAAAGGTATATTGCGTTATATATTTTAAATTTATAACATATTATCGGAGCACACTAGTTCGCTCCCAAGATCAAAAAAACCCTCTTAATTACATACTAGTTCGCTCCGAAAACCATAACCTGGTTCGCTCCCGTGGTTAAGCGGATTAAGAATTTATCTATTAAGTTCTAGGAAAATTAATATTCGCAAAATTGGTACTGTGACTTTTGTATTTTATATTAGAAATTATATAAAATATTGATTCTTATATATTTATATAGGTAAATATAATGAGACAGTGAAATTAGATTATTTAGATTTAGCTCAATAAATGACCGTTTTGCAGTGTAATTTTCGGCGTAAGTTATTGACAATTATTGTCAATAACTAACATAGGCTTGTCCTTTTCGCTTAATATTTCACTTATTTCAGATTTCTCCATCATGAACTGAAAACATTCAAACCGTAACTAAAGTAATCATGTTGAAATTTGCACCACTCCTCTTTCTTATCATAGAATTACAGGCAGACTACTAATTACCAATATTTTCAAAGAAATACATATGTATATCACTTGTATATATCATATGTATATCACTTGCAATAATTTCTTATACGGGAAAACCTAATCAAATATTAGTGTAGGAAACAGAGGTTGAACCTTGCAAAATGGACACAAGTCCGGTTTTATTTTTTTTCTGGCATATCAAGGGGTGCTTATTATCAGACTAACTTTTTCTGAAAAAATTTCGCCCCGGAACCCCCCTTTTCACCCCTTTAAAGGGGGTAATTTATGGTTTTTGCAGAACGTAGCCCTTCCTGTACCTTTTACAAAAAATTTCTTTTATAGAAATATGAAGAGGACTATATTTTCTACGATTTATTTCCGACAGCATCTCTCTATCATCCACCGTTTAGCAAGGGTGGCGCCCCAAAGTTGACAAGTTTTTAAAAAAGATGTTTTTAGAAAAAATATATTTTTCGCTAACTGTAACGGAAATTAAAAAGAAATGCTACGGAGATTATTCACAAATATATGATTGATTTTTTCGTATAGGTTTCACTTAAGGATAATTGCCCTTTTCTTAATTACAGGGTGTTACATTTTAAAAAACCCCTTTTTATACCATCTGAACCGTTTATGCTAGAGTAAAAAGACTTTCAGCGATTACCCATGTACTGGTGTTATTTACAAATTTGTATAATGCACCCCCATTTTTTCCCCGGAACCACCCAAAAAAGAAGAAGAATTAATAAATAAAGTGATTTTCTTGGAATCCTTCACACACAATGCCCTTCATTAATATGCTTCATATATCATTTTGTGCAAGTTATTATTACCCATGCATGGACACCAAACGCGATTTCCTAGTGCAACCCTTGTAGCCAAAAACAATAAATAAAATGGGGGGTTAAAATTTTTTTTTTGTTTTTTGCTTTTTGATCCATATGGGCATATGCTTCATCAATAGTGCTTTTCAAAAATATATATGGTTATTGCAACATCCCTGCGCAAACCGCCCCTATCCTTGAAAATATACTGCAGAAACTACCCCTATACCTTATCCAGCATGTTTTTACGATTTTCTCATTACCTATTCATTTTTTTTAAACAAAACTTATACAAGGTTAAAGACCACTATTTACTCTAAAAATTAGGTCCTATTCATTTTTTTCGTTTAAGCAACCGTTACGGCACAGTGGCGCCGTAAACCTCATATATGCTTTGACGGGCTCCAGTTTTTGTTTATTTTTTCGTCATCTGTTTGTTTTATTGATAAAGTACTTATGTAAAATAAAACAACACAGTGTAACCTACAAATCATGACCTATGCACATTTTACATTCTTTGCTCCCCAAAGCTACAGTGGTGGCCCAAAATAAATTTTTCCATATTTTCGCCACCTACACGCATTTTATTGCGTTAATGCTACCTTAATAGCACATTATTCACCCCTAAGTGGTCGCTAAGCAGTGGCGGATCCAGGGAGGGGTGATGGGGGCGATTACCCCCACCCCTCTCAAACCAAGTGATATTATATTTGAAGATTATAAAAATATTCATTTTTTTTTTATAGAAATACTTATATAATATTAATATTATTTTTATAAGAATGACTTTTTATGCTTTAGCGACAGTAGCGGATCCAGCATCGTTAAGAGGGGGGTGCCAATTGGTTAAATTTCTATAAAAATAAATGAATATTTTTATAATCTTTGAATATAATATGACTTGGTTTGAGAGGGGGGGGAGGTGTTCACCCCCATCACCCCTCCCTGGATCCGCCACTGCGTAGCGACCACCTAAGGGTAAATATTGTGCTGTTAAGGTAGCATTAATGCAATAAAATGCATGTAGGTGGCGAAAATATGCAAAAATTTATTTTGGGCCACCACTGTGGCTTTGGGGAGCAAAGAATGTAAAATGTGCATAAGTCATAATTTGTAGGTTACACTGTGTTGTTTTATTTTGCATAAGTACTTTATCAATAAAACGAACAGATGACGAAAAAAAAACAAAAACTGGAGCCCGCCAAAGCATATATGAGGTTTACGGCGCCACTGTGCCGTAACCGTTGCTTATACGAAAAAATGAATAGGACATAATTTTTAGAGTAAATAGTGGTCTTTAACCTTGTATAAGTTTTGTTTAAAAATAATACATAGGTAATGAGAAAATCGTAAAAACATGCTCGCCAAGGGATAGGGGTAGTTTCTGCAGTACATTTTCAAGGATAGGGGTGGTTTTCGCAGAGATGTTGCAATAACCATATATATTTTTGAAAAGCACTATTGATGAAGCATATGCCCATATGGATCAAAAAGCAAAAAACAAAAAAAATTTTCAACCCCCCATTTTATTTATTTTTTCTTTTGCTTAAGGGGTTGCACTAGGAAATTGCTTTTGGTGTCCATGCATGGGTAATAATAACGTCCACAAAATGATGTATGAAGCATATTAATAAAGGGCATTGTGTGTGAAGGATTCCAAGAAAATCAATTTATTTATTAATTCTTCTTTTTTTTGGGGTGGTTCCGGGGAAAAATGGGGGTGCATTATACAAATTTGTAAATAGCACCAGTACATGGGTAATCGCTGAAAGCCTTTTTACTCTAGCATAAACGGTTCAGATGGTATAAAAAGAGGTTTTTTAAAATGTAACACCCTGTAATTAAAAAAAGGGCAATTATCCTTAAGTAAAACCTATACCAAAAAATCAGTCAATTATTTGTGAATAATTGCCGCAGGATTTTTTCTTAATTTCCGTTATAGTTAGGGAAAAATATATTTTTTTTAAAAACATCTTTTTTAAAAACTTGTCAACTTTAGGGCGCCACCCCCGCTAAACGGTGGATGATAGAGAGATGGTGTTGGAAATAAATCGTAGAAAATATAGTCCTCTTCATATTTCTATAAAAGAATTTTTTTGTAGAAGTTACAGGAAGGGCTACGTTCCGCAAAAACCACAAATTACCCCCTTTAAAGGGGTGAAAAGGGAGGTTCCGGGGCGAAATTTTTTCAGAAAAAGTTAGTCTTATAATAAGCACCCCTTGATATACCAGAAAAAAAATAAAACCGGACTTGTGTCCATTTTGCAAGGTTCAACCTTTGTTTCCTACACTATATTGAACAAGGGAATATTTAATATCGTTATAATTTTGATATAATTTTAAGAAATATAAAAGAAATATAAAACTACATATTTAGGTAAATTCAAAGTTAGAGAAATATTTTTTTTTATTTTGTTAATAAAACGTATCAAAGTAGCTGCTTTATGAAGGCAACATTATCTATTTACGCTGACCCTGGCTATTCATTATTATTCATTAAACATTGTGTACCCAGTAAAGGCATTGTTCAACTATATTTTCTAAAGAAATATATGACCGGAGCGAATTTACCGATGCCCCTTTTCTGTAGGGTATTAAAATCTGGCCGCCGGAGCGAACTAGTATATGCCCCATGTTATATCTAGTTCTATTATTATATTATACATATAGAGTTAAATATAAAATGTACATTATAACTTTTTAAAATACGTCCACCGATAATAGCCATTTCCTATATGTTACAATGACAGTAGGTACTTTATACTTATAATTTTTCGGAAGTGAATATAATATTAAATTGACTGTCTATTGTTGTGTTTTTTACAATACATAATTAAGACGGCATTGCTAATAGTAAACAATCAATTATTCAGCCGTGTACTATTGGTAAACAAAATTTATTTTGTGAATTATAATTTTAATCTTGAGTAGTTGATAATTATATTTTTTTACTAATTAAAATAAAAAAAAAAGGTCGTAGACCGTAGACGTGGATAATAAAAGTATAGTATTCTACTTGCATATAACGACTATTACTCACTCTGATGAATTATGTCGCAAACTTCATCATCGTGAAGTAATAGCCCATTACATGCTAGTTGAATAATATACTATTATGTGCTTATAAACAGATTGTAAAACTAATTAATAAAACAAATTTTACAATATTTCTTACCAAAAATTGTTTTATGAAGACTATTTTAAAAATCATAATTCAAAAAGGTAGAACAGTCTTACCAAATTTAATTTTTCTTATAAAGTAAACTGTATAGTGAATAGTAATTAACTGGCATCACTAAATATAAATAAGGTAATTTATTACAAGATAAAAAACAAATGTAAATTAAACGACATTAAGACACAAAACAAAGCTGTCCAGACGCCATGGGCGTACAGGAAAACCTAGTTAAATTATTATACCTTAAAAAATTATAGTAACAAATATTATGCTTAGAAATCATATTCACAGTTTAAGTCTATGCATTTAAAATTATTTTGTTTCTATTCGCTCCATGCGTGATTGAAGCTACACCTACCGCCGACATTTTTGGCGACCACAATTTTAAGTAAAGCATATGATAAATACATTTTATGAAGTTGCAAATTATTAATAATTAGTTTTTTAACAATATTTTTCCAATTTATGTATAACATGGATGTAGTCTTAAGAACTGGGTTTCTAAATATTCGTCACAATTTATCTTTTTAACCCCAAACGGAACAAAACAAGAAAAATTTATCCTTGTTTTCAAAATAGAAGGAATAATTAACATTGACCGCACTTTAATTGTTTGTAGATAATTGGTCCAACCGCAAGCAAGTTTACTCAACTAAATTATGAAATTTTGACACTGCTACCTAACATTTATGAAATTCTGACACTGTTGACTTTTAAATTTTTGGGTTAATTAAGTATATAGGCGATTTTTTGTGTTATTTCTTTAACGTTTAGATTTTTACTCTGCATTTATATAAAAAACTGTTGTTTTTAGAACTCTTTAGCGAATTGTTAATAGTCTTATAAGATTCCCGATACTGTTTAATGGATTACCGTTGACATGGTCAACCAAAAAAGTAAATGAATCTGGTTATTTTTATAGTTACATTATTTGCTGTAAATCTATAAAATTTTGATAAAATTTTATTATACAAACAATAACAATTACATTACAAAAAGGCGCCAAAATTGTCATATTTCGCCGCTACTCACGCTGGCATCGTTTCATGTAATCCCAACATTGTCACGCACGAAAAAGTAAGAAATAATGTTATTCTTAATTAAATTTTACTACTCACCTAGTAAACCACACCACTACACGCGGTAAATGATAAACTGGTAGTCGATGTACATCGGTTAAACCGTTAAGATCTTAAATTATGTTTCAAAGATGACCTGCAAAATGTTGTATGTGATAGCAGTGATCGTAGTAATAGTTGGCAGGAAAAATATACGATGAAACACCTACAGATCTAGAGAAAGCAACAGCTTGTAAAAGTAACTGAGATACAGTTTTATCAAACAAAGGCGACGGTTGAAAAAGTACATTGAGGAGTCGATAACTCTGCTTAGCTTCGGTTTTTCTGTACGACCGATGAAATATGTGATATCATTTATTCCGCAGTATTCCTAGCTTCTACTAAAGAAGATCTCCAAACATTACGTGATAGTGTCGTTGAGAGCTTTAAAGAAGCAGGTCTGGATCTGAATATACGGAAAACCAAAATACTCGTAATAATTAAACAACAGAATAATAAACCGTCTATATGTATGTAGGCAAATAATACCAAACTGAGTAAATCGATCAAATTTTTTACCTTGGATATAAGTTAAATTGTAACGCAGTGAGTCATGGTGAAATTAGATTCAGGATAGAGCAGGCCAGAGCCGCTATTAGAAGGATGTCTAAGGTATTATGTAACACAGACCCAAAATTGCCATTGATGATCCGCCTACTTTGTTGCTACGTGTTCTAGGTCTTTATGTTGTCGAGTCTAGGTCTGAGAATAAAATCGATCTAAATCACGTTGAGGCTTTCGAAATGTGGTGCAATAGAAGGATTTTAAAAGTTTAAGTTTCTTGAGCGAAGAAAATTCAAATCTCCACAATACTATACTAAATATAAAATCAAGATGCAGTAGAAATAAACAAACCAAGACACGTTAAATGCTACTAGGAGCACTCCCGAATCATAATTTACAATGTATAAACTATTAAAATCATGATTTGGGATTTACAATGTATATACATTGTAAATTATGATTCAGGAGTGCCCTAGTAGCATTTAACGTGTCTTGGTTTGTTAATTTCTACTGCATCTTGATTGAAAATTTAGCATAGAAAGTCTCTAACGTCTAGAAAAGTAAGTAGAGAAAATTGCCCTTTAGAATTCAAATTCAAATTCAAACCCGTTGATGTTGGAAAAATGATTATTGTACAAATACTAGCTGTTGACAGAGGTAGGAATATTTTAGATGTTGTGTTCATTATTATTAAATCTGAAATTTATCAGCCTGGTATGTAAAAAAATTGAATCAACTTTTTATAGTTATTAAGGTACCAAGGATATTATAAGGATAATAACGCTTGAGGTCAATGGTGTATATACCGAGGGCCTATGGCCCGAGTTATATACTTTGACCGAAAGCGTTATTATCTATAATACCCATGCTGCCTTCAACGTTTAATGTCCTACTAAATTCTTCTTTATATGCAAAAAATTTTAATGAATTTTGAATAAATTAGTTTTCAAATAAGTACATTTAGCAGCAATAGTCGTAACGTAATTGTGGTTACCATAGTTTTACTTAGCTTTTTACTTGTCAACTTGACAGTATTTAACTAGTTATTTAAATTTAATGCCCAAGGGCGTTATTTTTCAAAATAACGCCCTAGGGCATCATATCATATTTAACTGACTTCGAAACCATGTCATTATTTGTCAAATAATATACCAGTCGGACATTAACATAATTTTTAAATTATTTTCAGTAACCATGTAGTTTTATTCAAACATACGACTGTAAACTAATATGTATCAACAAAACAATTTAGTACAATTACCATATCATTTTTATCAGAAATATAGTAATTAACTTGACATTAGGAAACTAAACTAAATACAACAACCGTAAAAATAGTTTGTGTTTATGTTAATTATCCAGTAATAAACTATCACTACAAACGTAGATATCAGTAGGGGAGCTAGGACCAAAATATGTGTAATAAATTAAACTTTTCGTAGATAGAATTTAGTTCCTTTGGACAGAAATATACAGGGTGTCCCGAAAAGATTGGTCATAAATTATACCACAGATTCTGTAGTCGAAAATAGGTTGATTAAACCTCACTTACCTATATACAATAGTGCACACAAAAAAAGTTACAGCCCTTTGAATATACAAAATGAAAATCGATTTTTTTTTCATATATCGAAAACTCTTAGAGATTTTTTATTGAAAATGGACATGTGGTATTCTTATGGCAGCAGCATCTTAAATAAAAATTAAAGTAAAATTTGTGTACCCCATAAAAATTTTATGGGGGTTTTGTTCCTTTAAACCCCCTAAACTTTTGTGTACGTTCCAATTTAATTTTTATTGTGGCACCATTAGTTAAACACACTGTTTTTAAAACATTTTTGCCTCTTAGGACTTTTTCGATAAGCCAGTGTTTATCGAGATAATTTGAATGTTTATCGAATCCACCACATATTTGTATATGGTTAAGTACGATTATAAAGACCTGTTAATAATCTGAAAATGTATTTATAATTTATATTTTTAGGTATATTTTGAAAAAGAAGCCACATCTCGATAAAAGGTGACTTATCAAAAAAGGACTAAGAGGCAAAAAAATTTTAAAAACACTGTGTTTAATTAATGATAGCACAATAATAGTTTACTTGGAACGTACACAAACATTTGGGGGGGGGGGGGTTAAAGGAACAAAACTCCCATTAAAAATTTTATGTAAAGATATTAAAAAAGAAGCCGCATCTCGATAAAAACTCGCTTATCAAAAAAATACCAAGAGGCAAAAAAGTTTTAAAAACGTTGTGTTTAACTAATGGTACTACAATAATGAATTAATTGGAACGTACACAAAAGTTTTGTGGGGGTTTAAGGAATCAAAACCCCCATAAAATTTTTATGGGGTCGACAAATCTCAATATAATTTTGTTTTAAGATGAACCTGCCATAAGAATGATACATGTCCATTTTCAATAAAAAATCTTGAATAGTTTTCGATATATTGAAAAAAATCGATTTTCATTTTGTAACTTCAAAGGGCTATAACTTTTTTTATGAGCACATTTGTACTAAGGTAAGTTAGGTTTAATCGAACTATTTTTGACTCCAGAATGTGTGGTATAATTTATGACCAATCTTTTCGGGACACCCTGTATAACACCGGGACATAACAACAGTCCTGAAATATTCAATATGCACACAATAGCCATGCTTCACCCAACGAGGTCTCGACTATATTGTTACCACAAAAAAATATACAGCCAGCGCCATGATTTGATCAACAAATTACGATCGCGTTAAGGCCATGGGTACATAATTCGCAAATATTTTACGGCTATCCCTACTTTTTTCTGTCTTCACACGGAAAATTACGTGCAGTAAAATTCACACTGGTATGTATACGCTCTGAGCTTCACTGGTGTCGCTCCTGGCGGATTACTAATTCAACTTTCACCGGTAATTTTTAAATTTATTATTTAATTGTTATCGCTTAATATTTACAACGCAAAAAAGTAATTAAATTGTAATCGATTTTTTAAGATTTTTCTAATCATTTTGACGTTCTATTGATAAACTTACTTCGGATACTTTCACAATTATCGTGTAGATGGCGCAGATTAATTTATAATTACATATTACGGAACATTAAAAAAACTTCAATTCAGCATTTAAAACGTAAGTATATTTAAGGTAAAAATATATACCACAGCTTTGACCAACTAATATTTTTTATAATTAATGTTTTTAATTTTAATTTTAAATTAATCACTTTGACATTTATGTCAATTCTCCGGTAAACGTTTACAGACTTGCCACTACTGGCGCTCGCGAATTTGTAAATATCCCCTCTACGTACGAGCTCACAGCGTATAATATGTAAACATTACTAGAATGTCATTCTACTTGAAAATGTCATCATTAATTTAAAGAGATGGCTTTTGAATGTTCTTGGATAACTATTATTTTTTAATTGCAAATTATTAATTCAGTTAATAAATGTGATTATTTTTTAATGATTTTTACTTCCAGTCGTATAGTAAGATATGTGATCACGTGTTTAATTCTGTCCAATCAAATTAAAATTATACTGAGAATCATCTACTGTAGAAAATTACCGATAGAATTTTTTTAAGTAGATTGTTTCTGTTTAATTGCAACCAGTTTCCTAGTTTTGACAACTGTCACATTTAAGAAAATATCCATAATATTCGGATTAAAAAATAATCTTACGAATATCACACGACAGTAAGAATAACTAAGAAAATAATGCTTAATTTTTACTCAAATTTGTTGTCATTGGGCAATAGCCACTCGAGCCCTGCGGGCTCTCGTGTCTATTGCCAGACAACAAATTTTCGAAAAACTGTCGCATTATTTTCAATTTATTCTCACCCTCTTTTGATATTATACTCGATAATTTTTTCACTAACTATGTACAACTGTGTTTGTGTTTGATTTGATGTTTGACTTGACTTGACTTGACTTGTATTCAGTGATTATAATAATTTATATGTACAACAAAAACTAATACTCAATCGAGAATAGAGGAAAAGTGTTAAAGTGATTTTTTAATAATATATTGTTACTGGACCGCTTACAATTTTGAATATCTTTAACAACAAAATTCTTGGATCACAGAATATATTATCCTGATGTATTCTCTGCTCGTTCTTCCACAAATAATACACACTAAATAACTTTTTATTAAGTTCACGCCTTAAATTAATGATTTATCAAATACACTATAATATATCAATATTATTTAGTCAACAACTCAAAATATTCCCGATGCCATATCAAATATTTAAAATTGTCACTGATTATCACTGTCTGACTGACAGTATGCTGACAATATTCTATTCGACTGAGTGCGTTGTATGACCAAAATAGATTTGGAAATACCACGTACATTGTGCTCATTTTTTTCGAATCCTGAAAAACCAATAAATCTTTTTGAAAAATTTAAACCCAGAAAGACTATATGACAGACTATATTATTACCGAGGGCCGAAAGTCCCTTAGAATGAATAAAAAGTTTATTTTGAATGAGATATTTTAAATTAAATATCACACTAATTTTTTTTCTTAGATTTTGACCCCTGTAACTTATTAAAATAAACATTATAGAAGTTCTCAGGGACTTTCGGCCCTCGCCAATAACGTAATCTTTTATTCGGCGTTTAAATTTTTCAAAAAATACTTATTAGTTTTCTGAGGATTCGAAAAAAATGAATCCCCATTTGAATAGCATTGCAGCCGAAAATACGTACTCATCCTCTTAATACCACAGGTCCAGATAGAATCACAACCACTATGTTCATTTTTTAACCAGGAGGAGTAAACTAGAAAGACAGATTCACACCCAAGAAAGTCGCTACAAAAATAACCAATTACATCTTCTTTTTTGGTTAATCATGTCAGCCCTCAACGGTAATCCATAAATATTATATTTTATTATATTATATTATATTATATTATATTATATTATATTATATTATATTATATTATATTATATTATATTATATTATATTATATTATATTATATTATATTATATTATATTATATTATATTATATTATATTATATTATATTATATTATATTATATTATATTATATTATATTATATTATATTATATTATATTATATTATATTATATTATATTATATTCTATTATATTATATTATATTAATACGTCACTAAAGAGTTCTAACAATAACTGCTTTTTATATAAAGGCAGACTAAAAATCTAAAAATTAAAGGAATAACACAGGAAACACAAAAAAAGTCAAAAAATCGCCGATATAACTTAATTAACCTATGAAATGTCAATCGTGTCAAAATGTGATAAATGTCATTAGTGTCAAAATTTTATATCAGTGGAGTAAACTTGCCTGAGGTTGGACCAATTACTAACAAGCATTACGGCGCGGTAAATTTGAATCACTCCTCTTGGTTTAAAAACAAACATTAATATGTCAACAGTATTACCACCCACATCCCTCTAACCAATCCATAAAATAAACATCTTTGCACAGTTCTCAGATACAGTATTTCATGGATTGCAATATTTAAGAGAGAGCGAAAACAACCGATAATCTTGAAGAAAATACGAAGTTCAGAAAATCAAACTTACATATTATGTGTCTAAAAACATTAGGTATCTTATTTTGTTCAGAAAACAAATCATCATAAATTATAACGAATTTCAAGAATTTAACGAAGATCTTGGAAACCGAAAAGTTTAGGCAGAAGACTACTTTCGACAATTCTTATGAATAACCTCAAAAGTTACTCTACAGGTAAACCTACATACCGGGTGTCCACTTATATTTTCCCCCATTTTAACTGCCTATAGCTTCTAAACGGCTCAAGATAGATATATGCGGTTTTCACTTAAATGTTTTATTTTAGTAAAAGTTTTGTCTGAATGGATGAAATTTTTTATATCGCCTTTAAATACGAAATAAAAAATGGTGAATTTTTGAAAAAAAACTTTGTTGACTTTTTTTAATAGGACACCCAGTATATTCTTTTGTAAATTGAAAGAAAGGTCATTCACCTCTCTACCGATATAAAGTTTTTCAAAATCGGTTGTCAACTCATTGAGTAATTAATTTTTAAAATGAGAGGTGCAACGTGGATATCACATACCTAAATAACATAACTAAGCAAGTTATGTTGCCATTTAAATGGCAACCATTGACCATTTTTTAATGACCATTTTTTATATCGCTTTTAAATAAAAAATGGCGGATTTTTGAAAAAAAAAAACGTTGTTGACTTTTTTCATTAAAACACTCAGTAGGTATATTTTTTGTGTCTTGAAAAAACGGTAATCTACCTATCCAGCGATATAAAATTTTTTAAAATCGGTTGCCAAATGACTGAGCAATTAATTTTTAAAATGAGACATGCAATGTGGAAATCACATAACCCTAATATCATTTTGCTCAGTTATGTTATTTAGGTATGTGATATCCACGTTGCACCCCTCATTTTAAAAATTAATTACTCAGTGATTTGACAACCGATTTTGAAAAACTTTTTATCGCTGGATAGGTGAATGACCTTTCTTTCAATTTACAAAAAATATACATACAAAGTTTTTTTCAAAAATCCGCCATTTTTTATTTCGTATTTGAAAGCGATATAACGAATTCAATCCATTCAGACAAAACTTTTACTAAAATAAAACATTTCAGCAAAAACCGTATATTTCTATCTTGAACCGTTTAGAAGTTATAGGCAGTTAAAATGGGGAAAATATAAGTTCACACCGGGTATTGGCCAATATATAGAAAAAACTTCCAGATCTCCTTGTTTTCTATTTAACCAAAGGTATAGCAGATATTTTTTTTTTATTTATTTATTATTTATACATATGACCTGGCCTCTAGTGACTAATCCAGGTCGTTTTTTCCTGATGGGATTACAGATATTTTTTTTTTATATTTTTACATTTTTTACTCAACTATTAAATCTATTTTTACAATAACAATTTGCCATAATCTCTTAATTACGTATAACAAACAAATTTAAATAAACAATTTAAAATATTTTTGGTACTATCAACTCCCTTCTAAGTTATAAAGACAGTCCCTCTATTTTCAGAAGAGACTTAGTAGTTTTTTTTTTTTTTTTTTTTTTATTTTATTTTTTTATGAATTATGTATTGAATTATTATTTTTATTTATTTATTTTATATTGAATTATTATTATTATAATTGTAAATATCTATTTTTGAATTTATATTTTATTTTATTTATTTTAACTTTATCTTACTCAACTTCATCAGGGTTGGATTATTGGTTGTCTTCTTCTATTATTATAGATTTCTTGTTGTTTTTTAGATATTATTTGTGTGAGATTGTTTAATATTTCAAAATATTCTTCATTTTGTAATATATCTCTTATTTCAATTCTTTCTAATCTTCTTCTCATTTCTCTGTGTTCTTCATTTTCTATAGTATTTTCACAATGTAACACTATATGTTCTGGTGTACCTAGTTCTCCACATTCACAATATGCATCATCTTTTAAGTTAAATCTTTCCAAATATGTTGGGTACGGTCCATGTCCTGTTAAAAAGTGTATTAAACCTTGTTTTGGATTAAAATAATTTGGAATGTTTTCTAATATTGGTATAAAATTGTATAAACGTCTAGATTTTGTTGAATTTTCCCATTCATTTTGTCTTTTTCTATTTATTATTTATCATAAGGTATAGCAGATAATCACCCAACAACTAAATCAGACTTTGACTTAACATTCGACCACTCGCTAGTATTTATTACCTTGTCTGAAATAATTTTCTAAACGCCTGTCAAAATTTTCAATGTATTTTAAATGTAAACATTTTTTTCGAATCCTGAGAAAACTAATAAGTATTTTTGAAAAATTTAAACGCAGAATGAAAGATTACTTTATTACCGAGGGCCGAAAGTCCCTTAGAATAAATAAAAGGTTTAATTTGAATGAGATATTTGAAATAAAATTCACGCTAAATTTTCTCTTAGGTTTTCACCCCTGTAACTTATTAAAATAAACATTGTAGTAGTTTTCAGGGACTTTCGGCCCTCGGTAATAACGTAGTCTTTCATTCTGCGTTTAAATTTTTCAAAAATACTTATTAGTTTTCTCAGGATTTGAAAAAAAAATTAATCCCATTAAAATAGCATTGAAGCCGAAAGTTCGTACCCATCCCTTTAAACATAAACTAATCTGTAAAAATAGAAAGTTATCTAGACACTACTGTGGATCATATCACTATATGTAGAATGTAGAATGTAGGTATACAGAAAGCGTGCTAGAAACATACCTGACCATCAAACAATAAATCTAACAAGGAGTGCTATCATGAGCCATTATACAGACCCATAACACTTTTGATATTAATGGTAGTCTCCCTTTTATACATGTCGGTAAAGTCAGCAGCACCACTTCATAAGACCAAATTCAGACTAAGACTATATTTTATTGCTAATTTATTACGCAAAGGAAAAATTTATTGCTGTAGCTCTTTCCGAGAAACAGTGGGTGCGGCTAGCTTTACGGTAAAGCTAGCAGCACCCACTCTATATCTCGCCAATGAAAAGGAGTACAGGGATCATTTTAACGGCATATTTTATTGCTATTTAATTGCTCTTGATTGGTATATCAACTAATCCTAAAAAGCTACCCAATCATCCCCTAGCATAAAACTCACACCCAAAAAGATGATTAAAATCGAAAATTCAACCCCAAGGAATTAATTGCTAATTTATTGCTAATTTATTACGGAAAGACAAAATTTATTGCTGTAGCCGTTTCCGAGAAAGAGTGGGTGCTGCTAGCTTTACGGTAAAGCTAGCAGCACCCACTCTATATCTCGGCCATGAAAAGGCCTACAGGGATCATTTTAACTACATATTTTATTGCTATTTAATTGCTCTTGATTGGTATATTAACCAATCCTAAAAAGCTACCCCATCATCCCCTAGCGTAAAACTCACCCCAAAAAAGATTATGAAAATCGAAAATTCAAACCCAAGGAATTAATTGCTAATTTATTGCTAATTTATTACGAAAATAAAAAATTTATTGCTGTAGCCGTTTCCGAGAAACAGTGGGTGCTGCCAGCTTTACTGTAAAGCTAGCAGCACCCACTCTATATCTCAGCCATGAAAAGGAGTACAGGGATCATTTTAACGGCATATTTTATTGCTAATGAATTGCTCTTGATTGGTAAATTAACCAATCCCGAAAAACTACCCCATCATCCCCTAGCGCAAAACTCACCCCTGAAAAAATGATTAAAATCGAAAATTCAACCCCAAGGAATTAATTGCTAATTTATTGCTAATTTATCACGGAAAGAAAAAATTGATTGCTGTAGCCGTTTCCGAGAAACAGTGGGTGCTGCTAGCTTTACGGTAAAGCTAGCTGCACCCACCCTATATCTCGACAATGAAAAGGAGTACAGGGTCCACTGTAACGGCATATTTTATTGCTAATTAATTGCTCTTGATCGATATATTACCCAATCCCTAAAAACTACCCCATCATCTCCTAACGCAAAACTCACCCCCGAAAAAATGATTAAAATCGAAAATTCAACCCCAAGGAATTAATTGCTAATTTATTGCTAATTTATCACGGAAAGAAAAAATTGATTGCTGTAGCCGTTTCCGAGAAACAGTGGGTGCTGCTAGCTTTACGGTAAAGCTAGCAACACCCAGCCTATATCTCGACAATAAAAAGGATTACAGGGCCCACTTTAACGGCATATTTTATTGCTAATTAATTGCTATTGATTGATATATTAACCAATCCCTAAAACTACCCCATCATCCCCTAGCGCCAAACTCACCCCAGAAAAAATGGTGAAAATTGAAAATTCAACCCCAAGGAAATGATTGCTAATTTATTACGAAAAGAAAAAAATATTGCTGTAGCCGTTTCCGAGAAACAGTGGGTGCTGCTAGCTTTGCGGTAAAGCTAGAAGCACTAAAGCTAGCAGCACCCAAGCTATATCTCGGTAAGGGAAAGGGTACAAGACCCATCTTGATGGCATATTTTATTGCTAATTAATTGCTCTTGTTATACATTAACCAATCCCGAAAAACTACCCTATCATTTCCTAGCCCAAAATTCACCCCCGAAAAAATGATGAAACTGGAATATTCAACCCCACGGAATTAGTTGCTAAATTATTACGGAAAGAAAAAATTTATTGCTGTATCCGTTTCTAAGAAGCAATAGTTATGCCAACTTTACGATAAAAACAATCATAGGTATATCTCGACTATTCTCGACAATGATAAGGACTATTATAGGGCCCATCTTAGCAGCATATATTATATTAGTAAAAGTACCCTATTAATCCTCACCCTAGCAAAAAACTCACTCCAAAAGTCGAGATATCGGTCAAAACTACAAAGCCTGAAAAGTGAAATGCGAGGTATTAATTACCTACTAATGTAGGGGAGGAAAGTATGCTAAATGTGTAGTCACTCGAGCGCTTTGGCGATCTACTGGGTTGTGAAAAGTAGGTCCTAAAACCAAAAAAATTTAAGTAAAGTTTTCCATTTTAGTGGTGACTTTCCATTTTCCATTTTAGTGGATAGATTTTTTTTCGCCCCCCCTTTACGAGCTACCCTGTAATAAGAGCCAATATATGGTAGAGGTACATTTACAGGGTACAAGGTTTCTCCCCATATGATAATCTAACGCGCTCGAGTAACTGCAAAAACCCCCGCTTGGGCTCCCCTACCATAATTTATTTCTGAAGTTTTATGCCAAGAAACAATTTATTGTTGCAAGTTGCAAGTGTTTACTGTTTACATAATAGTATTATATACAGTATATAGTATGTAGTATAGTATATTATAAAATTAATAATAATGACAACTATTAAATAATGACAAATATTTTTATTATAGATGATTGGTGATTACTAACTCAGTAGTATTAATGTAGTATGTATTCTCAGGTCTCGCTGGCTACTGATACCGCATATACTCGTACAAACGTTCCATTATGCAAAAATTATGTATTTAGTAATTAAGACCAGTTGATACAGTGTTTCTATTAATCATTGGTGCAGTCAGTAGAAAGGTGAATAATGCAATTTATTGCTCTACCCTTTTCCAAAAAACAACAAAAATTATTTTTGCTTCATACTTGCTACAAGGTATTACATACCCGTCTACCGATTGTTTCTCGGAAGAGGGGAATTGATAAAAGGCATAGAACTATAACAAAAAACTCAAAAAAAACTTTACTGTCCAAAAAATGGTAATACGTATAGTCTACCTCGTCCAGTGCTATTTTATAGTAAATATCGATTTTTAATCAATAAATATACAAACTTCAAATCGGGGTTTTTAAAAATAAAATTTTAATGATCGCATTTTATGATTCACGGACGCCGGACGTGCCGTTAACTAAATAATAATTAGACTCCCACGTTCATGGGATCATATTATACATATAGTCCAGAAAGCCACTGCGCATCCGCTAGGAAAAATATTCTAATTCGGAATTTTTGCACAATCTTACTCAAAAAGGACTCCTTTTAACAAATTTGCATGTTGCCAGGACCAAAAGGTGGTTAAACATTTTTTAAACGTTTTTTTTTTGTTTTCTTCCTAAAATTATTTTTTTTGCATGTGAAAAAGTTTTTTTAGATTTTTTGGATAATTCCAAACAGAAAAGGTCTTTAGTAACTTTTCTCTAAAAATGATAGTTTTTGACATATAAGCGATTAAAAATTGAAAAATTGCGAAATCGGCCATTTTTAACCCCCAAAAACTATGTGAAAAACTGAAAATTTGATTGTTGCTAAGGTAGACAGATATTCTTTAAACATCTCAATATTCAAAACTCCTAGGTTTTTTAATTGCTAATCAAGCGTGCGCGACACTATTTTCCACCGACAGTATGGTGCAAATGAAAGGAATAAATTCGTTATTTCGTAAACCGGCGATTTTTAGGAAAAATCCCGAAACAGGTCGATTTTTATTTTTAAGTTATGATATCGTGGCATATATGGTATACTAGTGACGTCATCCATCTGGACGTGATGATGTAATCGATGATTTTTTTAAATGAGAATAGGGGTCGTGTGCTAGCTCATTTGAAAGGTTCTTCAATTCTCTATTCACTAATATAAATATTTACATAATTATTTATACAGGGTGTCCAAAAAATTTTTATTAAATTAAATTTTTTGAAAAAAAAAAGAAGTAGAAGGACACCCTGTATAAATAATTATGTAAATGTTTACATTATTGAATAGAGAATTGAAGAACCTTTCAAAGGAGCTAGCACACGACCCCTATTCTCATTTAAAAAAATCATCGATTACGTCATCACGTCCAGATGGATGACGTCACTAGTATACCATATATGCCACAATATCATAACTTAAAAATAAAAATCGACCAGTTTCGGGATTTTTCCCTAAAGTCGTCGGTTTACGAAATAACGAATTTATTCCTTTCATTTGCACCATACTGTCGGTGGAAAATAGTGTCGCGCACGCTTGAATAGCAATTAACAAACAAAGGAGTTTTGAATACTGTATTGCAAAAAACTCTTCGGGATTTCATCAATAGATGTTTAAAGAATATCTACCTACCTTGGCGACATTTAAATTTTCAGTTTTTCACATAGTTTTTGAGGGTTAAAAATGGCCGATTTCGAAATTTTTCAATTTTTAATCGCTTATATGTCAAAAACTATCATTTTTAGAGAAAAGTCACTAAAGACCTTTTCTGTTTGGAATGATCCAAAAAACCTAAAAAAACTTTTTCCCATGCAAAAAAAATAATTTTAGGAAAAAAACAAAAAAAAAACGTTTAAAAAATGTTTGACCACCTTTTGGTCCTGGCAACATGCAAATTTGTTAAAAGGAGTCCTTTTTGAGTACGATTGTGCAAAAAATCCGAATTAGAATATTTTTCCTAGCGGATGCGCAGTGGCTTTCGGGACTAATAAGCAAATTACATTGAATATGCCTTGTCATCCCAAAAGTATAAATACTTTTGGGAAATATATTATTTCGGTAGATATTATGTCTTAGTTTGATTTATTACTGAATTATTAAGCTTAGCCGTTTATTTTAATTTTGATAATGGACCTATAAAAATACAAGAATAAAGAAAGAAAAATAAAGACAAGAATACCAAAATGCTCTCTAAATAAAACTCAACGGAATCAGAGAGGAAGGTAACTATAGAGGAGGAATAGACAATAATTAATAAAAACAATAATAATGGAATCTTCAGAAGAGACTGTCGTAAAAGCCAAAAGGCAAAGAAACGTGGAATGGAATGATGATGAATTCAGAACTGCAGTAGAGGAAATAAAGCAAGCTAGGCTTAACCAACTTCAAAGAAAGACAAGAAATGTCAGAGAAATTTATAACGAAACGAGAATACAAGCGACTATGCTGAAGAAAAAAATGAGAATAGCGACTATGAGAATGCAGAAGAAAAGAAAAGAGAGGCTGTGAAAAAACAAGTACAGGAAATCCTAGAGCTTAACAACAGACACTAAAGCAGAAAATTCTACAAAAGAATAAATGAAAGCAAACAGTCATTCAGCCAAAAATTGGCGATATCCAAAGACAACGACGGAGAACTACTAACAGAGAACCAAAAAATTATAATGAAAGAATACTTCGAGGAAAACCTAATACAGACAATGAAAATGATCAAAACGAGACAATATAATACGGCGGAGCAGCAAATTGAAAATCCGGGCTATGAAGAAGTACTTCAAATAGTAAAGAAACTAAAAAACAATAAAGCGCAAGGAACAGACGGAATTTTCTTCTTCTTCTTCTTCTTCTTCTTCTTACTTTATAAATAGTCTCAATGTCTGTTTTACTTCGCTTTTTAGCCTCAATTAACGTTGTCTGACCATCTTCTCCTCGATCGTCCCAATGATCTTGTTCCATTTGGCGATTTGTCTCTTGCTATTCGCACTATTCTATTTTCTGTCATTCTTCCTATGTTGTGTTTCCACATGTATATTTCTTCTATACCACATGTTGTTCGCATTTCTTCACTTCTAACTCTGTCTTTTAGAGTATGGTTTGTTATTTTTCGTAAGACTTTCATTTCTACTGTTTCCAGCAGTCTTTGTGTTTTTGCCGTATCTGCTCTTGTTTCCGCTGTGTACGTCATTATCGGTCTTATTGGTGATTTATATATTCTGGTTTTTGTTTCCGTTGTGAGTCTGAGGCATTTGTTTCTCCAGATTGAGTTGTTGGGACATCCTGGCTGTGTTTGCCATGTTCACTTGTTTTTGTACTTATTCTTCCACTTTTCGTAGCTTTACAGTTTTATTCCCAATTATTCCGTTTCCATCGCTTGTTCTATTATTTTGTTATTTACGACCAGTTTACATCGTCTCGGTTCCGCTGATATCACTATCGATTTAGTTTTCTCTGTTGAGATCACCATTTTGTATATGAGCGCCATGTCTTCGAATTATTTAATTAATCTTTGTAGGTTATCTTCATTTTCGGCTGTTATTATGGCGTCGTCGGCGTAGCATATTATCTTTATTTCCTTTTCTCCCATTCTATATCCTCTTCTTTTTTAACTTTCTTTATTATTTCATCCATTATCAGATTAAATATTAATGGGCTCAGCGAATCTCGTTGTCCAATGCCAGATTCATACTTGATAGGTTGCGTTAGTTTTCATTTACGTCTTACCATCGCTATGCTATTTTCATATATATTATATTCTCAATGGTTTTTACTAAATCCAGTGATATTCCCTTTTCATATAATAAATGTGACGCGTTCCGAATTCTCACTCTATCAAGCGCTTTCTCAAAATCTATCAGCCACATAATATATGCTGATTTATTATATTCCAGCGACTTTTCTTTTATTTGTCATTACAAAAACTGCATCCGTGCATCATGATCTTCCTGTCCAATATCCTTGCTGTTCCTCTTGCAGAGTTATTCGTTCATTTATCTTTGTCGCTATAATTCTTGTTGTCAATTTGAGTGTTGTATTTAAAAGATTTATTGCTCGATAGTTATTGGGGTCTTTCTTATCTCCTTTCTTGAAGAACCTCAGCACGATCGCTCTTCTCCATTCATCTGGTATTCTGTTCGTGGCGATTATTTTATGAATAAGAAGTTGCAGTTGTTGTACACCACCATATTATAAGAGTTCATTTGGTATTTGATTTTATTTGGTGTTTCTGGTAAAGATTTTTCGTTTTCTTTTTTAAAACTTTCTGTCAGGAAGGCCACCCATGTATCCTCTTTTATGTGTTCTATTTCAACTAGTTCTTTCATTTCGCTTCTTTGTTGTCTTATGAAGAGCCTTGTTTCTGTTGTCCATAGAACTCCATCTCTAGTCCTTTTGTGAATCTTTCCCAGTATAATCTGTTATTTTTTTCTTACCAGTTGATGAGTTTCAGTTCTTACTCTTTTATAGTTTTCATATCATTCATTCGTTTTTTCTGACCTATATTTTAGGAAAGCTTTCTTTTTTTGGTGAGAGTTTTATTTAACCTCTAGTGTAAACCATGGTGTTTTCGTTGACCACTTTTGGTTTTTGTTTATTATTTTCGTTCCAGGGGCTTCTCCGGTAGCGTCCAGAATATTTACAGAATTGACAGAATTATTAAAAATAATTAGCAATAAAATTGGTCGCCAAGATGGACCCTGTACCCATTTTCTTGCCGAGATATAGCTTTTACCGTAAAGCTAGCAGCACCCACTGTTTCTCAGAAACGGCTACAGCAATACATTTTTTCTTCCCGTAATAAATTGGCAATTAATTCCTTGGGGTTATATTTTGGATTTTCATCATTTTTCGGGGGTGAATATTGCGCTAGGGGATGATGGCGTAGTTTTTCGGGATTGGTTAATATATCAATCAAGAGCAATTAATTAGCAATAAAATATGCCGTTAAAATGGGCCCTGTACTACTTTTCATTGTCGAGATATAGGGTGGGTGCTGCTAGCTTTACCGTAAAGCTAGCAGCACCCACTGTTTCTCGGAAACGGCTACAGCAATAAATTTTTTCTTTTCGTAATAAATTAGCAATAAATTAGTAATTAATTCCTTGGGGTTGAATTTTCGATTTTCATAATTTTTTCGGGGGTGAGTTTCGAGCTAGGGATGATGGGGTAGTTTTTCGAGATTGGTTAATATATCAATCAAGAGCAATTAATTAGCAATAAAATATGTCGTTAAAATGGGCCCTGTGCCCCTTTTCATTATCGAGATATAGGGTGGGTGCTGCTGGCTTTACCGTAAAGCTAGCAGCACCCACTTCTTGTAAGATGTATTACGGAACGCTACTAAGTTGTTTAGCATTTTGTTATAGACCAGGTTGCATCTGTAAAAATATTAGTACATTTGGATGTTGAGAGGTTACTCATATTTTTTTTTGCAGAAATTGCTTGAAAATAACTCATATAATAATATTTGAGTTATCCTCCCACTCAAAAAGGTCCGGAACATTGGTTAAATAATCAAAATGTCAAATAATGAAGGAAAACTTCGATTTTTTCTTTGTTTTTTGATAACTTTAAAAGTATTCATTTCCGAGAAAAGTTGCACAAACATAAAAATGGCGTAATTAAATTTTCTACAATATAGGTTTAGTTAAAAATTTTAAAATTTGTCACCCTTGTTGCACAATAGCAATAATTGCGAAAAACCCATAAAAAACAATTGTTCGCATTTTACATTTTTCAACCATTTATGCTACACGTAGGAACTTCATGTTTCACACAGAAAATCAATATGATATAATAAAACAATACTGTACATTTCATTAAGATCGGTTTAATAGATTTTGCAAAATAAATTTTTTTCAAAAAAACAGCTTTCTCAAAAAAAATTATTTTTTCTAAATGTTGCAGGACTAAAAATAAATCAGACAGTAAGTTGATTTTTTTTGAAAAGAATACTGTACACCTTTTATTTTCAACTTGCAAAATTAAAATTGGTTAACTACCACGGCGTCAGGAATTTTTTTAAGTAAACATTAATTTTTGGTGCTACTCACAGGACAGCGAATACGTTTGCTCTGATTGGGCATTCCAATGACCTTTGATAATGATTAATAAATTTTAATTTTCAATACATTTCGATATAAATAAATAAATGTGTTTATAGCAAAATAAAGACACATACTTCATTCTTTGAAATTACACTTTTTTTAGCAAAAACTTTCTTTGTTCATATATTTTAACTTAGAGAACAAAAGTTTATTATTTTTAAAAACATGCAATTATCTAAACAATATTTCAGAATCAAACAAATGAAATAGAGAATGTGGAAAAATCCCCTTACGAATAACTCACACATCCACTATTTCTGGCTGGGAAAAATTTTTCGAATAGAATCAAAGATCCAAACACCAGTTCTTAGAAATGTGTTTCGCCCTCTTCAACCTCCGTGGGCTCATCGGTAAAGATGAGAGGTTGAATATTTCAGAAATAATATTCAAATTAGTTTGATTTTTGTGGAATTAAAATATTAAAATACAACAAAATATAGAGTAAGAAAATAATATATTTGATAAAGATTGGGAGAAATTTTGGTGGGAATCAACTTGTGTGAATCGAACATCGCTCTCCTGCGCGTAGCACCAAAAATTAATGTTTATTAAAAAAATCCCTGATGCCGTGGTAGTTAACTGCTATAAATTTTGCAAATTGCAAATAAAATTTACAGTATTTTTCTATATGTAAAGAAAATTCAACTTGCCATCTGCTTTATTTTCAGTCCTGCAGCATTTTGAAAGAAATGATTTTTTTTTGCGAAAACTGGATTGCAAAATTTTATGTATAAATGTGTTTATTATATCATAAAGTTTTTCTGGATAGATCCTAAAGGTCCTAAGTGTAGCATAAATGGTTGAAAAACGTAAAATGCGAGTACTTGTTTTTTTTTCAATTATTGCTATTTTGCAACAAGGATGACAATTTTTAAAAAAATTTAACCAGTCCTATATTGTAGGAAATTTAATTACGCAACTTTTATGTAAACGCAACTTTTCTGGGAAGTGAATACTTTTAACGTTATAATCAAAAAACGAAGAAAAAAATCGAATTTTTCCTTAATTTTTTGACATTTTGATTATTTAAACAATGTTTCGGACCTTTTTGAGTGGGAGGATAACTCAATTATGAGTTAATTCCAAGCAATTTCTGCAAAAAAAAAATATGATCTCAACGTCCATCTCAAAACATGTGCGCTTGGACTATTATTCTAAAAGTTTAAAATTCATTACATGTGTACCAAAAATAAGCCTTGTAAATATTGCTCAAGTTACAAGTTTTTATTCATTCCTGGTAAATACGTTCAATTATATATTTAATGTAAATGTAAATTACCTTTTCAAGGTGGAGCTACGAAAAACTGCACCTTGACCATAAATTTTATAGTATATTGTTGCGGTAATAAAGATTTTTTAACCTAATTAAAAGAATGTTCGTGACAGAGAATCAACACATTGTTTTAGATTCGCAAGAACCAAATAAGTTGATGAATTCTTCATACCAATGTATAAAATATTATTCCAATATATCAAATCTACTAATTTTAACACATATTACATTTTTGTATATATACCAAGTGGGGTAAAATTATGGAATAAATTAATTTTCTTCGAGAATTGCCGATTTTGGAAATAAATCTTTAAACAGGTCGATTTTGTTTTTAGCCATTTTAAAAAAATGAGAAAATTTTGATTTACCCATGTCTGTCCGTTTCAGAGACTTTGTAAACACAACTCCTCCGCCTTTAGACTAGATAGCACGTCTGTTAGGCCTGGATCCCGCGTACTAAAAAAAGTTGATTAATAGCAAGCTGAAAATTTGTTAATAGCTTAACGGTGTCGGTGTTCGGGAATACTGAAACAGGGGAAGTTTTAATTGTGGAACAGGTTAAAAATTTGGAACGTCAGACTACGGAAACGTTCCATTTATTATGTCGGACAGAACTTGTTGCCAATTGATTTGTTACCCTCTCAATAAACTCTCATGCAAAAATCAGACTACTATTACTATCCACCATGAATCCTGTCATTCGACATGTTCTTCGTGTTCCACTCATTAAAATGCCCAGTTGGTGATAAACACCATTCTGATTTTTGCATGAGAGTTTAATGAAATGGTAACAAATCAATTGGAAGTTCTGTCTGACAAAATACATGGAACGTTTTCGTAGTTTGACGTTCCAAATTTTTAACCTTTTTCACAATTAAAAGTTCCCCTGTACCAGTGTTCCCATATATCAAAGTTGGTCCGACTAGATACCGTTAAGCTATTAACAAATTTTCAGCTTGCTATTAATCAACTTTTTTTTGGTACGCAGGATCCAGGTCTATGTCTGTCAGTCAGTCTGTCTGTCGCGAATAAAAATGTCCTCCTAGGCGAGCGGCAGCAACCCCTAAAATTACGTTATACCGACCACGAAAATCAACTTTAAGGTGAATGACCAATTTTAATGATTCTTTATGTTTTCGAGGTGGTTGAATCTGAATATGAATTTTATTTTTATTTAGAGTTGGTGGAACATGTCGATGGTGAAAATTCCCTACCTTCTATGTCAGTCAATTTTTGACTGTTTTGTTTTGTTACCCTATATTAAAGATAATATTATGTATTTTCACTATTTACAAGCTCCTATTCGTTATTTCATTAATTGGCTACTAGATGGCCATATATGAAATGACTACATAGGAGCTTGTAAACAGTAAAAATGCATATTTCTCTTTAATTTAAGGGTAAAAATACAAAATATCCAAAAATTGCCATAGGAGGTTGGGAAATTTCACCATCGATGTTCAAAAATCAAATTTTATGCAAAAATCAAATTTTACGTAAAAAATCAATTTTGATGGTTTGTCAAATTTACCTCGCTGCATCTTTGGTCGCTGTAAATATTTGTTCTTGAAAGTTTTATCGTGTCATTTTTGAAGTATTTAGATAACGACGAGCTTTGTACAAAATGTTTATACACATTAAAAAAGGAGTTTTTTTTTTTGAAACATTTTGCCGTCAGATTTCGTTAGTTTCATGTTTACTTAAAAAATTTAAGTGATAAACTTTTTAGTTTATAATTTTAACCAACCCAGCAATAAAAGTTAATTCGTGAAGGTTTTCTGGAAAATTTCAAGTCAAAATATGTAATAGGAAAAAAGTTATGTGACTTTATAGACGAGCGGCACACCACAAAGAACGCTTATTTCACGGGATCCTGTGTGGTGTGATGACTACAGTATGGTGAATGGCTAATTTTGGTCATATTTTATGCCTTGATGGTGCTGAAAACGAAAATTAGGTTTATTTTGAATTTTACGTGGGGGAACATTAGCAAAATCGCAATTTTACCGTAAAAATAAAAAAAATGAAATTAAATTTTTGCGTTTAATAACTCTCTTCCTTTTAATATTTGTTTCTGAAATTTTTACAGTATATATTTCTTACCTTTCTGAAGACAGTGGTACTCACTTCAATCTTTCTGTGTCATTATAATAAAAGGTATTAATTGTTTAAAGTGAAACGTGCAGATTACTGAATTTCAAAGTTTAATCGCCAAAGTTGAGTGAAAAAATTTGAAATTTAGCTTTTTAATCAAGTTTATGATAAAATATATGGCACAAAGAATAAAACGTTTTATAGAAAAATAAATAATGCAACTTTTAATTTCAAGCAAAAAGTGATTTAATTTTTTTTTCTAGGGTAAAATTGCAATTTTGGCAATGGTGCTCCATCTAAAATTCAAAATAAATTATTTATGTTTTCAGCGTCATCAAAAACATATAGTAAGAACAAAATTAGCAATTCGCCACACCGTGGTCAGTATAGTGGAACTCCGATAAGTCGGCACCCGATAACCCGGAAGTCCGGTTAACCCGGACCGATTTACATCAGATAAACATTTTGATTTTCAGTACATATCTTGTATTTTGACAATGACACCCGTTCTAGGCGTCGAAATGTTAAGAGGAAACAGTAGCGATCAACAGGTAGCAACAAACGCGTTCCAAGATTACGGCTCTAATTTTGAATATTTTGTCGAGATATTTGGCACACGTATTCGTAAAATAATAAAGAATGGCGGTACATAGCCCAATTTCAGAAATATGTTAGTATGTGGAAATTACTCGACAACTAAATAAAATATTGAAAAAAGGAGCCTGTACCGCCATTAAGAAAGACAAAAAAATACTCTTTCTTCAAATAAACTTTTTTATCCCATGCCTAGATTTTGTGTAATCTTGGAACTACTAAAAATCGATTTTTTTATAACAAGAAATCGAACGTCACTGACTTGGCAACATTTCGCGCCTATGTATATAAAAATTATTGTTTTTGATAATATAAACGTCACTGTCAGTGTCGAATTACCGACGCACTGTTGCCTCACTTTTAAAAGTTCGCAGAACTTTCGCAATATTGGACCGCGTTTGTTGCCACCTGTTGATCGCTACTGTATCACCTTAACAAAATTATTTTTTCAATTTAATTGTGGCTTATTTCCCATCAAAATAGTTAATTATCAGATAAAAATGTACGTATGTAATATAATATTTGAGAGATAATGTGTATTTGTGTAATTTAAACTATATGATAGTAAAAATGACTCATGGCACAAGCCGGCAGAAACAACAGGCACCTGTCTATAGTATTCCTTTATATTTTATTTCCAACTGTGTTAGCATTGTTTAAGAAAGACTATTTAAAAAATTTTTTTTTAATCAATGGTCTTAGTTTTCACTGTTCTTAATGCATAATAACAAAACATCGTTTCGATTCTGACTGTATGAATACAGTATTGTATTGTTCGCTTCCGTTTGCTTAGGTTTGTGTTTGCGTGTTTTTAGTTATTTAGATGTGTAGGTACTGTGCATATTTATATATATTTCAATTCTAACGGAGTTTATCTGTAAGTATACCATATTTTATTAATTTTTACCATATTTTTCGGCTAACCCGGATTTTCGATAACCCGGATCGGCCTCGGTCCCGATTAATCCGAGTTATCGAGGTTCCACTGTATCTCGAGAAATAAGCGATTTTTATTGGAAGAGTGCCACTCGTCTATAAAGTCACATAACTTTTTTCTTATTGCATATTTTGACTTGAATTTTTCCATAAAACTTCCTCATGAATTATGTTTTATTGAGGTGTTAGTTAAAATTATAAACTAAAAATTGTGTCACTTAACTTTTTTAAGTAAACATGAAACTAACGAAATACGACGACAAAATGTTTAAAAATTAACAACCCCTCTTTTAATACGTTTAAACATCATGGAAAAATCTTGTTGCCATCTAAATAATCGAAGGATGATACAGTAAAATTTTCAAAAAGATATATTTACAGCGTCCAAAGATACAGCGAGGTAAATGTGCAAAAATCATCAAAATTGATTTTTCGCATTTTTGTATAAAATTTAATTTTTGAACATGTTCCACCAATTCTAGATAAAAATAAAACTTCATATTCGGATTCAGCGACCTGGAGACTATGAAAAATGTCCAAAACCTGCCATTCACCTATTATTGTCGCTTTTTCGATTTCTAAGTCTCAAATTAGGGGTGTGGCGCTCGCCTATCCGTTATTAAAACAAATAGAATGACAAATGAGGTGTCAAGTTTTTTAGGACTACGAATACTGCTGTGTCAAGATTAAGAATACTGCTCTACGCCCTTCTTAGATATTGCACAAGCTTTTTATACAATTGTATACAATGGTTCACAAAAGTTCCTAACCTTTGTTTGGTAGCTAAAAAACTATTATTTCATAGACATTTAAGACCGAATTATGGTAGTATTATCTTAAAAACACTATATTTAATCAGAAAAAGCAGCAGAGGAAGCAAAATTCCAACTTTATAGAAATTAAAAAGGCTTGAGATTTTTTTTTCTTGACCTGTGCTTGGTGGTGTGAACAGCGCTTGGCTCCGCGTTCTACGAATACGAGGTCTTTCCTAAGTACTAACGTACCTAACCTACCCCAAATTGTTTTTGTCTGGGTAAGTTGAGCATTAGCTTAATCATTTGAATACTTCTTTCTTTTTTATAGGCTTAATTTGATATATTTTGTTATTTTTCTTTTTTATATATTGTTTATTACAAAACTTGCACTGACTGGCTTTTTGTATTATGAGTAACGAACAGGGGGGTACGTCCCCCCTCAAACCCGTCGAGAACATAATTTTAGATTCCGCATCAAATAGTAATAACGATATTTCTAACTCCCATAGCCTATCTCAGAACGATAAAACACATCAGGAACAAAAAATTATCAACCTCTACTCCGAAAAAGATAATGGGCCCTTTTTTGTGTATTTAGAATCAACAAACATAGATACGAAAGTAGGTTCGTTTAATGGGATTAAAATTGCTAGAGATATTTTCAATTTAAAATTAAAAGATATTCGAAAAATACATAGTAAAGGCCTTAATCGAATTGCAATTGAATTTATTAATTTTGAATCAGCTAATCAATTTCTAAATAATAAAACTTTGTTAGACAAGGGTTATAAAATTTATATTCCCTTTAATTTTGTTACTTGTAAGGGTATAGTTAGACAAATTGATCTAGAGATTGGTGACAAAGAATTGTTGGATTGTTGCAGTACAGGCTCTGACATCGAAATACTAAATGTTAGAAGACTCAATAGGAAGGTATTCAAGAATGACATAATCACGTACGAACCAACAGGCACAGTACTCTTTACTTTTAAAGGTGTAATAATGCCTAAAATAGTAAACTTTTATGGCATGCCGAAACTAGTTAACGTTTACGTAGCACCAGTTACTCAGTGTTTCAATTGTTTAAGGTTTGGGCACACTAAAACAATCTGTAAGAGTAAAGATCGTTGCATTAACTGTGGTGAACTTGCCCATACTGAAGCATGTGAAGTCAGATGCTTCTTCTGCAAGGGACCCCACAAAGCCACTGATAAGAACTGCCCCGAATTCCTGAGGCAAAAAAACATTAAAGAATTAATGGCATACGAAAATATGACTTTCTATGATGCCAACGAAGCAGTCACAAAAACATATGTAGAAAAAGATAAGTTTATTATGTTTGCCAGTGACTTCCCAGTTCTTAGGAATAGGAAGTCCAATAATATCCCAAACAATAATGATAGCATCAACGACTCTGTCACACCCTCCCAAAGAAGAACTCATAACTTCAAATCCTCCACTACCAAACGCTCATTTTAACAGGTGGTCTCTAACTCAAACAACAAAAGACGAGTCATTCAAAAAGGGTACGACAAGAAAGCTCATGAAGAAAACCTCTTTCTCCCTAATTCACGCCCCGAAAAATCAACATACTCTCCCTCCCAACAACAAGCCTCAACATCATATAACACAAACACAGAAAAACCCTCATCAAACTCTCTACAAAACTTAGCCTGGCATCCCAGTGCATTGCAACATATTCAACATTCTGACTCAGATACTTTATATAATACCAGAAACGCTTGTCTACATTTTCTCAATAATGCGACATTCGATAATTTAAATATTCTCAAAAATATATTATCCCAGACAAACTTGGACTATATGGACCAAGATTCAATCTCAGACTTTGACTCTTTATAACTTCCTATACACCACAATGTCTCACAACCCAAAACTAAAAATAATACAATGGAATATCAGAAGTGTTAATGCAAATAGGGATAACCTGATTAGTCTAATATCCGAAATGGATCCAGATATCATTTTCATCAATGAAACATGGCTTAAGCATGATGCCAGATTTTCTTTAAACTTTTATAACATCATCCGACAAGACAGGGATGATTCATTTGGTGGGGTGGCAACATGCATTAAGAAATCCATAAGGTTTTCGACAATCAAAAAATTCAATTCAGCTCTAGTTCAATACATAATAATTAGTATCAGTAACCTATACCTTATAAATATATATTCTAGTTCCAATATGGCAATCACTGCCACTTTACTAAACGAAATGGTAGAAGTTATACCCTTAAATAATCTGATCATTATGGGCGATTTGAACTCACACCATCCCGCTTGGGATAAAGGGGTATGCAATAAAGGTGGTAAAGTTATTTTTGATTTTTCCTTTGATAATGACCTTACAGTGTTAAATTATGGCTCAGCAACCTTATTTCAAGACTCTAATAAGAACATCAGTGCAATAGATCTTGCAATTGTGAGCAACAATATGTGTTTGTCGTCTGAGTGGGGTGTTATCCAAGACTGCGGTAACAGTAACCACTTTCCCACATACATTAAATTAAATATAGAGGACCTTAATGGAATAGAAAGACACTTACTTAAACCATACAAAACAAGAAACACTAAAAAAGCTGACTGGAATACCTATTACCAGAACATACTATTAAACAAGCAAAACTTGTCAGAAATCAAAGACTATAAGGATTTCCTTACAGTCATAAACACAGCGGCAGATGAAGCAATCCCTTTCAAAAATTGTGGGGTACAGGGTAGACCCAGGAATCCATGGTGGGACGAAGAGTGTTCCTTATGGATCAAAACACGAAAAGAAGCAATCTCCAATTTTAATAATTCCCCCTCTATAGAAAATTTCATCGAAACAAAACGCATCATCGCTATGACTAGGAGGAACTTAAAAGCAAAAAAGAAATACAAATTTAAAAACTTTTGTGAATCCTTAAACAGAGGATCCAATATCACTTACGTTTGGAATAAAATTAAAAAATTTACAATTATCACAATAATAAAGTTGTTCATAATCCGCCAGATAATATTAAATTAGAAATATTAGGTAAAATGTCTTCAATAAACATTGATCCCAATTTTAATATGTCATATGATAACCAAGAAGTTGCTCCCTTTTCAATCCATGAGTATAATTTGGCGTTAAATAATAAAAAAGATTCTGCGCCAGGTATCGATGACATATCTTACTTGATGTTAAGAAACCTCCCACTGGCAGCCAAAAACACACTGTTAAGAATTTACAACCTTTGTTTGAGTGGGTGTCCTGTTCCTGTGGAATGGAAAAAATTTAATGTAATTAACATCTTAAAGCCTCAAAAAAAACCCTACTTTGTCTGAGAGTTTCAGACCAATAGTCCTATCATCCTGTGTACTTAAAACTCTCGAAATCATAATTAAAAATCGTCTGGATTGGTTTATGGAACACAATTCACTATTTAAAATTAATCAATCAGGTTTCAGGAAAGGTAGAGGGACATATGATAATTTAGCTCTTTTACACTCTACGATTTTAGAAGCATTTGAATCTTCCCAAACGGTATTAGCCATTTTTCTAGATATTAAATCAGCCTACGACAATGTTGAAATATACAACCTTTATAATAAACTTAAAAATTTAAACCTCCCCTTGGCTTTAATCAACCTTATCCTTAAAATCCTACAAAATAGACTTTTATAGTTAAGAGCTGATGACGGCAATTTCTTGGGACCATACCAAACTTCTAAGGGGCTACCTCAAGGCTCTCCCTTAAGCACCATTCTTTTTAACATATACCTTCATGACCTTTTCTATTTATTCTCTAACGAAGTGAAAATATGTGGGTATGCAGATGATTTAGTGTTGTATATTAGCGGTAAAGACATTCATAGTATGACAAATAAGATCATCCCAGAAATTACAAACACTTAAAATTGGCTAGAAGCTCATGGGTTGTCTATTTCAATTGATAAATGTGAAGCTGTGTGGTTCACAAGAGGTCAACGCAAAACAAACCCCCCTATAATCTCTCTTAGTAATAACAATAACATTCCCTTCAAAAATCAGGTGGGCATCACTTTTCATAAAAACTTGAAATGGGACCCCCACATAGACAAAATTGTACTTAAAGCAAAGAAAAATATCAACATATTGAGAGCATTGTGTGGAGTTTGGTGGGGTGCAGACCCCAAGATTCTAATTATGGTCTTTAATGCTTTGATTAGGTCTCATATGGATTATGGTTCCTTTCTATTCAGCCCAATTACACAGAAATGTAGCAATAACCTAAATAAAGTATTTTTCGAAGGGCTCAGAGTATGCCTGGGATGCATGAAATCCACTCCGCGCTTAGCAATCTTAGCTGAATCTGCTCAGATTGACCTGGAACATAGAAGTCTAATACTAGCGTCTAAATTCATATCTAAAATTATCAAAATTAACAATCACCCAGTAATAAAGACGCTTCTTAACATACGTAGAAAAATCATAAATAAACCCATTTTCCACAAGGCAAACCTCGTACCTCTTCTTGTAGTGGCCCTTGAACATTTTTTCCCTTATCAAAACAAAATACACAAACATCCAAACTTTCCTTGTTATGACTTGGACTTCAACACATTAATCAATCCAACACAAACGTTAAACTGTAATCTTAAGAAAAATGAATCATCAATCAAACAAAAATTTTCAATATTCACCCAAAAGTACAATAGGGATTTCTCCTTTGTATATACTGACGCCTCCAAAAGTAATGGGAAAATAGGTTTTGGAGTCAACATTCCCAACATTAACTTCAAGTTTTCTTCTAGGCTTCCTGGTGAGATATCTATAACAAAAGCCGAAAATGTGGCAATTTATCAAGCAATTAAAATCATAATATCTAAAGACATCAAGAAGGCTATTATCTTCTCAGATTCTCTAAATGCTATATCTAAAATTAAAAACCCTAAAATATCAGCCACTGATGACTCAATCTCCCTCAAAACAAAAAATCTCATCTTATCAGCATATAAGAAAGGTTTTGACATTTTAATCTCATGGATCCCAGGACATTCTGACATTCCTGGTAATGTAGAAGCTGATTTACTAGCCAAAATAGAGACAGGCTTAAATATTCCGTTGGCTATGTTATTAGATTCCCAAGATATTCTAAACTCCATAAAGGAAAAAATTATTACTAAATTTAAAATCAATTGGGAAGCCATGCTGCGGAGGAAAAACTACCAGTATATGAGAATGCAAACCTCTTTTTCCTTTAAGGCATGGTTCTCAACCCTAACATTTAAAAACAGAAGACATATCACCACAATAATAAGAATGAGAACAGGTCATTGCTTAACTAAACAACACCTTTTTAAAATCAAAATAATAGACAGTCCAGCATGTGAATGCGGAGTAGTGGAGGATTTAAACCATATTTTCTTTGAATGCCCCATTAATGTTATTCCCAACATGGATTTATACACAATCTTTATTTCAATGAAATTCAAAACACCAATCTCAATAGATACAATCTTAATATCCCCTAATGAAAGGTGGGTCAGTGCAATCTTACAGTTTCTTGACTATAATAAAATTAATTTGTAATTTATGATGCTCAACTTTAATTTAATATGTTTAATATTTTTGCCTTTCAGTTTCTCCTCTGTGGCGTTCCTATTACCATTTGTTTACAATCTGTGTTTGTGTTTCCTATTTGTATATAACACCTTAACCTCAAATTTTTAAAAGTCAGGAAAAAATGCTACCATCTCACGCAAATGTCAGCGGCCCTGATATGGTTTAGAACCAGATTACATCACGGTCGCCAACAAATAGTGCTGGCGAATCGCCTCGTAGCGAAGCCATAAAAAAAGAGAAGAAGAAGAAGGCTTGAGATTGGAAAAATCCTGGCTTTTCAACCTTGTTTACAAATCCAATATAACAATATGACAACTGTGACGTCAGATTTCGGCTGTCAGCCTTCAAATCTCTTCGTATTTTTCTATATTTAAACTATATTTATATAATAATATACCAGACAATTTCTACCATAGAGAGCATATATAGCCAATTTCTATGATTGTGTTGATATGTTAGCATAAAATTAATAATAAAATTTTAAATAGTTTCTTGTTTTTGTAAGCTCTTGATTTTGTAAGATACAAATAAGATCGTCCCCCGCAACGTCAGAGTGTACCACGTGACCTATAATTATAGTTAACGCTCCCAGCGGATTGTAAAATTTTAAATGTAAAAATTGTAAATTAAATGGAATGTTTATTAAAGAAAAATAAAACTTTCCGATGACACCAGAAAACGATACCAAAAGTAAGTAACTATATTAACCTTCATAAGACGGTGCCTCGATTTTTACGTAAACAACGGTGCGGGGTGCATTTGCACCCCGTCCATCTATCAATTTTTTTTATATGTCAATATCGGGAAAATTTATTTTAAAGATACTTAGAACTTGTTTATTACACTATGAAACATAATTTTGTAAACAAAGTAATTATTTCTTCTTAAAATAAAATAATTATCGCTGCAAGATAAATACATAAAATTTTTCACAGAGTGATCAACACAAACAACATTTTTACGCACAATACAGTAATGCCAGGATTTTCAGCCTTTTTTTCTCTGCATAAATAATACCGACCTTGTCCCGTAGCTCTGTGAGCTCCAAGTGGAACATAAGAAACGTCCAATTCACGATATGCAATTTTTATCATTTGACGTAATTGAGAGTGCATATTATTTGTGTTAAGGAAGTATTTGAGAGAGAGAGGCAGTTAAGGCATTTGTGTATTCAGGTAGTAAAGGCATATCCAGGAGCAGACGTATCTTCTGATCACAGTCTTCTTATTGCTATATTTCAACTTCAACTAAAAAAGATACAAAAGAGCTGCAACAACAATAAACTTAATATACAGAAACTAAATTTAGAAGAAACAAAAGAAAACCTGAAATACGAAATTAACACAAATCTAGACAGAAACCCAGGAAATAATTGCAACGCAGAACAGCAGTGGCAATTCTTCAAAACCTCTATATTAGAGCCAAGTTAGAAAGTACTTACTACAACCAAATGTAAGAAAGAAGAATGGATGACGGAGGAAATTCTAGAGTTGATGGATGAAAGAAGAAAAAACAAAACCATTAATAAGACCCGCTATAAACAGCTTCCAAACCAAATAAGAAGAAAAATTAGAAAGGTTAAAGAAACCTACTTCTCTGAAAAATGTAAAGAGTGAGAAGTATTATAAAACACATATGACAACTTCAACCTACATAAAAAAGTCAAAGAACTAGCCGGAATAGGAAATCGGAGAACCTCAAATATATTGCTCGACAAAAATGGAAATATTATAATGGAGACAGAACGAAAACTACGACGATGGAAAGAGTACGTCGAGAAACTATTTCATGACCAGAGAGAAGCTATTACATCCGTAGATAGCCAAACGAGAGATGTAGGCCCAGAGATAACCAAATCAGAGGTTAATCAGGCAATAAACTCTATGAAAATCAATAAATCTGCTGGTCCAGATGAATTACTTAGCGAGCTGATAAAGTTGGTCAACGAGAAAAACCTGGACATAATAGTAGAACTGTTCAACGCTATCTATACTGCAGGAATCATCCCTAGAGAAATGTTGACGTCAGCATTTGTGTGTTTGCCAAAGAAAGTGAATGCCAAAGAATGCAGTGACTACCGAACCATAAGCTTAATGTCACATACCTTGAAAATTCTATTGAAAATTTTCCACGCCAGAATACACTCTAAACTGGAGCTGGATATTAGTGACACTCAATATGGGTTCCGCAATGGTATGGGTACCAGAAAGGCATTATTTTCCTTCAACGTGCTGACACAGATATGTTTGGATGTTAACCATCCTCTTTACGTCTGTTTTATAGACTACAATAAAGCGTTTGATAAAGTTAACATGATCGACTCATGGAAATTCTAAAAAATAAAAAACTAGATGAAAGAGATTTAAGACTAATAACACACCTATATTACAATCAGCGAGCAATAGTAAGAATTGAAAAGGAAACATCTGAAGAAATGAAAATAAAGAGAGGAGTCAGGCAAGGCTGTATACTATCACCTCTATTATTTAACGCTTATTTTGAAGAGGTAATGCGAGAAACTCTGGAAGATGAAACAGTCGGCATAAGAGTAAATGGAGTCTTAATTAACAACATCAGATAAGCAGATGATACAGTAATAATAGCCGATAGTTTACAAGACCTGCAAAGACTCATGAGTAAAATAGTAAGGTGTAGTAGGGAGTACGGACTCTCTCTCTCTCAATATCAAAAAGACGAAGTTTATGAAAGATTAAAAAAGTACACTTACCTAGGAACACTTATAACTGAAAATAATGACAACACTGCAGAAATAAAAGTCAGAATCGAAAAAGCACGTTCTATTTTTATAAAAATGAAAAAGGTCCTATTTAGCAAAGATTTAACATTAGCTCTTAAAGTATGCCTAACAAAATGTTACGTCTACAGTGTTACTACTATATTATGGAGTGGAATCATGGACGTTAAATGTAGAGACAATGATATGACTTAACGCCTTTGAAATGTGGACCTATAGAAGAATTATGAGGGTTTCCTGGGTAGATAAAATTACGAACAATGAAATACTGAGAAGAATAGGTAAAGAGAAGGAAGTTGAACTAACAATTAAAGAAAGAAAGGTACAGTATCTCGGACATGTGATGTGGGGCGAGAAGTATGGCATCATACGACTCATAATGCAAGGAAAGATAGATGGCAAACGAAACATCGGAAGAAGACGAATTTCATGGCTGAAGAACCTGAGAGAATGGTTTGTATGTAGCTCAAAACAACTATTTAGAGCAACTGCCTCAAAAATTAAAATAGCTATGATGATTGCCAACCTCCGTAGCGGAGATGGCACCTGAAGAAGAAAAAGATTATTTGTGTTGTCATATCTGTAGATAACATTTTCTTTCACCAATTCCCATCCCAAGTCTAATGAAAAACTTCGTCTTGCATCCAAATGTTTCCCTTTGTAATTTGAATTTTTTATTTTCCAATAATATCTAATAGGTGGTAAAACATTACCATGGTGTGTCTCCGTGTTTGGCAGTGTGTTGTGAATTTTTGTGCCATTTTGTCTACTACGTCAACAGCTTTTTTTGTTTTGTTATAATGAAATATCACTTCAGGTTTCTAGCAGTTCGTCAGACTTACTCTCGTGAAGCAATTCTCTGTCACTATCCTCGTCACTATTTTCTTTGTTGACCACCTTTTGATCACATTTCAGATCATCGTTGTCTATCAAAAACCTTAGTTCTTCTTCGGTATAAAATCGAAAATCGTGAAATTTAGATGACCAAGTCATCTTTTATCAATAAAAAATTTAATTTGATATTGGCGCATTCGATTGAGAGAGTTACTGATCGAGGCTTCCGAGTGTGATAAATCTTGCTAGATAAGAAGCAGCACGGACTCTGGTAAAATCTTGCTAATTATATTACCAAGTTGACCCTACTATTTCAAACAAAAGAAACGCCAAATGGTAACAATTCTCTCAAGAACACACTTGGAGAAATTATGTTTTAAAATATTATGGCAAACGTTAACGACGGTGCGGGGTGTATTTCCACCCCACAGTCACTTTTGTAAAAAAGCACGTAAGTGCAATGAGTTTTAAATGCTATAATGGGTGGAATGCATATAGAAGTGATTTTAATGCGAATAAAAAATGGACAAAACTCAAAAAAAATTTATTAAAAAGACATGTGAGAAATAGAAGGCCTGGGTTGCAGCTGCATCCCGCATCGCCTTACGAGAGTTAAGTAACGCCTAACAATTCTAAAATATCAGCTGCGTCAAACACACGCGTTTCAGTTTACGCATAACCTTACATAAATAATATAAATTTCATTTTATCCATTTTTACATAGGTAAATAAAAACGAACATTCACCGGATATATTCGAGCTAAGTGCTATATCTAAGGACGACCCTTAACCTAGTTTCACCCCCCAGTTTCATGTCTTATTCCAGACCATGACTAATAATCCAAACACCAACTTCTTGTTATTAGTTGTTCAAAGTAAACCAGCCCATATGCTTTCTGGCAGTAATGATAGTTGCTAGGCACCTGGCAATAAACATTACAACATACAAGCCGATGACCTACGACTCCCTCAGCTTTTTAAAAGGAAAATGATCGATTTTAACAACTGCGTTTTTGTAACAAAAGAGTGTTATTTGCATGAATTCCATTTCCTCCAAAATTAATATAGCTTCCGAGAGCTCATTAATTATATATTTTATATTTCTCGTATTTCCCATATTCAATATACAAAGTGGTTGCCCTTAGGTACTTTCTTTTAAATAAAACTAAATATTATAATTTATCCAGTAAGGCGCAAATTATTTTTATTCCAAATTTCAAAAATACACTTATACATAATTATTAGTAATATTGTTCTTAATTTGGGACATATATTTAATAAAAATAATTAAGGAAAACCAAACAACGGAGGTAAAAAGATTAGCCTGGGATTTGGGAAATTAAAATGGGTGTTAAAAAATAAAAAAATAGAACAATGCTTAAAAACAAGACTGTTTGACCAGTGCATACTCCCAATTCTCACATACGCATGCCAAACATGGACCTTGACCAAAGCAAACATGGATAAAGTAATGGAGACACAAAGAGCCACGGAAAGAGCAATGTCAGGAGTAAAATTAAAATAGGAAAATAGGAAATGGTCGAATGCTCGAATATATGAATTTTACAAAGGCAAAGGCAGATATCGAGCACTGAATTTATTTAATCTTGCCCAAGTATACTTTCGCTATCTAGAGCATCTTCAGGAGCATCTGAAATAAGTAAAGAAAACGCCGTTTTAAAGGAAGAAAAAGTTAGAAACTTCGACAAAAAATCGATGATGTGATTAAAAAGTACAATAACGTTTCTTACTTACTTCGTCAATAAAAAGAAGGTATTATCCTCGAATGTTATCTAATATGAAATAGTTCCTTTAAAAGTAAAATTAAAAGGCAAAAATCAAAACAACTGGATAAGAAATAAAACAAAAGTTAAAGACGCAGGACAACATGTAGCCAGGCTAAAATAGAGTTTAGCAGGTCATAACGCCAGACAAACGGACAATAGGTGGAATACCACGATGAAACAATGGAGACTATGAACAGGAAAGAGAGCAAGAGGACAACCTTAAGCGCGTGATACACACGCAATCTTTAAGTACGCGGGTTTAAAGATCGCGGACTTACTCGGCTCGCCGTCGGTGATACACGGCAGACTTAAAGTACGCGGTTTTAAAGATCGCGGTCGCCGTCCGTAAATGGCAGACTTACTCATAACTCATTGCAATGTCGTCGAGAGAAGATGCTTTGTGCTATTTAGGAATTTTATCATATTATATTTTAAATACTAATAAAAAAAGACGAAATCGAAAAGTGTGGGTAAAGCACTGGCTGACGCAAAAAGAGCGTTTATCCCATGTGAATTTATTTAGAGAGTTACGTGGACATAAGGAAGATTATCATGTACCCAAAAAGAATAGAAATGTATTACTGGTTTCATCATTTCATTACACTGATACAGCAGACTGATTGTACAGATATTGTACATAAAATGGCGTCACCTTATAATTTGTCTAGAAATATTAAACGACGGCTACTTGTAATTTTTTTATGGGGTTCTAAACATCGCCAGTATAAACATTTACCTAATAACCCTAATAGGGAATATACTAAACAACGAAGACAATTATTTATTAAAAAATTATAATAGACCTAGTAGAAAATTATTTTCACTTTCGAACTGCATCCTCAGAATGACTTTCTCATATTCGATAAGCTGTTATGAAATACATACTCTGGAATGCCTACACAAAACCGACCTAATCCAACCACCAGGTAAAAAAGCATTTCAAACACTGCACGAAAAGGAAAACCAGATATTTTGCACACTTTGCAAATGCTACTTATGCATGGATCCTATCGTAGCCTGCTGTGAGAAGTAGTGTGTTTAGCAAAAAATTTAGAAGCTGTCCTCGTGGTTAAACCTAATGTATACCTAATTTTTCTGAATGATGTTTTTTAGTAGAGTTTGATTATTTTTTTGATCAGGTTTTGTTAAATAGAAGAATAATTTGATTTTTTATAAGTGTGGTAAGCTGTCAAAATCATGATGTGAAGTATAGCACTTGTTTTTGATCTATTTTAATTTAATACAAGGTAGGCATAAACAAACAAAATATCATAGAGAAGATGGTAATATTTTCATCAGGAGGATAAAACAGTCTATAAATAATTAGGTTTACTGAAAAACAAATAGTCAAAAATAATTTAGTACAGCTTAAAGTAGTGTTTTATGGTTTTCTCAAAACTTATAAAATGTAACTTGTCTCCTTTCAACAATAAACCATTGAATTATTTCTAGGCAATTTGCTTAATTAGTGAAAATATAAGTGTAACTTTAAACGCAATAACATGATGGCTCGATGCTCGCGGCTCGTGGCAGTGATACACGTACGGGTTAGGAGTAAGATTTCAAACTTGTTGGATCGACGGCGTACTTACTCGGCGGACTTAAAGTACGCGTACTTGCGGTGATACACGCGCGAAAAAGGTCGCGAGCCATAAGTTCGCGTACTTACTCGCGTGTGTATCACCCCTTTTAGATGAGATGGGGAGATGACACTAGAAAGATAAGAGGAACACACTGGAAACATAAAGCCCAAAACAGAAGCGAATGGAGGAAGCTGGGGAAAGCCTATGTTCAAAATTGGACGAACTAAAAGACAAAAGAAGAAGAAGAATTGTTCTTTATGCAAATATTTATAAAATTATTTTATATCTTTGCATTTTTAAATTTTGATCCGTTCTATAAATCGTACTGGGCGTTAAGTGTTATCATAATTTATGCAAGTTTGCATGAATGAGTTAAAAACAAGTATGGGAATTAACATATTTATTTGCGACTAATAATAATTGGTTTATGTTTTATGATATTGCATAAAACAATTATTTCACAACTATATATTCTATAATATGTTGGTCGAAGGAGAAGAAGAGGAAGGCAACAAATGAGTTGGGCTGATGACATCAAGAAAATTGGGGGACACAACTGGAAGCAAGTGGGGCAAAATAGAAAGCACTGGATTGAATTGGGGGAGGTTTATGTCCAAAGTTCGATTAATTAAGGCTGAAAAAAAAAGCAGAAGATGTTAGTGGTTTGACTTTACAATTACTTTTTCCTAAACATCGTCTCTGCTCTTCATGTTTCTTCATAAATTATTCTTTGAAGAAAGATAATTATATACATGGCTAAATCTGTTTTGGGTTATGAGATTTGTAGTCATTGATTGGTTAAATAAAACTAAGTATTAAAAGTGTTGAGCATATGAGTTTATTTAATTCACTATCAAAAACAAACTCAAGTTGTTATTAATATGCAGTTTTCCTTTGTAAGGAAGAAAATCTAAAATTACCAGCGTAACCTAACTTTATATAATTTCCTTTTTCCTCTCCATAACTTTATAAACTATTTTATAAACAATATCTATTTGGCCATGTATGTTCTATTTTTATTAGGTGCATTTAAGATAAGCTTAGCATGAGGCAGAAGACACAAGAAGATAACTCATACCCAAAAAAAGACAAAACAAAATAGTACCCTTTTTTTATCTGTCCAAAGAAAAGATCGACACATTAATAATATTTTTACTGTATTTACTATGTACTTAAATATCAAAAATCTAGCAGGTTTTTATGCTACTTAACAGCTTTTGTTTGTATATGTTACAGTTCAAGTTGATTATCCCGTTGGAGTTGACTATTTCTAGTTGGAGTCAACTCAAACGGCTGGTTTCAGTAAAAGTTGATTACAAATATAAAATTAAGATTGTTATTCAACATTTACTAGTAAAAGTATACTCCAACTAGTTTAAATATACTCTTCCCAATGCCATTTAGTAAAATTTGATTCACACAAACAACCGATTCTAGAAATTAAATCTTACTGGACATATGTAGGACAGGAAATAAAGCATTTTGGCTCGCAATTTTTTCGTCCAGCATGGATTTACTTGAAATTTTCACAGAAAGTAGGGAATAGCCCAAGGACCATTTTCTATATCTTGCCGCTGTACGTTAAAACCTTAGGGGTGGTTGGCACCCCATCGCGAGGGCTGGAATTTTTCATTACATTTTAACCACGAAAATCGATGGAAAATGTAATTCTAAGAAAAAATATATTTTTCGAGTTATTAGCGGTTGAAAATAAAAGTTTTTTGACGAAAAAAATCGACTTTTTCAGAGGGTTTTTTGAGAATAACTCAAAAAATATACATTTAATCAAAAAAATATAGCTTTAAAAATTGTACCTCTTAGAAACACAGACAAAATCCTTTTTTATGATTTTTTTACAACCAATACAAACTGAGATACGGCATGTTAAAGGTCAGGGTTACACCCTTTACAATAAACCCCTTACAATAAGGGATACTTTACACCTTTAAAAATAATCAACGCCCTTGAGCATGATATAGAATATGAAGTACAGGGTGAGATGATCCTAATCCCAAATTTTTATGCAAATCGATGTAATTCCGAATGCAAACCGAAATCATTATTTTAGGATAGGTAAATACAATTTTAATACAGTGCATTCATAAAGTGTGGAAACGGTCTATTATCTCATGACTTAATTATTTTTAGAGTTAAAGCTCTGACAGGTCGATTATTATTTTTAAATTATGATTTTTGACGTATATCCCATAATATTGACGTCATCGATTCAGGCGTGATGACGTCATCGATTATTTTTTTAAATGGGAGAGTGGTAGCTTATTTGAAAGGTGACTCAATTCTCTATTCAGTAATATAAACATTAACATCATTATTTATAGAGGGGGGCCAAAAAATAATTTTTGAATTAAAACAATTGACGCAAGTACAATTGACAATTAAAACAATTACATGTATGTAATTTATATAACTCAAAATACATTTTACTGCTGTCAGAAAAGAGAACAAAAAATGTTTATTTGATAAATAAACATTGCTTTCCGCTTAAATTAAATGTTCAAACTGCCAAGAGGCAGGTGTGTGGCTGTTATTAATTTAAGAGAAAAGCAATGTTTATTTATCAAATAAACATTTTTTTATAATATGTGGCATCAGTAAAATGTATTTTGAGTTAAATAAATTAAATACATTCTGTTTGCGTCAATTATTTTAATTCAAAAATTATATTTTTTGGCCACCCTGTATAAATAATGATGTTATTGTTTATATTACTGAATAGAGAATTGAATCACCTTTCAAATGAGCTGACACACGACCCCTATTCCCATTAAAAAAAATCATCTATGACGTCATCACGCCCAAATCGATAACGTCACTATTAGTATTAGGGGATGTACGTCAAAAAAACATAATTTAAAAATAAAAATCGACCTGTCAGAGCTTCAACTCTGAAAATAAAAGTCGTGAGATAATAGACCGTTTCCACACTTTATGAATGCACTGTATATAGCTGCAACAAGGGTGGTTTTAAGAGTTGAAATATTATGATATTATATCCTAAAGCATAAAACAATCATTATTTAACTAATAAAAATCAAATGTCAACCATATTAAAATTTAAAAAGTTATTTTATATTTTTTTACAATTAGGGGTAGTTATCACCCTTAAAAAACCAAAAGCGTACAATGGCTCAATCAATATAGAAAATGAATTAGAGTGTAAAATAAGCCTAATTTTTTTGTACAAATCGATGCCGGACGAAAAAATTGCGAGGTTTTGCTTTTTTTTTAGCTTCATTTCCTAGCCTATATGTTCAAATCATCATACAAAGAGACGCACAGTCATCAAAAAAGCACGTGAGATTATGGCCCGGTTGTTTAAACTCTTATCAAGAAGTTGATTTTAATTAAGTCCCCTTAACAACCATCAAATAACAACACCCCTCGTTCGTACGTCAATCAGTTGATTGTAATCAATTATGTTAATTATTATCATTATGATTATTAACATAATTGATTGATTAATTAATTATTAATTATTAAATAACATAACAATTATTAACATAATTGATTAATAAATCTCATAATTGTAATCAATTATATCTTCAGCAACCCAAACAAAGTTGACATTGACAGTTGGTGACAGTAATTATATATTTGATAGTGATCGGTTGATTCCATTTTTGATTAGCGTTCGAACAACAGGCCCTATATGTACTAGTACTTATATAATCAACATTTACTAAATGGATCCAGGAATAGTCAACTCAAACTAGTAAAAGTTGAATTAAATTTTTCAAATCAACTTTTACTGCTCGTTTTAGTTGGAGTTGACTCGAACTAGGAATAGTCAACTCTAACTGAGAATAAACTTGAACTGTAACATATACATATTTTTGGCGGGAAGATTGTTATTGACAAAAACAGTGGATAACAGCATTTAAAACTGTCTAAACATTGTATGTAAATATGTATATGAACATAACAGCAAACCATCGACCTAGGTACCCATAACAGAAACGTTCCATACATTACTTAGGTAATCTTTGCGTCAAGATATAAGAAATTTGGCCTGGCGCTGGTGGGATGTCCCTACCGATTTAGTATCATAATAACAAACAACAAACCCTCCAGGAGCGGATTCGCTAAAATTAAGGGAAAAGGTACAAAATGCAAAATTTCGACGCCTGTCAAAATTTTCAATGTGTTTTAAATGTAATCTTTTTTTTCGAATCCTGAGAAAACTAATATGTAAGTATTTTTGAAAAATTTAAACGCAGAATGAAAAATTACTTTATTACCGAGGGCCGAAAGTCCCTTGGAATGAATTAAAAGTTTCTTTTGAATGAGATATTTGAAATTAAAAATCACACTAAATTTTCTCTTAGTTTTTCACCCCTGTAACTAATTAAAATAAACATTATAGAAATTTTCAGGGACTTTCGGCCCTCGGTAATAACGTAACGGCTTAAAGCCGAAAGTTCGTACCCATCCCCTTAACAAAAAAAAGTCAAGTCTTCAAGTAGATATAATATTTTAATGGGGTTGGAATAATAAATATAAATTTAAATATCATGTCATTATATTTATTACCTATTTATATCTATGTAGTTATAGGTATATTATTATGTACAATGAAATAAGAGAAATGAACAAATTAAAGAAATTAAGGAAATTAATGATAATAACAATAAAAGATTAAAAGAGAGGTAGCAAAAATCAGAATTAAAAAGATAACATAATAAAAAATAACATAGAAAATAACACAGAAAAATAAAATTTGAAGTTTAGACGGAAAAAAATAAATACAAATTACAACCCTATGTCACTATCGCTGTCATCTTCACTAGAATCGTTATCTAATGTTATAATTATTGGTTTAATATGTGAGGTTAATGTTCTGTAATGATCTTCCGTTTTTATAACATGTGAAACACAATTTTGCCACAGTGTTGGGGAAATCTTTTTTATTTCTTCTACAACATGTGACACCGATTCGCTACTAAATTTGAGACAGCAGTTGTTTCGCCGTAAACTTTCCTTAAGTTGGCTCCAGATTAATTCAATGGGGTTGAAGACACAGTAGTAAGGAGGTAATCGCAATACATTATGACCATCACGTTTGGCTAATTCGTCTATAACAAATTGTTTCTCAAACACTTTTGTGTGAAGAACTTCCAACATTTCTTTTTTTGTATATGTTTCTTCAAAGTACAAATCATTGTCATACAAAAAATCAGATATCTGTTTTTTTGTCGAACCTACACCGGGGATTTTTCTAATTTGTTCGCTGTGATACGTTGCGTTATCCATTACAATTACACTTTTTGGAGGCAAATTTGGCAACACCTTCTTTTCAAACCATTCCTTAAACAAGCTACCCGTCATATTTTCATGGTAGTCCAGTTTTGAATCTTTAATGTTTTTTGCCGATAGTAAAAAACTTTCCCCTACAAGCCAGCCATTTTTGGATCCAATGTTCAGAATAATTATTCGCTGACCTCTATTAATTGGATAATTGGGTGCACATTTAATAGAATCGTCTGTCCAACCTCTTTGAGCAGTATCGTGGGTATCGAACCATGTTTCATCTAGATAAAATATCGGTCTTCCTTCATCTCTAAATTTAGATATAGCATCCAAGTATTTATTCCTCCATTTAATTAGACGAGGAGAATCCATTATTGATGATCGCTTATTAATTTTCTTGTATCGAAAACCAATGTGATTCAAAAAGCTTGATGAAGTTGAAGGCGAATACGTAATGGAATAGTCTTTAACAAGTTGATCGTAGATCATACTAAGCGTTGGAACTAGGTTCTTTGAATAGAAATTGTAAATTGCTCTTCTAGTTACCTCAGCATCTTTTTCATTTACTGCTTTATGTATAGAAAAGTTACTCCGCTTTTTACGAGGTTGAATTCTATTCGTAACAATTTTCCACACTGTTGTATATGGCATCCTTGTCAGTCGAGATGTTGTCTTGATGAGGAATTTACCGTCTTCTGGATTTGGATTATCTTCTTTCACAGTTTGATAAACATTCCTAATAATTTCTTTGGCATCATCAGATAAATGTACACGTGTTTTACACTTAGCACTAGCTTCACCGACTTCAGACATTTTACTTGAATACTCGCGATCTAACTTTCTATCTAAATGCAAAAAAAAATGCCTGAATGTGCAAATGGCAAACTTAAATATGTTTGCCCCCCTTTCATAATGTTTCATAATGTTCCATAATGTATGTTTTCTGGATAAAGAAATGATACTTAATTTTACCTAAATACCTATAAGCACGAGAATTATGTGTAAAGCTATAGAATAATAATTAGAGTTATATCTTATCTTTAACTAATGCTCTTTCTAATGATTCTTTAATTTTTTTATTTAAAGATAGAAAGCTGCATTATCGGAAGTCCATTTTGTTTAAAGTGAAAACGATATAAAACACATTATAATCTTACTCCATAAAATTCACGTAATGAGCGCATTGGACATAGAAATTGTTTGTGATCGTTTGTAATTGATTCCAAGCAAGTTAATTTCAGATAACTAAACGAATTCGTCTACAGTAAACAAAATTTTTAATACATTGTCTAGAAATTTTAATTTTAATAATTTATTTGCATTGATAGGTAACGAGTCAGTTCTGTAAATAATATAAAGTACGGCCCTAGTAGCTGTTCCAAAACTATTGCCACCCGTCGCAAAGACAATTGAGGGATTAGTAACGTCAACTATTTATTATGATACTAAATCGGTAGGGACATCCCACCAGCGTCAGGTCAAATTTCTTATATCTTGACGAAAAGAATACCTTTCGTTCGGTGCCGCCCAAAATCCCGACAGCCAAAATCCCGATAGCCAAAATCCCGACGGCCAAAACACCGACACGCCAGAATCCCGACAAGCCAGAATCCCGACAGGCCAAAATCCCGACATGCAACAATCCTCGCATAAGTAAAAATTCCGACTTTTGTTTAATACTTTTAATACAAAATACTTTTGTTTAGTTATAAAAAATAAAAAACAGATGGCCATAAACAAAAAACAAGAAATAAATGTAATTATATGTTAAAAATAAACTTATCAAACCTGTCGGGATTCTGGCCTGTCGGGATTTTGTATTGTCGGGATTCTGGCGTGTCGGGATTTTGGCCGTCGGGATTGTGGCTGTCGGGATTTTGGCTATCGAGATTTTGGGGTAGACCCCTTTCGTTATTCCTAAGTACCTACACTGACACGACAGGACGATACAATCCAAAAACTGGAACAACTTAAGTAGATTAAAAGCACTTAGTACACCAATTTAGCACCTGATAAACATCGTTTTTGTTGTTTTGTAACAGACAGCGTAACGAAAGTGACAATAATTAAGAAAATATGTACCATGCAACAAACACATTCATTCTCTACTGAATCACGGTGTTCCAGTAGCCTCCAGCTGTATCGCAATGCTACATGCTCATCTACTGAAGAAGAATATGGCAACAAACTAGGCCTCTTCAAGACCAGATTAAACAATGCGAATTAACAACTCAAAATAAAAATCCAACGGCTAAAAAATGAGACAATTAATTCCTACTTAAAGATTCAACGGATAACAATCTAATTTATTATTAAAAAATGAATAACCATTTTCAATTTCGTTGCAAAACGAAAATACAGCCGAACCATATTCCAGTCCAATCAGAGAGTGCTGCAAGCACCTCTACCGGTTTCGAAACTTATTAGTCTCTCATCAGGAGGCACATATGCTGCTCTCCCTGATCCAACCAAAACAAACCCCAGCGTGCAGTCCCGAATTGCAACGAACGAAATGGCATAGATGCCCTAGCGGCAACTGCTAGCAAAAGACTAAGTTTTCACTCTAATGGCATATAGCATATCCCACCAGAATGAAAACAATGGGAACCTTCTCTGGTTACACCTCCGAGGCTTCTACAATTTGCAAGCCATACGGATGCTGAGACTAAGGAAGATGAGGGAATTCTACAATTTACAATTCACGTCCCATCTGCTCAGCGCGGTAAAGTTCCAACGAGACTGGTTCACTTCATACTCCACACAGAGTAAATGTAAATAAAAAATGAATAACCATTTTCAATTTCGTTGCAAAACGAAAATACAGCCGAACCATATTCCAGTCCAATCAGAGAGTGCTGCAAGCACCTCTACCGGTTTCGAAACTTATTAGTCTCTCATCAGGAGGCACATATGCTGCTCTCCCTGATCCAACCAAAACAAACCCCAGCGTGCAGTCCCGAATTGCAACGAACGAAATGGCATAGATGCCCTAGCGGCAACTGTTAGCAAAAGACTAAGTTTTCACTCTAATGGCATATAGCATATCCCACCAGAATGAAAACAATGGGAACCTTCTCTGGTTACACCTCCGAGGCTTCTACAATTTGCAAGCCATACGGATGCTGAGACTAAGGAAGATGAGGGAATTCTACAATTTACAATTCACGTCCCATCTGCTCAGCGCGGTAAAGTTCCAACGAGACTGGTTCCCTTCATACTCCACGCAGAGTAAATGTAAATAAAAAATGAATAACCATTTTCAATTTCGTTGCAAAACGAAAATACAGCCGAACCATATTCCAGTCCAATCAGAGAGTGCTGCAAGCACCTCTACCGGTTTCGAAACTTATTAGTCTCTCATCAGGAAGCACCTCTACCGGTTTCGAAACTTATTAGTCTCTCATCAGGAGAGACTAATAAGTTTCGAAACCGGTAGAGGTGCTTGCAGCACTCTCTGATTGGACTGGAATATGGTTCGGCTGTATTTTCGTTTTGCAACGAAATTGAAAATGGTTATTCATTTTTTATTTACATTTACTCTGTGTGGAGTATGAAGGGAACCAGTCTCGTTGGAACTTTACCGCGCTGAGCAGATGGGACGTGAATTGTAAATTGTAGAATTCCCTCATCTTCCTTAGTCTCAGCATCCGTATGGCTTGCAAATTGTAGAAGCCTCGGAGGTGTAACCAGAGAAGGTTCCCATTGTTTTCATTCTGGTGGGATATGCTATATGCCATTAGAGTGAAAACTTAGTCTTTTGCTAGCAGTTGCCGCTAGGGCATCTATGCCATTTCGTTCGTTGCAATTCGGGACTGCACGCTGGGGTTTGTTTTGGTTGGATCAGGGAGAGCAGCATATGTGCCTCCTGATGAGAGACTAATAAGTTTCGAAACCGGTAGAGGTGCTTGCAGCACTCTCTGATTGGACTGGAATATGGTTCGGCTGTATTTTCGTTTTGCAACGAAATTGAAAATGGTTATTCATTTTTTATTTACATTTACTCTGTGTGGAGTATGAAGGGAACCAGTCTCGTTGGAACTTTACCGCGCTGAGCAGATGGGACGTGAATTGTAAATTGTAGAATTCCCTCATCTTCCTTAGTCTCAGCATCCGTATGGCTTGCAAATTGTAGAAGCCTCGGAGGTGTAACCAGAGAAGGTTCCCATTGTTTTCATTCTGGTGGGATATGCTATATGCCATTAGAGTGAAAACTTAGTCTTTTGCTAGCAGTTGCCGCTAGGGCATCTATGCCATTTCGTTCGTTGCAATTCGGGACTGCACGCTGGGGTTTGTTTTGGTTGGATCAGGGAGAGCAGCATATGTGCCTCCTGATGAGAGACTAATAAGTTTCGAAACCGGTAGAGGTGCTTGCAGCACTCTCTGATTGGACTGGAATATGGTTCGGCTGTATTTTCGTTTTGCAACGAAATTGAAAATGGTTATTCATTTTTTATTTACATTTACTCTATGTGGAGTATGAAGGGAACCAGTCTCGTTGGAACTTTACCGCGCTGAGCAGATGGGACGTGAATTGTAAATTGTAGAATTCCCTCATCTTCCTTAGTCTCAGCATCCGTATGGCTTGCAAATTGTAGAAGCCTCGGAGGTGTAACCAGAGAAGGTTCCCATTGTTTTCATTCTGGTGGGATATGCTATATGCCATTAGAGTGAAAACTTAGTCTCTTAATTTATTATTCTTTATATAACACTACAAACAAAACCAAAAAGACCAATTCTCTTCTTCACACATTAGCAGAGGTGTAACCAGGATGATTCTAAGGGGGGGGGGGTTACGTCTACTTGAAGGTCTCTCTCTGGGGGATATGGAATAATAATGGTGTTAAGCGTATAGAGCTCAAAGTACATCCAAAAGGGGGGTTATAACCCCCAAAACCACCCCCTGGTTACGCCTATGCACATTAGACTAGTTATCCCATAGTAAATGGACCAGAAGCAATGAATAAAAAGAATACTATAAATTTGCTAAACGTCTTGAAAACACACACCCAATAAATCCAAAGTCAAAGTTGGTAAGAACCAGTTCGAATAAAAGAAGTAATAATACCAACATCCCCTAAATAAGTATTGAACTAAAGTAAAAGAAAAAATCAACCCAAAAAAATATCCAGCCTACGATCTAATATCTACTGTGAGGTATTAAAAAACCTACATCGTAAAGCTATTGAGAAATTTACTAATTTTATTATTGCTGACTTTAGATTAATGTATGTACCCACATTATGAAACATAACGGAAGTCATAATGATTGCTGAATCAGGAAATCCTTTCAGTAATATGTCTTTGTACAGAGCGATATCACTATACTTCCTGTAATATTGAAGGTATTCGTGACTCTTCTGCTTCTGCTTAAAGAGTGAAGCCAATAAGTATTGAAACAAAAAATTTGGTCCCGACATATTAATTTTGCGTCAGAAAAAAGAAATCAACAACTGGTCAAATGCATAGAATGATAAATAACATTGAAGAATCAGTACAAGAAAAGAGAGTTTGCGACTATATCCCTTTGATATCGCTCAAGCCTTTGATAAAGTGCAGCATTAATGTTTTATATACTAACTCAAAACATTTATGACAGCAATAGTTGCCAAATTTGGCAATTTATAAAAAAAATATCAAACAAAGACTCAACGGGATCGGGCAGTATATCAGCTGATATGGTGGACGATTTTTTTGAGTTTTTTATTCCCAAATTTGCATCAAATAAAATCGACTTCAGTAAATTTAATAGTAATGTAGCATGCAATGAATCATTTTATATGCCTATCAGTTTGGAGGAATTACGATTAGCAATCAAACAATCTAAAAGTACAGCACCGGGTTTTGATAGCATTACATATAAAATGATTGAATACTTGCCTGAAATTGCTAAAGGAATTCTTTTAAATATTTTTAATAGTTGGTGGTTGCAAGGATTATATGACCAAAGTTTAAAAAAAACTGTAATTTGCTTACTTGCTAAACCCAACAAAAATTTAAGTCTACCTAACTCTTACAGACCAATTTCATTAATATCATGCATTACAAAAACATTTGAGAGAATTATCAAATTAAGAATGGAATTGCATTTTGAAAGTAATTGTTTATTACCTATTAATCAGTTTGGATATCGCAGAGGCAAAGGCACCTCTGAAGCATTAGCTCAATTAGTTTCCGACATTCAGAATGCACTTTCCATTAATCTTATAACGGCATGCTTGTTTTTAGATATTAAAGGGGCTTATGATACTCTGGATATTGATATTTTAACTGTTCAGCTCATAAAATACGGTATAAATTATAAATTCGCACAAAGAATCACAGATTTGTATAGGGACAGAGAAGTTTTCATTCGAGATTCAGAAAATCACATTTACGGCCCTCGATTATTATCAGTCGGAATTCCGCAAGGTTCAGTCCTAAGTCCAGTACTTTTTAATATCTATACTGCAGAATTGCATGACATGTTAAATGAAACAAATAATACAATTAAAATTATTCAGTATGCAGACGATTTCTGTATATACAGCAGCCGTAAATCATATAATGAGTGTTTATGCGATTTGGATCTGATAATGCAATGTGTAAAAAGATGGTCTATGGCTTTTAATTTCACGTTATCCCCTGAAAAATCTAGCATCACCTTTTTCACTAGACATAGGTTAAGTTCCCCTACCAGTATAAATTTAAGTAATGTTGATATTAATGTATCCTCTCACCATAAGTGTCTGGGCGTGGTTTTGGACAAAAAACTAACCTGGACACTCCATGTGAATCACATTATCAACAAATGCGAAAAAGGTTTAAACATGCTTCGTTGCATATGTAAAGCTAGATGGGGTGCCGACCCAAAGATAGCATTAATGTTCTATAAATCGTATATTCGGTCAATCATTGATTATGGATGCTTTTTATATGGTTCATCGTCAAAATCTAATTTATCAAAAATCGATCATATTCAGTATAAGGCAATACGTATATGTATTAGTGCGTTTAAGTCAACGCCATGTGCTGCAATTCTAGCAGAAGCGCAGGAACCTCCTCTAAACCTTAGAAGAGAATTATTGTCTAATAAGTTTCTATTAAAGACCAGGACTTTAGACTCACATAAATTATTAAGTAAAATTAACAGTCTCACTGAATATAACTTAACAAATTCTTATTGGAGAATTAAAACTTCTCCCCCTCTTACAGATGCTTATCTAGAAACTAACAACTTTAGCATTAACACTAAACAAATATTACCCATATATAACCTTTCTATTGAGGAAATCGCAATCTTTCCAAAGATCATAAAACCTACATATAGAAACCTACCATGCCAAAACAATAAAATTATAAAATTAATCTTATCTGAATTTTCTAATTATAAATACATCTATACAGATGGTTCGAAAACATGTAATAGTGTAGGTAGTGCTTATTATGTTTCTAATATAAAAAGTGGTAATTCTTTTAGACTACCTAAATGTACATCTATCTTCACTGCCGAACTTTATGCTATTGAAAGAGCCCTAACTTACGCGGTTGAACAGAACTTTGGAGACACGGTTATACTATCAGATTCTTTATCTGCTCTTGAGGCAATATCACAACCAATAACCAAAAAACACAACAATGAGTTGTTATGCCATATTAGAAAGACAATCGCTCGATTTAAAAATAAGAGTAGTGACTTGGTCTTTATCTGGGTAAAAGGATATGCTGGAATCAAAGAAAATGAGATAGTGGATGAAATGGCAAAGAATTCGGCAACTTTAAATGAAATAGTAGATTTAACAATCTCCAGCGATTACATTCCAGAATTGCATAAAAAATTAAGAAAGAAATGGGAAACTATTTGGCTTAAGTTTGTACAAACTTCGAGGAATCCATACACTTACATATACCCACAACTTCCGCAAAATATCCCACACATATTTGATTATCACGTTACTCGGTTTTATTCCACATCCCTAAGTCGCTTAAGATTAAACCATGGCAATTTTCCTGCACATTTAGCTAAAATAGGAATGCGTATCAACTCTCTCTGTTCATGTGATAACTACTCTACTGCAGATTTAAATCATATAATCTTTAATTGTGAACTTAATAAAAACCATACGAAAGCACTAATTGCTAGACTTCAGGAGCGGAATGTAAGTTTACCGCTGAATATTTCACATCTACTAAGCTTCAATACCAAAACTATTAATGATATTATCATACAATTTCTTAAAGATTCTAAAATAAAAATTTAATATGACATCTTCAATCTTCAACTTTCAAATATCTGTGGCAAAAAGTTTATCTAATGCCATCCCCTCTTTGTGAACACACACAATAGTTGCCAATTTTATAGTCTTATATATCTCAAAACCACTTTAGAATTAAACAAGAAAATATCAGATTCAGACGTGAGAGGAATTAGAGCAGTAGGTGTGCAAGGTACCAAGGTAGCGTGTTGCGCCCTTGTTAGAATAGGTATAATATCATTGCCACCCATTCTTACGCTACTGTGATTTTATTGGTATATTATGATACAATCAATGAGATAAACAAACTACAAACAGACGTTGGCAATATAATCTAAGAATAAAAGAATGGAAAAGGCTGAACCAAAATAAATTTGTCGTTGTTAACTTTACCAATTGTAACGTTACAATGTTCCATCCCCTTTCTATAATTTATCCGATTGTCTTTCTTTGTGTTTTACTTCTCATATATAGATTTTCTCTCTATTTTGTTTCTTTGACATTTGAGTTAATTTTCGTTCCAAGCCTTTTCATTTTAGTTAACATTTCATTCTGTAGTTTTTCCATTCAAATTAAGTTCCCATTCGCTATTCAAAAAGTAAGTTCAGCACTTCAATTGTTCTAGCTCCAATTCTGTTCCGTTAACGTACTTCAAATAATAATTTTCTGAAACCCGAACTATTTATTGTAATTAGCGAGCATCAAATATTCGTCAGTACTAGTTTTTCTCCAATATGTTAAACACTTAACAATGAGTGCCTTCATATAATTTGTTCTCTTTCGAATAAAACTTGAAGCAAGCAAATCCATGAAATAATATTATCTACAACAAGAAGTTTTTCCCAACTTATTTGGGGTGAGTATTTTCCTAATTATAATTTACCTTATGCTTTTCTGCAAATATTTTAGTGAGCGATCCTTAGCAATGCTTGAGTTTTTTTATTTATTATTATCTTTATTTTTTTACGCCTATTGCTATCGTTAATTTTATTCAGTTTTTAATTATAATTTTTACCTTTGTGTATCTTCGTTGGGCAAGGAGATTATGTTCAGTGGTATAAGTTTCGACCGTTTGACTTTGGTAGGACAGTCTACTTATACGCGAACTGGGTCTCCTTGCCAAACGTGGATCTCATGTGCTATTATATTCCTAGTAATACGCACTGTTTTTTTTTTCTTAGTCGCTGGGGAGAGCATATTCTTACGGCGTTATCGAAATGCCTCCCACTTTTTCAGGTAAATATTTTCATACATGAAATGCCTCCCAGGTACAATCGAAATGCCTCCGTTTCGTTAATCATTTAGGCTGATATTTTGTTTATTTAATCTCTGTATAATGAGAAAATGTTGCCAAATCATAATTTAAATAGGTACTATCTATCTATTTTGATTTATAAAAAATGGACATTATATTCTTCTTGTCTTTTGTTTACTGCAAGATAAAATGTCATCTTCATAATATATTATCTCGCTTTTAAATATATTATAGAAGAATGTTTTAAAATAATTGTCCTGTATCCCCTAAAGTAATATCTTCAGCCTCTGAAATTTCCATTCATAATAAATAGTATCCGTAAAGCATTTCCTGAAGCAGATCTTCGTGGATATCGTTTTCATTTGGGTCAGGTATGGTATAGAAAGGTTCAAGCACTGGGCTTACCTCCAGAATACCAGAAAAAAGTTGGTGACTTAACTGAAATTGCGAATTTTTTGAAGTTATACTTCTTTACGCGCGATATGAGGGTGAATTTTTATATGTTAAAACCTACGATCTCGGCGCATGCGCATTATAACTTTGTTCTGATTGGATGTTCAAATGACATGTCAAAAATTGTCAGCAGCTGTAGCGCAGCTGTGGTTTGGACGGTTGACGGTTTGGTTATGTATGGTTGTTGCGTTTTAAAATTTGTGGGAAGAGAAACAACAAAGGTTAGTTAATAGTTATACTGCCTTTTTAAATAGTTTTGATATTATATTTTTGAAGTTATACTTCAAAATGTTTTAATTTATGTATGTATCAGTCCAGAAAAGGTGTGGAAAGAATATATTAGTGTTTTTAAATATATTTTTCTACAACCGTGTTAAAAATGCAATTTTTAAGACTCCATAGGAGCGTTAACAATGCTACTTTAAGGCACTAGTGCTTTAAAAATTTTAAGGCACTGCAGTTAAAAGTGAATTGTCAAATTGTGAAACGTCAAAATATTTATATTTCATTTATTAACATTAATATTAATAATACAACTTGCGCAATTTGAAAAAGGTGGTTTAAAAGGTTTTTTATTATAATTTTGTGTCTTTGGATTTGTCTTCATTGGGCGTAAAATAATAAAACATCTATTTTTATATTTCACTTGTCACCGTGATGTATAATTATGTATATCTGAAAGGTAACTAGCATGCGGCTTGATGGCCTTGTTGGTAGAGCATTGGACCGGAGATCAAAAAATCGCGAGATTGTGGGTTCAAATCCCGGACGATTCATATTTTTTTCTTTTTTTTTTATATTTGGTATTGTTAAGTTTTGGTTCATTTTTGGTAATTATTGTTAATTTTTTGTATTGTAACTGTTAAGTAGGTATATTTATTTCGTTGAAATTATATTATAATAGAAGTATAACTTCTTACGTGCGTACAGAGTACACACACATTCTTTTTTATTTATATTTTTTGTCTTTCATACTTACATCCTGAAGATGTGAGCGATTTTTTTGCTATATATTTGGCAGAAATTAAACCAGTCGATGAAAGAGTCACCCAGTTTTATGATTACCTTGTTGAATAATTACATATCTGAAAATTCGACATTTCCTCTACATCTTTGGGCTGAGCACTCTTCGTCCTTATAAAGAACCACAAACAAATGCGAAAGTTTTCATTCCAAGTATAATTCTTCTTTTTACTGCCCTCATCCTAACATTAATAATTATTTTATTTATATAATTTTACAGTTTCAAATAAATACCTACATTAAAATGAATTCTGTTTCGACACCAAAAAAATGTTATTGCGGAAAGTACAGCAAAAATAAATTTTCTAAATGAAAAAATTTTAGAATCAAGAAAATATAAAATAAATAGATTAGCATTTGTCAAAGTAGTATCATATAAATTTATGAAAAATATTTTGTAATTTTATATTTCTATAAACATTTTGTAATGTTTTCCAAATAAGGTTTTTGTGATGTTACTTTTAATAAATCTATAAAATACTTATTATATTTTTGTATTTTTTGTCAAATTATTAATAACAAAAAATAATGGTTATTATATATAATGGTTATAAAACTAATTATATTGTACAAGTTTTTATAAGAAATTTATAAATACTGCCCAGTGTCAATAATGTTTAATACATAGAGGTTGAAAATAAATAAATGAAATAACAAAATACCAATTTTGACAAAAATTTACAAAAGGACGAAGATGTGGCAACGTCGCACCTTCATATAGAGATTAGAAGCATGTAATTTATTTAGAGCTCGGGAGGCAATTCGTATGTGACCATTTTAGCGACAGGTAAGAAACCCCTCTTCGGGAGGCATTTCATATGCGGCCTATTCTTATGCTGTATGAACCAAGTACCACCTAGCGCCGTTCTGCACTGGTGCCCATGCAACTACAATAAGGGCCTGCATCCAAACACCTCCACCTCCAGTCAACAGAGGCTACGTGGAGGCGAAGTCCCTCCAAAACCTTAGGACGGCAACGGAGATCCCTCGACGGACGCATAAGATAAGTAGCCCTCTTGCAGTCAGGTGTTAGCAAAGTGCTACTGAAAAAATTAGTTTCCTTGACAATTTTTTTTTGTTAATAATCTTCAATTTCTTTTCTTCAGTATTCTAAATAGCAATAATGTTTATCTGATTGATTTACTAGGGTCAATAAATGAATATGTAAAACTTTTGAATTTTACTGATTAACCTCCCTTATATCCTTGGAAAAGTGATTTATTGTTGCACAGCACAGGACCTACGCCAGGCTGAGCTAGCCAATAACCTTTGTAAGGGTTACACCTGGCGCCCAACGTGTTTTTTTAATGGTAGGGGAGCAAAGTATGCTAAATGTGCAGTCACTCGAGCGCTTTGGGGACCTATTGGGTTGTGATTATTAGGTCCTAAAACCAAAAAAAGTTAAGTAAAATTTTCCATTTTAGCGGGCGCTTGCCATTTTTTAATTTAATTTTCCATTTCCATTAATCGTTTTTTTCGAATATAGCGCCATCTATCCATAATTCGAAAAAATGTTTCGAATAAAAGTTGCTTATTTTTATGCAGAGAATTCAAATCTGCAATAAAAAATGGGGGCTCCCATTTAAGATTTTAAAGTAACCCCCCACCCCACCTCCGTGGGGGGTCGCGTTTGGTACCATTCGATATATTTTTCAAAAATATTAAATAAGTGTATTTCGCAGTTTTTCGATCTGATGTTTATTTTGCTAAATATCGCGGGATTTGTATTTAAAATTTAAAATTTACCCCCCACCCCTCTCTGCGAGGGGTCGTGTTTGGTATCTATCGATAAATTTTTGAAAAATATTGAACGTGTAGTTTTTAGTTTTTCGATCTGACGTTCATTTCGCGAAATATTCGCCTTTTTCTTGTGAAACTTTGTGACTCACCAATTCCCTTACGCCCCGCTCAAATCGTCAGATTTTTTAAATATACACTGTTTTGCATGTACTTAACTTACCTTATCTTAATCTGACAATTTCGAGTATTTTTAAGGATAGATTTTTTTTTTCGGGCCCCCCTAAACGAACTCCCCTGTGTTAAGAGCCAATATATGGCAGAGGTACATCTGCAGGGTACCACGTTTCTCCCCATATGATAATCTGACGCGCTCGAGTAACTGCAAAAATCCCCGCTTGGGCTCCCCTACCATAATAAAGGTATACAAATAACTACTAAGTACGTTATAAAAATACGGAAAAATAACTAGGTATAACTAATCCTACATAATGCTTGAAGAAAGTCTTCTCTATCTATATACATTAAGCTTTTACCTTATAAACAATGCCACGACCTATTTGGACTTCTAGTAGACAACTCTGGAGGTGTGCCAAGAACATCAAGAAATAAATAGTCCAGAAATTTCAGAATAAATTAATTTGAAATATTGTGAATGCTCCTTGGTACGTGATAAACAGCAACCTTTATAAGAAGCTGGGTATAGAAACTATCAAGAAGACTGCAGAAAGTAGTGAAAAATGACTCCATAGCCATGTGAATTTGGAAACAACCAGCTCCTTGACAACACAGGATTAATTAGAAAGCTGACACAGCCCGTCGAATTAGTTTGAGTGACAATAAAAAAGCAGAGCATAGTACTGATGCATGTAGTGCATTAGTGCACTATCTATTAAATTAGATGAAGAGAACACCATAGGGTAAACTCTTGATTATAAGTAACTTTAGTAACTTAATATAGGTTAAAAATGCTTATTGGTTATCTGTGACCAGATTGTAATCGTAAATAAAAGTAGGAAAAAAAGAATGATCAAAAGAATGATCGACAAATACGAAGCCGCTCTAGAAACTATGTGGGAACCTTCATCTCTTGTGGCAACCTTCATATTTATTCCAAATATTGGTAGAATAAAAGCCAGCCGAAAAAGTCGTCAAATAAAAGAGTCAACTTCGCTCGTTTTATTCGGTAACAAACTTCGTTTTTCTCTCTCAAGGAAAAAGAACATTTGGAAGACATACCTATCCTTATATCTTTTTACTGTAATAAAATGTGTTGTTTATCCTACAGTTTGTAAATCCAGGTAAATAGGGAGAAGTGTACTTTTGAAGTGTGTAAATTAAATAATTCCTAGCAAAATACCACTATGAAGAGAGAAGGATCTCATGTACGATATAAAAATACTTCTATTTCTTATGCAGTTTTTTTAATTGATGGAAAAAAACCTTGTCTGACTGTTGAAAAATGTTCAACTTTGCTGTTGTTTTTGAGGTCGGAAAAGTTAAAAACATCTATTACCAGCACAAAGGACTTTCACACGAAAAATTACATTACATATAACGAATATTTGATCATGGTGAGGTCAAGAAACCTTACCATCTGAAGTCTACGGTGTCAGCTGACCTTACCATGATCAAATAGTATTCGTTATATGTAATGTAATTTTTCGTGTGAAAGTCCTTTGTGATTGTAATAGATGTTTTTAACTTTTCCGACCTCAAAACAAAAACAACAGCAAAGTTGAGCATTTTTCAATAGTCAGACAAGGTTTTTTTTTCCATCAATTAAAAAAAACTGCATAAAAAATAGAAGTATTTTTATATCGTACATGGGATCCTTCTCTCTTCGTAGTGGTATTGTGAACTTTTTGACCATAGCTCTGAAGATGGCTTTATAAGCCGAAAGCGCTCAGCTAGGAATTATTTAATTTACATACTTCAAAAGTACACTTTTCCCTCTTTACCTGTAGTCATAAGTGTGTACAAAACTATTTCAGTCTTTACATTAGTTTGTAAATCGACATATTAATACTATTTTTACTGTAAATAATAAAATAACATAAAATAAAATAATAAGTTTTTATGGTAATACTTCTTGTTTGTATAGGTACATATTTTTGGCGGGAAGATTATTATTAATAAGAAACTGGATAAATTCGTTTAAAACTATATAAAATTTTGTGTAATTTAAAAACTTATCAACTTTTATACTTAATAGCAAAATTTCCTTTATACATAACATCGAAGTGTCGACCTAGTTACCCATAACATGAAACTTTCCATACATTACCTTTAGTTATTCCCACCAAGTACCGCCGATACGACACAAAAACTGGAACTACTTAAGCAGTTTAAAAGTACTTAGTACACCAATTTAGCACCTGATAAACTTCGTTTTTGTTGTGTTTTGTAACTACTAGCGCAACGATAGTGACAATTAAGAAAGTATCATGCAACAAACACATTCACTCTCTACTGAATCACGGTGTTCCAATAACCTCCAGCGGTATGGAAATGTTATGTTGCGTGCTAGCTCTCCTACTACAAAACCCATTAGCTCTTTAACTACAGGTCGAGTAATCGAATGGTCCGGTGTTGCCGATGGTCGAAACGTAGTTTCGGTAATTTCGAAGGATATTGCCTAAAATTGACAATAATTTGCTTTCATATATAGGGTGTTACCAAACTAATTTTAAATAATTATTATTTATTTACAAACTTCAAAGGGTCTTGAAGACCTAGGACTAAAATTAGTATTAATATAATACAATGATATAATATTTTATATATTACAAAACTTGTACCAAGTGTGGTGGCTTCTTGTTCAATCCTGCTCCTTGCCTACTAAATTGACATTATCAATCCATCAAATCCATATATGTATATGTTACCGGCCAAACCCGATTTCAGGACAAACTAGTTTGGCCTTGGCAACGGGGGGGGGGGGGGCGCGTCCTAGTCCAGTAACCTTTTCGGCCACCTGTGCTCCGGCATTCTTTGTACATGCCCGTACCATTTCAGGGCTCTACTTTTACTACCGCAACTTTATTGTAATTAAGCATTCTACTTCTATTCTGTTTCATATTCTCTCTGTTCTTATTCTCTCCTACCTGGTAATTTGTAGACACCTTCTTATAAACTCCAATTCAACGGTTCCTATTTTATTTCGTATTATTGTTGTCATTGGCCATTCTTCCGTTCTTATAGGGTAATATTCAGCACCCTGAAAAATCCTTTTTTGTTTTCTTTAGTTCGAGTGTTCTTTCATATCACTCTATGGAGTGCTTTTGTGGCTTGTTTTCCCTGTACTAGGTACCACCTAGGTTTATCATTTACCCTAAATATTTAAAAGTCTTACAACTCTTAATAGTGCCTTCTAAACTTACGTTTAAATCAGCAACCAATCTGTAATCAAGTATGTATTTTCTACTAGTTTAGATTTATTTGGATTCTTTAGGATAAACTAGTTTGGCCTGAAGTGTGAGTCTTTATATCAGGATAAACTAGTTTGGCCTGAAGTGTGTGTATTTATATCAGGATAAACTAGTTTGGCCTAGGACAAACTAGTTTGGACTACGCGCGATAGGACAAACTAGTTTGGCCTAGGCCTTACTAGTTTATGCTAACGCGCTTAGGACAAACTAGTTTGGCCTAAGCCAATCTAGTTTGTCCTGAAATCGGGTTTGGCCGGTAACATATACATATACAAACCATCTTTGTCTGGGTCTTCCTTTCCCCCTTTCCGTGGTTGGGCCCCGTTTTAGGATCATCTTTGGTATCCTCTTCCTTTCCATTCTCATCAAGTGTCCCATCCATCTGCCTCTCGGTGCATTTATGAATTGACTGATGCTTGGTTCGTTATACAGTTTCTCTAGCTCCCAGTTTGTTCATCGCTCCAAATCATATTATTATAACTCTCAGAATTTTCCTTTCTTACCTTTCCAATTTCTCCGTATTTGCTTTTTTAATTGTCTTTACTTCGCTACCATATGTCACTGTGGGCCTTATAACCGTTTTATATATTTTTAACCTTGTTTTTTTAGACCCGTGTTGAGCTGCCCCCCCCCCCACTTGCAAAAATTAAAAAACAAATAGAATCGGTTTTTTCGGCAGAATTACGAGCTATTTATGACCTCTTGAAATTATATAGTTTCGATTTTTGAGCTCATCCCCTTCACCCCCCAACAACCCTTTAATTGATTTAACTTAAGAGAAAAATGCTGAGAAAACTTAAAATATATCGTATTGTAGATATAATTCCTATAGCTTATATACTCTAAGAATAAACTATTAAATCACGTGCATTTCGATTATTGAGCTACAACCCTTTCGCAAGAAAACCACCCTATCTTCCCGGCTTAAGAGAAACTTGTACGTAAAATGCATTAAATTAATTATTTGGCGACTACATATCATTTAGTAATTTATAAGCTCCCAAATTACGCGCATTTAGATCAGTAAATTGCAATTTATTTTGTATAGTGCAGTCACTGAAGGTAAAAATCAACGATTGCCTTCAATTTCGGTAAACCTTCATCGATTTTCACGAAAATTGGTCAGTGGTTAGAGGATACCTCAAGAAACAAAGGTGATATGGTACCACCTTGCGCCTTTACCCTGAGGGTGGATACCGCCCCTTCCCTTGGGTGAAAATTATTTTATAAAAAATAACTGCACAAATCAATAAGAGAATAAATTAAAAGCAAAATTTATCATATAAAGTTATTAAAATAAGTCAATACTTTTTAAGTTATTAAAGATCAAAGATTTTAATTATTCGTGAAAAAAATGCATGTTTTGAAGCGGTTTTTCGTAAATCACTGACAAACTGTAAGTTTTTACAAAAAGTTAACAGTAGTTTAATTCGTATAGCTTATATTCTAAGAATAAACTCCTAAATCACGCGCCTTTCGATTATAAAACTACAATCCCTTCGCAAGAAAACCATCCCATATTCCCGGCTTAAGGCAGAGTTGTACTTAATAGTTATTTATGATATAAGTGTTAAAAGTACACGTTTAAGGCACGCATGTGAAAGTTTGCAGAATGAGCGAAAGCGAGTTCTGCAATTCACATGAGTGCCTTAAAAATGTACCTTTTAACAGGCATATCATACAATATTTTTTCTAGAAACGTAATTACAGGAAAATATCTACAAAAACTTTTACTTGAACTGGACTGACATTCCAATTTTATATTTTTTTGACATTACATCAAAATTGCATATACGGTAAATACGAACTGCAGTGCCTTAAACATTTTTTAAAGCACTAGTGCCTTAAAGGAGCACTTTTAACGCTCGTATGGAGTGCTAAATATTGCATTTTTAACACGGTTGTAGAAAAAATAATTTAAATTAATTATTTGGCGACTACATATCGTTTAATAATTTATGAGCTCGTAAAATATACGCATCTCAATTATTGAATTGCCATTTTCTTTCTATAGTGCAGTCACTGAAGGTAAAAATCAACTATGACCTTCGATTTCGGTAAATCTCCATTCATTTTCACGAAAATTGGTGAGCGGATAGAGGATACCTCAAGAAACAAAATTAACAATAACAACTTAGCCGGGGGTATATGTCACCCCTTCTCGGGGGTGAAAATTAATTTATTAAAAATAACCCCACAAATCAAGAGCGGGACAAATTCTAAGCAAAATTTGTTATGTAATGTTATTAAAATAGATGAATACTTTTTGAGTTATTAAAGATCAAATATTTTAATTTTTGTGAAAGAAAATGCATGCTTTAAGGTGATACAGTAGAGATCAACAGATAGCCAAAACGCGTTCCAAGATTGCGGCTATAATTTTGAATATTTTTTCGAGATATTTGGCACACGTATTCGTAACATAATAAAGAATGGCGGTACAGAGCCCAATTTGAAAAATATATTAATATGTGGAAATTACTCTGTAATTAAATACAATATTAAAAAAACGAGCCTGTACCGCCATTAAGAAGAACAAGAAAATACATTTTCTTCAAATAAAATTTTTTATCCGATGCCTAGATTTTGTGTTATTTTGGAACTACTAATGAAATAAAAAATTTTAGTATTTCCAAAATGACACAAAATCTGGGCATCGGATAAAAAGTTTATTTGAAGAAAGTGTATTTTTTTGTTCTTCTTAATGGCGGTACAGGCTCGTTTTTTTAATATTGTATTTAATTACAGAGTAATTTCCACATATTAATATATTTTTCAAATTGGGCTCTGTACCGCCATTCTTTATTATATTACGAATACGTGTGCCAAACATCTCGAAAAAATATTCAAAATTACAGCCGCAATCTTGGAACGCGTTTTCGCTACCTGTTGATCGCTACTGTTTCCTCTTAAAGCGATTTTTCATAAATAACTTAAATTAAAAACTGTAAGTTTTTACAAAAAAGTTTTCATCAGTAAAATTGAAGCTTATAAAAAATATAATAATTTGCTGACTTAAAAAACCCTTTAAATGTAAATTTAAAGTAAGTTAGAGGTTATTAATGTAATTAAATGTATAGTTTTTTTTGCGACTATTCAAATCTAAGGATTCAAGCTTAAATAACGGGAAAGAGATGCATTTTATAACATTTACTAAAGACTTGTCAAAGTACTTAGAAATACCTATCAAATGAGCTCCAGAAAAAGTTGATACCATCAAAATTTAAACTCCAAAAATTTTTACAAAAAAAATGATTTTTTTTTAAATCACTCCTAATTTTTATTATAATAGGCACATCCAACTATTTGAAAGGTAACTATTTACCTATAACAAGAGCTATAAAACTGTATTACATTTAGGCCCGATTCTTTATGTCTCGATTAACAGCCGGTTAGTTCACCGGGGTTTAATCGTGACCTCTTTAGGGTCTCTTGCGTTGTAATAAATTCAATTATAAGTATTATTCTTATTCTTATTTATAATCATAATAATACTTGTAATTGCATTTATTACAACGCAAGAGACCCTAAAGAGGTCCCGATTAAACTCCGGTTAACTAAGCGGCTGTCAACCGATAAAGTACCGACTTAATCTTTTAAATACTTTATTTTTTAGGATAATAGGTTAAAGCGCTCCAGTCACATTGTTCTCGTAGTAAAATTTAGGCTTAAACGTTTCTATCTTCGTTATTTTGATTCATACATAGATCAAAAGACAAGTAAAATCTTTGCTAATAAAAAACTCAAATTTAGTTAACTATCATTTTTTACGTCAATCGAGTATTGTTGGAGTTATTATTTTAAATATGATCTAAAAAAGTAAAGTATTTGAAAAATTAAATAAAATATAGTTTTATAGCTGTATACTTTATAAGTATAAATTTTGATGCTATCAACTTTTGCTGTAGCTCATTTTTGATAGGTATTTCTAAGTACTTTGACAAGTATTTAGTACTTAAGTGTTATAAAATGCATCTCTTTCCCGTTATTTAAGCTTGAATCCTTAGATTTGAACAGTCGCAAAAAAATTTACATTTAATTACCAATAACTTACTTTAAATTAACATTAAAGGGTTTTTCAAGTAAGCAATTTATTATATTTTTTATTAGCTTCAATTTTAGTGACGAAAACTTTTTTGTAAAAACTTACAGTTTTTGAGTTATTTATGAAAAATGGCTTTAAAGCCTGCATTTTCTTTTACAAAAATTAAAATATTTGATCTTTAATAACTCAAAAATATTGATTTATTTTGATACCATTATGTAACAAATTTTGCTTAAAATTTGTCCCTCCCTCGATTTGTGGGGTTATTTTAAATAAAGTAATTTTCACCCTCGAGAAGGGGTGATATATTCCCCAGGCTAAAACCGCAAGTTGTTATTGTCAATTCGTGAAAATGAATGGAGATTTACCGAAATCGAAGGTCATAGTTGATTTTTACCTTCAGTGACTGCACTATAGAAAGAAAATGGCAATTCAATAATTGAGATACGTATATTTTCCGAGCTCATAAATTATTAAACGGTATGTAATCGCTAAGTAATTAATTTAAATTATTTTAAGTACAACTCTCTCTTAAGCCGGGAGTATGGGATGGTTTTGTTGCGAAGGGGTTGTAGCTCTATAATCGAAAGGCTCGTGATTTAAGAGTTTATTCTTAGAATATACGAATTAAACTACTATTAACTTTTTTGTAAAAACTTACAGTTTTTCAGTGATTTACGAAAAACCGCTTCAAAACATGCATTTTTTTCACGAATAATTAAAATTTTGATCTTTAATAACTTAAAAAGTATTGACTTTTTAATAACTTTATATGATAAATTTTGCTTTTAATTTGTTCTTTTATTGATTTGTGCAGTTATTTTTTATAAAATAATTTTCACCCAAGGGAAGGGGCGGTATCCACCCTCAGGGTAAAGGCGCAAGGTGGTACCATATCACCTTTGTTTCTTGAGGTATCCTCTAACCACTGACCAATTTTAGTGAAAATCGATGAAGGTTCACCGAAATTGAAGGTAATCGTTGATTTTTACCTTCAGACACTGCACTATACAAAATAAATTGCAATTTACTGATCTAAATGCGCGTAATTTGGGAGCTTATAAATTATTAAATGATATGTAGCCGCCAAATAATTAATTTAATGAATTTTAAGTACAACTTTCTCTTAAGCCGGGAAGATAGGGTGGTTGTCTTGCGAAGGGGTTGTAGCTCAATAATTGAAATGCACGTGATTTAATAGTTTATTCTTAGAGTATATAAGCTATAGGAATTATATCCGCAATACGATATATTTTAAGTTTTCTCAGCATTTTTCTCTTAAGTTAAATCAATTAAAGGGTTGTTTGGGGGTGAAGGGGATGAGCTCAAAAATCGAAACTATATAATTTCAAGAGGTCATAAATAGCTCGTAATTCTGCCGCAAAAACCGATTCAATATTCCTATTTTTAAGTCGTGGTCTGAGTTTAAGTTTAAGTCTGAGTCAGCCCCCCCCCCCACTAAAGTATTAAATTCCTGCTCAGTGGAACGAGCTCAAAATTTTTAGTTTGCGGAATATGAAAGCTCCTAAATAGCTCAAAAATCAGGGCAATACGGTTTTAGATACCTATTTGGATTTCATATTTCATCAATGGTTTCTTATTTTTTTATTTCTTTTTTATCTTTATCTTTGCAAATCTTGTATTCAGTTTCCACTGAAAGGTCTTCCTGACCTTTACCGACTACAATAACTCCCAGATACGTAAAATGTACCGCTATCTCGAAATTACATTCGTTTACTAGGTATGAATTTGAACTGTCCCTTTTCTTTTTGCTATCTATTTCCGAATATCACGTATTTGACTTTTCCTGCTTAGGTCAAAATGTTTTGCCTTCTCTTCTAATGTTTTAATAACATTTTTATATCTTTTCTTCAAAAAAATCTTCGATATAAATATATTTTTTTTGTTTCGTTTTCAAGTTTGGTTTAGATATATACATGTAATTGAATATCGTAAACAGCAGTAAATAATAGATACAACGAAAAAATAATAAACAAAATTTTGAACCAAAAACTGCATAAGAAAGTGCTGAAGTTAGTCTTTCCACTATCAGAGAAACAAACCAGTACCTTCTGCTCTATTATATACAGGCAAAATATCAACTGAAACACATAAAAAACTAAATAACTAACACCAGTCCCAGGACAATCAACGACAAAAGAAAAAGCCTAATATTTTTTTAATATAATTTGACCGCAAAAGCTCATAAAATCGTTCATTCTAAGCAAAAATTATTCTATAAATTTTTTTGATAAAATTAATAGTTTTCGATTTATTCGCTATCGAAAGTATTAGTTTTGTATAGAAAAAATCAATGTTTATCGATATACTCATTTACGATTCACTCAATTTTTGCCGTAGAAAAAACTATTTCAAACCAGGTTCTTGGGAATTAAATAACCTACAATTTTGTATTAAAACATTTGCCAATGGCAAGAAAATGACATTTTTTACCAAACCACAGATTAACCCAAATTGGGTTAATCTGTGACCAAACTACAAAAATTCGTTATTCGCTTTTAACTCCAGTTTTTTAAAAACTGATCATTCTAAGCTAGTCAAACTTCTAGAATCTATTAATAATACATAAATAAATAAGAATGAAGAAAGAATGAAAAGGGTTGGTAAAGGTGGTTTTTGCATGTTATTACAAGTTTTAATTGTCAATTGCTCACTCAATTTTTGACGTATAAAAATTTTTTGCAAATTAGGTTCTTGGGAAATAAATAATCGACAATTTCATATTTAAATATTTTTCGTATCTCTGATGCTATTCTTGCTATTCTGAAGAGAAAGCCATTTTTTTCCAAACTACAAAAATTCGTTATTTGCTTTTAACTCCATTTTTTTTAAAACTAATCATTCTAAGCCGGTCAAACTTCTAGAACCTATTAATAATACATAAATAAAAATGTCCAAATAAGGTTAATGACTAATTTTAATTAGGGTTGTGATTAGGGGGTTCCCTGCGATCACTTTTTCGCGGAAAAAAATACGGACTGACATTCTTTTCATTATAAGTCACTTAATTTTTGAGCTATAGACCTTTTTCTTATTTCTGGAGATAGATATTTTTAAGTACTTTAAATTAGTTTGAACAAGTTGTCCTAGAAAAATGCACAGTTTCCCGTCTTTTGACTTTGACACTAGAATATTTAGCATTTGACGAAGAAGAGCCAACATATAATAAAATATAGCTCAATTACTATTGGTCTTAAAGAAAATTTAAACAAAGTTTTTGTTTATTTTTTCAAAAGGTACATTTTTGTAAAAATGTACCTTTGTTTTGATAAAACGAAAACTTTTGGATTTATTAGCAGAAAACTTATTAAAAACATTGATTTTTTGGACATAAAACAACTTTTTCGATAGCGAATAAATCGAAAACTGTCAATTTTATCAAAAAAATGTATATATCATTTTTTGCTTAGAATGAATGTTTTTATCTACTTTTGCAATTAAAATATAATAAAAAATTTCCACCCCCGAGATGGGATGGCAAACAATCCTACGACAAAAGCGCCTTTCGACTTAATATAGATTTTGATCCTTGGACTATCCACTACTTATTCTCAAGTTTTCAAACCAATCAATCCATTCTGTAAAAATTGCGATGTTTTGTCCGATTTTAAGCTTCATTACTTGGACTATTAGTAGTAGTAGTATGGGAGAAACACTGTATATCTTATTTTTATTTTGCTATCATTGTTTGACTTTTATTGATCGTTCTTACTTATTTTTCTGGTTTGGTTCCTGCTCTCTTATCTTTCTTGTTAGTTAGGTATATATATAATTGGTTTTCCCTTTATAAACAGGCATCTACACTTTCACATTTAAATAAACATTTTCTTTTTTGTTTTCTTTACTCGTATTGATCGAGCGTAAACTAAACTAGGCAGTTAATTTCAAAGCAACTTAACGTGGCGTTAAAGCGTAAATTAACTGCAATTCCTCTGGCTATTTCAGAACTGAATTATTATTTTCCAAGCTACTTATAGGAAACTTAAATTCGTCTACTGTGACAATAAACTCCATGGAAGTTTTCCAAAAAGCGACTTGTTTGTAGCAGATTAATCAATTTACAATTTAGGTGTGTATCTTCCCTCCGCTCCTTGTAGTTCAAATATTGGGCCAGAAAATTAAAGTCTTTTAGTCTCAACGTTATCCCATTAAACAGAGTTTGATAAATGGTTTAGTAGACCGTAACATAAAAAAATGTAAATAATGGGTACAATTTAACGTTATCTGTATATTAAAAATGGGGTCTATATTAAGAATATTTGTGTATCAGTAATGGTCATGAATAATTTAAGATTTTTAAAATTATTTTATAAAAAAAATAGTTGCTACAGTTGCAACATATTGCAAACTACTCTTTTGTTTACAAACTTAAGTAGATGTTTTATACTCCATTTTTTACTTCTGTAGACAACGTACCCGTTATATTTTGTGAAGGTTTATCAGAGTAATAAAAGGTTGTTTTTTTTTTCATAAGAGTTTGACAGATATACCTAGTAATATTCTTTTATGGACTTCCAAAATTTTAAAATCCTCGAGGAAATATTTTTCTGCAGCTGGCTCTATATCATTGATCACAAAAAATTTAATGAAAATCCTTTAAAAACGGTATTTATTTATTAAAATCCCTTAAAGGGCTACATTAAAATCACAGAACGTTTCGACCTAAAAGATCATGAGCAGTGCTGATACAGATTTATCAGATTCTGAGCCACCAAAAATACGTTGCTAAAAACCTTTAAAGTTTTAAGATTATAATAGTACATTATTATGTATAATTTAAAGCTATGGATGAAATTGTCCTAGATATGGCCTTAGGCAGCGCATGACTCTCCACATGACACGTGGGTTGCTGATATTGAGGATGTCCTCACATTACGGATGATGGTTAGCAACTCAACTATCTTAAGATACTAACTATTAGAGATGCTAGCCATCGTCCGTAATGTGAGGACATATCCGATCCTTCAGATCAGCAAACCACGTGTCGTTTGGGGAGTCATGTGATGCCCAATGCCATATCCAGGAAATTTCATCCATCGCTTTAAATTATACATAATAATCTAAATCTATCATAATTTCAAAACATTTAAAGGGTTTTTACCACGTATTTTTGGTGGCTCAGCATAAGATAAATATGTATCACCACTGATGATAATCTTTTTTCATCGAATACGTTCTTTGATGTAGCCCTTTAAGGAATTATATTAAATATATATTATAATTCTTTTATAAAGGATTTTCAATATATTTTTTAAATTAATATTATCTTTTTCTAAGGGCCGGTTGTTGGAACGCTAATCAAAAATGATCATTATCAAATATTTAATTACTGTCACCAACTGTCAATGTCAACTTTGTTTGGGTTGCTGAAAACATAATTATGGATTGATTACAATTATGAAATAACTTAATCAATTATGTTAATAATTGTTATGTTAATTGATTAACTAATCTCAAAATTATAATCAATTTTGTTTTCAGCAACCCAATAAAAGTTGACATTGACAGTTGGTGACAGTAATTAAATATTTGATAGTGATCATTGTTGATTAGCGTTCGAACAACCGGCCCTTGTCTACGGATCTATTCTATATATCTGCCTTATTACTTCAATTTTTTATAGATATACCACCCTTTTCTTTTACATTGTTTCTTAAATCCGTTAGTATTTTGTCGAAAAGTAGGGATACAAAATTTTAAAAATATGTTCTGACTTGTCTGAAATGTGATTTGTTAATTTTATATGCAAAATTTGTGCATAAAGAATGCTCTTAATATAATAGCAGATTACTTTCACGTAGAGAGAAAGTCAAAAGAGAGAATATCTTTGCTCCCACTGTCGGTCAAAAAAGAGCACAAGATGAACGATGGACAAGACTATGGACAAGACGGTGGACTAATAATGGACTTTATATCGAAAAACTATAAAAGATGTAGAGGACGACCACCTACTAGATGGGCGAACAACGTAAAAGGAGTAGCGGGGAATAAGCTACAAGCTTCCCAGTGTAAAAAAAACATGTGAAGAATCTAAGGCTTATGTTCAGTTGTGGACACGATTGGCTAAATGATGATGATCAACCGAGAACTATATTGCGGAAAATAATCTGATTGGCCATTTGATACCTCTAATAGTCTAAGATCTAGTGAACCCTCCGACTAACGGTCTTCCTGCAAGGCTAAGAATTTATATAGTAATAATTCATAGCACACCAAGGCTAAAAACCATGACCTGGCAGGCATCAGCCGTGCACGTGTATCTACCAGGTGAATCGAAAAGTGTATAGTTTAGGGGGAAAATAAACATTCTCCTGTAAAGTTTAAATTTAAGTATGTGTTTGAGTAAGTCATTTAGAAGAAATATGTACAATGACAGACGATTCTGAAGAGCATAAGACCTTGCCAGGCGAGGGGAAAGATTAGGGGTTTTTCCTAAAATTATTTTTTTGCATCGAACAAAGTTTTTTTAGGTTTTTTGAATAATTCCAAACAGAAAACGTTTTTCGTGACTTTTCTCTTAGGTTAATAGTTTTTGTTATATAAGCGATTAAAAATTTTGAAAATTGCGAAATCGGCCATTTTTAACCCTAAATCGGACATTTAAGTAACTAAAAATTTAAATGTTACCAAGGTAGGTAGATATTCCCTAAACATTGATTGATAAAATCTAGAAGAGTTTTTTGCAATACAATATCGAAAACCCCTTTGTTTTTTAATTGCTAATCAAGCGGGCAGGACACTGTAGTGTGAGGACGTTTGAGTTTGCATAAATTCATTATCTCGAGAATGGGCAAATTTGAAGAGAAATCCTCAGACAGGTCGATTTTTATTCTTAAATTAGGACTTTTTGGCACATATATAACACTAGTGACGAAAAAAATTTTTTCATTAAATTAATTTAGACAAAAAGAAGAAAAAAATTTTTTGTACATCCTGTATAAATAATTATGTTAATGTTTATATTGCTGAATAGAGAATTAAATAACCTTTCAAATGAGCTATCACACGACCCCTACTCTCATTTAAAAAATCATCGGTTACGTCATCACGCCCAGATGGATGACGTCACTAGTATTATATATATGCCAAAAAGTCCCAATTTAAGAATAAAAATCGACCTATCTGAGGATTTCTCTTCAGATTTGCCCATTCTCGAGATAATGAATTTATGCAAACTCAAACGTCCTCGCTTATACTACAGTGTCGCGCCCGCTTGATTACCAATTAAAAACAAAGGGGTTGTCGATATTGTATTGCAAAAACTCTTCGGGATTTCATTAATCAATGTTTAAAGAATATCTACCTACCTTGGTAACATTGAAATTTTTAGTTAAATGTCCGATTTATAGTGAAAAATGGCCGATTTCGCAATTTTCAAAATTTTTAATCGCTTATATAACAAAAACTATTAACCTAAGAGAAAAGTCACTAAAGACCTTTTCTGTTTGGAATGATTCAAAAAACCTAAAAAAACTTTGTTCCATTAAAAAAAAATAATTTTAGGAAAAACCCCTAATCTTTCCCCTCGCCTGGCAAGGTCTTATGCTCTTCAGAATCGCCTGTCATTGTACACATTTCTTCTAAATGACTTACTCAAACACATACTTAAATTTAAACTTTACTGTAGAATGTTTATTTTTTACCTAAACTATGCGCTTTTCGATTCACCTGGTAGATACACGTGCACGGCTGATGCCTGCCAGGTCATTGTTTTTAGTCTTGGTGTGCTATGAATTATCACTAGACAAATTTCTAGCCCTACAGGAAGACCGTTAGTCGGAGGGTTCACTAGCTCTTAGACTTTAAAACCTTAACACATATTGTAAAGCGTCTGATCACTCGTAAGAAAATATTCACACCAGAATTTGACCATCGCTAATGAGTACAAAAGTAAACCTGTTGCTAAATATTTGCTACCGAGGATAAAGGATTTGTCACATTAAGGAAAAACAATACTGGAATTTCAAAAGGATTCAAGGTTCAATATACAGTTTTTGGTTTCCAAAGTGATAAAATGATGCTTACTTGTTTACCTCGGAAAAATAGGGCTGTAATATTACATTCAACATTATGAAAACAACGAAATAGATTCTGCAACTAACGCCTCAGATTATACTGGATTACAATTAAACCAACGGTAGAGTGGATACTGTGGATAAGATGTATAAGGCTTGCTTGGCTTTTAGGATAGCACAAGGATGGTCGAATTTGATTTTCTACCGTCTGATAGACATTAGCGACACAAATGTTCAAATTGTATACAAATTGGCCTGTCCCGTGAAGGCTAAATATTGAAGATCCTCCAAAGCGCGCGTGTGCAATGTGCAATGGAAAACACAATATTTCAGCCTCAATGAAGGGATGCAATTGTCAGATACTTAGTTGGTTGAGGTGGTTTTTAATTATTGTAAGAATGAGTTGACTATTGCAATAGTCAGTGTTTTTTTGTAAATAAAAATAAAAACAACATTAGTTTAAAAAATAATATAAATTATTATAATTTTTTCATATCGTTATAAAAATTTCCCAGCAGTTATCTAAAGAATACGTCATTTACAAAAATGCATAAAGTTTACGACAAATAAAAAAAAGTAGTGGAGTGAAATTATTGAAGACACCCAAAATAAACACAAGTAGTTTAATTGTGACGTTATAAACTACTTTAGAAAGAAACATTACTTTAAACACATTATTATCAGTTACAAAGGAAGAAAAGAAATAAAGAATAATAAAAATTGGAAATCATCCGAATATGTAAAAAAATTGTTTAAGAATATTTTAATAAAATCCATATTTATATCGTTTTTCTTCAGTAGACGGCAACAGCGTATTCATCTCTACCAAACCTGGTTGGTATAATGAAGTGACCACTCCCCTCTTTTACTGCTTTAGTCGGTCGGCAGCAGGAACACCTGCTGTCGAAGACACTGACGGATATTTTGGATTGTGATTGTGGAAACAATACGAATATTACCAAGAACTCACGCGCGTCTACGATGAGTCAACGTAAACAAGGTTGCATAGCAATTAAAAATAATTCATTTATTTATGCTATGTCTGTTGCAATTAGATGATGGAGGATAATGGTAGAATTGTGTTAGAATTTGGAATATTTTATAAAAGAAATGTTACGAAGACAATTAAAAACATCGTTTTTACCTGTTAATTGCACATCCAAATGGAATAAGGGGTCATCTGATATTTGCCACCAGGTTTTAAGATGTTGAGTTTCAAAAACTGTTTTCCTTCCTACTTATTCTGCAAATCTTGTAAATTTGCTGATCAATGTTTTTTACTTCTTACGCCTTTTAAAATTAAGAAATAAATTAGTTTTATCATAGTCCATGTTCTATTTGACAAGAGATTTGATAATAGATTGGAAGTATATCAAAATCAAGATTTCTTATCTCTAAAGATTTCCCAATGAAAAAGTCACATGAGCATGCAGTAGGTCAGAACGACAGAAAATTATGGAATAACCAAATTCCACAAAGAGTTATAGAGTTAACAATGGTCATCATGACAATATCAAAATCACAATTTTCCTAATGAAGAAGACATTCAGACAGAAGCATTGTAGAAGAACTTCTAGGAATAAGATCATTCTATGAGTCTGCTGGAATGGTTTTCCCTTTTCTTTAATGAAGAACATATTATAACGTTAGAAACTAATCAGTATGCTACACAGGAAAATGGCCAACAAGAAGTTTGAGAGTATGAGGTCAAAGCTTTTCTAAGAACTCTTGAGTGGTTGCGTGAACATTCCTTACCTTTAACAAGGAGATACGTATGCAAAAGTCAGGCCTTTGTCTCTAAACTTCAATAAGATAAAGCAGTGGTTTTCGGAAGGCACTCGAGTAAATAATTTATATAACATGGAATGCCGATAAGATGCCAACTAATAAATCTAGCAATCTTGGCTATATTTATTGGTTGAACCATACCAAGGATCATCAACTAATATGTATTAGTATAGCTATTTGTATAACAAGGGAGGAAAGTGCTAATTTTCCTCCCGAGAATGAAGTTTACTGCCCGACGCGTAGCGGAGGGCAGTAATCATTCAAGGGAGGAAAAGGCACTTTACTCCCATGTTATACATATGGTTTTTCCACCTTCCTCAAATAACAAGTCATTTTTTTATTTTTACTTAATTTATTTATGTAACTAACCAACAAAATTTATTAGAACTAAAACTAACAAGTAGGTACAATATAACTGTCAACTGTCAAATATAAGTCAAATTATTAATGTAAACATTGTTAAATCAGAATAACAATTTACTGTTTTTTACCATTCTGCCAAATTCAGAGTGTTTTTAAATAAACTTTAAAATGTATAGATACTTACGTAATAGAAAATAGATATTGTACAGGGCGTCAATAAGTTATATTTCATGAATGAAATACCATGACGTCACTTTTACTTTTCCTCCCTAGGGAGGAAAAATATTTTCCTCCCTAGGGAGGAAAAGTACAACTTTGCTCCCTACAATCAGGTCCGGAAAGGTATACTTTCGGTAGAGGTAGGTGGAAAAATTATTTTCCACCTACCTCTACCGAAAGTATACTTTTCCGGACCTGATTGTAGGGAGCAAAGTTGTACTTTTCCTCCCTAGGGAGGAAAATATTTTCCTAAGGTATACTTTCGGTAGAGGTAGGTGGAAAAATTATTTTCCACCTACCTCTACCGAAAGTATACTTTTCCGGACCTGATTGTAGGGAGCAAAGTTGTACTTTTCCTCCCTAGGGAGGAAAATATTTTTCCTCCCTAGGGAGGAAAAGTAAAAGTGACGTCATGGTATTTCATTCATGAAATGTAACTTATTGACGCCCTGTACAATATCTATTTTCTATTACGTAAGTTTCTATACATTTTACGTTTATTTATAAAACACTCTGTATTTTACAGAATGGTAAAAAACAGTAAATTGTTATTTTGATTTAACAATGTTTACATTATTAATTTGACTTATATTTGACAGTTGACAGTTATATTGTACGTACTTGTTAGTTTTAGTTCTAATAAATTTTGTTGGTTAGTTACATAAATAAATTAAGTAAAAATGAAAAAATGACTTGTTATTTGAGGAAGGTGGAAAAACCATATGTATAACATGGGAGTAAAGTGCCTTTTCCTCCCTTGAATGATTACTGCCCTCCGCTACGCGTCGGGCAGTAAACTTCATTCTCGGGAGGAAAAGTAGCACTTTCCTCCCTTGTTATACAAATAGCTATTACATACCTATTATAGCTAACTAGTCCAAGTAATGAAGCTTAAAATAGGACAAAACCTCGCAATTTTTACAGAATAGATCGATTTGCTTGAAAATTTAAGGATAAGTAGTAGATAGTCCAAGGATCAAAATCTATATGAGACCGAAAGGCGCTTTTACCATGGGGGTGGTTGCCACCCTATCTCGGCGGTGGAAATTTTTTATTTTATTTTGACCGCAAATTTGGTAAAAACATTCATTCTAAGCAAAAAACGTTCTATACATTTTTTTGATAAAATTAATATATTTCGATTTATTCGCTATCGAAAGTTTTAGTTTTATATCGAAAAAAATCAATGTTTTTAATCAGTTTTCTGCTAATAACTCAAAAAGTGTTGGTTTTGTTAAAACAACTTTGCTTAACAAAAATGTACTTTTTGAAAAAATAAACAAAACAGTTTTTTATTTTCTTTAAAACCAATAGTAATCGAGCTATATTTTATTATAATGTTAGCTTTTCTTCGTCAAATGCTAAATATTGTAGTTTCAAACTCAAAAGACGGGAAAACTGTGCATTTTTCGAGGATAACTTGTTCAAACTAATTTAAAGTATTTAAAATTATCTATCTACAGAAATAAAAAAAAGTCTCTATCTCAAAAATTAAGTGACTTATTATGAAAAAAATGTGAGTCCATTTTTTCAGCGAAAAAGTGATCGGAAAGTTCCCTTTACTTACCACCCTAATTAAAGTTAGTCATTGACCTTATTTGGTCTTCTATGTTTATGTATTATTAATAGGTTCTAGACGTTTGAGCGGCTTAGAGTGATTAGTTTAAAAAAATGGAGTTAAAAGCGAATAACGGATTTTTGTAGTTTGGTACAAAATGCCATTTTCTTCAGAATATAAAGATTAGCATCAGAGATACGAAAAAATATTTAAATCTAAAATTGTAGCATATTTAATTCCAAAGAACAGGGTTAGCAAAAAAAATTTTTTAGGGCAAAAACTGAGTGATTTATTGACAATTAAAACTTGTAATAACATGCAAAAATCGCCTTTACCAACCCATTTACAGTCACCTCTTTTTGCGACTTAGGACTCTAAAAGGATTCAATATTAATAACCTTATAGATCTTGTAGAGACCTACAAAATTATTTTTTAAAAAACTTTCTGGGATAAAAAATAAAAAAGTTACGGTTAAAAAATCAAAATATTTTTTTGAAAAAGAAAGGAGAAATCCAATTGGAAGCTTAATAATGTAAGTTAGCGGTATTTTTAGTCATTGGCTTTATCCATACTTCTTTATTTGTGTATTAGTAATAGATTCCAGAAGTTTTACTGGCTTAGAATGATTAGTTTAAAAAAAAACTGGAGTTAAAAGCAAATAACGAATTTTTGTAGTTTGGTAAAAAATGACATATTTTTCAGAATAGAAAGATCATCAGAGAATAGCATCAGCGATACGAAAAAATATTTAAATACGAAATTGTAGGTTATTTAAATCCCAAGAACTTGGTTTGAAAAAAAATTTTCTACGGCGAAAATTGAGTGAATTGTAAATGAGTATAATAAGAAAACATTGATTTTTTCGATATAAACAAACATTTTCGATAGCGAATAAATCGAAAAATATTAATTTTATCAAAAAAATGTATAGAACATTTTTTGCTTAAAATTAATGTTTTTATAAACTTTTGCGGTCAAAATATAATAAAAAATTTCCACCTCCAAGTTGGGGTGGCAACCACCCCCATGGTAAAAGCGCCTTTCGGCATCATATAGATTTTGATACCTGTACTATCCACTACTTATTCTCAAATTTTCAAGCAAATCGATCCATTCTGTAAAAATTGCGAGCTGAAAAGCTTCGGTTCCTGGACTAAACGTATTATTAGAATATTCTGATAACAAAAAAATGGCCAAATGATATAAGTCGTCGATATTCGCTATGACCGAATAGGACTAGACCATTTGGTGAATTTACAGGAAAATCCATCTCAATATGATTGATGATATGAAAGAGTAGACATCAGATCTTCAGAATGTAATGTAAGCTTGCATGTCAAGTATCAGGGTGAGGGTGTACTCTTTTGAGTGACCAACCCAGAGTACTTGATAATTTATTTTACTGGCAGCATCGAAAGACTCAGTGTTGTGCTGAAAAACAAAAAGATACCAATAAATCTAAAGAAAAGGGTTGCCCATGACCTATGGATTGGAGATCATGACACTTACGGAGTTATCAGCCAATAGATAGATTAAAAACAACACAGAGAGCCATCGAACAAGCTATGTTAAGGCACGTATCAACTATGTTCGCGAACCTCTTGTGCCGCGCGTTCCCTGCGACTGCTCCACATAGTGGATACGTTCGCGCTCACAAAGCGGCGCTCCCCTCAGCGCTCCTATCGGTGGCGGTTTATATGTAGAGGAGTGCATGTCGTATTCATCAGAGCAGTTGCAAGGTAGGCGGAGCGCAAGAAGTGCGCGAACATAGTGGATACATGCCTTTAGGAGTTTCTCTGAGAACAAATACAGAATATGGGCAATGTAATTTTAAAAATTGCGCAAATGAAATGGTGCTGGTTAGGACAGGTGGCACGAAAAAACAACGAAAGATGAAAGAGAGACATTGTACATTGGAGACCACAGTCGTAGTAGCGGGAGACCACAAAAACGATGGCTAGATCACGTTAAAGTAAATGTGGGGAGAAATTGGCACCGAATAGCACCAAACAGAGAAGAGTGGAGAACTCATGGGAAGGCATTGGTCCAGGAGTGGATGCAAACAGTCTCAAGACTCCATCCCTGTTTTTTATATCTATTTTTGTTTCATATTTTCCTTTTCATTTTTTATATTGCATTGTTAAGTGAACTTTTATTTATTATTTTATAGGGTGCAACTAGAACGAAAACATGCATTGTTTCGGAAAAATTCAAACAAGCTTATATTTTTCTAAAACTTTTTTTGTTTGTTTATATACATGTTAAAGTAAAAAGTTCTACTCGCAGATTTGGCCGCTAATTCTTTATTAATTAAAAAAAAATGAATAACCATTTTCAATTTCGTTGCAAACGAAAACACAGCCGAACTATATTCTAGTCCAATCAGAGAGTGCTGTAAGCACCCCTACCGATTTCGAAACTTATTAGTCTCTCATCAGGAGGCACATATGCTGCTCTCCCCGATCCAACCAAAACAAACCACAGCGTGCAGTCCCGGATTACAACGAACGAAATGGCATAGATGCCCTAGCGGCAACTGCTAGCAAAAAGACTAAGTTTTCACTCTAATGGCATATAAAACAACATAATGCTATTCTACACCCCACCAGAATGAAAACAATGGGAACCTTCCCTGGTTACACCTCCGAGGCTTCTACAATTTGCAAGCCATACGGATGCTGAGACTAAGGAAGATGAGGGAATTCTACAATTTACAATTCACGTCCCATCTGCTCAGCGTGGTAAAGTTCCAACGAGAATGGTTCCCTTCATACTCCACACAGAGTAAATGTAAATCAAAAGTGAATAACCGTTTTCAATTTCGTTGCAAAACGAAAACACAGCCGACCCATATTCTAGTCCAATCAGAGAGTGCTGCAAGCACCCCTACCGGTTTCGAAACTTATTAGTCTCTCATCAGGAGGCACATATTGCTCTCCCCGATCCAACCAAAACAAACCCCAGCGTGCAGTCCCGGATTGCAACGAACGAAATGGCATAGATGCCCTAGCGGCAACTGCTAGCAAAAAGATTAAGTTTTCAATCTAATGGCATATAAAACAACATAATGCTATTCTACACCCCACCAGAATGAAAACAATGGGAACCTTGTTGTTTTATATGCCATTAGTGTGAAAACTTAGCCTTTTTGCTAGCAGTTGCCGCTAGGGCATCTATGCCATTTCGTTCGTTGCAATCCGGGACTGCACGCTGGGGTTTGTTTTGGTTGGATCGGGGAGAGCAGCATATGTGCCTCCTGATGAGAGACTAATAAGTTTCGAAACCGGTAGGGGTGCTTGCAGCACTCTCTGATTGGACTAGAATATGGTTCGGCTGTGTTTTCGTTTTGCAACGAAATTGAAAATGGTTATTCATTTTTGATTTACATTTACTCTGTGTGGAGTATGAAGGGAACCATTCTCGTTGGAACTTTACGGCGCTGAGCAGATGGGACGTGAATTGTAAATTGTAGAATTCCCTCATCTTCCTTAGTCTCAGCATCCGTATGGCTTGCAAATTGTAGAAGCCTCGGAGGTGTAACCAGAGAAGGTTCCCATTGTTTTCATTCTGGTGGGGTGTAGAATAGCATTATGTTGTTTTATATGCCATTAGAGTGAAAACTTAGTTTTTTGCTAGCAGTTGCCGCTAGGGCATCTATGCCATTTCGTTCGTTGCAATCCGGGACTGCACGCTGGGGTTTGTTTTGGTTGGATCGGGGAGAGCAGCATATGTGCCTCCTGATGAAAGACTAATAAGTTTCGAAACCGGTAGGGGTGCTTGCAGCACTCTCTGATTGGACTAGAATATGGTTCGGCTGTGTTTTCGTTTTGCAACGAAATTGAAAATGGTAATTCATTTTTGATTTATATTTACTCTGTGTGGAGTATGAAGGGAACTTTACGGCGCTGAGCAGATGGGACGTGAATTGTAAATTGTAGAATTCCCTCATCTTCCTTAGTCTCAGCATCCGTATGGCTTGCAAATTGTAGAAGCCTCGGAGGTGTAACCAGAGAAAGTTCCCATTGTTTTCATTCTGGTGGGGTGTAGAATAGCATTATGTTGTTTTATATGCCACTAGAGTGAAAACTTAGTCTTTTAGTCTGTTTATTAATTGTTTAAACAATAACATTATTGTTTTGTATAAATAATTTTAAAAATATCGTTGAATCCATCATTTTACTTTGATCAAATATATGTTTTTATCTTGTTTTTGATTATGCTGAATCCGAATATGGCATTGCAATTTGAAAATTCTTATACAGAAGCTCTTATACAGTATCTCTAGGAACCATATGGAAACTTTTTTTATTATCAATTTTACGAAAAAAAGTTATTCTTTATAAAATGCGCTGGATGGTCAAAAATCTAAAACTCAAACATCAGATATCAAATTTTATCAATTTTATACGAGTTATGTTAAAAATATGAATTTCGTTAAAGAGTAAAGTACCTTTATATACCAGAATATCAAACAATGCTATTATAAAAAGTTGTTTAAAATTAAAAACTATGTTTTAATATACAATTACATCATTCTAATGAAAAAAAATTCAATTTTTTCTCAAATTACGGATACCCATCATCATTTTATTACAATTATGATAACTATTTTATTCTCAATTTTACGAAAAAAAGTTATTCTTCATAAAATGCTCTACCTGGTCTATAATCTAAGATATAACCATCAGATATAAAATCTTTCAATTTTATACGAGGTATGTAAAAAATATTAATTTTTCTTAGGAGATAAGTGCCTTAATTATTCACAATATTTTAATTAGTAGAATCTAATTAAACACTGCAACATATTTTTTAATTCTTAACAACTTTTCTTTATAACAATTTTCGATATTGTGAAATATAAAGGTACTTTACTCTTGAGTGAAATTCATATTTTTTGACATACCTCGAATAAAATTAATGGAATTTGATATTTGATGGCTGTATCTTAGATTATATATGATACAGAGTATTTGATGAAGAGTAACTTTTTTTCGTAAAACTGATAATAAAAAAGTTATCAATATGTTCCAAGTTACGCAAACATACTGTGTAAGAGCTAAAAAAAAATTTTTTGTTGAACATTTGTTATTGTTGAAGCTTATTATTAAATGTATTTTAGGTAAGATTTACAGAAAAAAGTTTCGATCACTTTGTATAAACATTTTTTAGCTGGTAATTTTCGATTTTTGTATTACATCTTTTGTATCTTTCTTAATTTTCTCAAAAAGAGATAGTTTATTCCAATTCTAAAGTAAAATAATTTAGTACATTTTGAAGATTACGTTCTAAACTTTAAAAAGGCACTTCTAAAAATGGAATAAATCTGTTCAAACTTGAGTAATACCGTCTTAAAATGGTGGTAATTCTGTAAAGCTACGAAGTTTTCAAAAATTGCATTTTTTAAGACTTTGTATCAGTTGAATTAAATTTTTGAGATTTTTTGTAATGAAACATCGTTTAGTAATATATTTGAAAGGTAAGTTGTGCAAAATTGAGAGATTTTTAAGAAAAAGTGTATTAGTTACACATTTTTAAATCATTTTTAAACAAAATGCATGTAAGTCTTAATTTCCGCCCACACCGTACATATGCCCATACATTTTATTTATTTTTATTATAACCATAAGACAGCCTAATTATTCTTCTTTCATGTCCAACTTTTAAAATTTTATTTGATCTATTAGTTAAAGAATTATTTACTTTAAAATAACTCAACCGTATACTTCGCCGCACGCTAGTTTTCAGTGCGTCAATGTATGTGAGAAGGGTGACTTTAGCGTTATAAATAAAAAAATATAAAAGCTACAGATTTAATTTAAGAAAAATCTTTGTATATGGTTTTTTTTGTAGAATTTTCTGAATTTTTGAATGGTTATGTCAGTTTTTTTCTAAAATTAATATTTTTGGAGTTATTTAAAAAACATCTAATTTCGTAGTTCATTAATTTGTTTAATAAAAAATGAAGCACCCACTTCTCGAGTAGAACTTTTTGATATGTTGTTTATTAAACATTGCTTAATGAAATTACAAAAAGTTCTATCTTGTTTGATTTTTTCCGAAGTGAAAATCTATATGCACTCCCCTATTTTAAAAGTTTATTGCATATATTTCAACATAGTTACAAAATACAAAATAATGTATTCTATAGACACAAATAAAGGAACCTGTTACATTGGTAACCGTTCGTTGCTATGAAAAAAGAATAATACAAACAAATCACTTGATACCGTAATGAGAGGTTATTTCTTGTGCCGTGTACTAAAACAAGAAAATGTCGGATTTTGCCAAAAAGTTTTTCATAAAAGTTGTAGGTAAGTTATTATATTGTACAAACACATTTACTACGCAACTTATTTGTTTTGCATATTGATTATTTAATTGTGATCTATCCCGACGTCCCGACGTAAGATGGTATTATGACTTATGACAATACGAAATATGATGTTTCCTGCCTAATCCTAATTTAGTATTGGAAAGTTTCTAATAAAATTGTCCTTATGTGATTTCCCAGAATGGGCTAATATTATTAGCGTATCTCTTTTCGAAAAACTATTCTGTTTTTTACCTATTATTTACAATAATGCGTTTGTTTTTAGTTCTTTTACTATCATATTATTCTGAAACCATTTATTACCCACCAGGGACAAAATTGTGCAATAGGCTCTATTTTTCGGTACATATAGGTAATATATTAGATTTGTTCAGTAAAGATGTAGGGCCGGTATTTCCAACCTCACTTAAGCCAAAGCTTACTTTAAGCCTCTGCTTAAGCTTAGATGCCTGTATTTCCACTTCAATTTGAGGCTTAAGCCTAGGCTTAAACCAAATAATTTTAAGCTCGCGCGGGAGTTGGCAGGGCCCCCGCTACCATATGTGCAAAGTGTGCAATCCACACGGGCGCTATCCTTTAGGGGCGCCAAAGCCCGGGGTCAAAAATTGCAAAAAAAGCAAAGAAATTAAAAAACAAAAACTAATTTTAAAATAAAAGTTGAGAAATTAAATAGGATTCAGTTTAAACACACACTAAATTTGATTAGTATATCATCCAGTTACTGCCGATTCCCATTTGCGAGAGCATGTCAGAAGTCAGGCATTTTAATTTATTTTGTTATGCTTTTATTCTGTTTGTTTCATTTTGATATTTTAGCCTACTGTCCATTTACTCACGGTTTTTGTTGTATATTTAAAAAAACCGCTTGGATTGACATACAATTTGTCATACACATAGCTAACAAGAAAAGAAGTGTGCCGATGTGTGCTTTTACTCTGGGAGTAAAAGGAGTATTCTCGGGGGTGAGAAAACATGCGTTCAAAATAAGTCCGTAATTGGATAAACAGTCTGCAAAACCCAGTAGAAAGCAGAGTTTTAGCTGATGAAAAGTAGGTTCTTGTTCGTCAAATTCCAAATAGAATATTTCAACGTAAAATAACCAAAAAATTAATCACTTTTCAGGGAAAACTCATTACAACTTCTTTAAAATATTTAAGAAAAGCTTTATTTATATGATCTGTAAGTTTCATCGCTTTAAACTGCTCATTTTTAAAAATTGGATTTTTAAAGTAATTTTTTTCAATCCTAAAAAAATTTCTTTTCCAAATAACTTTAAAATTAATTAGTGATACCAAAAATCTCAAGCAGTAAAAAAATGTACCTAGATTTTGCTTTTCTGAATATTTTGGATGTTTTGTTTTCCTGTAAGACAAACATTGAAAGATATGGCTGTTCAAATTTTGCATACACTCATGATTAGTGACTCGTTCAGCCCTTTCGCCCTTTTAAATAGAGCCTTTTCAAAAATAAGCACTTTGAACCGATGAAACTTCAGATCATATAAGCAATTATTAAACAATAGGTACATAAGTAAAGTAACTTATGGTGAAGCGGTAACGATTAATTTCATTTGGGATGCTAAGGGGGTGGTTTTCATAATTTTTTTACCAAAAAAAGTGAACAACATTATTTTTAACTTACTTACTTTTGATGTTAAAAAATATAGCTTCTTTTAAACACTTTAACAAAGTTGTAATGAGTTTTCCCTGATAAGTGCTTGATTTTTTTGTTATTTTACGTTGAAATATTTGATTTGAAATTTGACGAATAAGAACCTCCTTTTCATCAGCTACAACTCTGCTTCTACTGGGTCTGCAGACTTCATATATAGGTACTTACACAATTTTTTTTCACTTTTTTATAAGCTATAATTTTTTTTTGATAAAACACTTGCTTTTTGAGTTAATTGCGAAAATACGTCTAAAAACTTGTTTTTTTTTTTGTTGAAAAATGAACATTTTACTCGCAAATAACTATTGAAAACGAAACTAACGAAAACTATTGAAAAGTATTGACAGAGAAAAATCATTATAGAAGAAAAGTTATTTAAAATTATTCGTTTTATCCAATTCCGGACTTTTTTGAACGTATGTTTTTTCACCCCCGAGAAGGGTGAAACTCACATTCTAAAGTTCAGTTTTCTAGTTTATTTCAAGCACCTACCTACCTTCAAAAAATAAATAAAAAACATGATCCAAAATGTCTTAAGAGGTGCCAAAATCCTTTTTTGCACACAGGCGCCAGTACCCCTTACGGGGGCCCTGGGAGTTGGTTTAAGCCTTTGCTTACAATTTGTTTTCTGTTTTTTGAGGTTATTTCTATAGATTATTAATTATAGAGTTGTTTTGAAAACCAACTTTTAAGTAATAACGTTATTATTGGATTATTAAATAATAATCTATTAATTTATTAATCGTAATAACGATTATTAAAATTCTTACTACTTTTGGAAGGTGTAGGCACATGAAAATTGTTTATTTCTACAATGCTTGGTAGGTATATTTATTTTACAAAAATAAACTTACATTCCAATTTGACATTTTAAGAAATATATCCAATAAACAAAATTACAAAGACGGATCTATTGCTTATGCAAAATAACAATAAAAATATAACCAGAGAAAATATAGACAATAAACTAAAAACACATGTACCATGTTTACACAAAATTAAGTGAAGTAAAAATAACATTGATACAGACAAGATAAAATTAAATGTCAACAGTAGTGGTTTTTACCTCAGAACAGTTAGCTCTGGCACTTTGACGTATTCAGAGGTACCAAACCAATTAACTTTACAGCTGAGCATCAGTTTAGTTAACCTTCCGCCGGTAACGTGAATTCTTGTGACATAGTTGGTAACGTCGGTCTACGACACCGACTTTTTTAATAATGAATATCTTAGGTGGTGATTTTGTGTTAATATTTTGATGTGACTAAATGTTTAATATAACTATATTTAAATAACAATATAGTAAGAAATTATCAATATTTATTTATATTCGGGAAAAAACTGCACATTAAAAGAAAGTGGCTTCTTTTAGATACTAACATAATTGACAAACAATTTACAAAATACTGTCAAGTTTTTGAACACAAAATATCAACAAACATATCGACAAGGGTTGAAATATCACAAAAAAAATAAAATTATTCAACAAATGTCCAACACAAACTGAAATTATTGTCCGTTTTTTTCCTCATTTTTTATACAGTACACTGCACCGCACTGTACGGTTCTGGTTCGGAATTAGCAACAATTTCGTCAAAAAGTTGTTGCAACCTGATTTGTTCTCTTTCATAATCAATATTCATATACAACTCCTAAAATTAACATCTATTATTTAAACTGACTATGGAACAAAAACGACAAAAACTTACCGTTAAGTATAACATAAATGGTAACCTCGGTCTCTCACACCGTCAGGTCAAATAACATATGAACTATCCACACTTCGCCACAGATTTTTCAAGACTAAATAGTGTGATGAGAATTTGAAAGCTACCTGGCCGCGGGAACAAAAAAAAATGCGCATTTGAGTTTTACCGCGAAAAATCCGCTACGTCGGTGTCAGGGACCGTACGTTACCACTCGAAGGTTAAGAGAATGATGGAAATACGGCACTCAGCTTAAGCTTCTCCTTAACTTTTGACACAGGCTTAGCTAAGCAAAAGCTTAAGTAGCTATTGAAATACCGGCCCGTAACTTATTGAGTTCAGTACATCTAATAGTCATGTTCCCGTTTTACCGAAGATATTTTACCGAAGATATAAAACCAATTATTATATTGAGAGGTTTCTTACAAAATGCAAACAAACCAATAATACATAGTAATATACAGGGTGTTTCATTAGTAATTGTCAATTGTCCATATGGTAACTGGAGAAACCTTAGCACAAAATATGAAGATTTAACCTAAAACACTTAAATAAAATAATCCTCCTTACCGAGAGACAGAGTGTTTAATTACAAATATCCTAAAATAATTTAAGCCCATTGTTTTAACACCTTCCAATATTTTTAGTTCAAACTTGACAAACGGTTTACACATATTAGAATATTTTAACTGGTATTAAAATATAGTTTTCCGCTGTTACCAGAGGCGTGCTGTAGAGGTATATACTTAATTTTCCACCTTACAATCTACGCCACTGTCGTAATAATCATTTCAGCATGTTTTTTTGATTCTTTGTTACTTTTTACATAAATATCATCCTTTTCTCAATGCGATAGAGTGAGTAGTTTTTAAAGTTAATTGCGTTTAAAGGTAATGGATTCAATAGTATTTTAAACATGAAATCATATATTATGTGTTTAAAATACATATAATTTTATTGAATCCTTTACTTTTAAACGCAAATACCTTGAAAACTACCGACTCTATCATATTGAGACAAAAGAATGATATATACGTAAAAAGTACCAAAGAATCAAAAAACATGCTAAAGTGATTATTACGACAGTGGCGTAGATTGTGAGGGGAAAAAGGGGGAAAATTAAGTATATATCCCTACAGCTTAACACTAGTTAAAGTATTCTAACATGTGTAAACCGATTGTCAAGTTTGAACAAACCATTTTGGAAGGTTTTAGGTTAAATCTTCATATTTTGTGCTAAGGTTTCTCTTGTTACTATATGGACAATTACTAATGAAACACCCTGTATATTTATAATAACCAATAAAGGTTTTTATAGTGTTTATAGTATTTACAGAAAAGCAAAAATATATTTCAATTTTTGCTGTTTATTTAAAACATGCTTATAGCATATATTAGCATATATTATGCTTCCAAAGCAGCTAATGTTCTTTAAATTCTGTGTATTTCTGCTACACTACAATAATCTGCTACTAAAATAAGGAATATTTGACATGATGCTGCTATAGGAGGAAGATTTGATAATATAGAGTTCTTCGACAGGTTCTGTGGTGGGCGCAAAATAAGAGGAGAACGGCAAAAGCTAGAAAGTTAGTTTATGGTAGGGGAGCAAAATATGCTAAATTTGCAGTCACTCGAGCGTTGTGGGGACCTATTGGGTTGTGATTATTAGGTCCTAAAACCAAAAAAACTTTAGTAAAATTTTCTATTTTAGTGGGAACTTTCCATTTTTTAATTTAATTTTCCATTTCCAACAATCGTTTTTTCGTATTATAGCGCTTTCTATCCATAATTCGAAAAAATGTCTCGAATAATAGTTGCTTATTTTTACGTAAAGGATCCAAATCTGTAATAAAAATTTGGGGGTCCCATTTAAGATTTTAAAGTAACCCCCCATCCCCGTGGGGGGTCGTGTTTGGTACCATTCGATAGATTTTTCAAAAATATTTTAAGTGTATTTTGCAGTTTTTCGATCTGATGTTCATTTTGCGAAATATCGTATCGCGAGTTTGTATTTAAAATTTTAAATTTACCCCCATCCTGTCCGTGGGGGTAATGTTTAGTACCATTCGATAGATTTTTGAAAAATATTGAAAACGTATTTTTTAATTTTTCGATGTGACGTTCGTTTCGCGAAATATTCGCTTTTTTTGTGAACCTTTTTGATTCAACAATTTCCTTACGCCCCGCTCAAATCGTCAGATTTTTGAAATAATATACACTATTTTGCATGTACTTAACTTACCTTATCAAACTGACAATTCGAGTATTTTTAAGGACAAATTTTTTGGAACAAACTCCCTTGTGTTAAGAGCCAATATATGGTAGAGGTACATCTGCACTATCTGCGGGGTACAAAATTTCTCCCCATAATATGGTAATCTGACACGCTCGAGTAACTGCAAAAATCCCCGCTTGGGCTCCCCTACCATTAGTGAATAGTTCGTATTATTGGTTTTGGATCAGATAACAGGGAAACTATAGGGTAGTTTCAATAATGATTAATGTATACTGATAAAGTAGGTACGGGAGTACTGTACTATATGATTGTGAAAAGTAATAGTTTTAAGTATCTAGCATCTGTTTTACAGAATAATGGGATAAGAAACAGAGATGCATGCAGTATAGGTAGTGTTAGATCAGTGTGGATGAAATTGTAGAAAGCGAGTGATTTGTTGTATGACATAAAGATTTCAATGTACCGGAAACAAAAATTATATAAAAGAGCCAAAAGACCAGCAATAAACTGCCGAACTGAATGCTATAGGTACAGTTAAAAAAAACTGTACAGGGTGTCCAGAAACTCTCCCGACAAACGACGACCGGAGATTCCTCAGATAATTTTAAGACAATTTAACCCAATTTACCTAGAGCTAGAGCTAGAGCTCTTTGAAGATGGCGTCTTGGAATTAGTTTCGCTTAAATAATTCGGCAACGCTTCTATTTAGAAAAACGAAAACCTGTAATACGCTCATTTATCTTCCAGAGGTAAATTGATTACGTCTATTACTAATTTCTAGTACCGGCCATAGGCGTCCGTTTTGGATAGGGCAACGGTTATTGTATCGCCTAACATTTTTGTTTTTAACTTCTAAGCATTATTGACAATGGATTATTAAATTGTGAGGTATTCTAGTACTGAAAGGTACTCCTGCTTTAAGTCGGAGGACGCACCGTTTTCTAGAAAAATCGATTTGAAATTTTTTTGTTTGTTAAATTTGAAAAAATAATTTCAAAAAAAACTATTTACAACAACAAACACTGCTACATTTGTTTATGTTTAAGAGGTAAATCGATTTCCTCAGTTGCGAAATTCTAGTACCGGTCATATGCGTCCGTTTTGGGGTAGGTCAACGGTTATTATATCGTATTACTTTTTTGTCTTTAATTGTTAAGCATTTTTGACACTTGATGATTAAATTATGAGGTATTCTAGTACTAAAAGTGACTCTTGCTTTGATTCAGTAAATTACACTTGCTCTGTTTGAAAAAAATTTGTTTTTCAAATTCAATAAACGAAAAATTTTCAAATCGATTTTTCTAGAAAACTTTGCATCCTACCGACTTAAGAGTACCTTTTAGTACTAGAATACCTCACAATTTAATAAACCAGTGTCAAAATGCCTAGAAGTTAAAGATAAAAATTTCTGCGATAAAATAACCGTTGCCCTACCCAAAATGAACGTCTATGACCGGTACTAATAATTAATAATTAACGTAATCGATTTATCTCTGCAAGATAAATGAGCGTACCAGTTTTCGTTTTTCTAAATAGAGCCGTTCTGGAGATATTTATGAAAAACTAATTCCAAGACGCCATTTTTATAGAGCTCTAGCTCAATTGGGAAGCATTTTCGGACTAGGTTACTTGGGTTAAATTGTCTTAAAATTATCTGAAGAATCTCCAGTCTTTGTTTGTTGAGAGAGTTTCTGGACACCCTGAATAGTTTAATCTCATTGTGACTTGTGACCTATTAACAGCGGCGTTTGAAAGACTGTGGTTAATAATTTGTTTTTATGGCCACTGTCACTTCCTCTACTCAAGAGGATTTCCTAAATTCCTTGTTTCGACTCTCCATTTCATAAAACGTAGAACAAAAGCAAAGGAACTAATAGGCCGGAAATACAAAAACTGATACACGAACTGTCTATCCACAGAAACTGTATACATAGAAATAAAGAATTACGCTAAAACCATAAACAATAGAAATAACTACAAACGAAGAACGTAAAACGTGGTGACTTTTATCCACCTGGAATATATTCCTTCTGTTTTGAAATTCGCCATTTTGGGGGTTTATCAGCCGTAACCCTCTGCTCTGGCTGGACATAGGTGCCTAAATCAATGAGGGTTTGCAGCGTAATAGTGTATATCAAAGGCTAACCGATTTCAGCACTCTGGTGCCGTCGTATAGGAGCATCTGTAAATATGCGGACAGTTTAGAGGATGGATAGCAAAGTAGGTCACATTAAGTATATTTCGAGTCAGGAGAACAGGTCATTACAAGATTCCTCGCAGGTAATAAGAGTTTGGAGAGGGGGTCAGGCCATGGAGTTGGGGTGTTTACATTGTAAAATGGCATGCACCCTACCATCCGTGCTATGGCATGCTGGACGAGCCATACAGCCTGTAGTCAACACCCCGAAGTATGAGCGGGAACAAAAAGTGTATTAATACTCATGCGCTTATGAAACGCACCTGGCGGATCATAAGGGCTTCACATTTTACTCTTTTTCAACTAGTCTTGAGTGAAATGTCTTTAATCTTTCCTGTCGGCCTCTCTTGTACCTCGTACCTCTTCTTCTTCCGACCCCGAATGGCTATTAGGTTTCCGAGGGCAGACGGGTCACTATATTTCTTTCTACAACCTACCTGCTCTTCACCGAATGATTGCCGGTATAAGCAATCCCCCACTTACTGACCAACGGCTTCGGGTGGATGAGTTGGTAAGTGGCAGGCACTCTTTTTTCCTAAGACTGAGAAATCGGTCTCGAAGGCGGATGAACCCTACAGAATGGTCAACGGTATAAGAATGCAGAAGGCAACGGGAAACCAACCACTGCATTAAAGACTCATGGAGTATCCCTAGAAATCGTCATGGCTTACAGAAATGACAATCAACAACCTACTAATCATGGTTCTCGGATGCCAAGATTCGGCAGGGGAAGAAACAACAGCAACGACAGGGCTTCCCAGGCCGTTGGTCAGCGAAATCCATTTTCCCTAAATATATACAAATACACCTACAAAATCGCTACATGGAATGTAAGAAGTATGTATGAACCTGGAAAACTGAGGAATATACATCAAGAGATGATGCGACTAGATATCGATATATTAGGAATAAGCGATACAAGATGGGTCAGTTCTGGCGAACTCAATACAGACAATGGGCGAATCTATTACTCTGGAAGCAGTGACACCCAACACAGATATGGAGTTGCTATGATCCTCCGTGAAAAAGTAACGAGATCAGTAACAGGCTTCGTTCCGGTGTCCGAAAGAATTATAATGTTGCAGTTATTGACAGCTCATGGAAAAATGAACCTAATTCAGATTTATGCGCCAACTGCTGACAAAAATGAAGAAGAAATAGAGAACTTTTATAGCGAACTTCAAAAAACATTACAGCTCACAGCATCTAGAGACATAACAGTGATCATGGGTGATTTCAATGCAAGAATTGGCGAAGGAAAATGCTACCCTAATGTAGGGCTATATGGACTTGGCGAACGAAATGACAGACGGGATCGCCTAATAGAATTTTGCCAGGAACATAATGTTGTAGTCGCAAATACATTCTTCAAATTACCTAAGCGACGCCTTTATACATGGAAATTGCCAGCTGACAAAGACAACAAAATCGTCAGAACTCAAATTGACTACATACTAATAAAGCACAGATATCGAAACTCAATTCAGGCAGTAAAGGCATATCCAGGAGCGGACGTATCTCCTGATCACAGTCTTCTTATTGCTAGATTTCAACTTCAACTAAAAAAGACGCAAAAAAGCCGCAACAACAATAAACTTAACATAGAGAAACTTAAGTCAGAAGAAACAAAAGAAAATTTGAAACGTGAAATCAACACAAAGCTAGATAGAAACCCAAGAAATAATTGCAACGTAGAACAGCAGTAGCAATTATTCAAAACCTCTATATTAGAGCCAAGTAAGAAAGTACTTAAAACAACCAAATGTAAGAAAGAAGAATGGATGACGGAGGAAATTCTAGAGTTGATGAATGAAAGAAGAAAAAACAAAACAATTAATAAGACTCGCTATAAACAGCTTCAAAACCAAATAAGAAGAAAAATTAGGGAGGCTAAAGAAACCTACTTCTCTGAAAAATGTAAAGAAATAGAAGAACTTCAAAACAGATATGACAACTTCAACCTACATAAAAAGTCAAAGAACTAGCCGGAATAGGAAATAGAAGAACCTCAAATATATTGCTCGACAAAAACGGAAATATTATAATGGAGACAGAACGAAAACTACGACGATGGAAAGAGTACATCGAGAAACTATTTCATGACCAGAGAGAAGCTAGTACATCCGTAGATAGCCAAACCGGAGATGTAGGCCCAGAGATAACCAAATCAGAGGTTAGTCAGGCAATAAACTCTATGAAAACCAATCAACCTGCTGGTCCAGATGAATTACCTAGCGAGCTGATAAAGTTGGTCAACGAGAAAAACCTGGACATAATAGTAGAATTGTTCAACGCTATCTATACTACGGGAATCATCCCTAGAGAAATGTTGACATCAGCATTTGTGTGTTTGCCAAAAAAAAGCGAATGCCAAAGAATGCAGTGACTACCGAACCATAAGCTTAATGTCACATACCTTGAAAATTCTGCTGAAAATTATTATCCACGCCAGAATACACTCTAAACTGGAGCTGGATATTAGTGACACTCAATATGGGTTCCGCAATGGAATGGGCACCAGAGAGGCATTATTATCCTTCAACGTGCTGACACAGAGATGTTTGGATGTTAACCGTTCTCTTTACGTCTGTTTTATAGACTACAATAAAGCGTTTGATAAAGAAAAACATGACCGACTCATGGAAATTCGAAAAACTAAAAACCTAGATGAAAGGGATTTAAGACTAATAACACATATCTATTACAATCAGCGAGCAATAGTAAGAATTGAAACAGAAACATCTGAAGAAATTGAAATAAAGAGAGGAGTCAGGCAAGGCTGCATACTATCACCTCGATTATTTAACGCTTATTCTGAAGAGGTAATGCGAGAAACTCTGGAAGATGAAACAGTCGACATAAGAGTAAATGGAGTCTTAGTTAACAACATCAGATATGCAGATGATACAGTAATAATAGCCGATAATTTACAAGACCTGCAAATACTCATGAGTAAAATAGTAAGATGTAGTAGGGAGTACGGACTCTCTCTCAATATCAAAAAGACAAAGTTTATGAAAATTAGTAAAAACAACCATAATACTAACGAAATCTTGATAGTAGAGGGCCAGCAGATCGAAAGAGTAAAAAAGTGCACTTACCTAGGGACACTTATAACCGAAAATAATGACTACACTGCAGAAATCAAAGTCAGAATCGAGAAAGCACGTTCTAATTTTATGAAAATGAAAAACGTCCTATGTAGCAAAGATTTAACATTAGCTCTTAAAGTACGTCTAACAAAATGTTACGTATATAGTGTACTATACTATGGACTGGAATCATGGACGTTAAATGTAGAGACAATGAGACGACTTAACGCCTTTGAAATGTGGACGTATAGAAGAATTATGAGGGTTTCCTGGGACGTATAGAAGAATTATGAGGGTTTCCTGGGTAGATAGAGTTACGAACAATGAAGTACTGAGAAGAATAGGTAAAGAGAAGGAAGTTGCACTTACAATTAAAGAAAGAAAACTACAGTACCTCGGACATGTAATGCGGGGCGAGAAGTATGGCGTTCTGCGACTCATAATGCAAGGAAAGATAGATGGCAGAAGAAGCATCGGCAGAAGACGAATTTTATGGCTGAAGAACCTGAGAGAATGGTTTGGGTGCAGCTCAAAACAACTATTTAGAGCTACTGCCTCAAAAATTAAAATAGCTATGATGATTGCCAACCTCCGTAGCGGAGATGGCACCTGAAGAAGAAGAGATCCAAGGCTCGCATTCATGGGCAGGGTAGTATCGCTGTATTAGATCTAATCTCAATTAGGATCATAGAGAGGTATTTACCTGAATAGAAAAGTGAGAAATCAAATACAACAAATAGACTGGCAGGGTGCCTTATAAACATTATAAGCCGAAACCGACATAATATTAACACAAATGAAATTAAGAATTTTTAAAAGCAGTATAGGACCAACAACAAAGTTTTTCTCAAAAACAAGACCCTACACAACCACAACACAACAACTATACTATTAGAGCCGTAGCAAGTGCCTTTTATAATGTATTAGAAATATCGAAAGGAATTTTACAGGAAATACACTAAGAGATCTAGTAGAGGATGAAGAAATAAGAAGACAATGTAACGTAAGAGTACAAACAAATGTATAACAAATACTTACACAAAAAGAATAAATATAATGGAAAAATCACGTAAGTAGAAATGAGCCGAGAGGAGTGGTCAAAATAGAAGGGATAAATCACCAAGCAAAATTAAAGGTAGATAGCGCAAAAGATGTAGTGGCAACCTTTCATAGAGGTATTAGCCCGCCACTTACCAAGAATAAGTGTTTGCTAATAGGCGAACTAGTTAACTAATTAATTAAAATTTGCTTACTTATTTATTGAAACAAAGAATAGTCTCTATATTATTAGTTCCATACTCTATTGGTTCTTGTGCATTATTTCATTGCAATTTTTTTTATTTTTAGGACTTCATCTCGGAACAACCTTTTTGGAGGACAACTGGGACAAAGACATCATTGGTATGCAAGATTTACAAAACTTTTTGACGATGGAAAATGTTCTTACATTGTACGCTATTATTGAAGAAATTGACGACAACAAACGAATGAAATTTTTCAGAACGGTAAATTAACTGTCATATACACTTTTTTGTTTGGAGTTTGGATGGCGTTTAATTGATAAGTGTTTGGTTCAGTTTCTAATAATTTTTACTTTCTGATTTTGTAACTATTCTCACCTAGTGTATAAAATCGCAAAATAATGTAGATGTTTACATCATGTATTCAGTTGTTTTTATAAACAATCTTAATATCATTTGGAATATTTCAATTAAAATTATAATTAAATATCCGAAAATCCTAATAGTTTATAGATCCTAAGTAAATATAGTCTAAGAGCTAGAGCCGAAAAATCATCGTCATAAGTAATATGGAGTTTAGCATGTGAAATGTGTCTATTGTATATTGATAATTATGATCCCTTTCAGGCTGACACCTCAGCGGATACAGGACGTAGAAATAAGGGATGAAAGGGGAAAGTTAGTGTAGTCTTTAAAGGTTTTCACCTCCTATTTTGTTAACCTCCATCAATTTGCATGAAAATTGGTGACTAGTAAGAGCATACCCCAAGAAATAACAATGATTTGGTGCCATCTTGCACTTTTACCCTGGGGGTGGATACCACCCCTTTTCGGGGGTGAAAACCATTTTATTAAAAATAACCCCACAAATCGATAGAGGAACAATTTATAAGTAAAATTTGTTATATCATGTTATTCAAATAAATCAATACTTTTTGAGTTATTAAAGATCAAAGATTTGTCTGTTTAAGAGCACATGCGTGAAGTTACGGATAATAAAAAGAACATATTAATTAATTGTATGTTACTAAAATATTATTTATATATTATTTTGATATTATAAATTTAGCTAAAGAAGTGTATTCGAATATGTCAAATGTACCCATTATTGGACACCCCCAGTTTCTGGAGATATTCAGTTTATATTGATAGAAAAAATTCAATTAAATATCGAAATAATATAAAAATAATATTTTGCTAATATACAATTAATTAATATGTTCTTTTTATCATACGTAACTTCACGCATAGGCTCTTAAATAGACAAATCTTTAATCTTTAATAACTCAAAAAGTATTGATTTATTTTAATAACATGATATAACAAATTTTACATAAAATTTGTCCCTCTATCGTTTTGTGGGGTTATTTTTAATAAAATTGTTTTCACCCGCGGGAAGGGGTGGTATTCACCACCAGGGTAAAAGTGCAAGTTGGCACCAAATCAGTTTTATTTCTTGAGGTATGCTCTAATTGCTTGTGAATTATTCCCAATCAAAATAGTAACCCTAAGTAAACAATAAACTTATATCTAAATTCATTGTTACCTCCTCTGTGGCTCAGTGGTAAGAGAGCCTACCTTTAGATCCAAGGGTTGTGGGTTCTTATCTCAGCTTGGTATGAAATTTTTCATTTAGTGTCTCTTTGTAAAAACAATGCAGTCGACTTTGCTAAGTAACAAGACATTTACTTAACACACATACTATACATTAAACTACCGGATTGCGAAATCACTGTACCATGTCAATGAAAATTAATTAGTTGTCGAGGCATTAAACAAAAAAAATCCCTGCAATATTTTTGCATATTTTCGCTTTCCATTATTGTATGTCCGAACATGTTCTTGACTTTGTTATTTTTTCGTTGTCGTACAGGTTTTGCATTACTTAGTTTGTTTTTCTGTTCCATCCTATTTCATTTCAATAATCAAAGTATTTGGTCATTTTTTTTATTATCTTATGGATATTAAATATATCATGTTTTGCTTGTAGTATCTTTATTTTTTTCTCATCGCTCTTCAGCCTCCTTGATTGCTCTAATTACTTTTCCATGTAATTACTTGTATTTTACTTCTTTTCTATTCCTGTGTTGTTTTCTTTCTTCTCTAAAATCCAGAATAGCATAATATGTCATCTATTCTTTTCTTTTTCTTTTCACGTTGGGTTTTAATTCTTCTTAAGTTTGTGGTTATGCATGTTTCTAGTTTGTCCCAGAGCACTTCTATATTTGTTCCATGGTTATTAATTTACAATCTATTTCTAACTTTCAATTGTTTTTTTCTTAATTTGTTGAAAGAACGGTTGATTGCTAGCACCCTTTTTCCACTTAGGGGGTGTCCAAGATGAAGAGCCAATTCTTGGTTTTATGTCTCCATTATGATATCTTGAGAAAAATCAATTGGAATTATTAATACTTTCATAATGATCTTTCTTCAGCGTTAGGTTTACTCCTGGGAATTTGGATATCTAAAAGGAGATATGGATATGTGGGAATTTGGATTGGGTTAGACAGTAAATATCTGCCTTAGAGGGATTGTTTAAGGGTATCTACCCGTTAACCAGCATTATACTAAACTTTCGCCTTACATATACATACATTAATTAAACTTCGCCGTGTTTTCCCCAAAAATGGAAGGGATTTCTTTCTCTAGTCCTTATGTTCATATATGTATTTCTTGTATTTTTCTTGTATTTTCTTTTAAAATAATGCATTTTCTGTCTATGATATTCTCTTTCATCATCATTAGTGTTAAAATTAGTGCCATTTTGTATACCCTATTGGATAAATAGAGGAATTTTGTAGTCTATTATTTTTTTCCATCACTCGGTTAAGTGGGGCATCTGCAAAGAGTGTAGACCTAGTGTAGGATATTATCTGGAATATATTGTACCTATGTAACGGGTCTCACAGCTATACCGGGTGGTGAATTGGAAAACGGGCCATAGGAAACCCAATGTAAAAATCTAAATTGTTGAATTCCTGCTTCCCTAATTATTTTGCATCAAAAGTCATGAGAAACTATTTGTAGAGGATTAAAATCTGTATTAAAAACAAAAGTTAAAACTGTTCTACGATTTAAACAGAGTCCAAAATTTTTAAAAATAGAATACATTTGCCATACCTAAGTAAGTGCGTAAAAGTAAGGCCACACGTTACTATTTCTGACAGTACGCAAACTATTGACTGAATAAAACATCTTTATTATTACTACTTTCTCCTCAACTGATGACATCTTTTCGACTTTATTGTTTTTAAACAATAAAAACGATAAAATAAAAATACTGACAGTTCAAAATATTGTTAATATAATAATTTCATTGAGACCGAAGGCAACCTTATACACATTCTTGCTTTGTGTGTGGCCTAAATTTGGTAAATACTTTGATACAATTTATTATATTTTACAAAATTTTGGAATGTGTTTAATTCGTAGAACAATTTTAACAATTGTTTTCAATAAAGATTTCAATCCTCTTCAAAGATTCTATTTCAGATCTCAATAGTTTCTCATGTCTTTTGATGTAGAATAATTAGGGAAGCAGGAATTCAACAGTTTAGAATTTTACAGTGAGTTTCCTATGGCCCGTTTTCCAATTCACCACCCTGTATATACATATATTACATTTTAAATGTTGATTTATTTTATTTAACACATGACATATTTTTTTAGTTATCTAATAAACAATACGATATGGTTATGGTTTTTATTAAATACAAACCACACGTTCCAACAGACGACAATTTGTTAAATAATATTCAGAGTACAAACTTTTCTGGATCTCCTACGTTGGCGCTATTTCAGAGCTTAAGCATTTATTCCCCTTTACTATTACAGGTAAGTTTAGGTATAACTAATAATTTAGACTTTATAATCCAGGATTCAGGGGACTCTTGTAAAAGACAAACAAAAATAAGTTGTATTAAACCCTAAACGATTAAATATTAAGAAGTTAAATTTTTTTCTGTAATTTTAACAATTTTGAACACTTTTGATAACGATTTATTTAAAAATTTATATCAAAGGACATCGCACACATCTTATGGAAAATATAATGTCACTCAAATTCAATAAAATTTATACGAATAGATACGTTTTAAATTAACGGTCAAATCTTATCATTGCGCCAACTCTATATTTTCAATAATAAGAGCAGAAATTGATATAAATAAATCTGAAATCAAATGGGTACGTATATAAGTTAGAGAGAGAAAAAATATTTTAAAATACCCAAATTGTCGGTACTCCATAAATCAGCGGATTAGTTTCACTCATCCGCTTAGGCCCAGCGGGGTTTAAGCTCCTTTTGAATAGCACCCAGAGCAATAGTGACACTTTTACTGACTCCAAAAATGTGATTTCGATAAACTTTAATTGCAATTTGCGCCGTAATTAATCATAATTAAGAGTTGGCGCAATGATAAGATTTGACCGTTAATTTAAAACGAATCTATTCGTATAAATTTTATTGAATTTGAGTGACATTATATTTTCCATAAGATGTGTGCGATGTCCTTTGGGCTTTGAGAATATGAGAATGCATTCAACTTCAACCAAATTAATTAAAAAAATTACAATACCCTGTTCGTGACACTTCAGCAGTCAGGGTACTTAAGCGTTTTTTCAACAGGTAATATCTATAAGAACAAATTATAACTATTTCCTGCGTAGGATCTGGCGGCTATTTTTATTTATAAACAATTAATTGTCAAAAAATGGCATTTCCCCCCTTTTTTTTCAAATCAAAGAAAAACAGTGAAACTTATGATTTTTTTAGTACAAATATCTTCGAGTTTATGGAAAAAGCTTTAAAATGACGTATTACAAAGTTTGACATACTCATTTATTGTTAATATAATTGCCAAAGAAGGTCGGAATTGCAAAAAAAAATATTTTCTCAATAATTGTTGTAAAAATTAGTATACAGCTTTGAAGCTTTTGTCAAATGAGGGTTCTTTGGTGCTTAATATGTGATAAAAATTTCAAAGCGATTCATTCAATTGTTTAAATTTTATTCAAATTGTTTTTCCCAGGGAGCATTTTTTTTGCAATAACATAAGTCAGAAAAAAAAGTTATCAAAAAGTGCTAAATTGGGAACAATGTGGAATTAAAACGGATGGTATATTTTTAAGTAATATAAGATTTTTTGTTGATGGCATAGTATTCATATGCAACAATGCAATGTTGATAAATAAAATTATCACAATATACTTAGGTGGAAGTGAGGGAAGTATTATTTTGAATTTTGGGACAGCCAGTAAAACTGTATTGACATATTATAGGCAACTTATCTTTCATTATTTTGTTAATAATACTGCCTGGTAGGTTTAAATTAAATCCATATAATATGTTTGTATTACCAAAAATGTCTCAAGGGAATGAGTGTATAATAGGTTTCATAAATATTTGTGATTAAATAGTGTAGGAAACAGAGGTTGAACCTTGCAAAATGGACACAAGTCCGGTTTTATTTTTTTTCTGGCATATCAAGGGGTGCTTATTATCAGACTAACTTTTTCTGAAAAAAATTCGCCCCGGAACCCCCCTTTTCACCCCTTTAAAGGGGGTAATTTATGGTTTTTGCAGAACGTAGCCCTTCCTGTACCTTTTACAAAAAATTTCTTTTATAGAAATATGAAGAAGACTATATTTTCTACGATTTATTTCCGACAGCATCTCTCTATCATCCACCGTTTAGCAAGGGTGGCGCCCCAAAGTTGACAAGTTTTTAAAAAAGATGTTTTTAGAAAAAATATATTTTTCGTTAACTGTAACGGAAATTAAAAAGAAATGCTACGGAGATTATTCACAAATATATGACTGATTTTTTCGTATAGGTTTCACTTAAGGGTAATTGCCCTTTTTTTAATTACAGGGTGTTACATTTTAAAAAACCCCTTTTTATACCATCTGAACCGTTTATGCTAGAGTAAAAAGACTTTCAGCGATTACCCATGTACTGGTGTTATTTACAAATTTGTATAATGCACCCCCATTTTTTCCTCGGAACCACCCAAAAAAGAAGAAGAATTAATAAATAAAGTGATTTTCTTGGAATCCTTCACATACAATGCCCTTCATTAATATGCTTCATATATCATTTTGTGCAAGTTATTATTACCCATGCATGGACACTAAACGCGATTTCCTAGTGCAACCCTTGTAGCCAAAAACAATAAATAAAATGGGGGGTTAAAATTTTTCTTTTGTTTTTTGCTTTTTGATCCATATGGGCATATGCTTCATCAAGAGTGCTTTTCAAAAATATATATGGTTATTGCAACATCCCTGCGAAAACCACCCCTATCCTTGAAAATATACTGCAGAAACTACCCCTATACCTTATCCAGCATGTTTTTACGATTTTCTCATTACCTATTCATTTTTTTTAAACAAAACTTATACAAGGTTAAAGACCACTATTTACTCTAAAAATTAGGTCCTATTCATTTTTTTCGTTTAAGCAACCGTTACGGCACAGTGGCGCCGTAAACCTCAAAAATGCTTTGACGGGCTCCAGTTTTTGTTTATTTTTTCGTCATCAGTTTGTTTTATTGATAAAGTACTTATGTAAAATAAAACAACACAGTGTAACCTACAAATCATGACCTATGCACATTTTACATTCTTTGCTCCCCAAAGCTACAGTGGTGGCCCAAAATAAATTTTTTCATATTTTCGCCACCTACACGCATTTTATTGCGTGAATGCTACCTTAATAGCACAATATTCACCCCTAAGTGGTCGCTAAGCAGTGGCGGATCCAGGGAGGGGTGATGGGGGCGATCACTCCCACCCCTCTCAAACCAAGTGATATTATATTTGAAGATTATAAAAATATTCATTTTTTTTATAGAAATACTTATATAATATTAATATTATTTTTATAAGAATTACTTTTTATGCTTTAGCGACAGTAGCGGATCCAGCATCGTTAAGAGGGGGGTGCCAATTGGTTAAATTTCTATAAAAATAAATGAATATTTTTATAATCTTTGAATATAATATGACTTGGTTTGAGAGGGGGGGAGGTGTTCACCCCCATCACCCCTCCCTGGATCCGCCACTGCGTAGCGACCACCTAAGGGTAAATATTGTGCTGTTAAGGTAGCATTAATGCAATAAAATGCATGTAGGTGGCGAAAATATGCAAAAATTTATTTTGGGCCACCACTGTGGCTTTGGGGAGCAAAGAATGTAAAATGTGCAGAAGTCATAATTTGTAGGTTACACTGTGTTGTTTTATTTTGCATAAGTACTTTATCAATAAAACGAACAGATGACGAAAAAAAAACAAAAACTGGAGCCCGCCAAAGCATATATGAGGTTTACGGCGCCACTGTGCCGTAACCGTTGCTTATACGAAAAAATGAATAGGACATAATTTTTAGAGTAAATAGTGGTCTTTAACCGTGTATAAGTTTTGTTTAAAAATAATACAGAGGTAATGAGAAAATCGTAAAAACATGCTCGCCAAGGGATAGGGGTAGTTTCTGCAGTACATTTTCAAGGATAGGGGTGGTTTTCGCAGAGATGTTGCAATAACCATATATATTTTTGAAAAGCACTATTGATGAAGCATATGCCCATATGGATCAAAAAGCAAAAAACAAAAAAAAATTTTCAACCCCCCATTTTATTTATTTTTTTTTTGCTTAAGGGATTGCACTAGGGAATTGCTTTTGGTGTCCGTGCATGGGTAATAATAACGTCCACAAAATGATGTATGAAGCATATTAATAAAGGGCATTGTGTGTGAAGGATTCCAAGAAAATCAATTTATTTATTAATTCTTCTTTTTTTTGGGGTGGTTCCGGGGAAAAAATGGGGGTGCATTATACAAATTTGTAAATAGCACCAGTACATGGGTAATCGCTGAAAGTCTTTTTACTCTAGCATAAACGGTTCAAATGGTATAAAAAGAGGTTTTTTAAAATGTAACACCCTGTAATTAAAACAAGGGCAATTATCCTTAAGTAAAGCCTATACCAAAAAATCAGTCAATTATTTGTGAATATTGCCGCAGGATTGCTTCGTAATTTCCGTTACAGTTAGAGAAAAATATATTTTTTTTAAAAACATCTTTTTTAAAAACTTGTCAACTTTAGGGCGCCACCCCCGCTAAACGGTGGATGATAGAGAGATGGTGTTGGAAATAAATCGTAGAAAATATAGTCCTCTTCATATTTCTATAAAAGAAATTTTTTGTAAAAGTTACAGGAAGGGCTACGTTCCGCAAAAACCACAAATTACCCCCTTTAAAGGGGTGAAAAGGGGGGTTCCGGGGCGAAATTTTTTCAGAAAAAGTTAGTCTTATAATAAGCAACCCTTGATATACCAGAAAAAAAATAAAACCGGACTTGTGTCCATTTTGCAAGGTTCAACCTTTGTTTCCTACACTAAAATCTAATTTATTCAAGTTGGGAATATTTTTTAAGTAGCTAATGTTTTTTGAGATATTTTTTTAGCTACAAACTTATCTGTATAACACTGTCTGCGTAGTGTAAGTGGTGGTTTCTTAGCTTCAAAATTAATAATATTAGCGGGAGTAGTTTGTAACTTACCAGATACACCCTCAAACATCTATTCTCTTGGGATTCAATTTTATTAAAATAACCTGTTGATGCCAACCCATATTGAGGTGATTTTTTTTATTCAAGAAATCTTTATTTTTACAGAAAGATCAGCCAACTTTACACAGACAGATAAATAATCTTCAAAATGATTTACGATCCGTCATATTTAGCGATCAACCTACAAAATTAATAGATCCCCAGGCATCAGATTATTCTTCTTTATCAGGTGAGGATATTTATGATTACAAAAATTAAAATTTACAATTTTATCATAATTTTATTATTTTTTCCGTCAACTGTCCATTTATGATCAATTTTAACACCCTCAAAATCATTGATTAATGACCCCTATTAATGAATGAGTTTCTATTAATAAACGATTTCATTATAGGCAACACAACATACATTGCTTGCATAAATTAATTAAACGCTCTGTGATTGGCAGTGACTTGTGGTGTAGCCAATCAAACATATACCTACCTAATTATATTCCCACTAAAAAAATTAAAATCAAGTAACCGCTGTTAGTACTATCTGTCATTGTATGTCATTATTTACTTTATTGTTTAAAATTCTGTGTATTTGTACGATAAAAAGATGGATATATCTTTATTTCTGAAAAGTACCGTCGACGGAAAAGTTTTGTAACGAACTCGTGAATTAAAATGGCGATTAACAATCTCTAACATTAACGCGCTCGCTCCGCTCACGCGTTAAAATATCTCATTTGCTAATCACCCTTATTAATACACTTGTTAATTAAATAACTATTAAAGTACACGTAGTTTCAAAAGTTATATAACACCTAAAAGTATGCTCATTTCCATAGTTGATTTTTTCGTGTGAACAGATTAAGGGATTCCTCTATTTTTTTCATTGTTTTAGATTTTTTTTGGTGTTTACACAGTTGGGAAAATATTTACCCAAACTTCTTTTTTGAACTTATACCGGATGGAAGAAAATAAATGTTTTTCGTGTGTTAAGTTTGGGACACCCTGTAGGGAGGACATGGGTATACATCGAAATCGTATTGTAGTCTTATGTTTTGCGACCATTTTGTTTTTTAAAAGTCCGTGATATCTTTAGAATCAAATAAAATAGACGGTTTTATTCTTATACGTGTTTTAACTGAAACAAAACTAAATCAACAATAAAAAAACTGTTAACAAAATTTTAAAAACAGAAAGACACATAACGGTAACAATTCTGGTCTGCCCCTTAAGAGCTTTTTGTCGACCAAGTGAGCGATATGCACAGCGCAACATAAGAGAGACGAGATCGTTTAATGGAGGCTCTGAGATGTTTTGGTGTGGAATTTCCTTGAGAGTAAGAACGGATTTGGTGTCTACGTGGAGGCTCTTTAACGAGTGGTATATTGCATAGATTTTCTTTCTTTGCACACTCTCTTCCTTTCGCATATAGGAAATACTTTCATGTTAGTATATCATAAGATATGGCTTCCTCACGAATCGCATGTCTTCAGTTAAAACACATATTAAAGAGTAAAACCGTCTAGGTCTAGTTTCTGTGTTATTAAAGTTATCAAAAGAACTAAAAAAATATCCGACTACAACATAATTTCGATGTTCAACAACCTTTGCACAATTTTCTCACTACAGGGTGTCTCAAACTTTTGTTTCACTTAAAACACATGTTAAAGAATAAAACCGTCTATTTCCTTTGTTTTTAAAGACATCGGGGATATTCAAACAACAAAATGGTCACAAAACATAAGACTACAATACGATTTCGATGTATACACACATTGCACCGTGTTATTCCTACAGGGTGTCTCAAATTTAACATAAGAAAAACATTTCTGTTCTTCAACCCGATATAAGTACAAAAAAAGAAGTTTGAGTAAACATGTGCCCAACTGTGTCAATATAAAAGAACAATCTAAAATAATAAAAAAATAGCGGAATTCGTTAATAGGTTCATGAAAAAATCAACTATGAAAATGAGCATAATTTTAGTTGATGCATAACTTCAGAAACTATGTTTATATCAGCTATCATAATATAGTTTACCTCCAATAACTTTAGCTATTTGCACTACTTACATTGTTTACATACTACCCTATGCTTATTTTTCTCTACCTTTCTTGAGCTTTTGTATTTTCCTCTCTTTTCTTCTTAGCATTCATTATCCTTCTTATTGTTGTCCTGTCCTAAATTATCCGTATGCATTATTTTTATTTCTTGAATTATTAGTATACAGGGTGTTTGGTAAAGAATGGGCCATAGCTTAACCCCAAGTTTCTGAGGTTAAAATAGGCCGATTTAAGCTAACTTACCTTAGTACAAACTTTATAATAACCGAGATACAGGGTGTCAAAATTTAACTTTTTTTTTATTATTGAATATTTCCTGACAGGTATGAGATAAGAACATGAAATTTGGTATGTGGGGTTTTTTTGGGTCGAGAAAACTAAATCCTCTACCAAAAATTATATATTCGACAGAGGGCGCCACATACGCCTTTCAGCACTCATTTATTACGTTCAATTTTTTTTATCCCTCACTCTGTATAATTTTGACATTAAAATTTTTATTCTCCTATTAGTTTTACTTAAAAAAGGTATACTTCTTTCATCTTCCTAAACTCAACCGTTTTCGAGATAAACGCATTTTAATCTGCGATACACCATCATTTTTAGCATAATATCATTGTATAGTTACACCCGAAAAATAACTTAAAACCATAATAATTTTGCCAGTTCTCAAATTTATGTCATTGCATCGCAAATTCCATTTGAAGAAATTTGCGATACATTTTTGGATAATTTTATGGTTGTAAGTTATTTTTCGGGTGTAACTACAATGATATTATGCTAAAAATGATGGTGTATCGCAGATTTAAAATGCGTTTATCTCGAAAACGGTTGAGTTTAGGGAGATGAAAGAATTATACCTTTCTTAAGTAAAACTAATGAGACAATAAAATTTTTAATGTCAAAATTATACAGAGTGAAGCATAAAAAAATTGAACGTAATAAATGAGTGCTGAAAGGCGTATGTAGCGCCCTCTGGGCAATACATAATTTTTGGTAGGGAATTTAGTTTTTTCGACCCAAAAAACCCCCACATACCAAATTTCATGTTGTTATCTCATACATGTCAGGGAATATTCAATAATAAATAAAAAAAAATTTAAATTGCACACCCTGTATCTCGGTTATTATAACCTTTGTACTAAGGTAAGTTAGCTTAAATCGGCCTATTTTAACCTCAGGAACCTGAGGCTAAGCTATGGCCTATTATTTACCAAACACCCTGTGTATTTTCTACATAAATATATATATATATATATATATATATATACACATATAAACGCTCTTATACAGGCCCGTACAAGATATATTTTGAACGTTTACAAGCCCGCAACTACCTTTTGGAGCCCGACTGCGGGTTTCGAAACGTCGCCCGAGTATCTAACAACCATTGGATTCCCCTTACTTTCTTACCCAACTGGACAAATTTTTGCGAAGGCTTCACAACGTACAGCTTATACATACACTTATACAAAAAGTTTCCAAAATCATGCGGTAGGGGGCGCTTTCGTCTATAAGTTTTATACATTTGAACTATTATATTTAAATAAATCGCTATGAAGCCCGACATTTGACAACGCCGCTGGGCTTGAAAACGTGCGTGAAATTTATTTTCACATATATACCATTGGGCGTAAATCACAATTGTTAGAAGTAAGAACGACACACATATATAAAGATTATCAATCTTAAAAATACTATACAGAGTGCCTAATTCAATAAAGAACACAAACATCGGTGTAGCTTCTCAGGGACACGAGTGGGTAATGCCCACCTTGGAAAAATCGACAGTATTGGTGAAATATAAAGTTCTCCTTCTTTTCATCTTGAAAACAAAATTTGATACAGTATTTAGTATAAAATAAAACAAATACATTGTTTTATAATAAAACACCCTATACCTATATGTATTGTTAGATATTTCTTTACTCGATTTCATTGAGTAAATTTCCTGCAACAGGTATTACAGATTTAAAAAAAAATGTCTGAAAAACCAGAAAATAATACAAAATGATAAATAAAATATTATATTTCGAATTATGGAAAAAAATTTAAACTGAAAATACAAACAGCTGCAAGAAAAAAAAAAGTACAAAAGTAAATACGAGTACTTCATTAAATATTTGGTTAATAGCTATTTTACATTTTATCTTATTTATAATTAATGCTGAGAATGACTAAAATAATTATTAAACATTGAAATAAAATTAAACGTTTATACTAGCGCAGTGCAAGTCTAAAATATTTAAAGTAAATTAGCAATTGTTTAACCTTTATAACAGTTATAAACAAAAGCTTTCACTGTGGCCCACGTCTTATCCTTGAATAAATCTTTATGTTTTTTCATTATCAACTCGGTTTCTTCTTTTCTCGGAGCTTTTTTGTTTTTTATGTGATCTTTGAAAGCTGTTTTCAATACTTTTTTTGCTCTGAATTCCACTTTCCTCGCTTTCCTTTTTTTATACTATTTTCCCTTTCATCTAAAACATAACAGTTTATCTTTCATTCCACGTTCTTTAAATTCTTAGTTCTGGATAAGGAAAAATAGATAATTACCTAATACCGCATTTTTCATTGCTTGTTCTCCGAATTGCTGTTCCCACGTCTCTTCTATTTCATTTTCATTAATATTTTGATCTAAAAACAATATATATATATATATATATATATATATATATATATATATATATATATATATATATATATATATATATATATATATATATATATATATATATATATATATATATATTAAATCTTCATGCCTGCATATATTAATTTTTTCTAGTAATCCTAATGAAATATCAACCTGATTTGCTAAAGTTACGTGGTGAGTAAAGCATGTTTTAAATTCCTCCATATTTCGTAGATACTAGTTAACGTATTAACTGAAAATTTAAGCATCTATATTTTTTTAACGGGGCGAATTTTGAAAATAAACTGAAATTTAAAAATTTTCATTGCACTATTGTTTGTGTTCCGAATCAATATTACAGTAATGAATTTGGCGCAGTACTTCGTGTTCTAATGACAGCAAATAACAAACGATTTCATTAACCTATTAATTTTAAAACAAAATATTCACTTTTACGGTATTGGAATTTATGTTGTTGATTTTACAAAAAACTTTATTGTCATAAAAAAGTTTCCTTCATTCTGGTACCTTAAAAGAAAATAAATAATTATGAATTTCTTACCATGAAATAAAGGTTTTTCTGCTTCAGTCTCATCCAGCAATAATTCATTGTCTGACAAAGTTATTTCGTCAAGGGATTTTCCTTTATACTTTGCTACTTGTCCACTATTAACAGCGATAAGTAATTTGGCAACTTTTGCTGTCTGATACAAGTCCTGAGGAAGCCTACGAGACAGAACTAGTTAAAGTATCAGAAGTACGTACATTTGAGTATGTAGCCAAGTAGACTGACCTTTAGTTTCTGTTTTTTAAAAGAGGATTGGAAAACAGAACTTTCCCATTAAAAATGTATGCGAAATATGGACAGTGCCACAAAAAATAGGTAATAAGCACGGTTTTTAAATAAATAAAGCAAAATGAAAACGTTTTTGTACTACACATGAATTTTTTTAAATCAAAAATGTAGTAGATACTACTTGATTTTGGTGTAACTTGTTTAATTGGAACAAAAGCAATGAAATTAAGATTTTAAACCCCAAATACTATTCTAAACATATAGGTTCGATCCCCTACGGTGTAAGAAGTTTTTTATTTTTTCTTCAGATGTAAGTTGTTGTATTTTTATATAAATAAACTCAAATTGTCATTTATTTATGACCTGTGAATTATGATTCATTATTCACGACTAAATAAAGTTCATCATTATACTTGATAAAACACAAGTGAATGTAGTTTTTAAATGGTCGTTGATAAAAATGATAAAAAAATTGAATTTATAATTACCTATAATACGATTCATGTGTTTTTTGGTGTGTCCCATGAAAGTAGCAAACTGTTCCATTTCGTCATCCTTAATATTGATTGCTTGCAATAATGTGGCAATTTGTTTTCTTAAACGGGTTGATGTAAACAGAGTTGTATCCGAAACATCAGCTTTTGTCGCCAGCTTTTTCACAATATGATAGCCACTCAACCACAGCTCTGTGTTAGGATTACCAAATAAATACGGATTTGTCGGAGTCACACAAATACTTCGGAAACTTAGAAGAAGTTCAATGAATTTCTGAAGGTCCGGTGGAAATAAAATTGCAACAGGTCTGCTTCCTTTTCCACCGGTCACTACTCTTTTGTAATTCTTGCACAAAGTTTGTTCAGTTTTTGAAAGACAATCTAGAAACTCGGTTTGCTGGTTTTCACTGACTGTTGAATTATAAGTCTCGGTTTTTAGGTACTGAATTTCCCCAATGCGCTTTCTATTTATTAATAATGTCAATGCTAAGACAGACTCGATCAGCTTTCGATAGTTCAACTTAATGTGGATATTGTTCTTCAATGCATCTGAAGCTTCATGGGCTTCGTTCATTACAAATTTGGAATTTTATAACATCTTGGGTCAATGGCAACAATTTTGGAGAAACATAATTATTTTCCTTTAAATTTTTCAGTGCAAGGCTTGAAATCTCAGATGTCCAATGGTTTTCAATAAGATTTTTTAAACGCTTAATGTCTTTAAGACTTTCTTCGGCAGTAGTACAGATTATAATAGGACTTTTCTGTATAATATTCTTTGTAGCTATGTCACAAACTTGTTTAAGCGTGGTCCCCATGTGTAGTGCCAAACTGCTCGCTTGAAAGGTTTTGGTTTCTTCACAATATCCGCTAATAACTTTTACAGCTCCGACAATATTATCAAAAAACTGTGGTTTCAAAGCATCAAATAGTAGTTGAATTCCAGTTGTATTTCTCAAACTTATAAGAAGTCGTCCCAATTCTCTCATTTTATTTGAGATAACATTTCTTATTTGAGCACGCTTGTGCTTTCTTAGCAAGCTTTCAGCATATGAGCATATCTTTCATAGCAGTTCTTGAAATCTCGTCACTTCGCATAATTGGAAAAACTTCTTTTTTTAAACGCAAAGAAGCAAGAAAATCACCGTGTACACCTGAACATACAGTGAATACTTGTGATAAAGATAAATGATTTTCACGTTTGACAGTTTTACATTTAGATCTGGCAGGACATTGCTTTCTATGTCTTCTTAAATACGTTCTTCTAAAGAATCCCATGCAATCGGGGTAAGAAACAAATAATGATGTATCTACATCTTCAGCTTCCTTGGGTCTTCGTACAGGTCTTATATTATTAGTTGATAAGGAACTAACAAAATTTCCCTGACGGCGAATAGCATCTAACAATAATTTTCTTTTGTGGTAATTTGGAGGAAATGACGAAAATTCCTTAACAGCACCTTGATCACAATGTCTTCTAATCAAGTGTCGTGCAAAATGGGTTACATCGTCCAAGCAATACGGACATGTTGTTTTTTTGTCTTGTGAACGACTGAAGTGTGACTCAACTTTAACATGAGAGGGTCCTACAAATTTACCGAAGTTAACTATAAAAGGGTCTACGTGCTTACTTGTAGTTTCTAATTCAAAGCTTTCTTCTTTTGGTTTTAAATTTTGATCAAGCAAGGTAGTAGTTGTGGATATTTCATTAGACTTGTAAGAATAATTGTTGCTTATATATTTTTTTGTTTTTTTGGTACTTTTACCTTCAGCTTTACTAATTCTTTCATAACGTATAAGCGGAAATTCTTCATTTTCCTCATCATCGCTTGAAGGTAGATACTCACTCCCAGAAGATCGAGAAGGTTCTTCCATTTCATCAATATCATAGTTTTCTTTAGATTCTTCTGACGGTTCTCTTTGTCTTCGAGTTACATTTCTTAGAGGAGAGTACGCTCCTAAAATGTCCTTACTGGTGATGTCTGATGGTGGTAGTATTTGTAGATCTTCCAATATAACTATTTTTTTCTCCATTTCTTTATTGGGTCTTTGTCTTCGAGGTACATGTCTAAGAGGAGAGTACGCTTCTATAATTTTCTCACTGGTGTGGTCTGGTTGCGGTCTTATTTGTTGATCTTCCAATACAACTATTTTTTTATTTATTTCTTCATTGGATTTCTCAATATTGTGTCTCTTAACTAGCTGTACATCTTTTTCTTCATGATCTTCAAAATCATAGACATCTTTTAGCTCACCTTTTGCAGCAGCTGTCAAACTTAGATGGGTTAATGCTTTATTTTTATAATATGTTTGTAAACCCTTTGTTGTCTCGTAATCTGGTAAAAAAAGTAGATTACTCTCGTCACGCCGCGTCAGATTTAGTATTTTTTCCGTTCGTTTTTTCATGACTGATGGAGGTTAATTTATTCTGGAAAAGAGCAAGTCAATCAATTGGAGTCAAGGTCAGATTATAACAAATATATAATGAGAAAAACATCCAAAGTATTCATTCATAGGCCATGATGATTAGGTGAATTTTATCTTCCTTATGTAGTTAATGCTGCTTGTAGTTCTACCTTTTCAAACATAAACAATATTCCCATATTTATTATACATTAATGTAGGTAGGTACAAACTTATATTTTAAAAGTTTATCGCAAAGTAAATGACAAAAAAATAAAAATTATTTTAACTTTTTTTATGTAAATAAACAATATATTCAATTCTAAACCCCTTTTCTTTATAATGATTTTTAATATTGTCGAAAATAAATGTACTTTACTTTCAGCAATAATCACATTCACAGGCAAAACTAGTATAATATTGATAAAATCTTGACGGAAAATGATTTTTTCTCTTAATTATTATAATAAAATATTTTTCCCTGTATGCTAAAACTTATGTAAATACACTGTATAAGAGTTTTATTAACCTTCTCTCATCATCTTCCGTAGATGAGCAATAGTTCCTAAGCAATGTTTGATAATTTGATAGAGAGCCTCTATAATCTATCTTCGTTATAATACGATTCAGTCCATATTAAACTGAAAATATCGTTTAAAATAAATAGTAAAATAATACTTACTTTATTCCCAATATCAAAGTAGTAATACTACCATATAAAAGCAAACAACACGAATGCAACTGTGAGAAGCCCGGTTCTTCTCCTATAACACTGATAATAATAATGGACAATATTCAAATATAACCTTGGGTCTAAAAATAGATGTACTATTAATAGTATCAGTAACCTGGCAACACCGCTAGGCTTTAAAACGTTGCAATAGTATATAGATTTTTAAACAGTGGGCTTCTAAAGGTTCAAGTAATATCTTTTGGGCTTCAAAAGGTGAAATTCGTTTCTAACGACAATTCTACGGAAAAAACTTTACCCCTCTGCTTTCCCCTCTATAGGTTTTAAGTGATTTTAAGGCGATAGGTACAAAGTATACACGCCGTAACCAATAGGAAGTGCAGGGCTCTGAAACTGCCCGTTTGTCTTCGGGCTCCGTTACGTGTCATTTATCAGTATTTATATATATATATATATATATATATATATATATATATATATATATATATATATATATATATATATATATATATATATATATAAACAAAATTTATTATATATATATATATATATATTATACATCAATCTAATTTTTTGTTTTAAGTGGTCACGTCTTTGGAACATGAAGTAGCTTACTGGAGTACAATCAAGCCGTCTAAAAGGGATAAAGTGACAAAAGCTGACTGTGCTACTTTTAAGGACTTACTCGCAACCATCGCTGGAGAATTTAGGTAATGTACCTATGTATATAAATATAAATTTATTGCAAAAATATTTACCTTTATTACAATATCTTTACTTTACTACAATAAGGTTAGTGAGCTTGGAAATTTAATTACGATCTGGTAAGGGTAAAATCAGAGATAATCAAACACATGAAATACAGAGGCGAATAGGCTTTACATGAGCAGCATTTGGCAAACTAAGCCGTATTATAATAAGTTCAATTTCCATGTGTCTCAAGCAAAAGATTTATAACCAAAGTGTTTTGCCTGTACAAACTTATGGAGCAGAGACCCTTAACACCGACGCAAAAATCTGAGAATAAACTCAGAGTTACACAACGAGAGATGGAACGTGCAATGCTAGTCCAGGGCGCATCGGTTTTGAGATGGACGTTGAGAGGTGACTCATATTTTTTTGCAGAAATTGCTTGAAATTAACTCATATAATAATAATTGAGTTATCCTCCCACCCAAAAAGGTCCAGAACATTGTTTAAATAATCAAAATCTCAAAAAATGAAGGAAAAATTCGATTTTTTTCTTCGTTTTTTGATTATAACTATAAAAGTATTCACTCCCGAGTAAAGTTACACTGACATAAAAGTGACGTAATTAAATTTCCTATAATATAGGATTGGTTAAAAATTTTGAAAATTTTCACCCTTGCAAAATAACAATAATTCCGAAAAAAATCATAAAAAAACAAGTATTTGCATTTTACGTTTTTCAACCATTTATATTACACTTAAAACGTTCATATTTTACCCAGAAAAAAGCTGTGATACAGTAAAACAACACTCATCGGTTGAATAGATTTTGCAAAATAAATTTTGCAATGCAGCTTCCGAAAAAAAAATCATTTTTTCAAAATGTTGCAGGACTGAATACAAAGCAGATAGCAAGTTGAAGTTTTTTTTTACAGATAGAAGAGTACACTATCTTTGACGTGCCATTTGCAAAATTAAAATCGGTTAACTACCCCGGCGTCAGGAATTTTTTAATTAAACATTAATTTTTGGTGCTACGCGCAGGACAGCGGTATTCCATTCACACAAGTTGATTTCCAGCAAAATTTCTTTCAATTTTTATCTAATATATCATTTTCTTACTCTATATTTTGTTGTATTTTAATATTTTAATTCCACAAAAATCAAACTAATTTGATTATTTTTTGGAAAATATTGTTTATACAATTGCATATGTTTAAAAATAATAAACTTTTATTCTCTAAGTTAAAATATATGAACAAACAAAGTATTTGCTAAAACAATGAAATTTTAAAGGACAAAGTATGTGTTTTTATTTTGCAATAAACAAATTTATTTATTTATATTAAAATGTACTAAAAATTAAAATGTATCAATCATTATCAAAGGTCATTGGAAGAGCAAACATATCCGCTGTCTTGCGCGTAGCACCAAAAATTATTGTTTATTTAAAAAATTTCCTGACGCTCGGTACTTAACCGATTTTAATTTCGCAATTTTGAAAATTGCAAACGAAAAATACAGTAATCTTCTATAAGTCAAAAAAAATTCAACTTGCTGTCTGCTTTATTTTAGGTCCTGAAACATTTTGAAAAAATGAATTTTTTTGCGAAAGCTGGATTTCAAAATTTATTTTGCAAAATCTGTTACACCGATCTTAATGAAATTTACAGTATTGTTTTAAAATATCATAAAGTTTTTATGGGTGAAATATTAAGGACCTAAGTGTAGCATAAATGGCTGAAAAATGTAAAATGCGAATACATGTTTTTTTATGTTTTTTTCGCAATTATAGCTATTTTTCAAAAAGGGTGACAATTTCTAAAATTTATAACTAATTCTATATTATAGGAAATTTAATTAGACAACTTTTATGTTGATGCAACTTTTCTCGGAAATAAATACTTTTAAAGTTATCATCAAAAGACGAAGAAAAAAATCGAATTTTTCCTTAATTTTTTGACATTTTGATTATTTAAACAATGTTCCGGACCTTTTTGAGTGGGAAGATAATTTAAATATTATAATATGAGTTATTTTTAAGCAATTTCTGCAAAAAAATATGAGTCACCTCTCAACATCCAAATGTACTAATATTTTTACAGATGCGCCCTGGTCTATGCTGAAAGTGAGCCTTCGAGACCACATAATAAACCAACAAATCAGCAAAGAAACTATAAAAGAAACCGAGGGCGACCACCGACTAGATGGACCGACGACATAAAAAGAGTAGCGGCAAACATGCTACAACCGGCCCAGTGTAGAGCACACTGGAAGGAACTGACGAAGGCCTATATCCAGTAGTGGACGCGATTAGCTGATTGATGATAATGAAGGGTAGAATGATTTTGATGATTTCGTGCCGAACTTTCTACGGAATGGCTCTCTGGAATTATGTATATGATTGATTTTATTCACCACAGTATTTTACTTTTAAACAAGTTAATAAGTTTATTGAGGAAACGACTAGTCAACATGACTTTTAACTGAAGTAAGCTATTTGCATTGTGCAGTAGTTCAAACTCCCACTTACCTACTATACTGCATAATTTTTACCATTTTTTTAATTGTTCAATTTTTTTATAGCATTATTGACGCTCTTTCCACAATAGACGTAGAGGATTTGCTGGAAAGGTCTCACACAGTTCTTGATGATTTATGGAAAAATGATCCACCGTTTCCTAAGGACAGAATCAAACATATAATGGATATTATAGGTACCTACCAATAATATATAAATTTTATTATTATTCTTCGATTATTCCATGCACAAGCTATAGCTTATCTTTTACACTGCATAACAAGTAGGGCAAAAAGTTACATTCAAACCGGTTTATGCTATTTTTTACTAAAGTTTTTGATGGCACTTCGCTATTTTTTTCTGTCGTCTGCTTCTCTTCCCCAGTCCAAATCTCCTGTTTTCTTTAAGTCACTCTTAACCATTTCTGTCCATTTTATCCTCGGTTATAGTCTCGTTCCCGTTCCTATGAACCTCCTACGTATTACTTTTTTTGACAGTCATCCCATTGGCATTTTTGGGTATGCTTCAGCAACATTATTCCTTGTGTCTTAACATATAGCATTTTTTAAGTCTTGTAGTACCTATATACTTTTTGTTTGTGGTTCTTCTTTATTCTTCCTTACTCTTTATTTCTCAGAAAAGGCTTCCCAACATGTTACATATCCATATTTTGAGCAGCTCCTCTTTTACTTAATTTAGCACTCATATTTTGCATGCAATATGATGTAGTTACTATTATTATATTATGTCTTACTATTATTCGGTATATCCTCAGGTTTGTTTTTCTAGATCAAAACTTAAATTGGCTTACTTAAAAAACTTTATTAGACTTGTTAGGCTTTCTTTTACCTGTTGCTGTTTGCCAGTTATGAGCTTATTTTTCTTATTTCAGATTTTAGACAGAAGACGTTTTAAAAATGTCTTATAAATAAGTAAACTTATTGACCCTCTCAAACTCATCTTCTCTATCGTCTCTTATTTTTATTTTTAAATTTTTTCCTTCCTCATATTGGCTCCTCTGGATAATCATGTATTTCGTTTTTTAAGATAAATTTCTAGTCCAGATTTCGTTGCGTCCGCTTCTATTTTTTATATATTCTTCCTCTACTTTTGGCATCATAGCCCTGGATGGGTCTTTGCCTGTCCTTCCATTTAGTCCTCTCTTGTGCTAATCTTTTCCATTGTCTTATATTTATGGTTTTCAGGTCGTCTTCCACGTCATCCAACCATCTCGTCCTGGGTCTTCCTTTTTCCGCCTTCCTACCGGCTTCCACTGTAACATCTTCTTTGTCGTTTTCATGTCTTCTTGTCGCTGAACATGTCCCAGCCATGATAGTCTTTGACTTTTTACAAACCCATACCCTTTATTCAGTTTATTAAACTCGTCGTTTCTCCTGTTTCTCAATGTGCCCTTGCACCTAGCCATATTATACTATTCTCTGTATCCTTCTCTAGAATGTCCTTAGTTGCGCTTCATCTTTTCTGAAGTGAAAACTTCTTTAGGGACGTTGTGCGATTTTTGGATAGGGAAAAAAGCATTGAATTCGCGACCGTCATCGCGACTGTCATTGCGACCGTCATCGCTTATGCTATATATTATTTGCATGTATATATAAATTGTATATATTATATATATATAGTCTTTTTGAGTCCCTTTTACTTTTCAGTGTCGGGACATAAATTGTATAGAAGTATTTAAATTTAAAATAAATGTAAAACCTATTTTTCGACAAGGAAAAAGATTTATTTCGCGACCGTCATCTCTTCGGCGAAATAAATTTTGTACGAATATATGTATTGCAGTGAAAATTTCTTTAGGGACGTTGTGCACGTTTTGGATGGGAAAAAGTATTAAATTGGCAACCGTCGTCGCTTCGAAGAAATAAATTTTTGAAGTGAAAACTTATTGAGGGTCGTTGTACACATTTTGGATGGGGAAAAGTATTAAATTAGCGACCGTCATCGCTTCGACGAAATAAAATTGTGAAGTGAAAATTTCTTTAGCGACATTGTGCACTTTTTGGATGGGGAAAGTATTAAATTAGCGACCGTCATCGCGACCATCATCGTTTCAACGAAATACATTTTTGAAGTGAAAATTTCTTTAGGAACGTTGAGCACTTTTTGGATGGGAAAAAGTATTAAATTAGCGACCGTCATCTCTTCGACGAAATAAATTTTTGAAATGAAAACTTCTTTAGAGACGTTGTGCATTTTTGGATGGGAGAAAGTATTAAATTAGCGACCATCATCGTTTCGACGAAATAAATATTTGAAATGAAAACATCTTGACGGACGTTGTGCACTTTTTGCATGGGAAAAAATAATAAATTAGCGACCGTCACCGTTTCGACGAAATAAACTTTGTACGTATATAAATTATGCGTATGTATACATAAATAGTATAGGGCAAACGCATCACGTATATGATATAGGTATAGCACTTCTATTTGGAGGGGGAAAAGCATTGAGCTCGTAATTTATATACTATAAGAAGTTTCACTTCTGTCGGCACTCCCACGAGTGCCTTCAATTTATTTTTCTTTGCTCAGGTTTCACAACCATGGTTAATAACGGGTCCTATCAATGTTTTATAGAGAGTGATTTTGGTTCTTTTCATCTAATAATTTCGATGTCATCAATCTTTTATTAGCATAGTATGAACGATTGCCATTTTAAATAAGTGCATTATTTCTACACATATAGACCAGGAAGGATATGTTTTTAGGTGGATGTGAGAGGTGGCATTCGGATTTTTGCGGATAAAGTTAGGTGATAACTTCGTTAATAATAATTGACTTATGCTCCTTCTCAAATATGCCCGGAACATTAATAAAAAAAATAAAATATTTAAAAATTTCAAAAAATTTCGTTTTTTTTTCTTCTTTCTCTGCTTATAACTTTAAAACGATTCATTTTGGAACAAAGTCGTATAGGAATAAAACAAAGATAATTAAATTTTCTATCAGATACAATTAGTTAAAAGTGTCTAACACCATTGCTGCAAAATAGCAATAAATATAAACTAAGGGGACAAAACAAGTCTGTTCTTATTCAATGTTTTTCCATCACTTAGGTTACACTTAAAACCTTCCTAATTCGCTTAGAAAATTTTTGTAATGTGCTCAAACCGTCCACCAAAGGCTATAGCGGGATAAGATGGTCAAAATTTCACCAGGCTCGATTCAGTTTTGGGTTTAGCCATTCGAAAATATATAATTGAAAACTCACTCAGCCAAATTTTCAAGTCCCTAGGTGCTCCGGGGGGTCCGCTATGGAAAAAACGTGTTTTTTGAAAACATTATTTTCCAGACGCTCCATTGCTGCAAAAATCTGAAAAAATTAATGAATGCGTATCTTAACAACACAAAGCTGCCTGATTTTTCAGATTTTAGCTTTAAAATTGAGCGCAGGAAAAAATTTTGAAATTTTCAAAAAAAAATTAGGTTATGTTGTAAATTTTTCGCCAACTTTAAAATATTGTTGTTTTGTGTATTTTTTTCCATTCTTTCGAATGGCATAATCATTATTATCATTTTCGACGTGGAAAATACCTAAAAATCGAAAAACTGTTTTTTTTGTCATTTTCTGAAGTTTTTGACTCATAAACTCAACAACATACAGCTAAATTAATCATCATTTACATTTTTATATGTATTGTTACATTTACATTCAAAATCAGCTATTAGAACTTATTTTTTTTCCTACAGCATGCTCAAAAACCCCGTTTTTCGGCGTTTTTACTAAATAGCCTCAGAAATCAGTAAAAAAATAATTCTTTTAACTTTTAAAAAATTAAAATTTTGTTGTTCTCGAAAGAATGTAATACAATTAATACCTAAATAAATTATTTTTTTGTTTTGCAAGATTATTTGAATTTCATATATTATAATAATATCGTCCTATTAAAGGTATCCTGCCATAGGCTTATAAAAAAAATCAATAAATTAATTTTTTTAACTTTAAAAAAATTTTTTTTGTAGTGTTCGATATAAAAAAACCACTCCTCAAGTACTGCCGTCGAAGTCACTAACTATGTACTTACGTAATAAAAATCGTGTTATTAAACGTTAATGAGGAAAATTTTTTAACGTTTAAAAAATAAAATTTTTGTAGTGTTCGATACAAAAAAACCACTCCTCAAGTACTGCCGTCGAAGTCACTAACTACTTACGTAATAAAAATCGTGTTATTAAACGTTAATGAGGAATTATTATGTAAATAAATTACTAAATTATTTGAATTATTTAATTGCTTAAATAGTGCAACCTAAAGAGTGCAGTGTTTAAAGGGATTAATAAATTAATTATTAAAAAGTTACTACGTACTCATGAAATTACAAAATTCAAATTCAAATTAATATACAGTATGATGCAAAGGAAAGGAATAAATTTGTTATTTATTAAACTGTCGACTCTAAGGAAAAATCCCGAAAGAGGTCGATTTTTTAATTGTGATTTTTTGGCATATATATCATACTAGTAGTGACGTCATCCATCTGGGCGCGATGACGTAATCGATGAATTTTTTTAATGAGAATTACGGTTATTTGAAAAACTATAGTAGTAAAGAACTTTGGTTTGTATAATGGTATAACATTTTATTAAAAAACTTTTAAAAAAGTCATCCAAGAACATCCAGAATGTTTTCGATCTAGTCAAATCATCTTCAGTGACATTCTGTGTAGTTATTGAAACTAGCCCACTAGTTGATATGTAGTCTTTAAAATTACATAATTTTATTAAAATAAAATTTTTATTAAAATTATACTTTTGGAATGACAAGTCAAGACGAGTGACACAGGCCGAATTCCGTCTTGACCTCGAACTCGTTGTGACAAGTACCCCTTCAGTTTTTCGAGCAGGGAAGCCATGCTGCTTTTGAGCTTTAGTAAAATCCATTTATATCGACATTGTGCCGCATTTCAAAAGTATAATTTTAATGTTGTTCTGAAGCTATTTCCTTTGGCATTTTTATGATTACTATTTATATGGGAAATTTTAATAAATAATTATGTAATTTTGAAGACTACATAATAATATATCAACTAGCGGACTATAGTTTCAGTAACTAAACAGAATGTCACTGAAGATGATCTGACTAGATAGAAAATGTTCTGATGTTTCTCTATGGTGCACCTAGCGACTAGAAAATTTGGCTGAGTGAGTTTTCAATTATATATTTTTGAATGGCTAAACCCAAAACTGAATCGAGCCTGGTGCAATTTTGACCATCTTATCCCGCTATAGCCTTTCATTAAAATTGACTTACTAGATTTTTGCATAATAATTTTGCAATCTAAACTTTTTTTTTAAATTAAAATTTTTTTAGAATCTTGCACAACAAAATCTAGAACATACAAAGATTTGTCAATTTTTTTACATATAAAGAAGCACTCCACCTATCTAATGCACTTTATAGAATTGCAATCGGATTATTTAAGCAGCCTCAGCAATGTTTTAAAGTTATAAACAATTTTTTGGCTTATAAGCAAATTAGTGCTGTGTCCAGGAGGGGGTGCTACGGGCTCCTTTATTTAGATGGACTAACCCAAAAAATTTTATGTATTTTGACCCGTAGAACAGGAATTTTTTGGGTAACAGTTGATCCGGATGTCGATAAGATTGTTATAAACAGAGAACTTGAGGAATTACATAACATCGATTTTTCGCAAAATAAAACACTTTTTTTTGTAATTTTTGGGTAATTCTAAGCAAAAAATGTTCTTACAAGTTTTTTCGTAGAATGCATATTTTTCAAGATAAACGCGGTGGAACATTCAAAAAATCGAAAAATTGCAATATTTGAACGAGAAGAATTTTGATTAAAAAATAAAATAGCAATTCTGCTGACAGCATTTTGAAAGTTTAAGTCAAGTTATACCGGTTTTAATTATTTGCATTGCTGAAAATTAATTTTGTTATTATTAAACATAGCTATTTGTTTATAAGCCAAAAATTGTTTATAATTTTAAAACATTGCTGAGGCCCTTTAAATAATCCGATTTAATTCTGTAAAGTGTATTAGATAGGTAGAGTGCCTCTTTATGTGTAAAAAAATTAGCCAACTTCTAGATGGTCTACTTTTTGTTCAGAAAGATTTTAAAAAATTTGAACTTTTTTAAAAACATTTAAATTGCAAATTTATTATGCAAAATCTTTTAATGAAATTTGGTAGACCATTTAAGTAAGTTATAGGAATTTTCTAAGCGAACTACTAAGGTCCTAAGTGCCACCAAAGTGGTTAAGAAACATTGAATAACAACAGGCGTATTTTGCCCCCTTATTTTGTATTTATTGCTATATTGCAAAAAAGGTAATACCTTAAGATATTTTTGACCAGCCGTATATCATACAAAATTCAATTATCTTCATTTTATTGCTCTACGACTTTGTTCCAAAACGAACCGTTTTAAAGTTATAAGCAAAGGAAGCAAAAAAAAAATTGATGTTTTTCGAAATTTTTAAATATTTTAATTTTTTTATTAATATTCCGGACATATTTGAGAAGGAGCATAAGTCAATTATTATTACTGAAGGTGTCACCTAACTTTATCTGCAAAAATCCGAATGCCACCTCTCACATCCAAAAATACATGTTTTTGTACAGATTAGTCCTGGTCTAAAATATATTATACATAATTATATTAGAAGCATTAAATTATTAGCGAAAGCTTGGCATGGTGAGACATCAGACATCACTGTTTCTTATTATAATTTGCACAAGTAAATTCAAAAAATTGTTGATATTTGGTCTCCTTGCCTCATTTTAACTAGAACTCTGATCTTAACCCATTCCACGTAACTTTAGTTTTGGTTCAACTTGAGGTCGGCTTTATTAGTATTCCTATTTCTTCAGATCTAATATCGTTAATCAGGGGGACGTTAACCTGCAAAAATAAAGGGAATCATATAAACGGAGTATAGAGAAAAATATAAAATTTGAATTCGTAAATAATATTGAATTTAATATTGAATATAATATTGAAATACTCACAAAAAATTAACTGTCGCAAAAAGGATTTTCAGAAACTTATTTCTTAAAAGCACTTTTAAGAATATAATTCTGATTTACAATTTTTGCCATTTGTATAAAAAAAAAATGTATTATTCATTTTACATATATCTGAACAGGAAATAAGTATTTTTTGTGGTGTAGTTCACCTACTATAAAATTACCTTCAATAAATAATACAAAACTATGTAAATCTGAAAAAGGAATCTGCATATAGTAGCGTGACTACCTTCTATTGACCAATTTACATGTAAGGGAAATATTCGCAGAAAATGGGCCAGTGTAAAAAATTTCGTTCTCTTTGAACTCTAATGAAATCGTCACTTTGACCGCAGATGACCCCTAGATACTTATGATACCTGGCTTGTGTTTTTGTGTATGTACAATTTATTTGGTCACTCACTGAGACTGCTAGGGAATGGATAAGACATTCTTGAGTATATTTAAAAAGAAACATTCATTTTCCTCAAATTTTTGGTTTTACATTACTTAATAGCTCAAATTTTTTCTTCTATCTACAGTCTTATCTTATACAAGCACATAATATGGGGATATTTCTAATTTTCAATAAAACTTAATTATATTCAAATAAAATGAAAGTAAACTTCTTCTTTTTCTTTCGGTTTTATATTAGGTATCTATGTCTCCCTAACCTTGGCAATTATATTCGCGATTTGTTTACGGTCTTCTGCTAATTGTAATAGTTATCCGGCAGTGCATATTCCTGTTCAGTCGCGAATGTTTTTGACCCATAATATCTGCTTCCTTCCATGATTTTACCTTTCATGATAAGTTGAAGGATTCTGTAATGGTCTCCTCTAAGAACATTCCATATAGGTATAAAATTGTTCTTAGTTTAATCGTTTTCAGTAATTCAGGAACGACATTTGCTCTATTTAACACAACTTTGTTGGTCTGCATCGCTGTCCAGGGTATTTAGAGCATTCTTCTCTGCAACCAAATCTCAAAAATGTCGCTAGGCAAAACTAATTTTGAAAGCAAGAGTAATTTAGATAATGTTGTTTTTAATGAAAAAGCTTTTTTTTCTACGGCCGTGCTAAAAGAGCCACTTTCACGCACGCATTTCGTCTCCGAAATTGCACTTTCCCGCACGGCGTGCGTGAAAGTAAATTTTCCCTTATTGTGTTCATGTTTTAATGAAATTAGCGCGATTATTCGATGAAATAAAATTATTTTGACATCATATTTAAAAGTCAGCTCAGTAGACAATTATAATGGTTTTGAATCGTCGTCATGGATACCAATATCGTCGTCGTGGTAAACCATTATATTGAAAGTTTGGTTTTGACAACCTTGTCAAAGAATTAATTTGTGTATTTCCACTTCTAAATAAAAATTGATATAACTCTATTTTTTGTGGCTTTTTTCCAAATGTACGGCCCTAGAAAAAATATTGTTCCTAACTCATGCGGAAAGTGTCTTCCCCGCACTCGACTGCTTGTCTGAACTCCGCTATCGCGCCGTTCGGTTCAACGGCAGTCTCGTGCGTAAAAGTATCACTTTCCGCACTAGTTAGGAAAATAACTATTTTTTTGGTGCACGCTCAAATTGGTGTATTCAACTTGAAATAACGGAGAATCGGTCGATTTTAGATATTTTTTACCTTTTGTGTTAGGACCTACTTGGAAAGACTTTTAAAATGAGAAATATTAAATGTCCATTACACTCAAACTAAGTGAGATATACTGCAAAAAAATTGATGACTAATGTATTTTATGAAAAAAATGAGAAGTATGTTTTAACCCCTCATCCATCAGAATTTAAATTCTTCGTTTTCTTCTGCAGTACTGTTTATTATAGTGTTATTTCTATGTTTAAAAAGTTGGACGGGTTTAAAATGAATATTTAAAAAAAAAATAATAAGATCAAATTATAGAGCGCATTTTTAAATTTTCCTAAAAATCTTTGTTTTTCTCTATGTAACTCGAAAATAATAAGAGATACGAAAAAAACATGTCGTACAAAAATGTAGGATTTTTTTAGATAAAAATTTTGATTTGTGTTTCAGTACTGTGTCTTTCATCATTTTCAAGTTACATGGAGAAAAAGGAAAATTAAGAAAATTTAAAAATACGCTCTATAATTTGATCTTATTTTTTTCAAAAACCATTCATTTTAAACCCGTCCTACTTTTGGAACATAGAAATAACACCATAATAAAAAGTATTGTAGAAGAAAAACGATGCATTTAAATTATGGTGGATGGAGGGTTAAATATACTTTTCATTTTTTCTTAAAATACACTCATCAATTTTTTGCAGCATATATCTCGCTTGGTTTGAACGTAATCTAACTTTAATATTACTGATTTTCAAGGTCTTTTCAAGCATTATACAAGGTATTGGTCGCATTATACACCTAAAATCGACCGTTACTCTGTTATTTTAAGTTGAATACACCGATTTGAGTATGCACAAAAAAAACACACTTATTCTTTTCACCCACCATATCTGTTTTTGTATTACAACTAGAAGATTTATGAAGGAACGTGTCGATTTGTTATTTTATAAGCTACAAAAAAATTTTACATACAGTAGGAAAAATGAAAGAATACCCATGAACGAACATATAAAACACGCTGTATTTTCCTGTCACTGTGTCACACAAAAAATTGGCCAGCGCAAGTACATGTAATAATTATTGTTACATGTAGTTGCACTGGACAATTTTCTTTATGACACGGTGACAGAAAAATACAGCGTGTTTTATATGTTCGTTCATGGGTATTCTTTCATTTTTCCGACTGTAGTTATTTTAGTTAGATGCATAGTTTTTAAGGTATTCGCAAAAAAACCGTTCGAAAAGGTGTTATGTTTCAATGAAAAAGGGCCAATTTTTATCCACGAATAACTCAAAAACTATTGAGTTTTAGAAAAAAAAAAGAACAGTTTTTGCTTAGAATTAGGTTCTTAAGCCACTTCCGTGGTTCTTTTAACCAAAAAAATTTTCACCAATTACTTTTAAAAAGAAAAGCTTTTAACCAGTGCGTTCTACCAGTCCTCACATACGGAGCAGAAACCTTAACTCTCACAAAAACATCAGCTGAAAAATTGAGAAGGACATAACGAAACATGGAGAGATCAATGCTCTAAATAAGCTTAAGAAATAGAGTCAAAAACGAGGAAGTTCGTAGACGAACCGAAGTGAAAGACATTATCGAATGTATTTCCAGGCAAAGATGAAAGTACGAAAGTCGAAAAAGACAATGTAGAAAAAAAAAGAAAAGAAAATGTAGGAGAAAGAAGGGAATATCCAAAGAAAATAAGCTAAAGGAAATTGAAGAGAAATTTAAAACTAAAGAAATAAGGTCATTTTACCAAGAGGTTAAAAGAACGCACAAAGGATATCCAAGCCGAAGCATCTATATTAAGAATGAAGATGGATTACCGTTAACATGGCCTACTTTGCCCAGTGGGTTCAACTTTGCCCACTGTAAGGGTTATAATATTTGTAAAAAAAATACTTGGCAACATAACAAAGTACCACAGACGTTTACGCGCGCACTAAGAAACATGCATAAATCAAGATAGTGTAATCTAACCTGTGTGAGTGAAGTGTAATGCTTATAGTAAGGTAAGAAATTTGAACACGTGTTTGTAGTTTTTTTAGTGTAAAAGCTAAGCACTGCTGGGTATACACCAGTAGGAATATTAACTAAATATTTGTTTATACGTCTTATTTAGTATTGTTTTAACTGAATTTGAGATGAAACGTTTATCAGGTATTACATGTTTCTTCTTTATAAAATAAAATCCAAGTGGGCAATGTTGTCCTGTCATTTGTCTTTAATTTTTTATTTTTATTTTTTATATAAAATGTTTTAGAGGCATTTAAAAGGAAACGGAAGTGTTCTTTTGAGTTTTTACGTAAAACAGCAAGTCAGTATTTACCTAATTGTTTTTTTTTCGTTCAAGGACCCATCAAAATGCCAAAAAAAAAGCAGAAAAAAATTGGGAGCAAGGCAGTATGTAAACTACTCTGAAACCATGCTTGAACGAGCTGTGGAAGCAGTGAGAGGAGGTTTAAGTTCCCGTCAGGCAGAAGAACATTTTAAGGTGCCACGCCGAACTATTCTGAATAAAATTAAACGAACGCATGTTTCCTCCATTGGCCATCCACTTACACTCACTAAAATAGAAGAACGTCATTTAGTGGATGTTGCAAGTGCAGAATATGGTGCTCCTTGATGCATCAACTTTCCAAGACTGGTTTTTTAAAGTTGTTTTACCTTGGTCAAAACGGGATAACAGCACAAATGTTTTGGTTGGGGACAACTTGTCCCCACATTTGAATATTGAGATAATAAGGGCTTGTCAAAGGGCAAATATAAGGTTTGTATTTTTGCCACCTAATTCTACAGGGCTTACACAACTACTTGATGTTGGATTTTTCCGGCCTTTAAAAAGAGCCTGGAAAAAGATCCTTACTGATTTAAAAACTAGTCAACCTAACTTAAATTCAGTTGAAAAAACCATCTTTCCTCAATTGCTAACAAAACTAATAGACGTGATTGAACCAAATTTTCAAAAAAAAAATCTTTAAAGTTCATTTCGTGCAATTAGAATTTGTCCCTTTGGCCCACATTAAGTGCTAAAAAAGATGCCAAATGAGAGATTTGCCAAAAGAGTAAGTTCTGAAATTGATAACGCATTATTAAATTTTTTTACAACAAAAAAATAAAGGGAATACCATTAAAAAACAAAAATAAAAGTTGCTTAATACTGAACCCGGTCAATCAGTTCAATTTGAAGAAATTGGTCAGAATCAGGAGGGAAGTGGGAACGAGGATTTAGAAGAAGAAATAGAGATGGAGACGAGTGACAACGAAAATTTAGCAGAAGAAATGGAGATGACTAATAGTGATGATGATATTGGTAGGGAGGCAGATGAATTACATCAAGAAGAGCAGGATGAAATGGTTGAAAATATCGAGTCTGATGAAAATATCGAAGTAGATGGAAATAATCTAAAAATTGGTACTTTTGTGGTGGTCCAATTTTTTACAAAAAAAACCGTTAAACATTTCATCGGAATTATAGTAGTAATAAACGACGACAATACATACTGCACCGTGAAATTTTTAAGAAAAAATATAAATTTTTTTTTATCCAAACATATTAGACATATCGGACGTCAATTTTGAAGACATTATAAACATATTAAAGGAACCTTCCAAAAGTAGAAGAGGATATTTTTCTTTTAAAGAAAATTTAAGTTTTTTCAGTTATAGTTTTTCGTGTTTTTTTAAATAAAAGTGTAATATTTTTTTCTATTTTTATAATACAAGTGAAATAATTTTTTTAAATTTTTTAATAAAAGTTTCTCCGAAATTAGAGAAAACTCTGAAAAATAGAGCTTTTTGATCTAGTTTTTATTAAAAAATAAAATTAAAAACGTATATCGTGAGAATAGTAGACAAATTAAAACGTATGCCATGGGCAAAGTAGTCCTATTACGTTTTAATTTTGCCCTACAGTGAATTTAAAATAGGTGGGCAATGTTGAACTTTTCCAGGGCAACTTTGCCCACCTTGTATTTATTTTTTTTTCTCGGCTGTGTTACAGATTTTTTTAAAAAATGATAAGAACATTCTCGGTTAATATTTCGAGAGTTCTCAAAATAATTTTTGTATTTATTTATATGTGCTAAGAAAAGAAATATTTAAATAAAACTGAAATTTGCTGGGCAAAGTAGGCCATGTGTACGGTACTAATAAATGAAACAGCGCAGGTGCTAGAAAGATGGAAAAATTATTTCGAAAAGCTATTAAATAATGTTAAAGAGGACGAGATGTTCATAATACAGAACATGGATGAAAACAATACGATAGTGGAGACGCCAACAAAACAAGAGGTAATGAATATAATCAGCTTAAAAACAACAAAAGTCTAGGAGCGACAGAAATAACAGTTGAAATGTTAAAGGCAGGATGAGAAAAACTGTACGAGAAACTATAATATGGGCTGGTGAAAAAGATATGGGAAGAGAAGAAAATGCCAAATGACTGGAGGCTGGCTAGAATCTGTCCCATACATAAAAAAGGAGATAAACAAACATGTGAAAATTATAGGGGAATAGCACTCCTAGAGACAGGATATAAGATATTAGCACAATTCATAGGTGGAAGACTGAACGAATTCATAGAGGATACTGTGGGGGAGTACCAGGCAGGCTTTCGATCCAACCGTTCGGTAACAGACCAGATTTTCACGATAAAAGAATTACAAGCAAATTTCTATGAGTACAAAACTACCCGGTATGCGCTGTTCATAGATTTCAAGCAGGCATATGATCGTATAAATAGAAAAGAAATGTACCGTGCTCTGAAAGAATTAAAAATTCCCAAAAAATTGATTACTTTGATTAAAATGACGTTGACAAAAACGAAAAGTGAAGTAGTGTGGAAAGACGTCTCAGAGGACTTCGAAATCAAACAAGGACTTAGGCAAGTTGACCCGATGTTAAACACGTTATTCAATCTTGTTCTTGGAATAATAATGAGGAATTTCTGCATAAAAATTGAAGAAACCATATTTAAAAATGAACATTAATGTATAGCTTTCGCGGATGATCTAACAATATTAGCAAAATCAAAGAAAGAATTGAAAAGAATTGTGAAAAATATAGAAAAGGAAGCAAATAGGTTTGGCCTAAAGATAAATAAAAGAAAACTAAGTAGATGATAATGGGGATTACACAACAAGACCATGAAGAGTTTATAAAAATACAAGGGGAGAAAGATTACATATACAGTCTTGACAGAGTGCAAGAGTTTACCTAGCTTGATGTGAAAGTAAAGGAAAATGGACATGAAGATAAAGAAATTAAATCCAGAATTACAAAAGGCAACCAGAAATACGGAATTCTGAGATCCCTAATGAAGTCTAAGTTTGTTTCAAGAAAAACAAAAGTAAGAATTTACAAGACAGTGATTAGAGCTGCGGTTGTATATGGAGCTGAACTATGGGTTTTGAGAAAGGCAGATGAAGAAAGATTAGAAAGATGGGAGAGTAAAATTCTCCGATCAATTCACTGGGCCCCAGGCCCAGACGGCATACAGGCGGAACTACTAAAAAAAGGGGGAGACAAACTACATCTTGAGATATATCATCTTATAAGAGAAGTCTGGGAAAGAGAAGAAATACCGAAACACTGGCATGAAAGCCATATAATACCTATTCACAAGAAGGGAGACAAACAAATATGTCGGAACTATAGAGGAATATCGTTAATTAATACAACATACAAGATTATATCCATAATACTCTTTAGAAGATTAACTCCATACGCAGAGGAAATAATAGGCGACTACCAAAGCGGATTCAGACCGGGAAGGTCGACTATAGACCAGATCTTCGTCCTACGCCAGGTGTTGGAAAAAAACTGGGAATTCAACCGCGATGTACACCAAATCTTCGTGGACTTCAAACAAGCTTACGATTCTGTTAGCAGAGAAGCATTGTGGGAGACTATGGTAGAAATGGGAGTACCTGGAAAACTGGTACGATTAGCAAAGGTGAGCACGGAGAACGCTTCCGAATGAATCAGAGTTGGCAGCAACACGTCGGAGGAATTCCTCATTGACACCGGACTTAGACAAGGAGATCCTCTCGCCCCCCTGCTGTTTAACTTCGCACTGGAACATGCAGTAAGGAAAGCTCAGCCACAACTGACAAACGGATTTGCCGCCCAAGGATCAAAAATACTATTAGCCTTTGCGGATGACGTGGACACTATTGCACAATCCACCAGAGATGCAAAAGAAGTTTTCACCCTATTCGAGAACGGAGCCAAGGAAGTTGGTCTTAAGGTCAACGAGAACAAGACCAAGTACATGGAGGTTACGAAGAACCCAAGACCAAGGGTTAGACAAAACGTAACAATTAATGAATACAATTTTGAAGTCGTCAAAGATTTTAAGTACTTGGGAGCGATCATAACATTTGAAAATAACTATGAAAAGGACGTGGCAGCCAGGATTATTGCAGGAAACAGGGCATATTACTCGTTAAGGACCCTACTTAAATCAAAAATACTCTCAAGACCAGCAAAAATAAGAGTATATAAGACAATAATTCATCCCACAATAACGTATGGAAGCGAAACCTGGACTCTGAATCAGCGGGAAACAACAAAATTACTGGTACTTGAAAGAAAGATACTGCGGACTATCTATGGGCCTTGCAGAGAAGAGACAACAGGAGAATGGAGAAGAAGACACAATGATGAACTCCAGACAATATACGGAGATGAAAACATAGTAAACTACATTAAATCAAACAGAATACGATGGGCGGGTCACGTACTAAGAACAAGTGACGAAAGACTTCTTAACGCCACATTCTGGGAAAGGCCCGATGGAAAAAGGTCAGTTGGTCGCCCAAGAAAGAGATGGAAGGACGCAGTAGCCAGCGATCTACGCAAAATGGGAGTACAGCAATGGGAAATAGCGGCTCAGGACCGACAACAATGGAGGGAAATAGTAAACGCGGCCAAGACTCACATAGAGTTGTAGAGCCAAATGATGATGATGATGAATTCACGGAGGCATAAATACACAAATGAGATGGAGAAGAAGGAAAATTAAAGAGTTGGAAGAGCTGTATAAGGACCAAAAGTCACCGCAATAATAAAGGCGCATAGAATAAGATTGCTGGGACATTTGCAAAGATTGGAAAATCACAGAATGACCAGGATGATATTGAACAGGAAACCAGTCGGAAAAAAAGGAAAGGAAGTATGGGGTCTTCCTGGTGGAAGACAGCGTCCAGTCAAATTTACGAGAATTAAAAATAGATAACTGGAGAAACACGGTATTAGACAGAAGAGAATGGAGAGAAGTGGTAAGAAGAGCGCAGGAGAAATTGTAACACAAGAGTGTGCCATAAACTGTAAAATGAGAGCTATATATGTATATATTTATAAATATAATGTATTTTTAATAGACAAATTAATATTGTATATTGTATATAGTACAAAAAAAAATGTAATTGTGTATTTCACGCCCGGGGTCTACATGACCTGTTGAGCAAAATAAATATAATTACCAGGCAATAATGGAGATGGGCGGGACATGTTGCAAGGATGAAAGACGACAAATGGACTAAAAATCTGCTTGAGCGGAGGCCACGGGCAGACAGGTGAAGCGCAGGAAGACCCCAAGGCGATGGACATACGACCTCAAAGAATTGTTACCAATTGGATAGCAGAGGCGCAGAACAGAAGAAGATGGAAGTATCTGGAGGAGGCCTATGTTCAACAATGGACAAATCAGGGCTGATTGATAATGATAATGATGATCATATCCCGCGATTAGTGCTGTCGTATCCTTCTTTAAGTTAACCCCAACTTTCAACCCTAAAACTACCGGTTATCCATTTTGGGGACTATAAAAGTCACTCCGTGTTCCATTTAATATAATTGAATATCTTATTCTGCGTGACCGCGTGGAATTCGTTTATCATTTCGGGTGGTTCCTTCTATTTATAACAACATTTTTTAATTAATTATAATATTTTTGTTTACCTAAACGATTACATGTTGCTATCTCATGAAATTATAATTATGTTATTTACGAAGTGTAACTAATGAGATTGTTATGTACGAAACGTATACAACAAGTGTTGGAATTTTTGTAACTACTATCGATGACTCAACTTTATTATCCTTCTCATTCATATTAACGTTACATAACTTTTACTTTTTGACCTATTTTTCAATTGCAATCAGTAAAAAAAATCACAGAAAAACTTATTTGTCTTATTTAGGATATGGACGACAAAGTCGACCAATTTCGGATTCTGCCATTTTAGCTCGTCTTCAGATATTGGAACGAATAAAAAATCTACAGTTGTTCTAGTTTTCCAATACGCCAATACCACGTATAGACCAGGGCGGATCTGTTTTGAGGTGGATGTGAGAGGTGGCATTCGGATTTTTGCAGAAAAAACTAGCTGACAATTTCAATAATTATAATTGAAAAAAAAAAAAAAATGAATAACCATTTTCAATTTCGTTGCAAAACGAAAATACAGCCGAACCATATTCCAGTCCAATCAGAGAGTGCTGCAAGCACCTCTACCGGTTTCGAAACTTATTAGTCTCTCATCAGGAGGCACATATGCTGCTCTCCCTGATCCAACCAAAACAAACCCCAGCCTGCAGTCCCGAATTGCAACGAACGAAATGGCATAGATGCCCTAGCGGCAACTGCTAGCAAAAGACTAAGTTTTCACTCTAATGGCATATAACATATCCCACCAGAATGAAAACAATGGAAACCTTCTCTGGTTACACCTCCGAGGCTTCTACAATTTGCAAGCCATACGGATGCTGAGACTAAGGAAGATGAGGGAATTCTACAATTTACAATTCACGTCACATCTGCTCAGCGCGGTAAAGTTCCAACGAGACTGGTTCCCTTCATACTCCACACAGAGTAAATGTAAATACTCAAACGTCCTCACTCTATTAGTTTATAAGCCAAAAAATTGTTTGTAACCTTAAAGCAATGCTGAGGCCGCTTAAATAATCCGATTTTAATTCTGTAAAGTGCATTAAATAGGTATAGGTCTGGATCCCGCGTATGAAAAAAAAGTTGATTAATAGCAAGCTGAACATTTGTTAATAGCTTAAGGGTGTCTAGTCGGAAAAACTTTGATATATGGGAACACTGGAACAGGGGCAGTTTTAATTGTGGAACAGGTTAAAAATTTGGAACGGTCAGACCACGAAAACGGCACATATATTTTTTCCGACAGAACAGACTTAAACTCTTCGAACAGAGATTAAACTCTCATGCAAAAATCAGACTGCTATTTATCACCAAATGGGCGTTTTAATGAGTGGAACATGTAGAATATGTCAAATGACAGGAATTATGACAGGTGTCATGAACAGAGATTAAACTCTCATGCAAAAATCAGACTGTTATTTATCACCAAATGGGCGTTTTAATGAGTGGAACATGTAGAATATGTCAAATGACAGGAATTATGACAGGTGATAAATAGCAGTCTGATTTTTGCATGAGAGTTTAATCTCTGTTCGGAGAGTTTAAGTCTGTTCTGTCGGACAAAATAAATGTGCCGTTTTCGTGGTCTGACCGTTCCAAATTTTTAACCTGTTCCACAATTAAAACTGCCCCTGCTTCAGTGTTCCCATATATCAAAGTTTATCCGACTAGACACCCTTAAGTTATTAACAAATTTTCAGCTTGCTATTAATCAACTTTTTTTTCATACGCGGGATCCAGACTTAGTAGAGAACCTCTTTATATGTAAAAAAATTAGCAAACTTCTAAATCGTGTACTTTCTCTTCAGAAAGTTTTTAAAAAATTAGACTGCAAAATTATTCTGCAAAATCTATCAGGTCGATTTTAATGAAATCTGGTGGACGATTTAAGTATGTTGTAATAATTTTCTAAGCAAATTACGAAAGTTCTAAGTGCAACCAAAGTAGTTGACAACCATTGAAAAAAAAACAGGCTTATTTTGCCCCCTTGTTTTATATTTCTTGCTATTTTGCAGAAAGGGTAATATTTTAAGACATTTTTAACCACTCGTTTATTATACAAAATTCAATTATCTTTATTTTATTTCCCTACGACTTTGTTCTAAAATGAATCCTTTTAAAGTTATAAGCAAAAAAGTAGAAAAAAAAATCGATTTTTTTCGAAATTTTTAAATATTTTAATTTTTTTATTACTGTTCCGAGCATATTTGAGAAGGTGCATAAGTCAATTATTATTACTGAAGGTGTCACCTAACTTTATCTACAAAAATCGGAATGCCACCTCGCACATCCAAAAATAGACGTTTTTTCACAGATCCGTCCTGGTCTAGTATATAATAAGAAAATGTATATTTATTTATTGCAGTCATTGAAGGTTTTTTTTTCATCTTTAAAGAGGAGGGTCTGGCATTTTCAAAAGACATCTTAGTCCAGAACGCCGCCTGACTGATGTTCGGGTAGAATTCATTCTTCGTAGTCCCAGGGATAGTTCCCGAGGTACTTTAAAATGTCCTCTCACTTTACCTTCATTTAACCACAGACTGTCAGCAAGGATGCCCACCCTTTTCCCGTTTTGTTTGTTTCTTTATCTTCATTCCCCCAATCTGTCGATGTCTCACACAATTTAACTCACTAATTCGCCTCCTATCAAAACTTATTCCCCCTACCTTCTACTTACAATATATTTCCTACCTTCGTCGTTGGTACATCTGTTTTTCCTTCTCTTCTTTCTTTTTGATCACTGCACGGCCATACTTGTGTATACTAGTCCAACCCCATTTATTTTCAATCATTCTTCTCACTGTCACAAAATTTTCACCTGTCTCCCTTTCCATTCTGTTCATTTTTATTATCCATCTGTTGTATTCTAGCATCGTATAATGTGTGGAACAGTGTCCGGGTGTCTGAAATATAGGCATTAATCAGTGTCAGCCTTTCCGAACCTAGAGAGGTAGGCTTTAAAACACCCGTGTCCTGTGAGCACCTGCGTTAGAAAATAATCCAGTCGCCTGCGACCACAGTCCACCCAATTCTTTAGGTTCGAGAGCAGCATCCTTCACCATTGTGCCACATCCTTCATACTGTTCCCTTCTTCTTGTCATTTTCCAATTGACCTTTCTCTGACCTGTCTCCTGTCGGTCATTTTCTGCCGTTACTAATACCCTTTGATTCCCACCATAGTCGCTTAAGTTGGTACTTCATAACTGTTATAACTAGTTTTGGCGACAAGGCATCTCCTTGCCGCACTCATCTGCCAATTTTTATCTTCTGTCATGCAATGGAGGTTAACAGTTGTTGTCGCATTTTCGTCTATTGAGCATCCTGATAGTACTTGTAGATAGCAACTGTTTCCACTTTGTCAGATACTTTGTGGAAGTCGACGAAAATAAGAGCAAGTGGTCTATTATATTCGATGGACTTTTTAACCAGAGTTTTAAGGCATTGCAAATGGTTGTTGGTTCTGTGTCCCGATCGAAATCCAGTCTGTTTTTCTGACTGATAGAATTTTAGTTTTCTATGTACTTGTTCTAAAATCGTTTATTTCTTTATAATTCTCATATAATTAGAAGTTATAACGCCTACAAATATCATTCTCACAGATGGTGCCCATTATTATTATTAAACGCTTTTATTTAGTTCAATCATTTGCGTCAAATCTTTAGACGTTAATTTGACTGCCTTTTCTTCAATGGAAATGAGTGAAATTTTGCAGACATATGAATTCGCGGGAACAATACACGAATAGTCGATAATTTTTTTTTGTTATGTTTATGAATTGTTTAAAAAAAAACGATTTTAATGGAAAATGCTTAAATTCTCTTGTTTTTTACAATGTAGAAACTTGAAGCTTTTACAGATTGTAGCTAATTATATGAACTATACATAATTTCACTTTTTACGTTATTTGTTTACGTTATGCTTCGAATATAAACAATATAGTTTCAAATTTCTCCAGTTTCTGTCCGCTTTCTATCCAGTTTTCAGCGAAAAAAAGGTATGGCACCGCAGAGGGACCAATTCTGCCCTTAGTATTGTCGTGGGCTTCGACTGTCCATAAAACGCAAGGTTCGACTGTTGACTACGCTGCGCGGTCGTGAACTTGGGCCCGAAAGTGTTTGCGTAAGGACAGGCTTAAAAGCCTGCATTAAGCCTGCAAAGCTTACGTTTTATTGAGCCGAGTGCGATCATTAAGGTACGTATCCATACAAGGGTAAACCCCGCTCGGTGTAGCTGCTGAAATGGATACAGTATGCCTCTCCCTTACATATAAACCGCAAACCAGTTGGAACGAAGAGTGTACGCGCCAAGCGGCGATCACCGACGTATCCACTAAGTAGAGCTATTACACCGAGCGAGGTTTACCCTTGTATGGATACGTACCTTTAGACGGCTTGCGCATCGAAGAACTGCATTGCGAGAAATTAACAGCTTCTACACCGTACAATAGTAAAGTATTACAAGAGATGGAAATACTGCGAAAACTGTAATAGTCGCAAATAATGATTTTGATTTAAGAAATGTATGAAGAAATTACAGAAAATGTACAATGTATGTATCAAAAGTTAAAATAAATGCAAAAAAGGTATCTGTCATAATATACCTACATCCTTTTTTTAAAGATGACGATATATTTTTGAAAAGTGTAAGACTAAAAAGTAAAAAATAAAACAATATGAAAAATTTTTTTAAGAAACGCTTTTATTTAGTTATGACTGACTAAAAGTTAAAATATAAAAAATCAACTAAAAAGCAAAAAATAAAAAAAATCAAACTAGACGGATTATTCTAAAAAAAACGTTCGTTAAAAAAATGAAAAAATCTAACACATTCGTTAAAGAAAAGCGTGGGGCGCGTGTTCATCGAATAAACGGTTTTCGCCCCACGCTTTTCTTTAACGAATGTGTTAGATTTTTTCATTTTTTTAACGAACGTTTTTTTCGAATAATCCGTTGAGTTTGATTTTTTTTATTTTTTGCTTTTTAGTTGATTTTTTTATATTTTAACTTTGTCAGTCATAACTAAATAAAAGCGTTTCTTAATTTTTTTTTTTCATATTGTTTTATTATTTTTAGTACATACCTATATTCCTTTCGAAGACAATTTGCGTTAGTTTGGTTTTTGGCTGAAATTTCATTCAAATACAAATGACTTTGCGATAAGCTTAAGATTAAGGATGAGCGAAATATCTTTATGGCAACTACACGTAATGATTAGCGTGCTCTGTGGATTAAATCTGCTGCCGATGCAATTGTGCACATAGCTTCAAAGACCCTTTATCGAGACTGGATTATAGTGGGAACCATCGTCGCAATTGTATTCTGGCCTTTTCAATATCCTTAACAATTCAGTTTGTTATTAGTGTAAATACTTTTTAAACAATCTTGATATCTCTTTGTCTGTTCGTGAGAATGATTATAATTATAACATAATGGGTATTCTAAATTTATTAATGTATTTTAAAGAGTTTGCCTGACGACTTTGATATAAATATAATTCTAACCTTCTCTCTCTTGCAGAATAATAATTATAAATGATTTCTAGCGTCCGATGTGCAAAAATACAATATTGCTAAATTAAAACGCTACAACTTATGGACATCTGAATATTCAGAGATATCAGAAGCTTTGACACAAGAAATCGGAATAGATGAAAAGTGGTTGACAAGTTGCAAACAGCTGACAGAAATATTTTGGCCAAATTATGGTTTGAATCCATGGAAGGATAAAGTGTATCAACCAACAGAACTTGTAGATATGCTTGGCGTCTTAAAAAAGGTACATACTGGTTTACTCCCATACGGCAGGTACGGTACAAATGAAAGGAATCAATTCGTTATTTCGTAAGCCGGCTACTTTAAGGAAAGATACCGAAAGAGGTCGATTTTTATTTTTTAATTATGATTTTTTGACATAGATATCATACTAGTGACGTCATTGCTCTGGGCGTGATGACGTACTCAACGATTTTTTTTAAACGAGAATAGGGGCCGTGTGTCAGCTCATTTAAACGGTTATTACATGTTTTATATAGTAAAACATATGTTACAGTTCAAGTTGATTATCCAGTTGGAGTTGACTCCAACTAGTTGGAGTCAACTCTAACGGCTGGTTTCAGTAAAAGTTGATTATAAATATAAAATGAAGATTTATATTCAACATTTACTAGTAAAAGTAGACTCCAACTAGGAAAAGTATACTCTTCCCAATGCCATTTAGTAAAAGTTGATTCTGATTCACACAAACAGCCGATTCTAGAAATTAAATGTTACTGAATATGTTCAAATTAGTCTAGGCTGTATCGTAGCCCCCGTTAGGTAAATTACTCCGATTCGAATTTTTTGCACAAACTTACTAAAAAAGAGGTCCTTATAACAAATCTACTGGGTGCCAGGCAGTACCTTGATGGATAAATTGTTTAAACAATTTTTTTTAGACAAATTCACAAAAATAATTTTTTCACTTCGAGTAATTTTTTTTAGATCATTTGGGTTATTCTGAGCAAAAAAAGGTATTTTGTGATTTTTCTCTAAAATTGATTGTTGTCGAGTTATACGCGATTTAAAATTTGAAAAATGCGAAAATAGCCATTTTCAAAGCTTAATAACTCGGTTAAAATCCATTATTATGAAAGTCAAAAAGTGACTAAATCAAAGTTTATAGCCCCCTCTACAAGATCCAGCAAAAATTTTTTGTCACTATTTTATTACTAAGCTTTATCTATAATTATTAACAATGAGCACTAAGTGCGTATTAGGCGGCCATCAATGGTGAGTGCTAAAGAGATGCACCATTCCGGCCGTCCAATGGTGAATCTCACTCGCACTCACATTGACGGCCGCCTCAATACACGCTTAGCGCTCATAATATCTTATTAATGAAATAATGATAAAAATTTCTTCAGGATCTTATAGAGGTAGCTTTAATCTTTGATTTTTTTTAGTTTCTGACTGCACTAAAGTCATTCATTATTGTACTGATTTGCCCTCATTTTCGGCAGTAAAGTAACACTTTGTTGTATTGAAAGAAGAATGTTACTTTACCTGCCGCGATTATTAATCAAATTAACCGAGATTGAATGTAAGTGGTCAATAGCAGCAATCGATTATTTATTTGAGTGAAATTCAAATTTATTTACTTTAATTATTAAAAATATTGAACAAAATTTATGTTATTATTAATAAAATTTATGTCAAAAAGTAAAATTCTGTAGTGTTTCGCAATTATATTCATACAAAATAGATTGTTACTTCAGACACACTTTAAACCCTTCATGTACTGCTATCTATGTTTACACTTTTCACACAATAAAACCTTTACATCAGCTGTTTTCAATCTTTTTGAGTCATGTACCATCTAACTAAAGTTTCTTTAATTATATTTCTATATTTTTAGATTGTATTGTATAATCAAGACTTACTATATGCTACTATTTTAAGTTTTTGTGTGTTTTGTGTACCACCGCAAATAATGATATGTACCACCGGTGGTACATGTACCACAGATTGAGAACCGCTGCTTTACATAATATGAGATAGAGTAGATAAAAATTATTTTTGTGAATTTGGTTAACAAAAATTGGTTAAACAATTTTTCGACCGCGGTACCGCGTGACACCCTGTGTATTTATTATAAGGATTGTTATACGGATGATGTATTTCTTTGAGTAAGTTTGTGCAAAAAATCGAATCAGAAAAATTTACCTAACGGGGGCGACGTTACAGACTAGACTAATAAGTAGTTGAAACGGTCAAAACAAAGAAATGCACACTCATCAAAAATGCACTTGAGATTCTCGTATAATCAACATTTACTGAATCGATCCAGGAAGAGTCAACTCCAACTAGTAAAAGTTGATTTAAATTTTTAAAATCAACTTTTACTGCTCGTTTCAGTTGGAGTTGACTCCAACTAGTTGGAGTCAACTCTAACTGAGAATCAACTTGAACTGTAACATATACATTAACATAATTCGTTAACAGATTTCATTAACAAATTTCGTTGGAATTTTTCCGAGCTGGACAGATGGGATGTAAAATGAAAATTATAGAATTCCCTTATCTTCTTTTGCTCCAGCATTCACTTGGCTTGCATTTTGAGAAGCCACGGAGGTGTTACAAGAAAAATGGTTCCAATAAAATTTTTGATTTAATATTACCTATTTAAAATTTTATTAAATTGAAAACTTTGACTTGTATCTAGTAGATGTCGCTATGACACCCAGGCCATTTTGTTAGTTGCAATTCGAGGCTGGTCATCTGGATTATTTCAGTTTGGTTTAGAGATAGCTACATATGCATTCTCTGATGAAAAACTAACGAGTTTTATAACCGTTCGGCCAGAGTGCTTTTATAGACCAATCAAGTTAGTAAAAAATAAGCCGTTTTTCGACATACTTGAAAAGACGAGGTTTGACAGTTGAAATGTGTAGTATGAGATATTACAAAAAGGCTACCATCTTGGGATTCACCAATTTTTTAGTGGAACATTTTTTAAATAAACAATCAAAACTCCAAACTTAGTTTTTGGCTCATAACTTAAAAACTTGTTTATTTAGAAATTTGACGTCCACAGGTAACTTTTTCAGAAAAAAAAGATACATCGAATGAGATACACGAAATTAAAATCGGTTAATAAACAAAAAAGTTATTGCAAAACGGACGACAAAATCACTGTTTTTGAATATTGTTAATAACAATTTTATTGTTTATTAAAATATATTTAAATATACCTAAACTTGAGGGAATTATGGTGTTTGAATGGTGTGCAAAAAATGGTCTAGATCTGTTAAATAGTTTTTGCAAAATTTAATTTGTTTATAAATTTTTTTGAAAAACGAGCTAAGTTCTGAGGCTGGTCTAGTTAATATGGCTGAATGTATCTCAATAATCAGGGACTCATTTCCTTCGTTAAGATGTATACTAATACCCTATGAAAAAAAAAGTTAAAAAAATTACATGTACGTACACAAAATTATTTGTTAATAAATAGCAGTTTTTAAGCTTATAAACAATTACAATAATTTCGTAGAAATTAGATCAAATTAAATGGCAATATAAATACTGAAAGCTGGTTAAAATACACAACTTCTAAAAAAATTTTTTAGGTCCTACAACCCTTGGGGTCTGAGATAGCCCCTTTTTTTGAAAAAATCACTGTTACGTTAATTAACAACACTAAGATCTGAAATTAACCAATCTTTTATAAGAAAAGTCAAAGTTTTTAAAAAAGTTTTTTGCAAGAAAAAATGTTAAAAATTGTTTAAACAGTACTGTTATAAAGAAAGAGTATTTTGCGTTCCGACTAAAGTAAAAAAAAATGATGGGCGCAGCCGAATGAGAATAAATTCGCGGACTAGCATTCGCTAGCGCTAGACCGTTGCAGCCCATTTTTAACATTGACAGTGTACCGGATTTGAAGCTTAATATTATATTTATATATTTTGGTAGAAACTTGAATTTTATGAATATTATTATGTTGCACATTTATTTAGTAAAATTATATTTTAAATAAATAAATTTAAAAAATAACAATAAAAGGGCCACAAAGTCAAAATATAACAGAAAAAAAGTTACGCGACCTTATAGACGAGTGATACGTGGTACTCCCCCCAAAAAAAACGCTCATTTCTCGAGATATCAACCACGATGTGGTGAATGGCTAATTTTGGTCTTACTTTATACTTTTTATGGTGCTGAAAACGAAAATGAATTTTATTTTGAATTTTAGATGGGGAAACATTGTCAAAATCGCAATTTTACCCTAAAAATAAAAAAAGAGGAAATCACGTTTTTCTTAAAATTAAAAGTTACACCATTTTTTTTTTTTCTATAAAACATTTCGTTCTCTGTACTCTAGATTTTAAAACTAATTAAACAGCTAAATTTCAAATTTTGTTACTCAACTTTTGCGATTAAACTTTGCAATTCAAGAATCTGCACCTTTTACTTCAAACATTTTATAACTTTCTTTATGGCAAGACAGAAATATTGAAGCAGGTCCCATTGTCTTCAGAAAGGTGAGAAATATATACTATAAAAATATCAGAAAAAAATATTACAATGGAACAGAGTTGTAGCAAATTAAACTCAAAAAACCGGATTTTTTTTTTATTTTTAGGGTAAATTTGCGATTTTGATAATGTTCCCCCAAGTAAAATTCAAAACAACCCTAATTTTAGTTTTGAGCACCATCAAAAATATAAAGTATGACCAAAATTTATATCAGTATCTCGAGAAATAAGCTTTTTTTGGGGTGTGCCGCTCGTCTATAAAGTCACATAACATTTTTCCTATTGCATATTTTAAATTCAATTTTTTTGGAAAACTTCTTCATAAATTATATTTTATTTCTGTGTTAATTAAAATTATAAACTAAAAAGTTTGTCACTCAACTTTTTTAAGTAAACATGAAACAAACGAAATCTGACGACAAAATGTTTAAAAATTAACAACTTCTCTTTTAACGTGTTGAGTCATTTTGGACAAATCTCATTGTTATCTAAATGCTTCAAAGATAACACAGTAAAATTTTCAAAAGGAAATATTTACAACGACCAAAAATACAGTGAGTTAAAATTGAAAAATCATCAAGATTAATTTTTCGCATTTTTGCATAAAATTTGATTTTTGAACATGTTCCACTAATTCTAGAAAAAAAATAACTCCATATTCGGATTCAGAGACCTCGAAAACATAAGGAATGACAAAAATTTGTCATTCACCTTAAAGTGGATTTTTGTGGTCGGGATAACGTAATTTTAATAGTTGCTGCCGCATGCCGGTCGCCAACCGCGCCCACTATTCAGTCAGTCGACTACGCCCGCTATTTTTTACTTTAGTCGGAACGCAAAATACTCTGTGTTTATAACACTCCTATTTAAACAATTTTTAACATTTTTTCTTACTAAAAACTTTGTTAAAAACTTTGACTTTTCTTATAAAAGATTGGTTAATTTCAGCTCTTAGTGTTGTTAATTAACGTAATAGTGATTTTTTCAAAAAAAGGGGCTATCTCAGACCCCAAGGGTCGTAGGACCTAAATTTTTTTTTTGAAAGTTGTGTATTTTAACCAGCTTTCCGTATTTTTTATTGCCATTTAATTTGATCTAATTTCTACGAAATTATTGTAATTGTTTATAAGCTTAAAAACTGCTATTTATTAACAAATAATTTTGTGTACGTATATGTAATTTTTTTTTACTTTTTTTTTTCATAAGCTGTTAGTATACATCTTAACGAAGGAAATGAGCCCCGGATTATTGAGATACATTCAGCCATATTAACTGGACCAGACTCAGAAATTAGCCCGTTTTTCAAAAAATTTTATAAACAAATTCAATTTTACGAAAACTATTTAACAGATCTGGACCATTTTTTGCACACCATTCAAACACCATAGTGCCCTCAATTTTGGGTATATTAAAACGTATTTTAACAAACAATAAAATTGTTATTAACTATATTCAAAAACAGTGATTTTGTCATCCGTTTTGCAATAACTTTTTTGTTTATTAACCGATTTTTATTTAGCGTATCTCATTCGATGTAACTTTTTTTCTGAGAAAGTTACCTGTGGACGTTAAATTTCTAAATAAACAAGTTTTTAAGTTATGAGTAAAAAACTAAGTTTGACGTTTTGATTGTTTGTTTAAAAAATGTTCCACTAAAAAATTGATGAATCCAAAGATGGTAGTCTTTTTGTAATATCTCATACTACACATTTCAACTGTCAAACCTCGTCTTTTCCGTTATGTCTAGTAAAAACCTAACTTGATTGGCCTATTAGCGCTTTCTAAAAGAACTGAAATATAAGACTGCTTTGGCTTCGTGTTGCAACAAAATGAAAATAGATATTCATTTTTATTTTTATTATACATATTTAACATAATTATTTATGCAGGGTGTCAATTATTTTTCAATTAAATTAATTGGCACAAAAAGAAGAATGCAAGTATGTAATTTATTTAATTTAAAATACAAGTTTTTTACCGTTGTCAGACAACAAAAAAATAATGTTTATTTGAGAAATAAACACTGTTTTCGTTAAATTAAATGCTAAAACTGCCAAGAGACTGGTGGATGGCAGTTTGAATATTGAGTTTAAGCGAAAACCAATGTCTATTTATGAAATAAACATTTTCTTCTGTTTTCTGACAGCAGTAAAATATAATTTGAATTAATTAAATTGCATACATTCTTCTTTTTATGTAAACTAATTTAATTTCAAACATATTTTTTGGACACCCTTTATAAATTATTATATTTATTAATGTTTCTATTAATGAATAGATAATTGAACAACTTTTGAATTGAGCTAGCATATGACCCTTACTCTCATTTAAAAAAATCATCGGTTACGTCATCACTCCTTGTTTCAGTCATCACGCCTAATCATCACGCCTGTTTCAGGATTTTTCCTTAGTGGTCGGCTTCCGAAATATCGAATTTATTACTTACATTTCCACCATACTGTATATTTCCAAGTAAACAACAAATTGTTTTTTTTTTATAATGTTTTATACATTTTCTTTTAAACATTTTTAAAAATTTGTGTATTAATGGTGGTCACAAGAACAAAATTTTAAAGTAATCCAAAATAAAAAGGAAAGAGGTACAGCTGGTTCCTAAAGAAACTGATACGACTCAAAGCGTATTTTGTAGAAAATTGAGCAGTGTAGTTTGAAGAATAAATACTTATTATTTACATACTGCCACTGTCACTGCCAAATCTTAAAATTTGTCAGATAACTTATTCTGTTCAACCTTAAAAAATGGCTCCACGTTCTAGCAAAGAACTAAAAGCAAGAATTGTAAAGAAATTAGAAGATGGTTGGTCACTATCTGCCGTAGCGAACCATTTTAACGTAAGCAGAACAACAGTTTTTAATATTAATAAAAGATGGAGAGAACAAGAAACTCTCGAAAGAAAGCAAGGTTCTGCAAGACCAAAAATATCTACCGCTCATTAAGATCGTACGCGTTTGGAGAGATTAGAAGAGAATCGTTTTGAAGATGCGAAAACTGCAAGAATTGTGTCGCAGTTTCCGGGAAAAGTAATTATGTTGTACTTCTTGCTTTAATATATTGTTGAGTTAAGTCCTTGGTTTTATTCCAGTAATAATAAAAATAATAGCAACAATCCTATTTTATGTAAAAAATATCATTTATATAGGTACTATTTATAAAATGCACCAATTCAAAATATGTAGTATCAAAATTTAGACCTTAATAATTATTGAAATTTATGAGTTAACATCAACGAACTGTCAATACTGATAGAATTTAATGCGGCCCGGATGAGATAGAAAATAGTCAGGTGAAGGAGGGAAGATAATCGCCATTTTTCGTAAACAAACAAATTAATATTAGTGCTAGTCAGGTACGGTTGTAGTTGTAGCAAATTTTACCTGACAAATTCTCTGTCTCTCTAGGATCTCTCTCTTGTATGTTGGCCGCAATCTCGCTTCACTCTTTGAATGGGACGGGGCGATTCCATCAGTATTGACAGTTCGTTGATTAACATATGAAGACTACAGGGGAAAAACGTTGTAAGTCAATTTTTATCGATTTGTTGATGAATACATGTTTCGATACTTGTATACACGTAGTACAATCCATGAATATCAAACAAAATAAAAGTGCAATAAGTCAAACGTTACAAACGAATAAAAAATGCTGTACAATGGAAGAGCGCTGTAAGTCAAGGTTAAACTAGGCAACAATGCTGTAAGTCAGATTTAGGTGCTCAATGGGCCTGTCCGTAGGGATAATTTACAACGGAAAACCACAGTCAGTGTTCAGCATTCATACAAGTTGTTTATTTTAGTATCATTATTATCATAATCACAGTTTATTTTTTAACGTTTAGTAAGTTTGTGAAATTGAAGAGGCTTTACAGTCAAAAACTACAAGAAAACGAAAAAGTTTTGGGCGAATAGGTGATGTAGCTAAAGCGCTAAAAGTGCAAACTAACGAAACAGGCGAGGACTGCCGTTGCAAACGTTATCAGTGTTTTGAAAATATATCGGTTGAACAAATACAATTATTCGTAATTTTATTTATATGCTAAATTGGGACGAGCAAAGTGTGTATTTGGGTGGTCTAATATCTATACTTCCTGTAACTCAAAGAAGGCTAAGAAAAGACGAAGAGAATTACAATGTAAGAGATGGCTCTTTTTATTACAGAATTCGCCTTGCGGTAACTAATGATGAGGGGCATACATCACCTGCAAAAGACGTTCAGGTTTGTCAAAAAAAAAAAAATAAAATGTCTGAAGAATCTATGCAGCTAATTTTAAATCACATAAAATCATTCAAAGGGCGCATGAGTCACTACAGCCTAAAAAATTCTAGCAAGAAGTACCTTCCAGAGGAACTAAACATTAAAAAGATGTACAAAATGTTCCTTTAGAAACATCCCAATACAGCAGTGTGCTATGAAGTATATAGAAAAACAGCGTTTACAGCGAATTACGTTTTGTTCAGAAAAATTTTGTTAAAAAAAAGTTTGTTCAGAAAACGGAAGAATGTATTTTGATCAGCTCAAACATGACAAAAAACATGACTTATTTTTATCTTACGAATTTTACAATGTTATTAATTCATTTAACAGATAATATTAATGTTTTTAACTTTAGTTAAGTTAAACAAGTCTAGTTCTGTTTATTTTTTTCTTTCTTTGAATTAATATTATATTTTGTCAATTACAGCGTTTTTGCCTTTTTTCTCCAGACCTTTGGTTGTTTTTTTTTAATTTCTCTTGTTACCTACTGTACATGACAATTTCAGTTTTATAATATCATACTCTGTATATATGAGTTGTCAAATACTCAATAGAACAGTGTTTTAGCATGTTTATTTATGAATTATGAAGTTTTGAATCTAAAAATCGCGTTTTCCAAAAATTTTAAAAATTGACTTACACCGTTTTCCCCGTGTAGTCTTCATATGTAATCAGTTGTTTGTTGTTTGTTCTTTGTTTGTTTATTTTATTATTTGACTGTCATAATAAATATAAAATAATGTTAGACCAATCAAATACACTGCTAAAAATGATCAAACCTTACTAAGAGTCGTATCAGTTTTTTTAGGAACCAGCTGTAAATATTTACATGATATTTTTGCGTATGATCTGGTTCTTTTCTTACTATTATGATTTAGTTTAAAATAAAAGTAAATAACACATTATCATTTTAGGTACTTGAGATTAGGGCTTTACACAAACAATTAACAAAGCTTCTAACAAACCAGGAACAGGCTGAACTTAAAACCCAAGATATGATGAAATGTTTTCAAGGTAAATTTTAAACAATGTCTATTGTACAAACAAAATCGATCTTGATTATATAAGTAGAAGAATTTGTTAGAAGTTTTATTTCCGAAGACATAAAACCTGTCCATAAAAACATAAATTTCATACTCCAGAGAAATAAGGCAAAAATATACCATGTTCGGGACACTTAAGCAGCCAGGTTGCAAATGGGTTTTTTTGGGTACTATATACCTAATACATTATACATACAAAAATGCCCGTCACAGTTCCGACGAGAAATTTAGTTATTAACAAATAAGTATCAAAAATGGCAGCTTTTTCGTTTAAATCGCTACGGGTAAAAATAGGGTAATTAAATATCTTATTTATACTGTTATTCTCATAGTAGAAGAGCCAAGGTTTAAAATGGCAGTTTTTAAATTTCGGTTCGATCATTTGTTGCTTCAGAAATTGCAAAATAGGACTAAAATTTCGAAAATAAAAAAATTGCTATAACTTTTGTGAAAATGACCTTAAGACTTTCATATTGCTTGAAAAGTTGAGACAAACAGTCTACATAATGCACAAAAAATTTTAAGACGATTCGTCAATTAGTTTAAATTTTATTCAATTTGTTTATCCCAATGAGCTTTTTTTTCGCAATAATATTGTTCAGAAAATAGTAATGTAATAACAATTCTGTGAAAACCACATGAAAGAAGAAAAGTCATGATTTCAAAATATTAAAAAAAAATTATTAAAAAGTCATTTCTATCATTCCGAAAACATTTTACTAAAGTAGGGTCATTTTTAGTTCATAAACAATTTGAATAACTTTGCTAATATTGACTGTAGATTAAAACTACTTTTGGATTTAAAAAGCTGGTATTTTTATACCAATTTTGAAAAAAACAATTTGCGCCTAAGTTAATTACAGTCAAAGTTAGCCACTTTTTTTATTTAATTTACAGCTACTTTGTTTACAACAATTAAGCAACCCAACTAGCGCCATTTCGAAGATAAAGATATATAGTTTATGTCTAAAAGTTTGAGTAATCTTTAAACTTCAACAGAGTTGTTAATAAAGCTTTAAAAATAACGTTCTAACGAAATCGATTTGTGGTCGGTGGAAATGAATTATTAAAATCCGTACACTCAAAAAATTAAATTGATTCTTTAAACATATGCTGCGATTAAAATCTCCAGAGCTTGTTGATGGATTTTAATCATAATTTTTTTAAATTGTATGTACTCGTAGTCTTGTAGAGTACGTTATGTACGTAAAACCCCACCTAACATTTCAAAATGTTAGGGGGAGTTACCCTTATCACTCAGGGATATGAAAAATAGATTACGACCGATTCTAAGACCTACCGAATACACATGTATAATTTCATAAAAATCGGTCAAGCGGTCTCGGAGGAGTATGACAACTAACACTGTGACAGGAGAATTTTATAGATGTAAATATATAGATGGGTATTAACAAATAGGGGTTGGTGATGGAAAAGTGTAAATTAAGGGTTGTATGTATTTTTTAATCCTACATCATATAAAATTACGATAGACAATTTTGTCCAAAAAAATAAAAGAAAATGTCAGGGGGGCAACCCCCCTTATAACTTATGGATATGAAGAATAGATTAAAACCTATCCTCAGTCCCATAGGATACACTTGTAAAATTTCATAAAAATTGACCAAGCCGTTTCGGAGTAGTATGGTAACTAACACTGCTACCAGGGACGTAAGTAGGCCGTATTTCACCCGGGGCAAGAAATGACTTTGGCGCCCCCCCCCCCCGGCCAGATGCCTCATGAGTCATACAAAGACTCAACCACCCTAAATACCAATGAACCACAAAAAAGTAATAAATTGCTTTTTTTCACAATTATTTATGAAGTCTTCGTCTAAAAGGAGAAAGGTATGGTAAATAATTGCTCAATGTAAGATATTAAATAATAATTATTTAATTTCTTAAATAGATGATAATTACATTTTTGTACAAAATGAAAGCCCTAAACAAACTTTAAAATGAAGCTTTTCGGGCTTTTTTTGCTGCAAACGTTTTAACAATGTCATCAAAAGATATTGCTGAAGCTATTTTGTGCTCTATTGATATGATGGCCAAGTTGGTTAGTCGTTGTTGTCCTGTCAAGTTCCTGATGTAGTTTTTTATTATCTTCAGTTTACTAAAACTTCTTTCATTTGATGCGACTGAATCGGGAATTGTAAGAAAAAGTTTCAAAGCTGTGGTTATATTGGGATAGGCATCATGGAGACCGTTTTGGCAAATATAAACCAAAAGGTCGAGTGGAGTAGCCTTTTTCATGTTAGAGCTTAAATCCAATGCATGGTACTTGAAGCTTTCCACTTCTACTTCCAACTCACTCTGATCCAAATCATCCTTGTAGGTAACAGCCAGTTCGTTAGCATGGGTCTTTAACTCCTTTTCAGACATTTGTTCAAATTTAGCCCCATTTAAGAAACCAAATAAAACATTCGCATTTTGGATGGCTTCAAATCTTTGTCGCAGTTCAGAAAGAATCCTGTCTATAATTTGTATAGTTAAGAGCTCAAACTTTTTTTCCTCTGATAGTTCGTTTGATTCATCTTCTGCTTTTTCGTCAAACATCCGCTTCTTTTTCCGCTTGCGTACTTCTTTGAAGTGTGGATATATGTTGATCTTTGCTGAAATATCTTTAGCCTCCTTCACTGCATCAGCTGAACAAATTGACCGTTGAGCTTCAAATTCTGTGATCAATCGACCGATGTGTCTTGCCAATCTATCTACAGTGATGTCCTCCTTTTGAAGAAGCTTGTTGACGATGTCAATGCGGCATAATTGTTTATACCAAAAACAGGAGAGAACAACAAACTCAAACGTACTAACATTTTTTAGGTGATAGTTCGCTTCTGTTTTCGTTTCAGGTGTTGTTATTGTACTGGATTTTAGTTCATTGAGGGCATCTACAACTTTTTCTAAGTGCTTATACACAACAGTCACAGCTTCCTTCTTCGTCGACCATCTTGTATTACTCTGTAGTTTTAGAGATAGAGGGACATGTTTAGATAAAACCTCCCATCTATTGGTGGAGGAAGCAAAGAAATTGTGCAGACAATTAAGAGTGCCGAAGTAGGTCTGTGCCTCTACTGACAAGCTAGCAGCATTTGCACCAACCAAGTTAAGGGAGTGCGCAACACATGGCACAAATAAGGCCAGAGAGCTTTCTTCTAGGATTCTAGCTTGAACACCCTTATACTTGCCGGCCATGTTTGATCCGTTATCATAACATTGCCCTCTACAGTTTTTTATATCTAAACCATCAGTTTGTATTTTGTCCAATATTTTTTCAGACAGAGCCAAACCACTTTTTTCACTAACTGTTATAAAACCAATGAAACTTTCCACAACTTCCGGACCCTCTTCTGTGATCTTTACATAACGTAGAACTTGAGACATTTGTTCTAAATGACTAATATCTGGTGTACAGTCAAACATTATTGAATAATATTTTGAAGCTTTTATTTCTGAAAATATGTGCTCTCTGATTTTCCCAGCAATTATATCCAAAAACTCGTTCTGTATCTGAGGAGAAAAGTAGCTCACTTGCCCTTTTTTATGGCGAGTAATATGCTCTCTTAACTGGGGATGATAATGAGACACTAACTCTATAGTATTTAAGAACCTACCACATCTAGGGTCCCCAAATTCCAGGCTTTCATTAGAATTAGAACCCCGTAACGGGCTACCTTGTTTAGCTAAATTTATGATAACATCAATGATAGCATACAGGACCCCTCTCCAGTGCGCTTCCTCAAGCGCTATCTTGTCTTGTAGCTCTCTATCAATTCCAGTACCTTTATTTAATGATGACTGCAATGATTTCCATGAGCAAAAACACTTTTTGTGAATGAGTGAATTTTCATGCTCAGGAATTCGTTCATTAAATTTTTTCCACTGAGTTAAACCCTGCTCTTTAGCCAAAGCAGAAATATTTTGTTCTGAGTTAGAGCGGGAAAATTTTTTACATGGAATGCAAAATAAGGCATTTTTTGATTTGCTGTATGCTAACCATGTGCGGTGGATCTTCTGGCCACCGGACAAAGTTTTTGTAAACCAGTCTTTGGTTAGTTTTCTACCATCTCTTAAGGTGTTACTTAAATCAGGCTCTACACTTTCTTCCTTTGATAAGCCTGATACTATGAAGCACCTTTCTGTATCCGATAAAGCTGTAGGCCATGTTCCCGGATCTTTAAATTCTATATCAAAATGAGTTGTATGCTCACCTTGCGCTACATCCATTGTCAGAGCTGTAGGAACGTCATCCTCAACAGTCTTAGTGCACCGTTGGATAACACTATCTGCATCATTTTCGCCTTCATCACCTTGTAATGATATTGCTATACATGGGAGATCTTCTAGTTCGTCTACTTCCATCGAACTGGCAGCCTCCACCTCGGTTAAACATTCCTCTTGAACCGCTTCCGGTTGTTCCTTACACATATCACTTGTATTGCAGCTTCCATCATCTGAAAAAAATTAAAATAAACAACTTAAAATTGAAATATTTAATAATTTTGTGTTTATTTTTAAACTCGAATATACCAATTGAATAACAAGATGTACCGTAGTTTTTTAATCAATTTAATCAAAATCATATGAAAAAACGGAAGTTTACCGGTACATTTTGTTTTGTTAAGCTTCTTATGCAGAAAAGTATATATTAACTAAAATACAATAGTTTTTATTACAATACCATACAATTTAAATATCTTACTCACCTTTTCCTCTCGAGTCGTTAACATTAAGCCATGACGATAACAGGGCAAAAGATTTCTGATGGTTTTTTTGACATGGTTTTAAATATAAAACTATCAATATTTTAAATCACTGTGGCACAACGTGTCACCACGACTGGCAGACTCAGACTGTCTGGTTAGTGCGCAGTGCGCGAGCCGTGTAACCTCACCCGCACTCGCAAATCACAGAGTCAACAACCCTGCATTATGCAGGGTCGTATGCAGGCTGCATACGACCGCTCAAGGGCAAGGCTACTTCGCACCTCGCGTGGCATACGTTTACGTTGCCTTTGTTATTTTTGTAGATCTATTTCATTTCTAATTTATATTATTATTTAGTTTTTTGTTTGTTTTTTACTAAATTTGCAAAGACAAATGTACTCCAATCGGTCATGATATTTTAGAGAACTAGGAAAAAAATTTCACTTTTTTGCCCGTTTGGCGCCCCTCCAATTTTGGCGCCCGGGGCAGCCGCCCCGCCCGCCCCCCCCTAGCTACGTCCCTGACTGCTACAGGAGAATTTTATGTATATTGAAGTAACTGTGAATTAAATAATAAAAGTGGCTAACTTTGACCGTAATTACCATAGGCGAAAAGTTTTTTTTTAAATTTTGTGTAAAAATGCCAGCTTTTGAAATTCCAAGGTAAATTTACTCTACAGTCAATATTAACAAATCTATTCAAATTGTTTTCAAGCCAAAAATGACTCTACTTTTGTAAAATGTTTTCGTAGTGACAAAAATTGCTATTTAATGATTTTCTTCAATAAGTTGAAAACAAGACTATTGTTCTTTCATGTGGTTTTCACAGAATTTCTAAATAATTATTATTTTCTGAACAAAAACATTACAAAAAAAAGCTCTTTGGGAAAAACAAATTGAATAAAATTTAAACTAATTGACGAATCGTCTTATAATTTTTTGTGCAGTATTTGGACCCTTCGACTCAACTGTTTGTGAAATATAAAAGTCGTAAGGTCACTTTCGCGAAAGTTATAGCAAATTTTTTATTTTCGAAATTTTAGTTTTATTTTGCAATTTTCGAAGCAACAAATGATCGGACCAAAATTAAAAAACTGCCGTTTTAAACATTGGCTCATCTACTAAAAGGAAAATACTATAAATAAGATATTTAATTATCCTATTTTTACCTGTAGCGATTTAAACAAAAAAACTGCCATTTTTGACCCTCATTTGTTAATAACTAAAATTTTCGTCCGAATTGTGACGGGCATTTTTGTATGTATAATGTATTAGGTATATAGTACCCAAAAAACCCATTTGCAACCTGGCTGCTCAAGTGTCCCGACAAAAACCTTACTTCCCTGGAGTATTCAAACAATATCTATTATACAAACAAAATCGATTTTGATTATAAAAGTAGAAGAATTTGTTAGAATTTGTTGAAGTTTTATTTCCGAAGACATAAAACCTCTAATAGGACCAAGTTTCTGGATACGCCTATTTGTGGTTTCTATTACTTGCAAATCAAACTAATGATGAATGATATAATATACGGGGAAGTCTAAAAGTTTCACCTCATCACCTCTCTATTCATCATGGCCAAATTCCAACGAAAGCTTGGTTCCGATACTTAGTCCAGTAAATGAACGGGAAATTCGACGATACCGTGTAATTTTCATGGGCAACTCCGAATTGCATGAAAATTTGGATTTAGGTTCTACTTACCCTCCACTTTAAAGTTGAAATTGTGCCGTTGGTTGCTTTTACTTGGGGGGTGACAGTCACCCCTTCTCGGGGGTGAAAAAACATACGTTCAAGATAAGACCGGAAGTGAATAAATTGACTGATTTTAAGTAACTTTTGTTCTATGGAGTTTTTTACTTAAGTCAATACTTTTCGTGTTATTTGCCAATGAAAATGTTAATTTTTCGACAAAAAAACTACGTTTTCAGACGGTTTTTCGCAAATAACTCAAAAAGTAAATATTTTTTGGAAAAAAATATTCTTAGCAAAAGTGTAGCTTATAAAAAACCCAAAAAATGGTGTATTAGTAAAGTCTATCAATCAAATAAAAACAAAGTTGTAGCACATGAAAAATACGTTCTTATTCGTCTAATTACAAATCGAATATTTCAAGGTGAAATCGCCGAAAAAATAAGCACTTTTCGGGAAAACGTTTAAATTTTTTTAAAGTTTTTATAAAAAGCTTGTTTTAATTGTTAACAAAAGTTTTAGCATTAAAAATAAGCGAGTTACGCTCAAAATAAAGTTGGCCCTCTTATTTTTTGTAAAAAATCATGAAAATCTCGCCGTGTTTAGCTCCCCAAATGAAATTAATCGCTACCGCTTTACAAACAATTTACTTACCTATCTATTTTTTATATGATCTGTTAGTCTCACCGGTTTAAAGTGTTTATTTTTGAAAGGGTTATAATTGAGAAAGCTTGAATGGGTCACTAATCACGAGTGTATGCAAATTTTGAACAGCCATATCTTAACCAATTTTTGTCTTACGGAGAAACAAAATGAAACTAGCATATTATAATAGCAAATCCTACATTTTTTTACTCTTTAAGGTTTTTCTTATCACTAATAATTTTTAAGTTATTTTGAAAAAATTAAATTTTTCAAAAATATTTAGAAATTTTTTTTTTACTATAAAACCAAATGTTTTCAAAAATAAGCACTTCAAACCAATCAAACTTACAGATCATATAAACAATACACATACAGTTAAAATAGATGGTAAAGCCAAACGATTAATTTCATTTAGGGTGCTAAATAGAGGGAGGTTTTCACGATTTTTTTTACCAAAAAAAGGGGCCAACTTTTTTTAAGTGTAACTCGTTTATTTTTGATGCTGTAAACTTTTGTAAAAAACAAATAATAAGCTTTGTTTTGATACTTTAAAAATGTTAATTAAAAGGTTTTCTCGAAAAACGCTTCTTTCTTCGGTGATTTCGCGTTGAATTATTCGATTTGGAATTAGACGAATAAGAACGTATTTTTCATGAGCTAAAACTTTGCTTTTGCTCAATTTGTAGACTTTACTGTACACCATTTTTTTCGTTTTTTTTATAGGCTACACTTTTGCTAAATATATTTTTTTCGATAAAATATTTACTCTGAGTTATTTGGGAAAAACGGTCTGAAAACGTAGTTTTTTTGTCGAAAAATCAACATTTTAAATCGCGAATAACCCGAAAATTATTGACTTACGTAAAAAACTTTATAGAACAAAAAGTGCTTAAAATAAGTCAATTTATCCATTTCCGGCTTTATTTTAAACACGCGTTTTTCACCCCCCGAGAAGGGGTAAATGTCACCCCCCAAGTAAAAGCAACCAACGGCACAAATTTAACTTTGAAGTGGAGGGTAAGTAGAACCTAAATCCAAATTTTCATGCAATTCGGAGTTGCCCCTGGAAATTACACTCCAAAACGGTCATTTATTGGGCTAACTCAGTTAAGGGTAAAACTAATATAAAATTATTGGCTGTAAAACGAAATTAAGAGACGTCTTATATTTCAGTTTGTTCAGACAACACCATAAACGCCTTTACGTACGTTTCTAACGTCCTTTTAAGAAACTGAAATATAAGACATCTCTTAATAATTTCGGTTTACAGCGAATTATTTTATATTAAAAATGTATAAATACTTTCAGTTTCTTTGCAACACGAAAATGCAACAGCTGCATAATACTCTGGTTAAATCGGAGAGTGCAGGAATAGTCTATACCGGTTTCGGACGTATTTTCTCCCTCATCATCTATTCTCTTCTCACCGATTTCTCCACGTATCACACTTTGGGCTTTTCCGAATGGCAAAGAAAGAAATGTCACGGATGAACATCCGTTGAACATAAAAACATTTTACCACGCTGGGCAGATGATTTGAGAATTATTTAAAATTTTCTCATCTTAATTTCCTCGGTATCCTTTTTGATTTATCAATTTTGAAAATCTCGGGAGGTTGTAACCAAAGAAAGTATTCCACCTGTTGTCAATCTGGTGGTATGGGAACGATATTTATTGTCGTTTTCTGTGCTACTTCGATTGATACCTTACTTTGTTTTATATTAATTTTACTCCTAACTGAGTATCGGAACCAATTTTTGGTTCGAATTTGGCCATGATGAATAGACAGGTAGTAAGGTGCAACTTTTAGATTTCCCCGTATCTTCTTGCATTCATCATTTGTTTGGTTGGCAGGTAATAAAAACCACGAATAGGCGTAATCAGAAAATTGTTCCCGTTAGAGGTTAAATTTCTTCGGAAATTTCTCCGGAAAAACTTCGAATTGTTTTAAGCAGACGTAATTCATATCGAGGTATTTGTTGAATTTCGGTATTCAGAGGCTGGATTTGTTTCAGTTGGTTCAGAGGTAGCCATATTATAACCCTCTGAAGATTTCTAATGAGAAATGTATATAATTTGAAACAAACATATGGGCGTTGATGGTGCTTTCTGAACAAACTCAAATATAAATAAGACGTCTCTTAATTTCGTTTTACAGCGAATTATTATAAAAATAGAAGACTTTAAACTCTAATGAGTACAGACGTATTTTCTGATTTCGTAAATAAATAATAAAGTACGAAATATTTTGAGTTTTATCAATCATGTTATTTTCAATTTAAAATTACATTTTCTTATTAAGTATAACGTTGTTTTAGTAAAAATAAAAATGATTTTTTTTTCAGATATCGATATTACTGTTCTTACCCAGGATACGACATTAATACTAACAAAAGCGGAGAAACAATTTGAATATTTGATCCAACCCACTGAAAAACGGATTGCAATCAAACTGAAAAAGCAATTGGCGGATATGAGCGGTAATACACGACAGGTATATTATGGCTATTTTTTATTGTAGATGATAAAAGTTATCTGTAGTAATTGCACAAGAGCTCTAAAATTATCGAATTTTTCCCGAGTGACACTTTGGCAGTTTTAATTTCACGACCCGAAGGGGCATGAAATTATGTCAAAGTGGCACGAGGGAAACAATTAGATAATAATTTTAGAGATCGAGTGCAATTTGCTGCGATTATTTCAAGAATAAAACTGTTCAAAACCAAAATTTTATTCTAATTTATTTTATAACTTTTAAAACAGTCATTGTCATTAATGTCACTGAATGTATTTTTCGTAGCAACGAAGGGCATCTGACGTACTGACGTAATATACTTGACGACGGGATATTATCAAAAATTATCGGGTATGATATCACAACGAGAGTAAGAATAAATTGATTATAGTGCGACAATTTTTCGAAAATTTGTTGTCTGGCAACAGACACGAGAGCCCGCAATGGCTATTGCCCAATGACAACAAATTTGAGGAATAATGAAGTATTATTTTCTTATTTATTCTTACTGTCGTGTGATATTCGTAAGATTATTTTTTAATACATACTTACATATAAAATTCAAGTCTTTATATAAAAACAGTCAGTGACATTGATCCCAACTAATGTGACACACATTTTTCAACTTGTCAAAGTTTAGCAAATATTTAAATGAAGACATTAATAAAATATTAGTTACTTTATTTATAAATACAGTTTTATTCTTAAATAATCTTACCGAATAAATCGAGCGCTTAAATTTGCCTATTCGTGTCCTTCTCGTGACAATTTGACATTAGATGCAGAACTAAAAGTATATTATGGATATTTTCTTAAATGGGACAGTTGTCAAAACTAGGAAACTGGTTGCAATTAAACAGAAACAGTCTACTTAAAAAAATTCTCAGTAGTAATTGCACAAGTGCTCTAAAATTATCGAATTTTTCCCGAGTGACACTTTGACAGTTTTAATTTCACGACCCGAAGTGGAGTGAAATTATGTCACGAGGGCGAATATTCGATAATAATTTTAGAGATGTTTCATGAATAAAACTGTTCAAAACCAAAATTTTATTGTAATTTATTTATGTAAGTACAAATTAGTACAATTAAACAAAGAGTTGTTAAAAATATTTGACGGTTGACAGTCATCACTTTTATAATTTTTAAAACATTATTTGTCATTAATGTCACTGAATGTATCTTTTCGTAGAAACGAATGGCATCTGGCGTAATATACTTGACGACGGGATATTATCAAAAAGTATCAGTTTAATTTTTATTTCTGTAGCTTTCTATTGGTCAGAATCTCCTATAAATAAAATAATCAGTAGTAGTTGCACAAGAGCTGTAAAATTATCGAATTTTCCCGAGTGACACTTTGACAGTTTTACCCAAATTGGCAAAATAACTATGTGATTGGGAAGGTGTATTAAAGAGGATTGGAAATGAAAGGAATAAAGGTAAGCAGTGTTAGGGATGGCAATATAACTACGTGATTGGAAAAAAGAATGAAGGAGGATTGGAAATGACAGAAGGTGAACTGTGTTAAGGATGGGGTAGTGGAAGAGGGAATGAGAAAGATAAGAAACCAGGGGTATATTGAAATATGTCTTAATTGGTGATTAGTAAGGAAGTAGTAAATGTTAGATACTAGTGGGGTCTGATTGGTATAATCTGATTGGAGAGAATTAAACACGTGATCAAAAACCTTATTATACGATTGGAAGTTAAAATCATTAAAAAATAATCCGTTTAATTTTTATTTCTCTAGCTTTCCATTGGTCAGAATCTGCTATGAATGAAATAATCATGAAAGTAAACATTATAAATAAACTATAACTTATACTAAAAATTACATAATCATAATACAATATATATGCATTGTTGTGATCTTACTTTTGAAATCTAATGATGTTCTCAGATGTAATTTATCTTAATTAATTAATCCATAATTATCTCATTAATCAAACAGATCAAATACCAATATAGTGTCAATCTCAGGGCTTAATTATAATATCAATTACTTACTTTCGTGGCTTCAAAGTATTTCTCAGTGGGTTCCTAATCGGGATAGATAAAAGAGAGTAAAATAATAGACACATACGGATTTCAATTAGAAATTATAAAAATCGTTTATTTTCTCTGAATGGCAATAACTGCTTAATATTTCTAATATCTTATCTTTCTATCTTTATTTAATTCAACAATTACAAAAATAGGAATCTTATTTCTTTTTGTCTCCAAATTTATTTTATTTATAATGAATTATTATGATTTATCAGTAACAAATTGATTGAAGTTTGATAACATTTTTATAGTGATTGTGTTGCTCAATTTTCAATGTGTTATTTAATACACAAACCATACATTCACGTCATAACAAAATATACTGATGATTTACTGATGATTTGACAATGTCTTCACACAAAACACGTTTCCTATTGGCTTGGGTTGCGATCCAAAGACTCGTACAAGTCTTCCAGTAATGCCTCTGCTCCTTTGAAAACTAAGCATCGTACAGCCCTCGATCCTGCCTTCTCCTGATGCCGTATTCTACATTTTTCAAACACTTCAACAAAACCGGGATACTCTAGACTCAAGGAGTTATATACTATCTCGACTCGGCCTATCACTCGGTCCACGATATCTTACTTTTTATTTTTTTAAAGACAAAACTAACCAACCCGACGTTTCACTTTTGTGTACACTCTTCTCGAAAACTGGACTTTGCCTCTCGATCGTTCAAAAAACACTGACTCTCATTGCTCATTCATTCTCCTCCTCCCAAATACCCCTTCCTGCATTCAAAAATCAACCAATCCAAAGCAACTTTCAATTATCCGTATTTACCAACACAAACTTTCCTTTTTCTAAATATCTTAATGGATTTCAAGAAAAAATAATATTTCCCATTTCAATTTTACTTTCCACATTAATATTCTTTACAAATTTAATAACCTATTATCTTATTTACTAGAATATGAGTTATCGGTGGTTATTGACAACCTTTCCACGAACACTTTCTTTTTAAACATCACTCTAATTGTTTACTTGAGTCGTATTGTTCCTGGGGTTCGTAAACACTTCTCCGAAACACTTTCTTAAAAACTACCTATACAAAATTTGTTTTTTACAGGTTGTTCCAAATTTACATGCCCGAGGTCGAGAAAAACGAAAACCTTTATTTTTATTTGAATTTTAAATATAACTATAGACTTTTATTTCTTATGTCAAATAGGAATATAACAGTATATCGACTTTTTTCCAGCTGATCTACGAATATTCCAAATACTCAGAACTGATAAGCAGACCAGTTCTAATGCAGGAGCTTATCAAAGAAAGGCAGTTTCTCTTGGTCGCACTCTATGATTATTTAAAACAAATACAGTCTCAAACAGCATCAGAAAATTTTATAATCGCCACCAGATACGACACACCAGAAGTAGTTAAGGATATTATAATGATACGACAACTGGAATCTAAAGCAAATGAAGTAAACAAAGTATCACAGAAGCTATTAAAGGTACGCATTTTACTAAAGATACGTAATCATTGTCGGTAATAATCTGACATAAATGTTACATCTACAAACTACTTTAAATTTAAAATAATTTTTAATATATTAGATTTTGCAATTAACCCCTCTGTGGCGCAGTGGTAAGAGCGCCTACCTTTGAAACGAAAGGTCGGGAGTTCGAACCCTACCAGGGGCAGAAATTTTTCATTTATTATAAATTAATAAATGAAAAATAGTTTCTGTCCTTGTGGGATCGGTACTCACCGGAGGGACCGCAGACGTTCGGAAACAATTAGCGTCTCTTTGCAAAGACAATGACGTCGACTTTGCAAAGTAACAAGACACTTACTCAACACACACACACTACACATTACTCCCCTGACTTAGTGATAAGTTATACAATTACGTGGCTAAAGGTTCTAGTTCTAAACCAAAGCCAGAATCAGAGAAAAAAAAAAGATTTTGCAATTCCTAGGAACAACAATTACTAGTGACAACACAGGAGAACGGGAGGTTGAAGTACGAATACTGGCGGGGAATAAATGTTTCTTTGCCGTTCAACATGTAATGAGTAAAGCTCGGATTTATAGGCAACAACAATTGAAGAAAATGCGTCTATATAGGCAAAGATTTTTATTAAAAAAGGCAGGAATATTAACATTTAGGCAAAATATAGGCAATAAAGGAACATAACTTATTATTTATTGTACAAAGTGAATTAACGTAATATTAACTTAAGACAGGTATATTTACACATCATAATCATAACATTAGTATAAATAAACTAGTAACTCAATAACTGTTAATTAATAATTAAACATTGTAACCACTTAAAATTTTATCATTAATAGAAACAACTAAATATTTTTCAATATTTTCGGTCTTAAAACTATGTCTTCGATCACTTAAAATTAATTTGTACATTGAAAACGAACGTTCGACATCGACAGATGTAATTGGAGCATATTTCAGAGCGGATAATAAATCTGGCATAATTTGTAATTCCTCGGAAAATGTCCCATTTAAAACTTTAGCAACATTAGGTAAAAACGAAAAACCTTAATGCTTGTTGAAAACATATTTCATTTTTTTTTTAAATTAATTGACCGTTACTTTCATGTGCCGATTTAATTTTCGTCTTTAAATTATGTACTAATTTTACTGACTCACATAAATTAATCTCTTGTTTTTCTAATAAGGTAATTGTGGTAACGATTAATTTATAATTGTCATTGATATAAGCGAGTTCCTGTTTCAATTTGGGATTTTTTAATATTTTTTTTGCTTCTCGAATGGCTTCGGAAATATCATCATCAAATTCTGACATAACTAATTCTATTTCATTGCAGCGTTCAAAGTAAAAAAAAACTGCTTCGAGCCAGGTTCCCCACCTTGTAATTACTGGTTTAGGTGGCAAAGGGACACCGGGAAGTCTTTCTTTATATATTTGCACCCTAAACGGAGCCTTTACAAAAACTTTTTTCATAAAATTTATAAAATTATTTACCAACGGAAACAGATTTCTTATTTCTTCAGCAATTCTATTTACCCCGTGGGCTACACAAGTGCAATGAATGAAATTAGGATAAAAAATATTTAAATTAACAGCAGCTTTTAACATATATGCCGCAGCATCTGAAAGCATTAAAACTATTTTATTCACTGGTATAGGGTTGGGTAAAAAGAGGTTTGTTAAACTATCTTGTATAAATCGACTTATTGTTAAATTGTTTGTTTTTTCCAATTCTTTAACGGCAACTAAATAAGGTTTTCTCGCAAAGTTTTCGTTCAAAATTCCAATCATTAAATTAGCTATACACCTGCCGCATACATCTGTCGTTTCATCCACGATAATATACAAAAAATTGCCCTCTAACTCCTGCTTAATTTTTGAAATACATTCCACATAACATTTTTCCACAGTATGTTTTCTCAATGTACTCTCGTCCGGTAAGGATTTATTAAGATATTTTTCGAAAAAGCATTTAAAACTAGGGTTATTAACTTTATATAGAGGAATGTTGGATGCAATCATCATCTGGCATAAATCAAATTTAAATGCGTCTTTCTCCTTTTTTTTTTGAACTGCTTAAACTATCCCGCAGAGATATTTGGGCTAACTTAGAGGAATTTAATTTTTCCAAATTACGTGTATGAAGTGGGGTTTCACAATGCTGATCAATAAAGTAATTTTTTCTACTTGAAATCTGAGAAATTAAAAAAAATAATTAGAATTCTAAAACCGTTTTAGAATTTAGTTATGTTGTGGGACGAGAAAAAAAGAGAAAAAATAAAACTTACCGATTTGCCGCATGGTTTACAAAATGCTCCATCTCCTTCTAGAGAAAGTTCCGAATAAGGTGCAATCCATAGCCTTAATTTAGATGTCATCTTTTCACACAAATGTCTAAAACGTTTTAAAACGTGTTCTTTGCTTTTCGGTATACGCAACAAAACTAAACTAGGATATAGCAATTTGTGACTAAACTCTGATACAGTACAACTGATAATAAACTAATAAAGCTTAGGGATTTCCAAATAGTTAACCCTCAAGTCTCGATCAGGTACATTTTCCTAGAAATCTGTTATATAAACAAACCATTGATATTTTATTATTGACCCAAAATTTTATTATAGAATGGTTTAGTAATAGAATAATATCATGGGTAGTACCATGAAATTTAAAAAAAGGCACAAATAGGCGGAATTTACGAAAAAAGGCAAAAAGTGCAAAAAACAATTATAATAGGCAAAATGGGCAAAAAAAGGCATTTTGCCTATAATCCGAGCTTTAGTAATGAGGCCAAAGCTTCGCTCAAGACGTAGCAAAATCCAAATGTACAAAACCATAATACGACCAGCAGTGAAGTCAAGTCAGTGAAGAAAGAAATCAATAAACTCTTAGTATGGAAAAGCAAAACCCTGCGAGTTATATTATGGTTCTTGCAGGAACAATGTGAGAAATGAATGGAGGAGCAGATACAACAATGAATTAGAGGCTCTCTTCGGACAGGGAAACATCGCGAGATACATAAAAGCCAATAGACTTGATGGGCAAGATGGACAGGCTACGTGGTACGGAGTGATGACGACAGACTGATTAACAATGTGTTTTGGGAAAGACCAGACTGTAGAAGAACGGCAGGACGGCCTGATGGCCTGAAGATGGAAGTGAGACCATGGGAAATAGTAGCGCAGGACCGGAAGAAATGGAAGATAATAGTAAACGCGGAAAAGACAACGAAGAGTTGTAAAAGCCAATGATGATAAAGATTTTGCAATTACTAGGATTCTAAAAAAATGGTTTTTTATCTTATGCTTCACTTGCTGATGTTTTTAAAGTTCTACCCTTTTTCAAAATAAATAAACCCTAAACATGATTATCTAGTTTGTCTAATTTTATAATTTATTTTATAAAGAGTATTTAGCATTTACCTAATCCGTCATATTGACAAAGTAGCAAACAAAAAGCTATTAACAACCTATATACCTACTAATAGTCCATGTGGTGAGACCGCTCCCGTCTGAAAAAAACTTCTGATTCGGTTTCTTTGCGAAATCCTATTCAAAAATGGCTGCTTTAAACAAATTTTAAGGGTGCTGGGCGGAATTCTTGGGCAGAAATTGTTTAAACAATTTTTTTAAACAAATACAAAACATCATATTTTTTTTGCTCTGGAACATATATTTGTAGATTTTTTGGATCAATCTAAACAAGAAAGGTATCTTTTAATTTTTCTCAGAAATTGATAGTTTTGGAGTTATAGGCGATTTAAAATCTGAAAAATGCGAAAATACGCATTTTCGAGGCTTAAAAACTCATATTTAAATTAGTATTTTTGAGGTTGCCAGATACTTAAATTGAAGACCGAACATTCAGCTTCAAGATTCTGAAGAGTGATCGCGTCTAACTTTAATTTATACCGTTGTTTTTTAATTGTTAATATACGTGTTTATCCGATTTTTTTGCCGGTGCGGCGCGCTCCATTTCAAAAATCTCCTATTTTCCTCCGAAATATATTTTTCTAGGTTCTTTGTGATATTCTAAATAAAATAAGTTTTCTGCCATTTTTTTCAAAAGTTAATAGTTTTTAAGTTATAATAAGCGATTTAAAATCCGAAAAATTACAAAAAACGCATTTTTGGATTTTAAATCGCTTATAACTTTAAAACTATTAACTTTTGAGAAAAATGTCAGAAAACCCATTTTATTTAAAATGTCCCAAAGAATCTAGAAAAAATATTTTTCGGAGGAAAATAGGAGATTTTTGAAATGGAGCGTGCCGCACCTGCAAAAAAATCGGATAAACCCGCATACTTACCAATTAAAAAACAACGGTATAAATTAAAGTTAGACGCGATCACTCTTCAGACTCTTGAAGCTGAATATTTATTCTTCAATTTAAGTATTTGAAAACCTCGAAAATGCGTATTTTCGCATTTTTCAGATTTTAAATCGCCTATAACTCAAAAACTATCAATTTCTGAGAAAATTTATAAGATACCTTTCTTGTTCAGAATGACCCACAAAACTCAAAAATAGATGTTCCGCAGCAAAAAACTTGATCTTTTGTATTTGTTAAAAAAAAATTGTTTAAACAATTTCTGCCCAAAAATTCCGCCCGGCACCCTTCAGATTTGTTTAAAGGGGACATTTTTCAATAGGAATCCACAAAGAAACCGAATCAGCAATTTTTCCAGACGGGAGTGGTCTCACCACATGGACTATAACAGTTGTAATAAGTTTGATGTTATTAGCGTTATAAATATCGTTCAAAATTGTTTAGAAAAAATTGGTAAAAAGATTAGTTGTTTGAATAATTGTTGTTGGTAGCGTTTATCAGCGATATTAAAAATATATTTTTTGGATTTTTGTTCTCAAATAAATGGTCTCGTCGATGGCAGACATCGTTTAAATTATTTCCCTATTTTCTTAACTAGAAAATGAGTAAGGAGAACAGCCAAATAATTTATTTAACTTCATAAGATAAGTAACTTCATCACTTATACGTATTAAAACTAGTTAAAAATATTATAAAATGGGATTAGTAGCTAATAAAATAGGAAGTGTGTAAAACCTGTTACAACTCTAGTGACAGAAGTAGCAATTTTAGGTCATATTTATTTGAAACAAGACAAGTAGCTCAATAACCTGAATTGATAACGTACTAGTGTACGCAGGGTACCTACTAATACATTATAAATTTCATCCCAAAAATACATTTGGCACAAGAAATAAAAAATGAAGATGATCCAGATAAATAACTACAGTTTTGTGAGATTATAACCGAGAAAATTAGACGACACTTTACTTAAAAACTTAAAAAAGATGATTTTTTTTCTAAAACACGACGATGTAGTCCTGCAATATAGCACAAAAGTAAGACGATACCATAATGAACGATTTTCTAAGCAATGGATTAGACGAATAGTTTTAAGTTTGGTTTACACCCTGAAAGATAACAAACATATTATTTGTACATAGTAATATTTAATTTTTGTTAGTAATTAAATGCTTCAGTAGTATCTACTTATTATTCAGTCATAGAAAGACGAGGAAACGTCTGTTTTTGACACATGATTGTGAAATATATTGTATCAAACTGTGCCCTTTCATTAAAGTAAAATAAAAAGTTCTATGCTATAGACGATACTGGTTTGAGAATTTTTTTTTTTTTTTTTTTGAAACGTTTATTCAGCAATCTGTTAGTTATAAAAATTCTAACAATAAGCGTCTTTGGGGTTTGAAATAAAAAAGAATTGACGTTAGAGAGGTCAGTCCAATGACTGGACCTCTAGTATGGAACAAACATGACATTCCGATAATATGCTACATACAAACATACATTTTACATTTACAAACAATACATATATCTAAAATATAAACACAATTACGGTGAGGTATAAAACTTATTTATAAATAAGGTCCAGTGGATTTTTACGTTTTAGTCTGTGAGTTTGTTGACTATTATCAAGCAAGTTTATTGCCAGGGCATTTGGATGGCTTTCTAGGCGTTTTATGTACCGAACACTGCACTGAACTATCACTTCACTGATCGTAGGTACTTCTAGATCACAATAAATGTCTTTGTTTGACACGAACCATGGGGCGTCTGTTATAGAGCGTAACACTTTGGATTGCAATCTTTCCATTATGGATATGTTGGATAAATTTTGAGAATATACCTAGCTCAATACTCTTTTATCAATTATTTGTAATATTTTTTAATTTTTCATTTTCTTTCGTAGGATCTTCAAGGATATGATGACCTTAGGGAAATGATAACCGAGCTCATCAAGGATCTCAAACAACAACATAACGAGCTCTTCGAATCGTGGAGCTCGGAAATTATGGGTTATATAAAAAACAACGCATTGAGTCTAAGAGAATCGGATCCCGTTGTCGAGTTTTCTAAAGAGAAACTTATGCACGTCAATTACTCACCACGATTGGTCATTCTAATATCTGAAGTTAGACAACTGAAAGCCATGGGATATCACGTGCCAAATGCTATTGAAGATACCAGTGAACATGCTAAGAAGTTTATGAAATTTGCAAGAATACTGGAACAGGTAATACGTTTAACATATTTTAAAGTTGGTGTTATATAGTTGAGTAATGGACTCAGCCACTCTGCCTGTGGGACCCGAACCTGTGATTGGGGTACCCTTAAATACTGGTCGTGGTAATCTCAAGGAAATTCTTCTGCGGAGGTTCCAGGACTTCTGGCCCAGTTGTGGAGATTTCAGCCAGGCTAGGTTACACATAGTAGGGGTCTGGGAGCATACAAAAATCTTACAACCCGACTTTTTCTTCTAGATCTTAGAAGATACTCCCTGGTGGTCAATATACTCACTGACCACTGTAGACTCCGGCGGCACCTTCATCTGCTTGCATTGAAGGATTACCCATGGTGCCGTCTAAGTGATGAGGAGTTGAGGAGTGAGGAAGAATATGAGTCTCCTCAGATGTCCTCTAGAAGTGCGTGGAATTGGCCTATCAAAGGTGACAGATCCTGGGATATGTCTTTATGCAGCCGAGCCAGGTGAGAAAGTTTACACTGAAGAGACTTCTGGCTTTCTCTGAGGCCATAAAGTTGCTGACAGATTAGACGTTCGGGGAGGCATCGGCAGGATAAGCTCAGAAGCCCCTGCTGATTCAGACAGGTATGGGAACCCAGTGCAACCCGGGCTACAGAAACGTCAAAAACCAGGTTCTTATTGACCTGATCCGTAGGAATGGGGTAATAAAATGGACCCGCCATAGGAGGTCTAAGTACCTAAAGGGCTCGTAAGTGGGCCCTGCCCCGATGTACCATATTATTATCATACATATCATGGTTGAGTAACAAATACTTTACTTTATTATTAGATGGCTTTTATTAATTTTCTTAGTTGAAAATGGACTTTTTTTAAATTAAATGATTGTTTATTTCCATAAAATACCTCAACAACATATTTAATATCTATAAATAAAAAAAGGAAATATACAAATAAAATAATACCAGTCAAAGTTGTAATTAATAAAAAAGTGCTTAATGGAATGTGTATGCGTGTGTAAGTGTTTGTGTGGATGCCCCCAAACTTGAACTAGGTGACAATGAAAAAAGAGCTTTTTGTTTGATTAATAAGGGACAACACTTAAAAATATTTCAACAAGTAGGTAACTGGGGTGAAAGTAATAACAACAAGAGGCGATTTAAATACACGTGTGGATGAGGATCTAGGATCGAGCTGAGTCCGCGAATCTTTACCCTTGCGTCTTCATTTAAAGAATACGAAATAAGTCGATGATAAGTCGGAAATTGAAATTTACTAAACGCAACAGCAAGTCACTTACTGTCACTTGCTATTCCGTGTAGTAAATTTCAATTTCCGACTTATCATCCACTTATTTCGAATGCTTTAAATGATGACGCACGGTTAAAGATTCGCGGACTCAACTGTATCTAAAGGAGAATGTAAAGTGATATACAGGGTGTAACGAAAATACACGTCATAAATTTAATCACATATTCTGGGACCAAAAATAGTTCGATTGAACCTAATTTACCTTAGTACAAATGTGCACATAAAAAAAAGTTACAGCCCTTTGAAGTTACAAAATGAAAATCGATTTTTTCCAATATATCGAAAACTATTAGAGATTTTTTATTAAAAATAAACATGTGGCATTTTTATGGCAGTAGTATCTTAAGAAAAAATTATAGTGAAATTTGGACACCCCTTAAAAATTGTATGGGGGTTTTGTTCCTTTAAACCACCCGAAACATTTGTGAACGTTCCAATTTAATTATTATTGTGGTACCATTAATTAAACACAATAATTTAAAACCTTTTTTGCCTCTTTTTCGAAAAGTTAGTTTTTATCGAGATATTTTGACCATTTGTCAAATCCACCACATATTTGTATGTACATGGTTAAGTACGATTATGGAGACTTGGTAATAATATGAAAATCTATTTATGGTTTACATTATTAGGTATATTTTGAACCATATTAAAAAGAAGCCACATCTCGATAAAAGGTGCCTTATCGAAAAAATACAAAAAAGGCAAAAAAATTTTAAAAACACTGTGTTTAATTAATGGTACCGCAGTAATAGTTTAATTGGAACGCACACTAACATTTGGTGGGTAAAAAGGCACAAAACCCAATAAATTTTTTATGCAAACATATTAAAAAAGTAACCGCATCTCGATAAAAGCTGCCTTATCTAAAAAGTACTAAGAGGCAAAAAGGTTCTTCATAGAGCTGTAACTTTTTTTTATGTGCATATTTGTACTAAGGTAAATTAGGTTCATTCGAACTCTCTTTGGTCCCAGAATATGTACTTTAATTTATTACGTGTATTTTTGTTACACCCTGTATATGAGGGTGTTAAACCTAAAGTGGTGTAAGTCATATTTTTTAGATGATGTAGACTGTATTATAATTTTGATATAGGTCTCATAAAAGGAAAAGTGGTGTAAGTTTTTACTGTAGTACTTACTGTATTACTGTATTACACCACTTTTCCTGACGATAAGAGGTCTATATATCAGAATTATAAAGTGGAACATGTAACGGGACACTATCAAAAGAAAAAGCCAAAAGAAAAAGCACGCACATAAGAGCCAAAAGGAAAATTACATACACAGAGGTGTATAAAATCTTACATGTGGTGACTTTCCAATAACTGACATGGGTCAAACTGGTAGTACCTTTAACAAACGTAGAGCAGAACACAAACGGCTTTATCCTTCAAACCTTCAAGAAACACCTACATACATAATAAACAGATAAATTCAACAATATTACAAAATTAGTAAATTGTGGAATCAATAATTACAGAATATATTATTTAGTTCACAATAAAACACTGAAAAACGTTTGTTTTCTATACTTCCACAAAATTTATTACAACTATGTTATTACTACAGTTGTTTCGGCAAAGTGCCTTTCTCAAGTGATATATTTTACAATGTGTTTGCCTTTTTAAGTCTTTAACTGAAGAGGTTGAGGAGTGGGGATCTGTTTGTCTCAACTTACATCGGTCAAACTGGCAGAACTTTTGACAAATGGATAGCAGAACACAAAAGGGCTTTCAACAATAGAAAAACAGACACTTCTACATTCGCACTTCACCTTCTAGATCATAATCATTCTTTCAATGAAGAGTTTAAAATTCTACATATTCAAAATAAAGGCCTTAAGCTATCACTTTTAGAATCAATGGAAATTAATAAATTGAAAAATACAGATATAATTCTGAATGACCAACTCGAGACAAACAGCTCCCCACTCCTCAACCTCTTCATTTAAAGACTTAAAAAGGCAAACACATTGTAAAATATATCACTTTGAGAAAGGCACTTTGCCGAAACAGCTGTAGTAATAACGTAGTTGTAATAAATTTTGTGAAAGTATAGAAAACAAACGTTTTTAAGTGTTTTATTGTGAGATAAAATGAAATTCCATCAAGTAACGGTCGAATCCATCAATTATCATTTAGTTATCTAAAGTTAATATTTATTTAAATATTTCTTTAATTTATTGTAGATTGCCAATTTTCACAATACAATTGGAGATCGTATGATTCCGTCCCAGAAACCAATGATGCTTGCTAGTGCCATGGAGTTATCAAAGCTTGTGCAAGAGCAAGAAGTGGTTTCCTGGGGACAGGAAAGATCAGTTGAAAAGTATGTGGAAACGCTAAAAACGGCAGTTGAAAGACTCTCAAAGGAAAACAACTTACTGACTATGTATCATCACCAAATTTTGGAGAAGGTAAAAATACTTTAACTTTAACTTACTTACTTAATCCAGAAATCGTCTACCTCTCGGTGTGAGTTATTACGGAGTTAGGTTCTCCGTCGTTTTCTTCCACATTTCTTCCTTTTCCTTCTATCCATGGCCAATGCTTTTGTTTCCCCCCATTTTATTCTTCTATTGTCGGCCGCTTCCCTCACTTCTTCTGTCCACGTCTTTCTTGGTCTTCCTCTCTTATTTCGTCCCATATCTCTCGCTTCATATATCTGTCTTACTATTTTTTCTTCTCCTCTTCTCAGTACATGTCCGAGCCATCTAAGTTGTCCATGTTCGATTGTTGTTGTAACTGGGTGTATTTTCAGATTTTCTCTAAAGGTTTGATTTCTTATTTTATCTTTCCTTGTTTTTCCTTCTATTGTTCTCAAAAATCACATTTCTGTGCTTATTAGTCTATTCTTTTGCCTTTTTGTTAATGCCAAAGATTCACAGACATAGGTTAGAGTGGGTTTCACAATCTTTTTTACTATTTGCGTTTTTTATATTCTTAGGTATTTTTTCTTTTTTAAAAAGTTACTCTTAATAATATTGTACAGCTTACCAGTCTTTGCAATTCTTTCATTTATCTCATCTTCTAATTTTCCATCCCGGCTTATGATTACCCCCAAATACTTATATCTGTCTACCTGTTCAAGTTGCTTTCCGTCTACTTCTATATTATGTTTACCATTTTGTCTTCCAATTTATCATTATTTTTGATTTTTCTCTGTTTATTTTCATATTTCTGATTTTTAGCTCTTCATACACTATGTTTATATTTTCTTGTAATTGTTTTTCGGACTCCCCAATGATCACTAGGTCGTCTGCGTAGCATAGTTCTGTTATTTGTATCATTCTCGACTTCCAATATCCTACATTACATTTTCTCCATTTGTGTTTGCATTATTTTATTACGTCATCTAGTACTAGGTTAAAGAGCCGTGGGCTCAGGACACAACCCTGTTTTAATCCAATGTTACTGTCGAACATTTTTGATTTTTCATTTCTTGTCCTTACATAGCTTTTTGTTTTTTCGTATAGACTCTGAATGCATCTCATTAGATCTTGTTCAATTTTTCTCTTCTCTAGTGTTTTCCAAATATCTTCTCTTTTCATTCTGTCGAAAGCTTTTTCCATATCTATGAAACATGCATATATTTCTTTTTCTGTTTTAAGAGTTTTTTCTGCTCTTTGTCTCATTATGAAAATCTGATCTTCCGTCCCTCTTTCTTTTCTGAAACCACTCTGGCTCTCCTCAAAGGTGTTTTCTAGTTTTTCTCGTAGCCTGTTTTCTAGTATACTGTCATAAAGTTTTCCTACTGTGCTTCCAAAGGTTATTCCTCTATAGTTTGAGCATTCTTTTCTATCTTCTTTTTTATACGATGGTGTTATAATGTCTATCTGCCAGTCTAGTGGTAATTTCTTTTCTTTCTTAGCTTGGTTCATGATGTTTAATAATTCTTGTTGTCTTTCTTCATTCATGTATTTGACCATTTCTGCAGTTATATCGTCATGTCCTGGTGCTTTTCCCAGCTTGATTTTGTTAATTGCATTTGTTATTTTTTTTTTGTGTTATATTTCATATCTGTTTTTGTTGCTCTTGTGGGGTGTGTTGATTTTTGTTTTGTTCTATCTTATTTCCTTCTACTTGTTCCACTTCCAACCTCTCCATAATCTTATTCTCTTCTGTAAGTATGTTTCCATTCTTATCCTTCACGTTTTTCAATGTATTTGGTTTTGGTTTTCTCATGCTCTTAAGTGTGTTAAAGAACAATTTCTGGTTTTCACCGAATCTTTCTGTTAATTTATTTCCAAATTCTACCCATGTTCTGTCTTTGTTACTTTTAACCATCTGTTTAACTCCTGTTCTTTTCTCTTTGTACTTGTCATAGCTTTCTTGCTTTCTATCTGTTAAGTATTTTTTCCACAGTTGTTTCTTTTCTTGTACTATTTTTTCTAAGTCTTTTGTCCACCATGCTGTGCGTTTTTTGGGGTTATTACTTATTCTTGTTACTCCACAACTCTCTTTTGCAGCTACTAATAGACTATGTTTATAATCCTTCCATATTTCTTCTATATTTTGGTACTCATTTGTGGTATCTCTTTTTAACTTCTATTTCTTTCAGTTTATAGCTTCTGATTTTTTAACTATTTATAATGGGAAATAAGCCACAATATTATTAAAAATGATTTTATTAACGTTTCGACGCCCAAATCGGGTGCCGTTTTCAAAATACAAAATACTACTAACATGTATTTTGTATTTTGACAACGACACCCGATTTGGACGTCGAAACGTTAATAAAAATCATTTTTTAATAATATTGTGGCTTATTTCCCATTATAAATAGTTAAAATTGTAAAAATGCCACAAGAAAATAGCTTCAGAACAACATTCTGATTTTTTCTTTTATTATTTTTCTCTTTTTGTCATTTTGTATGTCTTTTATTATTCTAAAGCTCATTTTGACTAGATAATAGTCACTTCCAATATCTGCGCTCCTTTTTACCTTAAACTTTTTGACTGCTTTTCATATCTCGGAGTTAATTAGGAAATAATCAATGATTGATCTCTCGCCTCTACTCTTCTTTTCCCTTGTGTATTTGTGGACAAGTGTTAACTTTAACATTAGCTAGATATTTTCTGATTGAACTATTTTAGATTAATGGTCTGAAGGAAATTGATCTTATTAAAGACTACAGCAAGTGGAAAGAGATAGCCAAACAGATAAGACACATTACAAATCAAGTCGAAGAAAAAGGTTTTAGAAATGTACAAAGTTGGAAGAAGGAGCTCGATAAGCAACTATGTCACGTATTAGAAAAACAATATTTGGAAAGTTTAGATACTCTTCATATTTACCTACCAGAAATTCATGCTGACTTGATTTATAGAAACTCGGTTTTGGAGTATTTTCCAAGCGAAGAAAATTTAAGAAAGACCTACGATCAACAGTTAAAGCGGTTTTTGGATATTCCCAAAAATTTTCGAACGATATCCGAAGAACCAAAAAATGAATTGTTCGAAGGAATCGCAAAAAGGTATGAAAAATTTTAAAATCTCTCTAACTTAATGTTTATTGTTATGTTAAGAACTTTTCATCGTTACTTTTTATCTCTACAACTGACCATTCTAAAGTTTTATACCTATTTGAGTACCAGGCAGTTCCCCCATTTTGTACCGTGTCTTCTTCATGCTTCTATGTCACGAATCATCATGTTCCCTATGCCTCTCCTGCTCAGATATTTACATGAAAATATACGTTAGGCCTCTATTTTTATCCTGTCCCTTTTAAAAATAATTTATTGTACAATTAATTGTAATATCACATACTTTTTTAAAATGTCTTCTTCTTCATGTGCCGTGCTCGATTATCCAGCGTTGGCTATTAAACTGGCTATAGCAATTTTTTTGACGGCAGCTCGGAAAAGGGATGCATAAGAATCTGTTAAACCATTCTCTCAGGTTTCCCTGACGTGCTTTTTCGACCCGGTCCACTTCTTCCGTCTACTTTGCCTTGTATAATTAAATGGATGATATTACGTTTCTCTGGGTGGCGTATAAAATTGCCAAAATATTCAGGTTTACGATTTTTAACTGTTTTGACGACTTCCGTAACCTTTTCCATCCGATATAAAAACAACTTCATTACGAATTCTATCCACCCAAATTATTCGTAGTATTCTCCAAATACACCCAGATTGGCTTCCAGATTCTTGAGAAGTGTATCCGTTAAATTCCAACCTTCGACACCATACAGAAGATAAGAAAACATATAATATCTCATTAATTTAATTTTTAGACTTAAAGTAATATTGTTTCCACATATGTAACAGTTTCTTCATCTAAAAGAATTAAGCTCTGACCTTCTCTATACGGGTTCTAATTTTTACCTATGTCCCAGTTATCATTTAGGTAGATTACACCAGGGTAGGTGATACTGTTAGTCCTTTTCAGTTATTCACCATAAGCTATTACCATTTCCAGTTGTGGCCTTTTACTAGGGATGGCGGTTTTTGACAAAACACCGGTTTTCGGTTATAACGATTTTTTTTGAGCCACTCTCTCAAGCTACTTCTTAAGATAATTCTTAATAGAATCAAGCAGAAATGTGAAGAGACAATGGGAAACAAACAATTCGGTTTCAGAGAAGGATTGGGAACAAGGGAAGCTTTGTTCTCAATGTTAACATTACTTCAACGATCATGGGAAGTACAGAAACCAATTTACGTCTGCTTTATAGATTTTGAGAAGGCGTTTGATAGAGTTCAACATGATAGGTTGTTTCAATATCTAGAAATGATTGGAATAGATGATAAAGATCTGAGACTTTTACAACATCTATATTGGAATCAAGAAGCTTCTATTCTGGTAGACGGCAAAGAAACAGACAAAATTTGCATTCAAAGAGGTGTCAGACAGGGTTGTGTGTTGTCCCCAACTTTGTTTAACGTATACTCAGAAATAATTTTTAATGAAGCCTTGGAAGGACAATGTGGAGTTCGAATCGGGGGTGAAACTATTAACAACATCAGATATGCAGACGACACCGCGATCATGGCTGAAAACATCGAAAATCTTCAATTCCTTATAGATCGAGTCACTAGAGAATGCTCCAATAACGGACTTAACATAAATGCAACAAAGAAAAAGTTACTTGTGGTTAGTAAACAAGACGTCGGCCCTATGCAACTAATTGTCAGTGATGAATCAATAACAAAAGTTAACCATTTTAAATACCTAGGATGTTGGATAAACGAGACACCAAATCAGGATGAAGAAATTAAAACTCGTATAGAAATTGCAAGAGGAGCATTTATGAAACTTAGATCTATTCTGAGCAACTCTCAGCTGAACTTACAACTAAGAATCAAGTTCCTAAAATGTTATGTGTATCCTGTATTACTATATGGATGTGAAACCTGGATCATGAAGGTTAACATGATGAACAAATTAGAAGCCTTTGAGATGTGGTCATATCGTAGAATGCTCAGAATATCTTGGGTTCAACGAATTTCTAACAGAGAAGTCTTAAACAGAGTAGGTCAAGGCGAAGGTGACTTAATGAAGATGATAAAAAAGAGAAAACTTGAATATCTGGGGCATATAATGAGAGGTAGCAGATACAGGATGCTGCAGTTAATACTCAATGGAAAGATCGACGGAAAAAGAGGAATTGGTCGAAAGAAATATTCATGGCTCCGAAACCTTCGTTAATGGACTGGCTTATCAGCAGATCAATTGTTACATGCCGCACAAGATCGAGAACGATATCGGCAAATTGTTATGGAAGCTACCCACGCCTAAAAATTTGGGCACGGTACTTAAAGAAGAAGAAGGTTTTTTTTGCTTACGGTTTAACCTGGCGGCTATAACCGGCCAAAAAATACCAGTTTTTGGAAAAACCGGTTTTCGGTTTTTTTAATCCAATAGGATACAAAGTTACATTTACAATACACTTTAGTTTGCGATACTCCATTCGACTCGATATCAATATGATCCAAATTAGTACTATCGAAAGAACATGTATTACTTTTAACAGGTTTGTATATTTGTGGAGTAGGTACATTTTAACTCATTTAATACTTCCTGTATGAGTGTATCGTTTTCAAAACGTAGCGAAATTCTTGGAGATTCGTATTCGTAATCAGTAATTCGATATTCATATTCAGAGCATTATTTTTGGTAATCGGAAAAAGTCATTCACCCACTTTCAATGTCAAGAGTTAAGTGAGAAAAATAGATGTTTGCGTCTAATTCAACCAGATCATTTCTTATGTAAATATTATAATAAAACTTAATAATTGTTTCTGGTTGATGTGAGATTGCACTTTCAGCTTGCTTCTGTATTTTATAAAATAAAATAAAATATGAATTATGGTTTTGTTTGGAATAATTACTTGAGAATAATAATTATGATTGGGATCCGAAATAATACCTAACCTAATCCTAATCACCGTAAAACCCTAATAACCCGTTTTTACTTTAAAAAGAAAAAACCGGTTATAACCGGGACAAAAAAACAACCGGTAAAACCGGTTGTTACGAAGTAAAAAACCGGTTTTAGGTTTAAACCGGTAGGTTTGTCCCATCCCTACCTTTTACTGATATCCATCACCTTTGTCTTGGCGGTGTTGAGCTTGAATTTATATTCGTTCCACATTGTGGTATTCCTACTAATCAGATGTTGAAGTTTTTCGTAATTGCTTGGAATTAACGCCGTGTCATGCGCGTATCTCAAATTATTAATATTGACGCCATTCATTGATAACACGTTGAACAATATTCACTGCTTTATTGAAAACGAACTCTGAATAGATGTTAAATATTAGAGGAAACAAAATGCGCCCTGCCTTACTCCTCTTCGTATTTGAAGCTCTTTAGTAGTATCCCGGCCAATCCTGATGTTTGGACGTTGATGCCAGTAAGGGTTGTTAGATAATAATTCGTACATACCTAAGTCTTTATCGGCAATATCTACCTCTACCTGCTGAAGAATGTCAGTATGTTTTACTCACTCATAATCCTTTTCAAAGTCAATAAAACCTATTAGACAAGTACCAAATTTCTTATTAATTTTATGCCATATCGTAAGAAGTAATCATCAACATGGTTCCATATTTTCTTGCATTCTATATTATCCCATTCTTGATACAAGCCAACTAATTTTTGATTTGTATCATTCATCGGACGAACTGTCGATTTTTCTAGCACGGACTCGAACATGCATTCCCTTAAACTGAATCTTCTAACATAGACTCCATGCTATCATAATTTTTTATATATAGTTAAAATTATCATGTAATTTTAAGGCTGTTACAATTAAAAATATTAATCCAGGGTAATAAGGTTTTTTCCATGACACTTCAACAACCAGGGTACTGAAGCGTTTTTTCGATAGCTATGTAATACCTATAAGAACAAATTGTAACTATTTCCTGCGTAGGATTCGACGGCCATTTCTATTTATAAACAATTTAGTGCCAAAAACGGTCTTTTTTCCTTTTTTTGCTAATTAATGGAAAACAGCAAGACTTATGGTTTTGTTAGTACAAACATCTTCGAGAGAATGGAAAAAGCTTTAAATGGCATATTACAAAGTTTAATATACTCATTTATTGTTAATATAATTGCGAAAAAAGGCCTAAATTTCAAAAAAAATAATTTCGCAATAACTATTGTAAAAATTAGTATAGAGCTTTGAAATTTTTGTCAAATGAGGGTTCTTTGGTGCTTAATATGAGACAAAAATTTCAAAGCGAATCATTAAATTGTTTAAATTTTATTCAAATTGTCAATCCCAGAGAGCTTTATTTTACAATAACATAAGTAAGAATAAAATAATGTTATAACCATTCTACAGGTGTCAAATGAAAGAGCATAAGCTAAACTTTTTTGGTTTAAAAAAAGTTAATAAAAAATGCATTTATTAGTAATAAATAATTATGTAAAATATGTTCAATTTTTCCTTATAAACTTTAGATTTTTTATGTAATAAATTATATATATTTATTACAATTTTTCATCAATTATCATATAACAGTACTTGGTAGTTATGCACCCAAAAAACGGTAAAATTAGATTTTTTTGAAAAAAGTTATTCAAAAAGTTTAAAGGATTCACAAAAATAAAAATTGAAAATACTTTTTCATAATTATTTATTATTAATAAATGCATTCACTTTTTTTAAACCAATTTGAAAATTTAGTTCATGCTCTTTCATTTGACGCCTGTAGAATGGTTCAAAAATTATTTTTTTCTGACTTATGTTATTGCAAAGAAAGCTCTCTGAGAGAAAAAATTTGAAATAAATTTAAATAATTGGATGAATCGCTTTTGTCACATTTTAAGCACTAAAGAACCCTGCCTCGTTTGACAAAAATTTCAAAGCTCTATACTCATTTTTACAATAGTTGTCTGTAATTCGTTAGTTCGTTAATCGAAGATGTCTGTACTTAAAAAACCATAAGTTCTACTGTGTTCCATTAATTTGAGAAAAAAGGGAAAAATGCAGTTTTTTGACATTAAATTGTTTATAAACATAAATGGCCGCCAGATTCTACGCAGGAAATAGTTACAATTTGGTCTTATAGGTATTACCTGTCGAAAAAACGCTTCAGTACCCTGGCTGTTGAAGTTCACGAACATGGTATATTATTGCCTTATTACCCTGACCTATATGGCAAGTTTCAACTACTACGTTCAACGTTGGTGGTCCAACTAGACCGAAAAAAATTTCAATATTCACGTTATTCCGTTTGGATGATTTTCTTAAATGTTTTAATAAAAAAACAAACCGTTATACATTTCACTTTAAAAAAATAAAAAATGAACATTTAAATCTTTGTTTTAATTGTTGTAGTTTTATTTTGTTGATAAAGGCTGTATGAATAATTGTTTACTTTAACTTAACTTAATAACTTTACATTAACTTAATTAATTGTTAAACTAATTAATAATGACTACGAGCACCTGTGATTCCTTGTATAGTAAATCAGTCACTCTGAGTCAACGTAAAAAATTTATGTAACGAAAAAAAAAAATGAATTATTTGCTAAAACTAGAGAGTTGCGACTGGAATAAGTGCATTAATTTCCAATATAAACTGCTCGTCAAATGTTAGGGATATAGAAAATTATGCTGAATTTCATAGTTGATTTTTTCGCGAACAGACGGATTCCGCTATTTTTTTTATTTTAGATTTTTCTTTAGTATTTACACAATTGTAAAAAGGTTTACTTTAACTTATTTTTTGTACTTATACCGGGTGGAAGAAAAGAAATGTTTTTCTTATGTTAAGTTTAAGACACCCTGTAGGGAGAACGAGCTACAAATGTGAGTATACATTAGAATTGTATTGTAGTCTTATGTTTTGTGAACATGTTGTTGTTTGAATGTCCCTGATATCTTTAGAAACAAAAAAAATAGACGGTTTTGAAATTTAATATGTGTTTTAACCGGAACAAAAGTTTGAGACACCTTGTAGGGAGAAAAAGACACAAAGGTGAGTCTACCTCGATATTATGTTGTAGTCTTTATTTTGTGAATATTTTGTTTTTTTAATTTCTCTGATATCTTTAACAAGAAAGAAACTAGACTATTACTCTTTAATATGTGCTTCTATGTTTCACATGCGTAATGTGATGCATGTCGTCAGTTAAAACACATATTAAAGAATAATACCGTCTAGTTTCTTTGTTATTAAAGATATTAGATAAATTAAAAAAAAACAAAATATTCACAAAATATGAGACTACAAAATAATATCGAGGTATACTCACCTTTGTGCCTTTTTCTCCCTACAAGGCATCTCAAACTTTTGTTTGGGTTAAAAGACACGTTGACTTACAAAACCGTCTATTTTTTGTTTCTAAAGATATCAGGGACATTCAAAAAACAAAATGTTCACAAAGCATAAGACTACAATTAAAACATTTCTTTTCTTCCACCCGGTATAAGTACAAAAAAAAGTTTGAGTAAACCTTTGCATAACTGTGTAAATACTAAAGAAACATCTAAAATAATAAAAAAAAATAGCGGAATCCGTTAATCTGTTCACGAAAAAATCTACTATGAAAATTCGTCAGAATTTTCTATATCCCTAACTTTTGACGAGCAGTTTATTTTAACTTAAACTTCTCCTTCGTTACAGTTTTCAGTCTATAAAAATATTATGTAACTTACATTTTTTAGAATTTAGTTTGTTTATTTTAATTATTATAATATCATTCTTTAGCCAAATTTAGCTAGTAATTCTAATTTAATTTTACTGATTACTTTGCTAAGTGCTTGTTTTATTTAACTATTAGTATCTTATAGTTTTTTGTCCCTGGATACCTCAAAGCATTAAGGTAGTTCGTAAATTATTTTTTAATTTTTGCCTTAAGAGGAAACAGTAGCGATCAACAGGTAGCGAAAACGCGTTCCAATATTACGGCTGTAATTTTGAATATTTTTTCGAGATATTTGGCACACGTATTCGTAATATAATAAAGAATGGCGGTACAGAGCCCAATTTTAAAAATATATTAATGTGGAAATTACTCAGTAATTAACCCGCCATTACACGCGCTATGAGGGAATCCCTCACCATATTTGTTTATAAGCAATAAAATTGTGTAAACTAATACGATAACCTTCCCAGGAATGCCTTTAGCATGGTTCATGAGAGGGTATGAAAAAGTTATAGAATATTTCAGGCGGTCAGTCTGCTGTGCAATCACGGTTAAATCACGTTTCTGTTATCTCAAAGAAACTTTTAGGTTTTTATTTAATATTTAGGTAGGTTTAATTAAAATATTATTGTTTGGATTAGGTTAGGAACAGTGGCACACCGAGGGAGGGTGTTTGGGGGTTAAAATCCCACCCAGAGCATATATATAAAAGAAGGTAGGAAAATGTAACTTGTCTTTCACAAATAATACAAGAAACTTTTGGTGCCCAAGCAAACCCCCCTCCCCCCAGAGGAAAATTCTAGGTGCGCCACTGGTTAAGAACCCATTTTTAAATTTACCTATTCTAATTGGGAAATAAGCCACAATTTAACTTGAAAAATTAATTTTATTGACGTTTCGAATTCCACCTCGGACGTCGTTATCAAAATACAAAATATTAATAGTTAATTACATAAATGCCACAAAGAAATAGCTTCAGAACAGTTGTTAATTTTAATTTGTATTTTTAGTAAAATGAATTCGCGTAAAGAACGTTAATTTTTTCAGTGGCTTGCTGAAATTGAAAATTATAAAACTTGCTATTGATCTATATTATTTTTACTTTTGTTTTGTTAAATTAATACAAAACATTGGTTTACGAGTCTTTCTATAATATGTGAGTACAACCCATTTTATATTTTTATACGTGTTGACTTTGACATTCATTCTTTCTCGAAATAAGTCGAATTTATGTAGGTGAGGGCGACGCTCATACGCGTGCAACCACGTCACAAGAGAAGACGCGTGTAACGGTGGGTTAAATACAATATTAAAAAAACGAGCCTGTACCGCCATTAGGAAGAACAAAAAAATACACTTTCTTCAAATAAAGTTTTTTATCCGATGCCTAGATTTTGTGTCATTTTGGAACTACTAATGAAATAAAAAATTTTAGTATTTCCAAAATGACACAAAATCTAGGCATCGGATAAAAAAGTTTATTTGAAGAAAGTGTATTTTTTGTTCTTCTTAATGGCGGTACAGGCTCTTTTTTTTAATACTGTTTTTAATTACAGAGTAATTTCCACATATTAATATATTTTTCAAATTGGGCTCTGTACCGCCATTCTTTATTATATTACGAATACGTGTGCCAAATATCTCGAAAAAATATTCAAAATTACAGCCGCAATCTTGGAACGCGTTTTTGCTACCTGTTGATCGCTACTATATCACCTTAATATTTATATTTAAAATTTGGTTAAGAGAAATATAAAACATATTATGATATGATTTCTCAAGGTTAAATGAAAAATTTGTAAATAATAACTACTAAATTTCACTTTATTCCTAACACTTTAGGTATTAAGAACACTTTATTTCTAAATATTTCTCTATCAGTTCTTTTCTGTACATTTTGTGAATTATGTATTAGAAAAACTATGCTAGTTTTTTAATTTCTACACTAATTAAAGCTTTATAAATAGTCGCGAAAACTTGTTTAAAAACAAATATCTCAACAAAACAAGCTGAAGGTGTGGAAAGATTTTTTTCTCAGTCCAAGTTTACTCTCCAACTCTTATAAGGTTATCTACAGATATACCGTACGTCTTAAACGTTTTTACACAAAACTAGTTATTATAAATATTATATCTCAATACTTAACTAAACTATACCATCGAATTATATGGAGTGGCCCATTATTATCCTACTAAAGGCAAATTTCTTCGAATTTCTCTCATGAGGTCCTGGACGGTATTGAGATCAATTTCTCTCCAACGGCGGATCCAGCAACCTTGCAAGGAGGGGGCAATGAAATAAAAAATTTCTCGTCAGTCGCGTACGCAGGATTCTTTTTCGGTATGTGCTGTTACTTTAATTTTTCCTACTGTACCATGTTCTTTCAGAACGTTGGTTACTATCATAGCTATCCTAATTTTATTCACTGCCACCCTAAATCAACCACGAAGTGCTTTTTCGTCTTGGACTGCGTTTGCCTTCTATTCTCACTTGCATAATATTTTGTAGCAACCTATATTTGAAACTTCTCATTACATGTCCAAAATACTCCCACTTTTCTCTTCTTGATGCCTTCTATAATCTCAGTAGTCTTGCTGAGACGTTCTAGTATTGTGGAGTTTCGAATCTTCTTCACCCAACATACTTTTAAAATTCTTCTATAGAACCACATTTCGAAAGCCTCAAGGCGATTTAGGTAAGTAGATCGATTTTATTCACAGTCCAAGACTCGACACCATACAGTAAGACCGAGAACACGTACTTTGGAGAAGGAATTCTGTTTTATGTTTCATTCAGTTATTCAGTTGTCAACAGGACACAAAACTAAATACCTTTCTTAAAAAAAGGCGACAACAGGCGAAGTCTCAAGGAGGGGGCAATTGACCCCATTGACCACCCCTTGGACCCGCGCCTGTTTCTCTCAGTTTTTTGTAAATTCGCCATATTATTTGTTTTGCATCTTGGGCTTCCCAGCTTGCATGGTAAAGTTTCCTAGACAGAAAGGCCCACAAAATATCTCTTGGGCGAGCCTGTGGCAAGTTTTGAGGATTACCGTTTTTGGGAACAAAGGGTATGTGGTGTTGTCGAAGCCAGTTTTGGGTATCTCTTGAGTAAGAGCATGATGCTAGGTTTGGCCAAAACATAATATCGTCATTACTGTGGACAAACTGAAGCAATTTGGAAAAGCAGTTATAAATATAGCTCTGTCTATTCAAAGCTTTATCCCTCATTCTTTCCACAAAAGGTCGGGATACGCCCCTGTTAGAAATTGCGCACCAGGGAAGGATTTTTTCTGCAAATTTCGCTTTATGCTTTTATCTAATATTGTCAAGACGTTCATCTACATTCTCCCTATAAAATCCGTTTTCCTTCATTTTAGAATTACTCGAAGTGAAATACTTTTCGTCAATAATGAAATCCGAAAAATAATGATTTTTTCATTGCCAAAGTGTCCTCGAAACAATTTACGACAGCATCTTGGTATACACGAAGGAGTTGCGGTTGAGAGTATTTGGATGAATTACTTCTCTTCCAATATTTAAGACTATTCCTAGTTGATATTTTAACCTAGTTTTTTGCTCTTCTCACCAATATTTCTATCCTCTGTGTATAAACTCACGTGGTATTCCACTTTTTGCTAGATTCAGACATGGTATAACTTGCTCCCACTCCGTTATTTTTCTATAAATCGTTCTGCATTAAATGTTTTCATTATGGAATATTCGACAGGTTTCAGTATTATACTCGCCCAACCAATTGTAGATACTCTTTCTTGTTCTGCTGCTATGTTTTCCCCGTTTAATCCCAATTTCCAATTATTTAGATGAAGTAGTTTTCAATCCTAATAGTAAATTATTAATATTGAAAATATTAAAAATATTACTAAAAGATTTTTAAATTGAAAACTTATTGGTACACTTTCCTGGTGACACCTCCAAGACTTCTACAATTTGCAAGTCAAATGGATGCTGCAGTGAAGACGAGAGGGAAGGAATTCTACACTATGCAACTCACATCCCCCGTCTGCAGCTGGTAAAGTTCCAACGGAAAAATGCACCTAGTTACTCTACGGAGTAATACGACTATAAAATAAAAATGTATACCATTTTTATTCAGTTGTAATGCGAAGGCAAAACAATCTTACTTTTCAATTAATGCCAGATGGCGCTAGCCACCTACTATCGTCACTTCAGTTGCAATGGGTGGGAAAACCTCTCGATGCAAATCAGTTAAAATATGGAGAACAGTGCCTACGTTCTTTCCGATGAAGGCTCCAATAAGAGCCGAAAATCGTGAATAAAAATGGTATACATTTTTATTCCAATTATTTAATTTATGCAAATTTATAAAAGTTTAAAACTAAAATACATGTATATTTGTTATTTTTATAGAAATAAACAAGCACTGGACAACGTTTCGCAGCGTACAGATGAACTATTTGAACAATTAAAGGGAGTATTAACCCATTGGCAGTCTTGGCTTCAACTCGAGTCTCTAGATACGTCAAAACTAACAACATGGCAGCATTGGGACCTTCATTTTAGGGCATCGAAAACATTTGGACAAGAAATTGCTAAGTTACCAAGGTAAAGATAAAAATAAAAATTAATTATTAAGCAATATGACCGATTTCGGTAACTATAGGGAAAACATAAATGGTTCATCATCATCATCACCCATTCCTTTGCGTCCGCTGCTGGACATAGGCCTCCCTCTTTTTTGTCCATTGTGCTCTATTCTGAGCACTTCGTTCACTGCATTCAATTTCTGGACATTTTCTTGAGATCGTCAGTCCAGCGAGTAGGGTGTCTTCCTCTACTTCTTTTGTCTAATCTGAGCCTCCACTTAAGTAATCTCTTCGTCCATTTTTTATCACTGATTCGGGCGACGTGTCCGGTCCAGTTTCATTTCAGTGTGGCAATTCGAAAAACTAAATCGGTAACTCTTGTTTTTCATCTTAAGTTTTCATTTCTAACTCAGTCACGAAGCAATATACTTAACATTGACCTTTTCATCTTCCCCTGAGCTATTTGCAGCATTTTAGAAGTTGTAGGTGTCAATGTCAAAGTTTCAGCACCATAGGTCAGCACAGATAACACATACTGGTTAAATGTTTTACGTCTTAAAGAGATTGGTATATCGCTTTTAAAGATGTCTTTTAGTTTTCCATAGGCTGCCAATGCTAGGTTTATCCTTCTTCGTAGTTCAGTAGTTCGCATGTTTGGCTATTTCTTGCGATCTTTAGTTTATGTCCAAGGTATATGTATTTCCACTAGCTCTTCTTCGTTGTCTCCAGTATTGATATTTCCGCTAGGTACTAGGTTTGTCCTTACAAGAATAATAATTGACGACCTAGAACTGGAAGGTGTCGACACCTTCATATACTTAGGCTCGCTGCTAACTAAAGATAGCAATGTCAGTGAAGAAATTAAAAGAAGAATAGTGCTCGCCAATAAGTGCTACTATGGCTTAAGAAGACAGATGGCCTCAAAAATACCTAGAAAAATTAAATTGACTGTCTACAAAACACTAATAAGACCAGTACTAACATATGGCTCAGAAACTTGGTCACTTACTCAGAATGACCAAGAACTGCTCAAATGTTTTGAGCGAAAAATTCTAAGACGAATATATGGTGGCATAAAGAACAAGGTTTGTGGCGCAGGCGTTACAACTTTGAGTTGTATAGAAGTTTTGGAGAACCTGACATTGTACAATTCATTAAGGTAGCACGCCTTAGATGGATAGGTCATGTAATCAGGCGAGAGGAAGATGCCATAAATTAATTATTTATATGGGAAATAAGCCACAATTAAAATGAAAAAAATAATTTTATTAACTTCGTAGCTTCCTCCGTGGATGTGTTAGTTGTTGCTCTCGAATCCTGAGGGTCTTCTAACATTACAGCCACAAATTGGTTGCGTTGCTCCTGTTTGGCTATACCATACTGATGACGACTAATAAGCCAGAAACACGTGCCTGTGGTTGCATTCCATCTTATGCATATTTTGTATTTTCATTGTTGCGAGCCATGCCGATATCTATTAACTCGCGTTAACCTCTCCTTGTTTGATTTTAAAACGTTTGGCATTACTTTACTCAGGTAGCTGTAGCTTCCTCCGTGGATGTGTTAGTTGTTGCTCTCGAATCCTGAGGGTCTTCTAACATTACAGCCACAAATTTACAATGGAAAAGGAATACAATAACAGCCTACCTTTCCTCGATATTTTGATCTCAAAGAAGGATATTGGATATGAGACTCAAGTGTATAGAAAACCGACACACACCAACAGATATCTCAATTACAAGTCAAATCACAACATCAACGTTAAAAAGGGAATCATTAAATCCTTATATGATAGAGCCAAAATTACTTGTTCTAACGAAAATTCCTTTTTAGCAGAAAAACAATTGTTAACCTATGTTTTATTAAAAAATGATTATCCTTTATCGTTTATAAATAAGAAATTGTCAATATTGGATCGAATGGAACAGAACAACTTAGAACGGGATCCTACAACATTCACCAGAAATAATACGAGGAAAATATCAATACCATATATAAAAGGACTATCCGAGAAACTTAAAACAATAGGAAATAAATTCAACATTTCAACAACATTCAAAACAACAAACACATTGAGATCTATTCTATCTAAAACTAAACCTAACAATGATCAAGAAAGAACAAAGAATTGCATTTATAAAATACCTTGTGAATGCGAACAATTTTATTTAGGTGAGACATCAAGACCATTAGACGTTAGAATAAGTGAACATCAATCTTATATTAAAAATAGAGAATTTGAGAGATCTCAAATATGTCAACACGCATGGGATAATGAACATAGAGTTCAGTGGAGAGATTCAAGTATAGTCCTGAAAGAATCAGATAGTAAAAAGAGAAAAATCAAAGAAGCGGCTCTAATTATGCTAAATGAAACCAATTGTGTCGCAAATTCCTCGGTAGAATGCAGTAGGATATGGTTACCCATACTGAAAGAGGAAGTCAATAGAAAGAAAATACCAAGATTAGTAAGTCAATAATATCGAGCTAGTACATATTTAATATTTTAGTATTACTTATATATCTAGTATTATTAATGTTATTTATAATTTAAACATGTTACAAGTCAGAATTTGGTATAATTTTTTGAGAGTAAATTAATGTAAGACCAAATACTTACGATGTCGGGATAGTATCACAGGGTTTTTCTCCTGGTTTTCCCTTGTGATTTACTATGAAGTCTCTAACGCGAGAATTTTATTGTCGTTGCATTTGGTTGTCTTTTTAAAGACAGATCACATGCTATAATTTTTTATGACGGATATTCTTGAGTTGGGGTTGATTTCATGTAATCGAATGAACTATCTTTCAGTAAGTCGTCCCAGGAACGCAACTCATAAATATCGGCAATATCATTTTAAAGTCTTCTACTTTAAAATGTATAATATATGTCTGAATTGCCAATATAAATGAGTGAGATTAAATAAATTATTAGAAGAATTTTTTTGCTTAGCAACAACACTTTTGTTTATTTTAGTAATATTTTGTATTTTGACAACGGCACCCAATTTGGGCGTCGAAACGTTAATAAAATTATTTTTTTCATCTTAATTGTGGCTTATTTCCCATATAAATAATTAATCATAAAAATGCCACAAGAAAATAGCTTCAGAACAACATTAAGAAGATGCCATAGTCAGAAAAGTTTTTGACCGAAGAGGGCCGATAGGACAACAAGCAAGAGGAACACGGAGACTTAGGTACCAAGACAACATAGAAACTGATTTAAAATCTATTGAAATTAGAGCATGGAGAAGAGTTGCCAGAGACAGGGGCGAATGGACGATTGTTCTGAAAAAGGCTTTGGCTCATAAAGCGCTGTAACGCCACTGATGATGATGACTAGGTTTGTCATGAATTTTGTTTTAGGGTTGTTCATTTTAAGACCTATTTTGATACACACTAACTGAAGTTCATGTAGCATTGTACATAATATCTCCTTGAGGTTGTCAGAAAACAATACTATGTCGTCTGCGAATTTCAAATTTGTTAATCTTCTACCGTCAATTTTCAGGCCTCTCTCTTCCCAGTTAACTTTTTTACAAGCATATTCTAGTCCTGAGGCAAACAGTTTAGGCGATAAGGTATCGCCCTGTCGGACTTCTCTGTTGATTGTGATATGATTTGTGTTTTAATATAGTTTCACCAACATAGTTGCGTTCTGGTATGTATTGTAAATTAACCTTGAGTATCGGTAGTCAATTCGGCATGCTTGTAGTGCTTCCAGGATTTTGTCAAATTCTACCGTGTCAAAGGCTTTATGGAAATCTACAAAAGCCAGAACAAGTGGTCGATTTTATTCGATGGTCTTTTCTATTACCGTTTTAATGCTTTGTAAGTGATCATTTGTTCCAAGTCCAGTACGAAATCCCGCTTGCTCTATTGGCTGGTAGAAATAAAGTTTTTTCTCAAGACGTTTTTCTCCTTGTAAGGAGTTTGTATAGGTGACTAATGCCTGGTTGCAACAAAATATCTTAAGCTTAAGACGTGCCTTAAGCGCAGCTTTCAAAATATACACGTTGTACCATGTAGCCTTAGATCAATTTTTAGCTTGCACTTGCAACAGTGGATTACCATGTGGATTGTGGATTGTATAAATAAGGATCGAAAATGATGGTGCAACATAAGTGAGACTTTAAACGGCCGTATCTGTAAGCTGAGCTTGGCTAAGCTGGAGCTTAAGATTTGTTGGTGTAACCAGGCATAAGAAGGCTTAAATGTCTTTAGGTTTCTAATTCATCGGGATTTCCTTTTTGAAGTTATACTTCTTTAGGCACGATTGAGATTAAAATTTCATAATACTGCGTGCATGCGCACACAGACAGTATGGCGTTTAGTTGCTATCTTTCAAGTTATGTATAAATATATCAGTGGAAGAAAAGCTGTGAAAAGAATATATTAGTGTTTTTAGTAAATATATTTATTATAATTTTTGTGTCTTTGGATTTGTCTTCCTCAGGAGTAAGATGAGTATTATTAAAACATTTTATTGTATATTTATTATATTTCACCTTGCCCGTTTTTATCGTGAATTGTCATTAGGTACGTCCGAACCGACACAGACACAGTCCTCGTAGCGTATTTGCTATAGCATTCGGCCAGAGATCGAGAGGTCTTGAGTTCGAATCCGGAGCAATCCTATACTTTTTTTAATTTTTTTGAAAGCGGTAAGCACAAAATTAGTTTGGTGTTTAAAAAAAATTAAAACAAACTGCTTAAAGTATATTTATTTTTAAGAAATCATATAATAGAAGTATAACTTCTTACGTGCGTACAAAGTACACACACATTCTTTTTTTTACATTAGAATTACTTCAGCATTTTGCCATTTGTCATTAGAATTGTCTCAGCATTTGCCATACACAATAAATGGTTACTTAATGGTTAAACAAAACAGGAAAAATCAAACACCAATAATTAAGTTTTTTTATTAAGAGGAAACAGTAGCGATCAAAAGGTAGCGAAAACGCGTTCCAAAATTGCGGCTGTAATTTTGAATATTTTTCCGAGATACTTGGCACAGGTGTTCGTAATATAATAAAGAATGGCGATACAGAGCCCAATTTGAAAAATAAATTAATACGTGGAAATTAATCTGTAATTAAATACAATATTAAAAAAACGACCCTGTACCGCCATTAAGAAGAACAAAAAAATACACTTTCTTCAAATAAACTTTTTTATCCGATGCCTAGATTGGAAAGTTCATTGGAATTGGTCATTTTGGAACTACTAAATTTTTTATTTCATTAGTAGTTCCAAAATGACACAAAATCTAGGCATCGGATAAAAAAGTTTATTTGAAGAAAGTGTACTTTTTTGTTCTTGTTAATGGCGGTACAGGCTCGTTTTTTTTTAAATATTGTATTTAATTACAGAGTAATTTCCACATATTAATATATTTTTCAAATTGGGCTCTGTACCGCCATTATTTATTATATTACAAATACGTGTGCCAAATACCTCAAAAAAATATTCAAAATTACAGCCGCAATCTTGGAACGCCTTTTCGCTACCTGTTGATCGCTATTGTTTCCTCTTAATATTACTAATTATTGTAACTCATTTTTTTATATTCATATTCTTGTAGTACTGAAGAACGTGTCGGTTGCTTTGTTATTGGTCTTTCGCGTTTGAGATCTGATCTGGAGTCGCATAACAGAAGTTATTGGGATCAACTTGTCAATTCTTTAAAGGATTCAATAGCTCAGGATGTTGTTAAGTTGCAAAACTATGTCGACCACTCCACAACAAATCTCACAAAGCAACCTGTAACTATTGATGAGGTAGGAGAGTCCGGAGTTGTACATTCTAATATTCTAAAGGAAAAGCCTGAAGTAAGTATAATTAACCGGATATTATACTAGGCCTGGATACCGCGTACCAAAAAAAAGTTGATTAATACCAAGCTGAAAATTTGTTAATAGCTTAACGGTGTCTAGTCGGACAAACTTTGATGTACGGGAACACTGGAACAGGGGAAGTTATAATTGTGGAACTGTTTAAAAATTTGGAACGTCAGAAAACGAAAACGTCCCATGTATTTTGTCGGACAGAACATCAAATTGATTTGTTACCCATTCATTAAACTCTCATGCAAAAATCAGACTGCTATTACTAACCAACATGATTCCTGTCATTTGACATATTCTTCTTGTTCCACTCATTAAAATGCCAGTTGCTGATAAACACCAGTCTGATTTTTGCATGAGTGTTTACTGAAATGGTAACAAATCAATTGGATCTGTTCCAATAACATAGAACGTTTTCGTAGTCTGACGTTCCAAATTTTTAACCTGTTCCACAATTAAAACTTTCCCCGTTCCAGTGTTCCCGTAAATCAAAGTTTGTTCGACTAGACACCGTTAAGCTATTAACAAATTTTCAGCTTGCTATTAATCAACTGTTCTTGGTACGCGGGATCCAGGTCTTTACCTAATTTATGATATATTAGAGATTTAACATTATTCAATTATGTAATACGAAATCTGTAATAGAATACTTCTAGTAGAATATAAAACAACCAATGTATGAGGAGATAAAGTTCAGACGGAAATCGAGTATGGCCTTCTAAGACAATTTGGGAGAAGTCTAGAGGCCCTTAACTTAACAGAGCGGGAAGCATATATTTCGAAATATAATCACAAACACTTTTGTTTTAGATGGAAGAACTGTTTAACGAAATGTCTAGAAAAGCTCAAACCTTGTCCAGCTGGTCACGGGAACAAGTGAGTGTTGTAAACAGACTTAAGGGTGCTTGGGATCGTTTACAAAGTTTGTTGGATAACTATCAACATATTATGGAAAAACAGGTAATTATTTTTTGCGGCACTCTTATTAATTACTTATATTATGTGACATTAGACTTTAACATAAACTTAATTTGGCTTCATTTATTCATCTCTTATGTGAATCTCATTAATCTCTTATGTGGCGCTTTATTAGATCGAATGTTTTCAAAACATACATCTTAAACCCCGTCAAAATAGCCCCGTCAAAAAAGCTCCGACAAAATAGCCCCGACATAATATCTCGCACACAAAATAGCTCCGACAAAAGAGCCTGCAGACAAAATAGCCGCGGAATAATAGCCCGCCGACAAAATAGCCCCGATAAAATAGCCCCGACAAAATAGCCCCGACAAAAAGCTCCCTTCAGAATTCATCATGAAATAATTCCTTAAAAATACATTTTTTCGGAAATGGTAATTATCCTCTATTCAGATGTTTATCTTAACTACATTAAATAAAAATGGTCTTTTCAGAGAACTCGAGTCCTGTCTTCCCTGCCTCTTGTAAGTTTGAACATTTAAGTTAAGCGAAAATCAATGTTTATTTGTGATATAAACATTTTTTTTTGTTTTCGGGCAACAGTAAAATGCATTTTAAATTAAATAAATTAAATACATTCTTCCTTTTTGTCAAATAATTTAAATAAAAAAAAGTTTTTGGACACCTTGTATAAATAATTATGTAATTGTTTATAAGAGGCTGTTTTAGCCGGGGTTGTTTTGACCGGGGCTATTTTGTGTGCGATCTATTTTGTCGGGGCTATTTTGTTTGCGGGCTATTTTGTCGAGGCTATTTTGTGTTCGGGCTATTTTGACGGGGCTTTTTTGACGAGGCTGTTTTGACCGGGCTATTTTGACGGGTCACGATTTCTTACAAAAGCATTATTGCTATTACTGTTTTTTAATAATCACCATGATTTGTCTCTACAAGATGGTTAGAATATGATTGACCGCTTAGTTAAGCATCACCATCATTGTAATTTTGAGTCCATTTCTGAACACAGGCCTCCCGTAAATAATTGCATTGTATCGAATCTTGAGGAGTCTAAATCCAGTTGTAGTCTAGGCGCCAGAGGGGTCACTGTGTCCTTTTTAATTCTGATGGACAAACTCAACGGTTTCTTATGGATTTTTGGCTGCTTATTACGAGTTTCGAGGGTGGATTTCGATCCGAGTATTCAAAAAATTGTTATAAAAAATTGACTTGTTTATAAATTATTTATAAGGCTCTGGCTTATAACTAAAAGAGATAAAAAATAATGTTTCAAATAAAATTTGTTCGCAAATAAAAAATGAAGAAAAAACGTTTACTAAACTTAAATCCATCAGTTATAACTCAAAATATTGTAAAATTAGTGCACAATACAAATTTCAAATTGCAAAATAAGTATTTTCGAAGCTTTATCGATCGTAACTCGGCTTCTACGGAAGCAAATGAGCCTTAGAAGGTCTTATTTTAAAGCTTCATTAATAGGATTCCTAACAAAGTTTGTTAAATTATCTTATCTTCATTTGTTTTAAAATTATACCCGTTTGAATTTATAATTTTCTTAAAAAAATTATACATTAATTTGTTTATAGGGGTTTCAAGTAAAGGCTATAGCGGGATAAGATGGTCAAAATTGCACCAGGCTCGATTCAGTTTTGGGTTTAGCCATTCGAAAATATATAATAGAAAACTCACTCAGCCAAATTTTCAAGTCCCTAGGTGCACCGGGGGGTCCGCTATGGAAAAAAACGAATTTTTTGAAAACATTTCTTTCCAGACGCTGTATTGCTGCAAAAATCTGAAAAAATTAATGAATACGTATCTTAACAACACAAAGCTGCCTGATTTTTTTCAGATTTTTAGCTTCAAAATTGAGCGCAGGAAAAATTTTTGAAATTTTCGAAAAAATTTTAGGTTATGTTGTAAATTTTTCGCCAACTTTAAAATATTGTTATTTTGTGTATTTTTTTCCATTCTTTCGAATGGCATAGGCCATATTATCATTTTCGACGTGGAAAATACCTAAAAATCGAAAAAACTGTTTTTTTTTGGCATTTTCTGAAGTTTTTGACTCATAAACTCAACAACATACAGCTAAATTAATCATCATTTACATTTTTATATGTATTGTTACATTTACAATCAAAATCAGCTATTAGAACTTATTTTTTTTCCTACAGCATGCTCAAAAACCCCGTTTTCGGCGTTTTTACTAAATAGCTTCAGAAATCAGTAAAAAAAAATAATTTTTTTAACGTTTAAAAAATTAAAATTTTGTTGTTCTCGATAGAATGTAATGCAATTATTACTTAAATAAATTATTTTTTTGTTTTGCACGATTTTTTGAATTTCATATATTATAATATCGTCCCATTAAGGGTACCCTGCCATATGTCTGTAAACCTGTATTGCCCCAGTTCCCAATATATCTTTTCATAACTGTAGTAGTTAGTGCTAGGTTTGTTCTAGTTTGTTCTGTAATTTTGAAGTTTGTTGCCCAAACATGGCAGGGCCATAGGCTTATAAAAAAATCAATAAATTAATTTTTTTTAACGTTTTAACGTTTAAAAAATAAAATTTTTGTAGTATTCGATAGAAAATGTTACCCCTTAAAAAAGCTCGGCACTTTGGTACCGTACGCAAGGAAGCGCTTCTAGCCACGTTTTTGGAAAAAACTCAGGATAAACCAGTCCTTAAGTACCCGCCGTCGAAGCCACTAACTACGTACGTAATAAAAATATTTTTAAAATAATAAAATAAGAAAATATACGGTTTCGTTTTGATTAAAAAATAAAGAAATAAATAAATAAAAAAAATATTTGTATTAAACGTTAATGAGGAATTATTATTTAAATAAATAATTATTAGATTATTTGAATTACTTAATTGATAAAATAGTGCAACCTAAAGAGTGCAGAGTGTTTAAAGGGATTAATAAATTAATTATTAAAAAGTTACTACACAATCATGAAATTACAAAATTCAAATTAATATACAGCATGGTGCAAAGAAAGAAATAAATTCGTTATTTCGTAAACTGGCGACTTTTGGAAAAATACCGAAACGGGTCGAGTGTGATACGAGTGACGTCATCCATCTGGGCGTAATGACGTAATCGATGATTTTTTTAAATGAGAATATGGTCGTGTGGCAACTCATTTCAAAGGATATTCAGTTCTATATTCATTAATATAAACACTAACACAATTATTTATACAGGGTGACCAAAAAAAATTTGAATTAAATTAATTGACATAAAAAGAAGGATTTAAGTAATGTATTTACTTCAAAATATATTTTACTGCTGTTAGAAAACAGAAGAAAATGTTTGAGATATAAACATTGCTTTTCACTTAAATTCAATGTTCAAGCCAGCTCCTGCTAGCCACCTGTCTCTTGGAAGTTTGAACATTTTATTTAAGCGAAAAGCAATGTTTATTTTTCGAATAAACATTTTTTTCCGTTTTCCGAAAGTAAAATATATTTTGAATTAAATAAATTACATACATTATTTTTTTTGTAAATTAATTTATTTAAAAAAAATTTAGTCACTCTGTATAAATAATAAGGGTAATGTTTCCATTATTTTCAATCTGGTGGGATGTAGAGTAATATTTTTGATGTTATTTTATGTGCTATTAGAATGAAAACTTAGTCCTTTCTAATAATGGTAATGTTTATACTACTGAATAGAGAATTAAATAACCTTTCGAATAACCAAATTATAGTAAAGTCCCAGTGATTGGCTGTGTACCATAGTTAAAAAACTTACACAGAAATAAAAAACTTCGGTTTGTATAATGGTATAAAATTCTAAAAAACTTTTAAAAAGTCATCCAAATAGATTATAGAAAAACATCAGAACATTTTCTATCTAGTCAGATCATCTTCAGTGACATTCTGTTTAGTTACTGAAACTATAGTCCGCTAGTTGATATATTATTATGTAGTCTTCAAAATTACATAACTATTTATTAAAATTTCCCATATAAATAGTTAATCATAAAAATGCCAAAGGAAACAGCTTCAGAACAACATTAAAATTATACTTTTGAAATGCGGCACAATGTCGATATTAATGGATTTTACTAAAGCTCAAAAGCAGCATGGCTTCCCTGCTCGAAAAACTGAAGGGGTACTTGTTACAACGAGTTCGAGGTCAAGACGGAATTCGGTCTGTGTCACTCGTCTTGACTTGTCATTCCAAAAGTATAATTTTAATAAAAATTTTATTTTAATAAAATTATGTAATTTTAAAAACTATATATCAACTAGTGGGCTAGTTTCAATTACTACACAGAATGTCACTGAAGATGATTTGACTAGATCGAAAACATTCTGGATGTTCTTGGATGACTTTTTTAAAAGTTTTTTAATAAAATTTTATACCATTATACAAACCAAAGTTCTTTACTACTATGGTTTTTCAAATAACCGTAATTCTCATTAAAAAAATTCATCGATTACGTCATCGCGCCCAGATGGATGACGTCACTACTAGTATGATATATATCCCAAAAAATCACAATTAAAAAATCGACCTCTTTCGGGATTTTTCCTTTTTAATAAATATAGTCGACAGTTTAATAAATAACAAATTTATTCCTATCCTTTGCATCATACTGTATATTAATTTGAATTTGAATTTTGTAATTTCATGAGTACGTAGTAACTTTTTAATAATTCATTTATTAATCCCTTTAAACACTGCACTCTTTAGGTTGCACTATTTAAGCAGTTAAATGATTCAAATAATTTAGTAATTTATTTATATAATAATTCCTTATTAACGTTTAATAACACGATTTTTATTACGTAAGTAGTTAGTGACTTCGACGGCAGTACTTGAGTGGTTTTTTTGTACCGAACACTATAAAAATTTTATTTTTTAAACGTTAAAAAATTAATTTATTGATTTTTTATAAGGCTATGGAAGGATACCCTTAATGGGGCGATATTATTATATATGAAATTTAAATATTCGTGCAAATAAATCACTTATTTAAGTATTAATTGTATTACATTCTATCGATAACAAAATTTTAATTTTTTAAACGTTGAAAAAATTATTGTTTGACTGATTTTTGAGGCTATTTAGTAAGAAAAATAGGTTTTATTAGCTGATTTTGATGGTAAAGATAAAAATACATACAAAAAGGTAAATTATGATTAATTTAGCTGCATGTTGTTGAGGTTATGAGTCAAAAACTTCAGAAAAAAAAAAACAGTTTTTTCGATTTTTAGGTATTTTCCACGTCGAAAATGATAATGATGCCTATGCCATTCGAAAGAATGGAAAAAAAAATCACAAAATAACAATATTTTAAAGTTGGATGCTTTGTATTGTTAAGATACGCCTTCATTAATTTTTTCAGATTTTTTCAGCAATACAGCGTCTAAAAATATTTTTTTTTTTCAAAAAAACACGTTTTTTCTAAAGCACCTAGCTCCTGGGATCCTGTTATTTTTTAATCAAAACGAAACTGTAGATTTTCTTATTTTATTATTTTAAAAATATTTTTATTACGTAAGTGGTTAGTGGCTTCGACGGCGGGTACTTGAGGACTGGTTTATCCTGAGTTTTTTCCAAAAACGTGGCTAGAAGCGCTTCCTTGCCTTGGGCACCAAAGTGCGTAGCTTTTTTAACCTTAGCGCGCTTTGAAAATCACAACCGCAACAAGCATTTTTATAAAGGGGCAAAATTTTCTATCGAATACTACAAAAATTTTATTTTTTAAACGTTAAAACGTTAAAAAAATTAATTTATTGATTTTTTTTATAAGCCTATGGCAGGGTACCCTTAATGGGAGATATTATTATATATGAAATTCAAAAAATCGTGCAAAACAAAAAAATAATTTATTTAAGGATTAATTGTATTACATTCTATCGAGAACAACAAAATTTTAATTTTTTAAACGTTAAAAGAATTATTATTTTTTACTGATTTCTGAGGCTATTTAGTAAAAACGCCGAAAAACGGGGTTTTTGAGCATGCTGTAGGAAAAAAAATAATTTCTAATAGCTGATTTTGATTGTAAATGTAACAATACATATAAAAATGTAAATGATGATTAATTTAGCTGTATGTTGTTGAGTTTATGAGTCAAAAACTTCAGAAAATGCCACAAAAAAACAGTTTTTTCGATTTTTAGGTATTTTCCGCGTCGAAAATGACAATGATGCCTATGCCATTCGAAAGAATGGAAAAAAATACACAAAATAACAATATTTTATAGTTGGCGAAAAATTTACAACATAACCTAAAAATTTTTTGAAAATTTCAAAAAATTTTCCTGCGCTCAATTTTGAAGCTAAAAATCTAAAAAAAATCAGGCAGCTTTGTGTTGTTAAGATACGTATTCATTAATTTTTTCAGATTTTTGCAGCAATACAGCGTCTGGAAAAAAATGTTTTCAAAAAAATAGTTTTTTTTCCATAGCGGACCTAGGTGCACCTAGGGACTTGAAAATTTGGCTGAGTGAGTTTTCAATTATATATTTTCGAATGGCTAAACCCAAAACTGAATCGAGCCTGGTGCAATTTTGACCATCTTATCCCGCTATAGCCTTTGAGCTGTAAACATTTATACTTTAATTAACAATAATGATAGAAGAAAGGAATAATTTGAGCTTAAGAAAATGTTCGTAAGTTTTTCGTAAATGCGCGCTATGAGGCGCAACATCGGCTCACATTCAAGTATTTTTCGACGCTTTATTGATCGTAACTCGGCTTCCAGGCATGCAAATGAGTCAATATGTGATATCCATATAAAAATGGATCAAGTTATTTCGTAGCATCATCATTGCATATAAAACGAGCATTTATGTTGTGGCGGCATACACACGATTGACGTGCCTTGATGATGCTGCAAAAGAACTAGATCCACTTTATATGGATACTATCCACTATCCACTGGATATCTATATGATATAGATAATTAGACTCTGAAGCCCCAGAAAGTTTTAGTTTTACTGCCTACAAAAACAGACTTAGTACCACCATGTAACTGTAAAAATTGCTCGAAGAACTTATGCAGATGTAAAAAAGCTGAGATTCTCTGTATATCTCGATTCAGATGCATAAAAAAAAGTTTGTAAAAATAGTATTAATAAATAATATCAACTTACTTTTTAGTTTTATTTCTAAAATATTAGTTTTTAATGTTTTTTTTTCTCATTTAGTAAAAAAAATAGAAGACAAAGTAAACAGAATGAAAGGTGATACGAGGTACAGTATGATGATTTAATTGTAAGAATTATATGGTAAAATTTGATTAGGATCTTCAGAAATGAAAAATGAAGATAACGTATATATACATAGAAATTATAATTTGCATCGAGAAGTTAGCTCGTGAACCTTTACTCGCTGAGCCGATCTTGCACGTCAAAGCGCACTATTAAAATAGCGATATATTGGTAAAATATAAACATACAAACATTTTCTTAAGCTCAAAATGTTTCCTTTGAGTCCTTCTATCATTATTGTTAATTAAAGTATGAATGTTTATAGCTTAAATTTGCTTGAAACCCTTATAAACAAATTAATGTACAATTTTTTTAAGAAAATTATTATTTCAAATGGGTATAACTTTAAACCAAGTGAAGATCAAGTAATTTAACAAACTCTGTTTGGAAGCCTATTAATGAAGCTTTAAAATAAGACCTCTTAGGGCTCATTTGCATGCGTAAAAGCCGAGTAACGATCGATAAAGCGTCGAAAAATACATATTTTGCTATTTGCAATTTGCATTGTGCACTAATTTTATAATATCTTAAGTTCTAGTTGTTGGAATTAATTTTAGTAAACGTTTTAATCTTCGTTTTTTATTAACGAACAAATTATATTTGAAATATTTTTTATCTCTTTTAGTTTATGAGCCAGAGCCTTATAAACAATTTATAAACAATAAAATTGTTTATAACAATTTTTTACCACTCGGATTGAAATCCACCCTCGAAATTCATAATTAGCAGCCAAAAATCCATAAGAAACCGTTGAGTTTGTCCATCAGAATTGAAATGAACACGGTGACCTCTATTTGGCGCGTAGACTAAAATAGTTTCTAATGTCTTTTGATGTAAAATAATTACGGAAGCAGGAATTCAACAGTTTCGAATTTTACATTGATTTTCCTATGGCACGTTTTCCAATTCACCACCCGGTATATCCTTGCATAATACAAAATCTTATTTTAGATGGAAACTATCAAAACCACCCTTAATATTGAAAAGGAAAATTTGGATAAGGAGATTGAACGGTTTGTGGCAAAGTGGGAGGAAATAAATCCTAGACCGCAATCAGCACAGTTTAGCACAAATTCACTTACCGACTTAAGTAAACATTTATATAACATAAAAGAAAAACGAGCCGACTGGACAGAGATTCAAAATAAGTGTGAAAAATTAACGTAAGTGAAGTTTGACAATAACTTTCTTTAATATGCTATTAGAAACCATAAATTCTATAAGATTCCGACGAATTTCCAGTACATAGTCGCAGGAAACTATTTTATACATCCTCATAGACAAGGCGAAAATGGCGGGTTCTTTGAGGAAAATATTCCCATAAAAGTTTTTTGCATAATCACATTCGTGAGATATTCCAGAATAAGATACAAGAAGTCGGCTACGCGAAAAGTGGTCCAAATTTTTTTAACAATTTTTTTTAATCAAATTGTAAAAATCAATATTTTCGGCTTGGACAAATTTTTTGGACCATTCTGGATAAAAAAGGTCTCTTATAATTTTTTTTCTAAAGTTGATCGTTTTCGAGGTAAAAGCATTTTAAAATTATTGAAAAAAAAAAAGAAAAATGGCGATTTTCGAGGCTTAATAACTCGGTTAAAAGTTATCACTATGAAAGTAAGAAAGTGACTAAATCAAATTTTAAAACCCCTCCTACAAGATCCTGAAGAAATTTTCGTCATTATTTGATTACTAAGTTGTTATTTTTAAGTAATAATAATGAGCGAAATGCACGTTTTAGGCGGCCGTCCATGATGAGTGCGAAAGAGATGCCACTCAGGCAGTCCAATGGCCCATCTCACTCGCACTCACATTTGCAGCCGCGTCAATACGATCTGACCGCTTATTATTAATAAATAAAAATAACAGTTTAGTAATAAATTAATGACAAAAATTTCTTCAGTGCCATGTAGGGGAGGCTTTAAATTTTATTTAATCACTTTCTGACTTTCATAATAATAATTTTTAACCGAGTTATTAAGTCTTAAAAATGGCCATTTTCGCGTTTTTCAAATTTTAAATTGCTTATAACTCGAACACGATCAACTTTAGAGAAAAATTACAAGAGACATTTTTTGTCCGGAATCGTCCGAAGGATGTAAAAAAAATTTGTCCGGATAGAAAATATTGATTTTTTGCAATTTGATTAAAAAAAATTGTTAAAAAAAATTGGACCACTTTTCGCGTGGGCGACTTCTTGTACCTTATTGTGGGGTGTCTCACGAATGTGGTTATGTAAAAAAATTTCATGGGAATATTTTTTCCAACGTACCCGCCGTTTTAGCCTTGTCTATCAAATTCTTAGCCAACTTTATAATTTTTACATGCGTGAGTGTTCCGATAAGTACTTAGCCTCTCCGCCCTAAAGCGTTAATAAGGCTAAAGAAATCTATTATTGTAAATACACTCTTGATGACGGCCTGTGTCAAAATCTGAGCGGAATCAGTAGTTTTGTTTTCACAGCGTATGGAATTAGGCGTATTTGAGGATTTTAGCAAAATAAATAAACACGATCGGTCAGTGATTTGAATCTTGTTTTTGAAAGGGAAATCGCGCAACGAAATCAAAGGGCGCTTGAATACTGTATGGTGATTATTCTCCTTCGATGGCTAACGTCAAAAATTAGTTTAACGATTTACAAGAAGGTAGCACGTTATTTGATAAGTCATGATCAGGTGCCCAGAAAATGGCTACCGTGGAGGATAACGCCAAACAACCGAAGATGCGCGAGATAGGTGACACAGTAGGCATCTCAAAAGATCGCGTTGATTATATTTTGAGTGAAATTTTGAGCATGATGAAGCTGTCGTCGCGATGGGTGTTGCATTTGCTTAACTAGGACAACAAGCGTAACTATGAGATCACTTCAGAGAAGTTTTTGAGCCTGTTTAAGCGTAATGCGAAGAATTTTCTGTATTACGTCACAACCGTTGACGAAACATGTATATGTTACAGTCCAAGTTAATTCTCAGTTAGAGTTGACTCCAACTAGTTGGAGTCAACTCCAACTGAAACGAGCAGTAAAAGTTGATTTTAAAAATTTAAATCAACTTTTACTAGTTGGAGTTGACTCTTCCTGGATCGATTCAGTAAATGTTGATTATACGAGAATCTCAAGTGCATTTTTGATGAGTGTGCGTTTCTTTGTTTTGACCGTTTCAACTACTTATTAGTACAGAGTGTAACGTCGCCCCCGTTAGGTAAATTATTCTGATTCGATTTTTTGCACAAACTTACTCAAAAAAATACATCCGTATAACAATCCTTATAACAAATACACAGGGTGTCACGCGGTACCGCGGTCGAAAAATTGTTTAACCAATTTCAGTAAAGTCAGTCAGTAAAGTGACTCTTTATCGAACGAGTCTGATATTACGAGCAGAGGAACAGACGCGTTCGATAAAGAGTATCGAGGTGGTGCGTGCAAAATTGTATCGTCAATCATAAAAAACATTAACACTTACTTACAATTTTGAGGATTTTTTTTTAATTTTAGACGAAATAAAAAAATCCAATGACAGTAATGACAGATGACTTTTGCATGATGGCCGGTTTTGATGTTTAATCGATAGTTATCAATATTGTATACCTACCTCAGTGGTTCCCAACCTTTTATGTGTGGCGATCCACCTTCTGATGTTTTTTCATATTCGCGACCCATCTCTCACCCATGATGATACGCTATTCTGTACTCTGTACGTCACTCGGCTACTGTAAGAGCCACGCCGCGACCCACCTGAAATCCGCTTGCGACCCACTAGTGGGTCGCGACCCACCGGTTGGGAAACGCTACCTAATTACTAAATCTGTAAAGTTTTGATTTATTTTGTATGAATATAATTGCGAAACACGACAAAATTTTACTTTTTGACATAAATTTTATTAATATTAAGATAAATTTTGTACAATATTTTTAATAATTAAAGCAAAAAAATTTTAATTTCACTCAAATAAATAATCGATTGCTGCCATTGACCACTTACATTCAATCTCGGTTAATTTGATTAATTATCGCGGCAGGTAAAGTAACATTCTTCTTTCAATACAACAAAGTGTTACTTTACCGCCGAAAATGAGGGCAAATGAGTACAATAATGAATGATTTTAGTGACGTTTGGCGATAAACAATGTAATAATTTTAAACAAATTCGCACAAATAAATTTTTCCACTTCGTACAAACTTTTTTTTAGATCCTTTGGGCTTTTTTTTCTCTAAAATTGACTGTTGTCGAGTTATTAGCGACTTAAAATTTGAAAAACGCCAAAATAACCATTTTCAAGGTTTAATAACTCGGTTAAAGATAATTATTGTGAAAGTCGAGTGAGCGGCCGTGGAGTAACGGCATAATCGCTGGCCTCATACGCCAGTGCACGTGGGTTCGAGCCCTGCTAAAGACAAACCATTTTCATTTCCAATAATAACACGAGCCGTCTCACCGTGCCTCGGAGAGCACGTTAAGATATCGGTCCCCCTGGGCTAGTGTACATCGACACTAGTTACTTGAAACAGGGTTAAAGATGTAATTGGAGCCGGAACTGTCCGAAAGGCAAAAATGCCATACGATATTATATATTATGAAAGTCACAAACTAAAAAAAATCAAAGATTAAAGCTACCTCTATAAGATCCTGAAGAAATTTTTGTCATTATTTCATTAATAATATATTATTTTTAATTATCAACAATGAGCGCTAACCGTGTATTGAGGCGGCCGTCAATGTGAGTGCGAGTGAGATTCACCATTGGACGGCTATAATGGTGCATCTCTTTAGCACTCACCATTGACGGCCGCCTAATACGCACTTAGCGGTCATTGTTAATAATTAAAGATAAAGCTTAGTAATAAAATAGTGACAAACATTTCTGTTAGATCTTGTAGAGGGGGCTATAAACTTTGATTTGGTCACTTTCTGACTTTCATAATAACGGATTTTAACCGAGTTATTTTAAGCCTTGAAAATGGCTATTTTCGCATTTTTCAAATTTTAATTCGGGTATAACTCGACAACAATCAATTTTAGAGAAAAATCACAAAATACCTTTTTTCTACGAGCGTGCAAAAATGTCTACTTTCGCGAACGCGTTTTAGTTTAGAAAGTTTTACTTTTCCGCACGCGTGTTACTTTTCCGCACGCGTTTTACTTTTCCGCAAGCGTGTAAATTTTCCGCACGCGTGTTAATTTAGATATGTTAATATGGCCTTAAAGTTGTTCTGAAGCTATTTTCTTGTGTCATTTTTACAATTTTAACTATTTATAATGGGAAATAAACCACAATATTAGTAAAAAATGATTTTTATTAACGTTTCGACACCCAAATCGGGTGCCGTTGTCAAAATACAAAATACTACTAACAGAAACAAAAATGTTGTTGCTTAGTAAAAAAATTCTTCTAATAATTTATTTAATTTGACTCACTTATATCGGCAATTCAGATACATATGATACATTTTAAAGTAGAAGACTTTAAAATGATTTTGACAATATTTATGAGTTGCGTTCCTGGGATGACTTTACTGAAAAATTCGATTACATGAAATCAACCCCAACTCAAGAATATCCGTCACAAAAAAATCATAGCATGTGATCTGTCTTTAAAAAGACAACCACATGCAACGGTGACATTAAAATTCTCGCGCTAGAGATGTCATAGTAAATCACGAGGGAAAACCAGGAAAAACCTCGCGATACTATCCCGACATCGTAAGTATTTGGTCTTACATTTAAATTACTCTCAAAATTAATATCAAATTCTGACTTTACTATAATTTTGTTTAAATTATAAATAATATCAATAATACATGGATATATAAGTAATACTAAAATATAAAATATGTACTAACTCGACTATTGACTTACTAATTGTGGTATTTTCTTTCTATTGACTTCCTCTTTCATATTTCTTCAACAACATTTTTGTTTCTGTTAGTAGTATTTTGTATTTTGACAACGGCACCCGATTTGGGCGTCGAAACGTTAATAAAAATAATTTTTTAATAATGTTGTGGTTTATTTCCCATTATAAATAGTTAAAATGGCCTTAAAGTAATTATAATACATACAATAAACAAATATTTAGATATTATTTACTAATTTATTTCAAATGTATCTTATTGTGTCCATGTTTTAATGAAATTAACGCGAGAATTCGATGAAATAAAATAATTTTGACATAATATTCAAAGTCAAATCAGTAGACAATAACAGTGGTTTTGAATCGTCGTCATGGAAACCAAGATCGTCGTCATACTAACCAATTATGCTGAAAGTTTGGTTTTGACAACCTTTTCAAAGAATTAATTTGTGTATGTATTTTCACTAGTAATACCACTAGAGGTCAAATTATTTCCGGAAATTTTCTAAAAATATTCATGATCAAAAAAAAATTTCCGGATATTAATTTGACTTCGCGTGGTATTCGGTAAGAAAATTCCACACCAAATTTGCATTTGAAAATCCAAAGCTGCATGAACAGATTAATAGCGCGCCATAGCTTTGTCAGCAATTATTTAGGCTTTCAAATTCGTAATTTCTACTCATTGTAGTTGCATGGGAATACCATTTCAAGATAGAAAATAGTATATTCTTCAATTTTACATAAGTTTTGAGTAACTACAAGTGATAGAAAATGAATCAAAACTAAATTATGTAAACAAGTAAAAACCAGTCTGTCAAAAATGTTCTGTTATTGTAAACGTCAAAAAATTTCCACTATAATTCGCTGTTGGGTACCCCACGAGCAAAAAATTTCCGATAAAATACCTCCGTTGCCATGGTGATCTGTCAAAATAACGTATTTTGATTGGTTCAAAATTACAGGTGTGGAATTTTCATATTAATTAAATTAGTTGATTAAGATTTGGTCATTCTTTAAAGACTCGTAGAAAAAATATTGTTCCTAACGCTTGCAGAAAGTCTCTTTTCCGCACTCGACTGCACGCCAACTCCCGCTTCGCGTCCTTCGGCAAACTGCAGTTGTGTGCGGAAAAGTATGACTTTCTGCACTTGTTAGGAAAATAACTATTTTTGCTCAGAATAACCCAAATGATCTAAAAAAAAAATGTTCGAAGTGAAAAAATTATTTTTGTGAATTTGTCTAAAAAAATTGTTTAAACTATTTATCGATCAAGGTACTGCCTGGCACCCAGTAGATTTGTTATAAGGACCTCTTTTTGAGCAAGTTTGTGCAAAAAATTCGACTCGGAGTAATTTACCTAACGGGGGCGACGATACAGTCTAGACTAATTTGAACATATTCAGTAACATTTAATTTCTAGAATCGGCTGTTTGTGTGAATCAGAATCAACTTTTACTAAATGGTATTGGGAAGAGTATACTTTTCCTAGTTGGAGTCTACTTTTACTAGTAAATGTTGAATATAAATTTTCATTTTATATTTATAATCAACTTTTACTGAAACCAGCCGTTAGAGTTGACTCCAACTAGTTGGAGTCAACTCCAACTGGATAATCAACTTGAACTGTAACATATACACTGATACACACCAGAGACCAAGGAAAACGAAACTGTTGACACCCGCGAACGTCTACCGAAGAAGGCTAACACTGTCCTGTCGGTCGCAAAGGTGATGGCCACCGTTTACTCGGATTCACAAGGTGTGATTTAATATATATCTCTATCTTGTCGTTTACCCATTACTGAGGATCTTGATTTCTTTCAATATTTATAACAATGTTTCTCCATTGGTCTCTACCTTCAGCTGCTCTAAGAGCTTCGCAGAATAGGTTTCCAGTTGAATGCTTTATTTGGTCAGACCATCTAATTGGTGATCGTCCTCTTGATCTTCTCCCCAAAACGTTTCCGGAAACAATTAATTTTTCCAAACTGTCGTCACCTCTACGAACCACGTGACCAAAAAATTGCAGACATATTGTGGACAGCCTTTTTTAATATTGAGTATATTGAGTTGGTTTAGAATGGAAACGTTTGTCCTATAAGCTGTCCAAGGTATGGGCAGCATTCTTCTCCAGCACCACATCTCAAAATCATCAATTTTTTGGCGCTCGCATGCGCGCAGAGTCCAAGTCTCTGCTCCATATAGAGATATTGAGAATACAAGGACATTCACCAGTCTCATCTTGATATTTTGAGAGATAGATCTGTCTTTCCAAACTTTAGTTAGGCGACTCATCGCATTTTTAGCCATACCAATACGTCTCCGAACTTCTGCTTCACAGTTACCATCGTTAGTTATACTAGACCCGAGATAGACAAAGGTATTTACTATCTGGTATTCCTGTAACATGTTAGTTAGTTGAATAGTGTCTAATCTGTCGACCACCATTATTTTTGTCTTAGCTTTATTGATTTTCAGAACAACTTTATTGCTTTCGTACTCAACTCTTCGCAGAAGATCAAACATTTCTTGCTCATTTGCTGCTATAAGTGTAGTGTCATCAGCAAATCCTAAATTGGAGATTTTCCTACCAGCTACTGTTACTCCACCGGCTCATCCTTCTAAAATTATCTTCATGACATGTTCACCATAAATGTTAAATAAGTCAGGTGACGACACGCATCCTTGCCTAACACCTCTCTCGGTCTTGAATTGCTTTGAGAACTTCTGATCTAGTCGTACTGTCGCTATATTAGATTGGTACAGATTTTTAATAAGTGTCACCAGGTGCATTGGTGCGCCTATTTCTATTAAAATTGACCACAGATTTATCCAGCTTACACAATAAAATGCCTTTTGGTAGTCAACGAAGCATATAGTCACAGGTACTTGAAATTCTCTAGACATTTCAATAAGTTGTCTCAGGTTCAGGATTTGTTCCCTTGTACCTTTACCCTTTACAAACCCCGCTTGTTCCTGAAGTGTTTGGTAATGTAAATAGGTTTTAAATCTGTTTTTGATGAAGTGTAGCAATATTTTACTAGCATGTGATATTGGTGACAGTGTGCGGTAGGTTTCACATGTGGTAGTAGTTCCTTTTTTGTGTAGTGGGATATAAATTGAGGTACACCAATCAGATGGCCATTTTCCTGAATTCCAAACAGCGACACAGATAGAATGGATGATATGTAATCCTTTGTCACCTAGTAACTGTAGTATTTCACTGATTTATTATTTCAGTGATTTAATGTTCTAGCTTTCTAGAAAAAGACAAAAACGGTCACAGGGCTTTACTAGGTATGCCGAACTATTGGGCCGACTTGACACCGAATTGCAGAAAAACAGTCCAATTTGCGAAGAAAATTTTGATTGGATTGTCTTCCACCATGACAACGTACAGGCTCATACCTCCACCATCGGTATGGCGAAATTGGTCGAACTGGGCTATGAACTGCTATCCCTTTCATCGTATTCTCCAGATTTTACCCTATGTAACTTCTTTTTGTTTCCAAACTTGAAAAAGTCATTCTTTGGGCATAATTTTAAGTTTAATGAGGAGTTCATCACCGCCACGGAAGCCTACTTTGCACATCTCGAGAAAACGTATTTTTCATACTGGTTAAATAAGTTGGGGCATCGCTGGGTTAAGTGTGTTGATTTTTCCCAAAATGTTCGTTTTTCTGTTGTAGGCTAAGTACTTATCGGACCGTCCTAGTTGTTCAATATGAGATGATGATTCTAGTTTAAAGCATAGTTAAAATGATTGGACTAGAATATGATGCGGCTGTATTTTCGTTTTGCAACGAAATTGAAAATGGTTATTTATTTTTTATTTACATGTTTACTCTGATTGGAGTACGAAGGGAACCAGTTTCGTTGGAACTTTACCGGTTGAGCAGATGCAACGTGAATTATAAATTGTAAAATTCCCTCATCTTCCTTAGTCTCAGCATCCGTTATGGCTTGCAAATTGTAGAAGCCTCGGAGGTGTAACCAGAAAAGGTTCCCATTGTTTTCAGTCTGGTGGGATGTAGAGTAACATTATGTTGTTTTATATGCCATTAGATTGAAAACTTAGTCTTTTGCTAGCAGTTGCCGCTAGGGCATCTATGCCATTTCTTTTGTTGCAATCCGTGACTGCACGCCGGGGTTTGTTTTGGTTGGATCAGAGAGAGCAGCATATGTGCCTCATGATGAGAGACTAATAAGTTTCGAAACCGGTAGAGGTTCTTGCTGCACTCTCTGATTCGACTAGAATATGATGCGGCTGCATTTTCGTTTTGCAACGAAATTGAGAATGGTTATTCCTTTTTTGATTTACATGTTTACTCTGATAACTCTGATTGGAGTAGGAAAGGAACCATTCTCGTTGGAACTTTACCGCGCTGAGCAGATAGGACGTGAATTTTAAATTGTAAAATTCCCTCATCTTCCTTAGTCTCAGCATCCGTTATGGCTTGCATATTGTAAAAGCCTCGGAGGTGTAACCAGAGAAGGTTCCCATTGTTTTCAGTCTGTTGGGATGTGGAGTAATATTATGTTGTTTTATAAAATATGCCATTAGATTGAAAACTTAGTCCATAGTTAAAATCTTTGTGTATCATAATATTAATTTGTCTCATACAATAAAATCATGTTATCCACCACAATTAAACATTGTTTGTATATTTTAAAAAATGTCCAGAACAGCTACTATTTTAGACGTTATGTATACTTGACTAATGTAATTTTGCCGTTCATATTATTTTTAATTTTTGCTTCTATTGCCTTCTCTGTAAACCAGTTTTTTTTATTGTCATCACTAAAATTGAATTTGACTCTCATATTATGTTTAAATATATGTTATGATATTAAAATACGTATTTATAGAGGTGATTTCACAAAGTTTAATTTGGAGCCACCTCCATTAACTTTTTTGAAAGATATTGAAGATAAACTGGATGGTGAAGAAAATACTTGGTCCGTTTTTGAAGACTTCCATACAGGTAAGCCCTTTCAAATTAATTTCATATCATAGTAATATCAGCAACGCCTTGTCAATTTTTATCTGTTACTAGCTGACTCGGCGAACTTCCTACCGCCTTAGAAATTAATCAATAATGTGTCAAATTTCAATAAATAAAAATTAACAGAAAATCAAAAAATACTTAAAAAATATATGCATGTGTTACCTAATACCAAAGGATCTATTTAATTGATTCTGATAAGTAATCTTTTTTTTGCGGTGCGTAAATATTAAACCATGGCGTTTTTTCAGGGCACGATTAATTTCCTTGCCAGAAACATGGACACTCAAAGTTTTCCGCAAACTCCCAAAGAAATTGCGATTATAAACGTCACTGCTACGCTTGACACCTACGCTACATACATCAACAAATATATTGCTGTTTACTGAGTCAGAAGTGGCACCGGTAGACGCCTTGAGGGGATAACTGGTCTAGTAATAATTGGTCAGTTATTGAACACGGTTCTTTTTTTGACATCATAACCATGAATTAACTTTGCCTGTCTGACTATGCCCTTCCATTTGGACCTCCCTTAAGTCCTTCTTATCTATTGTCTTACATTGATAGTTTTCAGGTCGTCTTCTAAGTCAAACAACCATCTCGTTGTGGACCTTCCTTTTTTTGTCAGTGTGTCAGCTTCTATTGTAATATTTTCGTTAGTGTTTTTGTATCTTCTTGTCTCTAGACATATCACAGCTATGGCAGTCTTTGACTTTTCACAAATCTTACAATATCGCACACTTTATTTAATTTTAATTCGTAATTTTAATTTAATTTCATCCCGATCCCGACTCCCGCCCCCGATCCCGACTCCCGCCCCGCGATAACGACAAATTTGCTTAGGTCATCATATGATGAAATGCATAGTTTGCGAGTCTATAAGGTACATACATACATACAAACATTCATTTTTATTTATATAGAAGAGGTAGTACTTAAATGGCTATTAAAAAATAACGGTTGGTGATAGAAAAGTGAAAATTTAGGGTTAAATGTATATTGTGGTTCTACATCATATGAAATTAAAAAAGAAAAGTTTGTCCGAAAAAATAAAAAATAATTATGGGGCGGGGGGGGGGGGGGCAAGCCCCCTTATTACTTAGGTTGGTGGTACCAACTCAGAAACCATCCCGGGTTCATGTTCAAAAACTTTGATTAAGGTCATCATATGATGAAATGCATAGTTTGTGAGTCTATAAGTTACATACCTACATACATACAAACATTCATTTTTATTTATATAGATTTATAACGACTATACTTATCCATTCCATAATTTAATAAAAAAAAATTAAAAAATCTAAATTATTTTAAAAATTTTCCGTTTTTTATGAATAGTTCAAAATTCTAATTTACCAATTTTCACAGGATTTCAAGAACTCAGTAATGAATCGTGGATAGTATTTCGGAAGAAAATTTTTAAATTGGAAGATTTTTTGAAAGAATGGAGAGAAAAGTTAAGCAAAATGGATAACAGCTCTCTGATTACAAGAATTTTACAGGAAATTCACAAATATGAGGTGTGTAAACTATTTTTAGGACAAATAACATTTAAAAATGTTTTTTAATAATAAGACATTATAATTTTTGTTTATATTTTTCTACTTCTTTTGGCTAAATTTATAGACTAGAAGTATTCTTCGTCGTGTCTTCTACTATTACTTCTTCTTCTTCTTCTTCTTGTTCTTCTCATGTTTCTCATTGTTATGCAAAATATGATAGCAAGTGGTTATATACTCTTCAACAAGTTGACGGTCATATACCCTTTTTAACACAATTCTTAAATCATGCCACAGGAAAACAATTTCAGAACCTTATTCTTGTTATATTTTTGCTTGATTTTCTGTATTACTTTGTTGCTTATTCGGGAGTTACAATTCCCCAGTATTATCATCTTCCCTCTGACTTGATTTATTACTTATTGTTAAGTAATATTCTTGAGGATATATTCTTCTTCTGGATATTGATATTTGATTGTATAAAAAAATTTTTATTTTGGTTTAGGTACTTAGTGGATGTCACTAATGATCAGATTATTATATTTTTAAGGCTAAAGCTACGCATATCATGAATCTGTTAAAATAAAGTATATCTTTGAAAGTTACTTAAGTTGAAATGCTTACAATTTACCACAAAAAAAAAATAATAGCTCGCCACTTATATCGTTACAATTTTTGCATTATTACTAACAAAAGTTGGTAGATGCATCACGATCGATTTTAAAGTATCAAAAAATCGATATAAATATTTGAAATAGATATTTTTCTAAAACATTCTCTTCATAAGAACCTAAGTCTGTTTTGCAAAATTGTCTAGATGTATTTAAAAAATACATTAAACATTTAGTACAAATTGAAAATAAATCTCCAAGGAATAATGGTATACGCGCGGAACTTGTTAAATGTGGATGTGGGACTCTTAATACAGCATAAAAAATATTTTCGAGTATCTTATAATATGGCCTCCTGAGTGCGCATTCAGAAGAGCTTCTTGGCGAATATCGAAGTGGTTTTAGGCCTGGTCGATCAACAACAGACCAGATCTTGGTGCTAAGGCAAATAATGAAAAAAAAAACAACGAATTAAACATCGACATATACCATCTTTTCGTAGATTTTAAATCCACCTATGATGGTGTTCTAAAAATAAATTGTACGAAGCCATGGATGAATTCTACAACCTGGTAAACTGATCAGATTGGTTAAGGCTAAAATGCGTAAAGTTGTCTGCAAAGTCAAAATACACTGCGAACAATCACAGGCATTTGGAACGAATGTTTCAAATGCCGACAGGGATATGCGCTGGCGTGTCTGCTTTTGAACATAGCTATGGAAAAGGTCGTCAGAGATACCCGAATAGAAAACAAAGGAAATATTTTTAATAAATCATCTCAAATTTTGGCATATGCAGATGACGTGGACCTAGTTGCCCGCAAAACACGCAAGCTAGAAGAAATATATACCACCTTATAAAATGCCTCAAAAAATATGACCCTGCAAGTAAACAAAAAGAAAACTAAGATGATGGCATCAACACCCAACAATAGCACCAGAATCATCGGTCATCTGTTCACGGTTGATAATTCTACCTTTGAAGTGGTGGACACATTCACATACTTAGGCTCCCTGATCGCCAAGAAGAAATCACGCGAAGGATAAACCTAAAAAACAAATGCTATTTTGGACTTAGACATATGAGAAGCAGAAACTTAAACCAAAAAACAAAAATATCCATATACAAAACCGTTATACAATCAGTGTTGACATATGGATCGGAGACATAGACCATCTCCAAGGCAGATGAAAACCTTCTGCTTATATTTGAACAATGGATCCTGAGACGAATATTCGGTGGCATCGGCGAAAATGGTGTGTGCAGGAGGAAGTACAACTACGGATGTACCACAGATATAAACATGCATTTGGTGGTAAAGACGTAGTATCTCTTATAAAAATAGGAAGACTAAGATGAGCAAGATATCTAGCAAGATCACAGCAGAACAACCCTACTAGAAGAATTGTTATGTCACAACCTGTGGGACGTAGAAATAGGGGTAGGCCAAAACTCGGAAGGATGATGTAGATGAGGATGGTAGAAAATTAGGCGCAGCAAAATAGCAACAGTTTGCTAATGAATAGAACTGACTGGAATAATAGACTTGGGAAGGTCTAGGATTTTTTATAGGACTGTAGCATTGATAATAATGATTTAAAATTGAGTACATATTATGAAGGTTTTATTGTCATTTATACATACTCTTTCCATAATTTTTTTTATTCGTATTTGTTCTCAATTAAAAATTACTGAAATTTTTCCTTTTTTTGTCCTATTTTTGATTTATAAAGCTAATGGTTTGATTGTTCAAATTTAAGGCGATAGCTCCCTCTCTAAAATACGTCAAAGGAGAAGATTTTACAGAAAAGCATTGGTTAGATACTTTTAGTATTTTGGGAATGGAACCTAAATTGGTAGACCAACTGACATTAAATGACTTTTTAGTCGTTTCGGAGAAAATCCAAGAAAATCTTAAAGAACTGCAGGTAATACCAATAACTAATTTAGTAAGTATTTCGTAAAAAAATAAAAATAATATTAAATATTTTTTTCTGTATATTTAGTATAACTAATTATAGACTAAGAGCCGCTATAGGGGAAATTTCTTAATCATTTTAGGCACGACGGGACCCTATAACTTAAATAGCAGAACCTAAAAGAAAACGTTTGAGAACTGTGCCGTCACTTTTCAGTGGCACATGCGTCTACAGTGGCACATCAAACTTTCCACTTATGGACGGGATACATAAATTAAAAAATACCCTCCCTCATTACCAGAATTTAATTTTTTTTCATTTTTTTAAATTCTATGTAATTAAGACATAAGATTCATCGTAATTTTAACCCACCACCTTCTTCTCCCTGTCCCCACCATCAAAAACTTTATTTTTCGATTTTATTTTTTTTTGTGGAACGCAATCAATTTTAAAATTTCAAAAAATTGACACGCATAGTTAAGGCTTTTATAAAACACGTCTATTTTTTATAGACCTGTACGTTGAGTGTACATAACCTCAAAAATTTTTTTTTTGGAAAAAGTATATAACTTTTTTTGGGGATAGCTGCAGCTCTAATTTTATCTCAGTCTTGTGTATTTTATCCAACACTATAATTCTAATTTTTTTAGATTTTTCTGTAACTCTGGTCACCTTCAAAAATCCAAAAAACTGTTTTTTAAGGGGGTTTTGGAGGGTTTGAACGTGTTTTTATGATTTTTAAATACTCTAAAGGACTCAGTTACTTTAAGTTACATATAACCTATAAAAACAAAATTGATTTGATATATTATGAAGTCTATAAAATAGGGAAAATTCCCCAAAACCCCCCAAAAACAATTTTTCGGATTTTTTAAGGTGGGGAGCCTCACGGAAAATCTGAAAAAAATTAAAAATATAGTGTTTGATAAAACACACAAGATTAAGAAAAAATTAGACCTGCAGCTATTCCTCAAAAAAAGTTATACGCTTTTTTGAAAAAAAAATTTCTTTTAATTTTTTGAGGTTATGTACACTCTACGTATATGTCTATAAAAAATAGGCATGTTTTATAAAAGCCTCAGCTATGCGTGTGAATTTTTTGAAATTTTAAAATTGATTGAATCCCACCAAAAAAAAAAATAAAAACTAAAAATGAAGTTTTTGATGGTGGGGGCAGGGGGAAGGGGGTAGTGGGTTAAAATTACGCTGAATCCTATGTGTTAATCACATAGAACTTAAAAAATAAAAAAAAATTCATTATGTTAGTAAGGGAGGGTAACTTTTAATTTATTTATCCCGTCCACAAGTGGAAAGTTTGATGCGCCACTGTCGACGCATGTGCCACTGAAAAGTGACGGCACAGTGTTAAAACGTTTTCTTTTAGGTTCTACTATTTAAGTTATAGGGTCCCATCGTGCCTAAAATGATTAAGAAATTTCACCTATAGCGGCTCTTAGTCTATTACAATATTCAGAAAAACTGTTGTATATTAAGTGAACAATGGTATCGTGATGCGACCGATATGGTGGAATTTACACCGTTGTCAGATCTTTAGATTTTTCTGAAAATCTAATGAACTTTCTTATTTCAAATGGACGTATATTTTTACGATTTTCATGTACTGTTTTCTATATCTAAATATCACAATTTTGGAGTTATTGCTATATGTATTTAAACAATTTGTTTCAAACAAATTACAAAATCAATTTTTTGGCTCGAGCAGATAATTTTGCAGTTTGATTTTTTTTTGTATCATTTGGAACAAAAAAGGTTTTTAAATTTAAGTTAAAACCTTGTTCTAATAGCTAACGATAGAAATTTTTGACATGTTTTATGCTAAAACATTGTTTTTTAATTGTTAATGAAGCGCTTATGAGAGAATGGACGATCGAGCTGCATTAAAAACTAAAAAATAATGTTTTAAAATAAAATAAGACCAAAATACTTTCGGAAACTCATAGAATAAGGTTTGTGCTTAAATCTAGGCGTTTTAAAATTTTAAAAATAATATTTCTTATTTGTGTTCTTGAGCCATAAACATCTTCATTTTTCTTTTTTTTTTCAAATTGTTAAGTGTTTATACCTCGAAAACAATGAACTTTTTTGTTTCGAATGGTCCCAAAAAAACTAAAATAATATCTTTTCGGGCTGATAAAATTGATTTTTAATTATTTGTTTAAATAAATTGGTTAAAATAAATCTAGGAAAACGCCGAATTTATGGCATTTATGCCGGGGGAACATTACATGAAAAATAACCGTATTTCTTAAGGAGGCAAAACTCAAAACATATACAGAGTGGTATTTTGAAATAAGAAGGTTTATTAGATTTTCAGAAAAACGGAAGATCTGACAAGAATGTAAATACCACCATAATACTGCCGTGTTAAGGTAAAAGACAGTAAGTGACATTTTTGTCAAAAATGAGATAATAATGTATCCTACCTAAGTAGTAACTGCTCTTACTTTTAAAAAGGGTTTGGTGCACATTTATAGTCAACTTATACCAGAACTAGCAATGGAAAAAGCAGTAAGTAACAAAGAAACTCTCAATGTGATGGTAACAGGCAGTATCCAACGTAATAACTAATTACTGCTGTTTACCTACACAAAGATCTGGAACATAATTTTTAATCTAAATGTAAACGGTAGTATCTACTTATTAAAGTCCTAATTTTCCTTCACATTTGTATTCAAAGTTTGTATTATATCATGGCATAAGCCAGTATCTTCTCAGATACTGCTATTTGCATAAAAATCACCTAATTTAACATCCGTTAAAATAAACACATGTCATGTTTGAAGTGTATGTAAGGTATTGTATTTTGTGGAGTGCACGAAAAGTATTCAAATAACATGTTCACCTCACGGGGTAAATATTTAGTGTCCTTAATAATACAAGCAGAAGCATCAGCTCAAGATGGTAGGTACCTATATTTATGTTTTTAAAATTAACGGTTTTTTGTTATAAACGAGTAATATGTCTCTTAAGTCTGTAAGCGTTATGAAGCAACTTGTACATCTTGCTTAAAATGGCCACAGCAGTATGAAAAGGCCAAAAAAGGAAGATTTGAACATAAACATGATGTAACACAGGAAAAAGTGGAAACCGAAGTAGTAAGGAGTGTAGACTTACAGAAAGTTATAATGCTACCAAGGATTCCCGGAAGCCAGAAGACATTTTTTACAAGACGACTTGTGGCTTTTCATCTAACCTTTGCATCAATGGCAAACAAGAAGTACTAAAAAAACATATCAGTATTGTGGCATAAAGGAGTAGCTGGAAGAAAGACAGAAGAAATTGCATCTGCATATTGTAGAGCTTTAGTTGAAGAAGAAGACGCCGTTAAAATATTGCATTGGACAGACAATAATTGCTCAGCTAAAAATAATAATTGGTGCTTATTTACCATGTTTGCCACAATAGTAAATTCCAAAAATTATTGCCACCTCTGAAATTACCCTTAAATTCTTTGAGACAGGCCACACCTTCATGAGTGCGGATTCTATTCATCACGGTGTGGAAGAGAGCATGAAGATCACAAATGAAGGAAATATTTACGACTTCAACGATTTTATCAGGGCTGTAGAAAAGTCAAATGAAAAAAAATGAACCTAATTTGTTAAAAAAACGAAGCTGTTTTAAATTGGCAATCTGGAGATTCAAAAGCCAAATAAAAAAACGGATAGACCTTTGCTTTGCGATATATCTGTGGTAATACAGTTCAGACGAGGCAGTCGATTACTTTTTTATAAAAATAATATTAACGACAAAAATTTCAAACAATATAATTTTCTTAAAGCAAATTTTAAACTAGAAATTCCTAGATAATTGTAGAGGTGTCCCTAAGCAAAAGAAACAAGATATAATTTCGCAACTGTGCCTTCTCATACCTGAAAACAGACGGCATTTTTGACTTTTATTAAAAGATGAGGTAGAAGACTTAATAAATTTCGAATAGTTTTTTACTATTATGTAATTAATTAAGACTTCTTTCTTTTTCTAATGTGAATTACATTTGATTTTTTATTTGATTACACTACCGCTTTATTCTGCATTTTTGTTTTATTTCTAAAACCGATATTTAGGTACATAACGTTGACAATTTCTACATTTCTGCTTAAGAAAACAACTTCAGTATTAGGGCAAACAGCAGTAACTGCTGAAATTTCAGCCAAAATACAAGTACAGTAAACTCTCTCTTAACGGACACCTCTTTTCGCCTGACACCTCCTCTATACGGACGATTTTTAAAACAAAAATTATTCGGTGATATATGCACCTGTACCCTTTAACTCCCATAGACGGACACTCTCAACAACGGACGCGGACAGTAAATGAGGTGTACATGCGGACAGTAAATGAAAAAAAATTAACATTTTTGTTTCAAATATTTACAATATAAAAATTTGTAGAACGCATTTATTATTTCAAATCAATATAGATGTCCACGACGTGATATCTAATACTGTTCACGTTATCAACACTAAGTAATAAAAATTATTTAATGTGTGTGTCCGTCGATGAAACAAATCCGACACCAGGAACTTGTTAAGTTATTGTTTTGACTGGAACAAGGATTTAAGAATTCTAACCGAAATGTATGATAAAACCTATTCAATTGACGTAATTGTATTTTTATGTCTGTTTTTGCAAGGTGAAAAAAAGGGTGTTCGCCAAAAGGAGGTTTCAAGTTTGAAAGAAAGAAAAAGTCGATCAGGGTGCTGAATTAGACCTAGAAATAATTGTTTTCGATTGATTTTGTAAAGTGCGGTCTAAAAGTAGTCTAAAAGTAAAAATCCTGTTTCTTGTAAAATTATTCAAGAAAATGCATTAGAAGTTGTAAGGGAAGTAAGCGTTGATATGAAAGCTCTCCTGGTGGATGGCAAATTTGAGAGAAATGAGAATTTTTGTAAGCAACACAATATTTTCTTCAAATTTGAATGTGGCGAAGCAGTTGCTGTAGATTTATTAGTGGTTTCTAAATGGAAGGAAAAACTGATCACTTTAATGAAAGTATACTCCCCGCTAGACATTACCCAAGAAAACTTATAACCTAAATGGAGAAAGGTGCACTGAAGGTAAGGCTTTTAAAGACAGAATCACAATTATATTTCGCAACAATATGACGGGGGCCAAAGAAAGGGCACTGGTAACCGGGAAAAGTAAAATTCCTCGTTGGTTCAAAAGTTTACATGCAGAACAATTACCTATCGAATGGTACAGTAATAAGAAGTCGTGGATAACAAATTACAAGGGAAATAATGACAGACTGGCCAATTCAATTTGTTAAAAACCGGAGAGACCGCAGACGTTCGGATACAATTAGCGTCGCTTTGCAAATACGATGATGATTTTGCAAAGTAATAAGACATTTACTCAACACACCCGCTACACACTACACTAGGTACCTAATTGGAAAAATACACTGTATCATCACCATGCCAATGACCATTAGTTGTCGAGGCCTTAGCTAAATAAAAAAAATTGTTAAAAGAATGCTGGGAGGAAATCGAAAAGTTCTTTTGTTCCTGGACAATGCTGCGTCTAATCCATAACTTTTGTTATGTAATATTAAACTAATATTTCCATGTATATGTATGTATATACACATACATACATGCACTTATGTTTAAAAATTTTAAGATAACATATTTTTTTTCGCTTCAACGGACACCTCCTTTAAACGGACGCAATATGCGGAACGACTACTGTCCGTTTAACGGAGAGTTCTTTGTAACACAATTGTTTAATTTGTCAAAAATTAAGACATATTTTTTAATGTTTTTTACCGTTTTTCTGCTTAAAATCAAGGAAGTAATAAATTGTGTGAAAGAAAAAATCTTAAATTTCAAATAACTCAAAACCATTATATTGACACTTACTGCTTTTTACTTTATCACGGCAGAATATCAGCCGCATCACAAGACTCACTAAAACCATGTCTACGTGTCTATAACACAGGTTTACAAAAAAAAATAAATTGTGGACTATTTGACGAAACCATATGACTTGGGTGTTTTTGGGGTCGCTGATCACGAATCCGGGGTCCGCTGATCTCTATCACATCAGGTAAAGGTCATTTCAAGGTCAAATCAAGATAAATAGACAATCGCTCTGAAAAAGTATATTAGGGGGTTTTTGGGGTCGCTGATCACGAATCCGGGGCCCGCTGACGTCTTTCACGTCTAGCTCAAGGTCATTTCAAGGCCAAATCAAGATAAGTCGACACAATCGCTCTGAAAAAGTAAATTATTAGGTTTTTGGGGTCGCTGATCACAAAACTGGGGTCTATAACACGTCAGATAAAGGTCATTTAAAGGTCAAATCAGTTTTGTGATCAGCGACCCCAGAAAACCTCTAATATACATTTTCAGAGCAATTGTGTCCATTTATCTTGATTTGACCTTTAAGTGACCTTGAGCTGGACGTGAGAGAGGTCAGCGGACCGCGGATTCGTGATCAGCGACCCCAAAAAACCCCTAATATACTTTTTCAGAGCAATTGTCGATTTATCTTGATTTGACCTTGAAATGACCTTTACCTGACGTGGTAGAGATCAGCGGACCCCGGATTCATGATCAGCGACCCCAAAAACCGCCTAATGTACTTTTTCCAAGCGATTGTGTCGATTTATCTTGATTTGGCCTTGAAATGACCTTGAGCTAGACGTGAGAGAGGTCAGCGGACCCCGGATTCGTGATCAGCGACTCCAAAAACCCCCTAATATACTTTTTCAGAGCGATTGTCTATTTATCTTGATTTGACCTTGAAATGACCTTAACCTGATGTGATAGAGATCAGCGGACACCGGATTCGTGATCAGCGACCCCAAAAACCCCCTAGTCATATGGTTTCGTCAAATAGTCCACAATTTATTTTTTTTTTGTAAACCTGTGTAATCAATGCTAAAACCTATAAAAATCTTACAAGTATCTTCCGAGATAATTAGGAGTTCCATATATATAAAACTCACTCTGTACATTATATCTTTTTTAGGCTATATCCAAAAAAGCTGCTAGTGAAATAATAATTCGACAAGCACTAGCGGAACTAGACCAATGGGATGTTCATAGCAGATTTGTTCTAATGGCACATAAAGATTCCAAAAATAAGGATATTTATTTAATAAAAGACTTTAAGGAAATTTTAAATAAGGTATATATTTTTATGATAATAACAGTTATACTATTATGCATATGATGCGGATTTTTTATTATTTTTATGATAATAACAGTTATACTATTATGCATATGATGCGGATTTTTTATTAGTATTTTTAAATTGATACGCTAAAATCAGCGACACGTATCGTGGAAGAAATGTACCAAGGTCTGTAGCGACATCTTGTAGATGTTATTAGAATTTACACTCTATTCAAAATAAAGATTTTTTCATAAGCGATGGAATTTTGATGAAATCTATATTTAGGCAATGAAAGTTTTCTGGTTTTCCCTTTGTCAAATATCTAAGTAAATTAATGTTTTGAAGTCAGATAGCGAAAGTGTTTAAAAGTAAACAGAAAAAATTCAAAGTGGGTTTAGTATTTGCCAGCCCTTAATTTACACTCTTAAAGTGAAAAAAATGGTGTGCACATAATATCCGTACAACAAAAACAGTGTGTAACTTTTTAGTTTATAATTTTAACCAACACAACATTGAAGCATAAGTCATGAAGAAGTTTTTTGAAAAATTTCAAGTCAAAGTACGCAGCAGGAAAAAAGTTATGCTACTTTATAGAGGAGGGGCACACTCCATAAAACGTTTATTTTTCGAGATACTGACCACGGTTTTGTGAATGGCTAATGTTCATCATATTTTGTGTTTTAGATAGTGCTGAAATCGAAAATTAGTTTTGTTTTGAATTTTATATGTAGTCCTGTCGCCAGGGGGGGTACAACGGCCTCCTTAATTCAGATGGACTTACCCAAGTTTTTTTTATATATTTTGACCCGCAGAATACGAATTTTTTGGGTAACAGTTGATCCGGATGTCGATAAGATTCTTATAGACAAAGAACTTGAGGAATTACATAACAACGATTTCTCGCAAAACAAAACATCTTTTTGTATTTATTGGGTCATTTTAAGCAAAAAATATTCCTACAAGTTTTTTGGTAGAATGCATAATTTTCGAGATAACCGCGGTTGAACTTTCAAAAAATCGAAAAATTGTAATTTTTGAACCAGAATAACTTTTGATTCAAAAATAAAGTAGCAATTCTGCTTACCGCATTTGAAAGTTTAAGTCAAATTATATCGGTTTTGATTATTTGCATTGCTAAAAATTTATTATTTTATTGTTAAACAAAGCTATAAACACCTAGTATGTGAGTGATGTTTTCTATGAATTCTCATTTAAAATCGAACGAATAGGTAGAGTAGCTACAAGTGCAAGCGAGGCAATTTCTACGTAGCATGCGTTAAAACGCATGTATTAGGCACGGGAAACATTATGTGTTTATAGATTAGTTTAACAATAAAAAAATTAATTCTTAGCAATGCAAATAATCAAAACCGATATAATTTGACTTAAACTTTCAAATGCGGTAAGCAGAATTGCTACTTTATTTTTGAATCAAAAGTTATTCGGTTCAAAAATTGCAATTTTTCGATTTTTTGAAAGTTCAACCGCGGTTATCTCGAAAACTATGCATTCTAAGAAAAAACTTGTAGGAATATTTTTTGCTTAAAATGACCCAAAAAATACAAAAATATGTTTTGTTTTGCGAGAAATCGCTGTTATGTAATTCCTCAAGTTCTTTGTCTATAACAACCTTATCGACATCCGGATCAACTGTTACCCAAAAAATTCGTATTCTACGGGTCAAAATATATAAAAAAACTTGGGTAAGTCCATCTGAATTAAGGAGGCCGTTGTACCTCCCCTGGCGACAGGACTAATGGGGAACATTGTAAAAAGCACAAATTTTTGCTCTAAAAAAATGAAATCACGTTTTTTGCGTTTAACTCGCTACAACTCTGTTCCATTTTAATATTTTCGTCTGAAATTTTTATAGTATATATTATTTCCGTTAGCCGTCAAAATGGCCCGGTCAAAACAGCCCTGTCAACAAAGCCCCGTCAAAATAACCCGCATACAAAATAGCCTCGACAAAATAGCCCGCAAACAAAATAGCCCCGACAAAATAGATCGCACACAAAATAGCCCCGGTCAAAACAGCCCCGGCTAAAATATCCCCGGCTAAAACAGCCCCTTAGAAAACACCTTCAATAAAAAGTTTTACCTTTTAACGGAATACCATTTATTTTAAATTACTATTCTAATTGGGAACTAAGACAAAAATTAACTTAAAAAAATTATTTTATTAACGTTTCGACTTCCACTTCGGACGTCGTTGTCAAAATACAAAATATTATTAAATTATACAAAAATGTTGTTGCTCAGTAAAAAAATTCTTGTAATAATTTAATTCAATCTGACCCATTCAAATCGGTAATTCAGACGTACACTATGGTGCAAATGGAAGGAATAAATTTGATATGTCGTAAACCCGCGACGTAAAGGAAAAATCCTGAAATAGGTCGATTTTTATTTTTAAATTACGATATTCTGGTTATTTAATTCTATATTTAGGAATATATACAATTACGTAATTATTCATACAAGGTGTCCAAACATTTTGTTTAATTTAAATTATTTGACAAAAAAAAGAAGAATAATTTATTTAATTTAAAATCCATTTTACTGTTGATCGAAAACAGAAAAAATATTTATCTTACAAATAAACATTGATTTTCGCTTAAATTAAATGTTCAAACTTCCAAGAGGCAGAGAAGATGGGACTCGAGTTCTCTGAAAAGACTATTTTTATTTAATGTGGTTTAGATAAACATCTGAATAGAGGATAATTACTGTTTCCGAAAAAATGTATTTTTAAGGGATTATTTCATGATGCATTCTGAAGGGAGCTTTTTTGTCGGGACTATTTTGTCGGGGCTATTTTGTCGGCGGGCTATTATTCCGCGGCTATTTTGTCTGCAGGCTATTTTGTCGGAGCTATTTTGTGTGCGGGATATTATGTCGGGGCTATTTTCTCAGAGCTTTTTCGACGGAGCTATTTTGACGGGATACCATATATTTCTCATCTTTCTAAACAAAATGGGACCTGTTTCAATCTATCAATCTTATCATACCTAATAAAAGTTACGAATTTTTTAAAGTTTAGATTCCTGAATTGCAAAGTTTAATCGCAAAAGTTGAGTAACAAAATTTAAAATTTAGCTTTTTAATCAAGTTTATATTAAAATATAGAATACAAAAACAAAATGTTTTTTAGAAAACAAAAAATGGATGCATCTTTTTATTTTGAGAAAAACGTGATTTCATTTTTTTTATGTTTAGGGAAAATTGCAATTTCAAAAATTGTTCCCACTAAAATTCAAAATAAACCTCATCTTCGTCTTCAGTACCATCGAAAACATAATGTATGGCTAAAATTATCCATTCGCCATACCGTAGTATCTCGAGAAAAAACCGTTTTTATGGGCGAATCACATAACTTTTTCCGACTGCATATTTTGACTTTTATCTTGGCAAATTTTCCATAAAACTTCTTCATGATTTATGCTTTAATACTTTGTTAGATAAAGTTAAAAAATAAAAAGTTTGTCACTCAACTTTTTTAAATAAACATACAACTAATGAAATTTGGCGACTCATTTTTTAAAAATTACCAACTTTTCTTTTATTTTGTATAAACATCTAGGACACATCTCACTGTTATTTAAATACTTCAAGGTTGATGCAGTGCCATTTTCAAGAGGAAATATTTCTAGCGACCAAAGATACAGCGAGTTAAATTTGAAAAATCATCTAAATTGATTTTTCGCATTTTTGCATAAAATTTTATTTTTGAACATGTTCCATTAACTCTAGATAAAAATAGACTTCATATTCGGATTGAGCGACCTCCAAAACATAAAGAATGATCAAAATTGGTCATTCAATTTAAAATTGATTTTCGTGGTCGGTATAACGTCGTTTTGGTGTTTTTAGTGCTAAATGCCTTGGTCTAAAATAATAAATATTTATTTTATCCTAATTTTAGATTGGGGACAACCAAAGTTTGTTACAATCCCTTAAAAACTCTGCCGATTACGATTCTTCAACAGAGAAAGTCACTATGTGGGAAAATAAGTTCGGAGATTTGGATCATTATCTGACTTCGCTTGCCCAAATTCAAAGAAAGTAAGTTATTGTATTTTGAACATTATGTAATTTAGTTTGTTCGATAAATATTTCTGGATAGATAATTTTTTTCAATTACATTATACTAGCAAAAAAAGCAGGAATAGACCTGGATCTCACGTGAAGTACTTAGTAAAAGTTTAAAATTTCCAGTATTAGTTAACAAATCTCAAAAGCAGTTATTTAGGTAATGCAAATTGTAGCAGGATATATTTATGCGTCAAATATTTAGTACATACCTTCACACTGGACCCTTAATAATTGCACGATGTCACATGATAACATTCACAGCACATAGAAACACACTAGTTTATAAAATGACCGTTGAATATTTTTAACGGTTCGTAAGAAACTTTGAATTAATACACCAAAACGAATTCTAATGTTAATTGTAGCACGAAACGTCTCTACCGGCGGTTTTTCTAAAACTACGATACAAACCCGAATTTTTGAAGTTCGAGTTTTGGTTAAAGTTTTGTTTCGTATCGTGTTTAAATTTAATACCAATAATATATGTTAATGTTTAATAATGTTTATATAAACAAATATATGAACGTTCAAAATTTGAAATTTTATTATTTATTTATGAAGCATAAAGTAAACACTTAACGTAAAAAAGTGAAATTATGTATAGTTCATATCATTAGCTACAATCCGTAAAAGTTTCAAGTTTCTACATTGTAAAAAACAAGAGAATTTAAGCATTTTTTATTAAGATGGTTGTTTTTTATTTAAGAAATTAATAAAAATAAAAATAAATTATTGACTATTCGTGTATTGTTCCCGCGAATGCATATGTCTGCAAATTTTCATTCATTTGCATTGAAGAAAAGGCACTCAAGTTAACGTCTAAAAATTTGACGCACACTATTGAACGAAAGAAAAGCTTTTAAAAATGATATTTAAAAAATGTTTTACAAGAAAACAATAAAAGGGAATTTTTGAAATTTCTACCATAATTTTTACTTAATATTAAAATATTGATGGTAAATTAATATCATACAGAGTAATGGTCAACAATCTGTTTTCAATTAGTTTTTGATTGGGATTTTTATTGATTTTAGGTGGCTCTATTTAGAACCAATTTTTGGAAGTGGAACACTAGCCCAAGAGAAAACTAGGTTTGATAGAATCGATAGAGATTTTAGACACATTTTGCTCTTTATAGAGAAAGACTTGCGTGTTGCAGCGTTATGCAGATATCCCAATCTACGATCACTTTTAGAGTCAACGCTAGACCAACTTTCTCGATGTCAAAATAGTTTGGATAACTTTTTGAAGGTAACATATACTTTTAATTTTATTATTGTCAACGGTTGAATCATTTTACAAATAACAAAAGTAAAAATATACTTAGCTTACGAAAGAAAAACTAAAATTCTGGAAAAGGTGCCACTTATTATGGCAGTCGGTGGACTTCCAATACAAGATCGTGGATTTTTGTCACGATATCCTTCGCCATTTTCTGGGCAGCTAGGCGTGGCCACAAAAGCAACTTACGACTATGTTCAAACTCGTTAAATCTAATTGTGACGGTTGCCATCAAAGAAGAAGTCTCACCGATCACAGCATCCAAGCACTGTTTAATTGTACTGTGCGATTTCTCTTCCAAAAACAGGAATCGAAGCACCCAACAATATTGCTCTTTTAGTGCAGTCACTGAAGGATTTCACCTCCGATTTCGTTGAACCTCCATCGATTTTCATGAAAGTTGGTGAGTAGTTAGAGGATACCTCAAGGAATAAAGGTGACATGATGCCAACTTGCGCTTTTACCTTGGGGGTGGATGCCACCTCTTCTCGTGGGTGAAAATTATTTTATTAAAAAAACACCACAGATCGATAGAGGGACAAATTCTAAGCAAAATTGTTTATATAAGTTATTAATATAAGTCAATACTATTTGAGTTATTAAATATAAAATTGTTTATATAAGTTATTAATATAAGTCAATACTATTTGAGTTATTAAATATAAAATATTTTATTTTTTCTTAAAAAAATGCATGTTTTAAAACTGTTCTTCACGTATACCTCAAAAACTATAAGCTTTTACAAAAAAGTTATTATTAGCAAAATTGAAGATAATAAAAACCTAAATACACTTCTTACTTAAAAAACTAAACCAATTTTAAATCAAAGTGAATTATGGGTAATTGAATGTATATTTTGTTCGACGAGTATTCAAATCCAAGTATTTAAGCTTAAATAACTGGAAAACGATGCATTTAATAAAATATACCTGCTAAACACCTTTGTCAAAGAATTGCGCAATACCTATCAAATGAGATCCAGAAGAAGTCAATAGCATCAAAATTAAGCAAGTTATGATGAAAATAAGAGAATCCTTTCGAATTTTTTTATGAAAAAGTGAAAAATGAAACATAAGCCATTTCCACAAAAATTAAAATTTATAGTAATCCTTACAATAATTTATTTGTATTAGCAAAGTAATGAATTCAACAATTTTGACTGGTTCAGAATGCATATTTAAAAAAAAGATATAATTTAAAAAAAGTATAATAAAAAAAATATATAAAGTATATAAAAGTGTAATAATAAATCCAAAAATATTCAAGATACGTAAAAAATGATGAAAACCAAATTTTAGTTTTTTATTTATCAAGTATTCTACCTGTTTTACTATTTATCTAGGATAAAAAATACCGAGTAGAAACGTTTAAAGCTTACATTTTCCTGCGAGAACCATGTAACCAGGGCCATTTACCCTTTTATTTAAAAAAAAGTAAGGGTTTTCAAAGATAAAATTTAAAATGATTTAATTGCCCTTAGATATATCTTTCAAATGGTTTTTAGTTTAAGCTAATATCGTAAAAATTAACGGAGTTATTTAACAAAAACCATAACATTTTTTAGAAAAATTTTTAAAAGATAAATTTTGAAAAATGTTTGGAGCATAAATTTTAATGCTATCAACTTGTTTAAGGGCTAACGTGATAGATATTTTTAAGTCCTTTGACAAAGATTTAATAGGTGTATGTTATAAAATGCACTATTTTCCCATAATTTAAGCTTGAATACTTATGGCCGGTATTTCAATAGCTACTTAAGCTTTTGCTTAGCTAAGCCTGTGTCAAAAGTTAAGGAGAAGCTTAAGCTGGGTGCTGTATTTTCATCATTCTCTTAACTAAACTGATGCTCAGCTGTAAAGTTAATTGGTTTGGTACCTCTGAATATGTCAAAGTGCCAGAGCTAACTGTTCTGAGGTAAAAACCACTACTGTTGATATTTAATTTTATCTTGTCATCTGTATCAATGTTATTTTTACTTCACTTAATTTTGTGTACATGGTACATGTGTTTTTAGTTTATTGTCTATATTTTCTCTGGTTATATTTTTATTGTTATCTTGCATAAGCAATAGATCCGTCTTTGTAATTTTGCTTATTGGATATATTCCTTAAAATGTCAAATTGGAATGTAAGTTTATTTTTGTAAAATAAATATACCCACCAAGCATTGTAGAAATAAACAATTTTCATGTGCCTACACCTTCCAAAAGTAGTAAGAATTTTAATAATCGTTATTACGATTAATAAATTAATAGATTATTATTTAATAATCCAATAATAAAGTTATTACTTAAATTTGGTTTTCAAAACAACTCTATAATTAATAATCTATAGAAATAATCTCAAAAAACAGAAAACAAATTTTAAGCAAAGGCTTATACCAACTCCCGCGCGAGCTTAAAATTATTTGGTTTAGTCTAGGCTTAAGCCTCAAATTGAAGTGGAAATACAGGCATCTAAGCTTAAGCAAAGGCTTGAAGTAAGCTTTGGCTTAAGTGAGGTTGGAAATACCGGCCCTTAGATTTGGGTACTCACCGAAAAATTATACATTCAATTACCTATAACTCACTTTTAGTTAATATTAAAAAGTTTTTCTAGTAAGGAGTTTATTTTACTTTTTATTGGTTTCAATTTTGGTAATAATTTTTTTGTAAAAGCTTAGAGTTTTTGAGTTATTTATGAAAAATCGGTTAAAAACATGCAAAAGTTTTGATTTATTTTTATAACTTTGCATAACAAATTTTGCTTAGAATTTGTCCCTCTATCCAATTATGCTATTATTTTTATTAAAATAATTTTCACCGCCGAGAAGGGGTGGCATCCACCCCCAGGGTAAAACCGCAAGTTGGCATTATGTCACCTTTGTTCCTTGAGATATCCTCTAACCACTCACCAATTTTAATGGAAATCAATTCAACGAAATCGGAGGTAATAGCTCATATCCACCTTCAGTGACTGCACTATTTTTCCATTTTTCTAAAATGCTCGGATAAACACGCGTCAACATGCGATCAAAACAAAATTGCGATTCCAATTGATGCGCTTAGAACAACAGTGGCCTAACCGCTAAAACGAAGTTTAAGATAATGCAACCTTTGCATTCATATTTCCATTATGCTTATGGGAATTCGCTACAAACTATGTAGCGCTATTTAGCCAAATATAGAGGTAGATTCTGTAGAACCTTGTTAATCCGAAGATTTAATGTTGCTACTTTTATTGATAAATTAATCTAAAAATGCTCAATTTGTGGCTTAGGCCACTGTTGCTCGGAGCGCCTTAATTCAGTTTAAAATTTTGACATAGCATCGGCCGTAAGTAGACACGTCGCTTCGTGAGTTGACTCAAAGTGAGTTACTGTGAATTTCTGTGAAACACAGAAAAATGATACTAATACCATAACTTCTCATGCAGAGTGACGTGACGCAATTTTCATGGTTCATAGCCCTGCGCTACGCAGTTTTCGTTCCGCAGATTGTCACGGTGTATGGATATATGGATAGATCCTCGAACTATGTAGGAAAGAAACACGTCACCTGAGAATAGTAGGCTCAAACTGCGTTTCAATTTGCGGTGATCTAGTCACCAGCAATTTTTTTTTCACCATGTAGAGCTCCATTTTCCCGGCCCCTTTTGATTTCCCGGGAATCGAGAGTCGTAATTTGGATTTCCCGAGAATTCCCGGGAATCGGGAAATTTAAAAATAAAAAGAAGAAATTGTTTTTGTTTTAATTTTTCAATGCAATTAGTATAAAAACGTATAAATTTAATTACAAATTAACAATGTTTAGAGAACTTCAAAATTTTAAAGGAAATTTTAAAAATAGAAAAATAATTATAAATTTGTGTTTAATCTGAATTTTTGTTGTTTTGATTATTGGAATATGGTTTAAAAAAATATAAATTTTCGAGTGATCTTTCAGGGTGTCTCTTGTTTTGTACAGAAATTTGCTGAAGTTGAAATACAGACTTTCTGTTGATGTAGGTCTGCTGCTTTTTAGTGCAGTGAGTAATTTTTTTAAACGTCCGGTCAGCAGATTTGCACCAATATAATAACGTATTACATTTCCTATGTAGGTACTAATACTAATTCTTCATAACCATAATTGTAATTTAAAATCAATATTTATGTTTTAATTCTGAATTACTTCCAAATGAATCAGATCGTCGCATAAACAAAAGAAAGTTTATGCTGACGGATATGATACATTCTGATTTTACGGCAAAATTGGAAGGTTTAAAATATAATTGAAAATTAAATATTTTAAGTGGAATAGTTTAAAATGATTATTAAGCAGACAGAGATAATATAATTATTGTATCAAAATCATTTATTCATTTTGAGTTAATAATATCTCCGCTCATAGGTAATTTAAAATAAAATATTTTAAAAAATTCTTACAAATTTCCCGGGAATCGGGATTCCCATTTTTACTGATTTCCTGGGAAATTTGTCCCGGTTATTTTCCGGGAATGCAGCTCTCCATGACTCACCTGCCTCACTATACCTAGCAGTGTTTCAACTTGCGGCCAGCCAGTTAAGCATCTACGAGAATGGATAATAGATTTCTCTTTCTCTGAAGAGATCTATGACCCGCCCGAAAGTGGAAAACCTTCTGATACATATTAATTTATTTTTCAGGAAAAACGTGGTCAATTTCCACGATTTCTCTTTCTTAGCGATGACGATTTATTAGAAGTAGTAGGTCAATCCTCCAAGGAACAAGTTCTACAAACACACCTGAAGAAAATATTTGTTGGTGTTAATAATGTTAAATTATCAACGACTTCTCAAGAAATAACTACAATTTGTTCCTTGCAAGGAGAAACCGTGGTTTTATCAAATCCCATAAGTATACAAAAACCTGTTGAGGTAAGTTTATGGTGGTAATACAAGAATATGAAATAAAGTTTTTTGATTATAGAGAATACGTAAGAGTAAAATTTATTAACTTAAATTGTCTGATTTTGTTTAATAATTGGTAATCACAAAATGACTAATATTTTTTAAAATGTCTTAATAAATATATAAAAATATTAGAATAATGTTCACTTTATTTGGTGTCATTTTGGCTTATTATTTCTTCTCTTTAATCATATTTTTTACTTTATTGAATAAAATCAGTTTATTTCAATCTTTTATAATTTTTCATTATTTGTGGGAAAAATAATACACCCAGTGCTAGATATCACAGCCTTGTGAGACCGTAAGACCTTCACAGTGACAAAAGTCGTACAGCGCGGTTTTCTCTAATCTCACAGAAAATGTGTTGGAAATCCTAGTCTCACTAATTAATGATTCGTTCGAAAAAGGTAAATTTCCAGAGTGTCTAAGACAGCCATTATTATTCCTCTTTATAAAGGTGGTGAGAAATCTAATGATTACAACTATAGATCTATTGCCTTACTACCGGCACCTACCCTCCAAAATTACTGAGAGACTCATTTAAACTCGAATTATGTCCGTTCTCGTTGATAACAAAATTTTATCACAAAATCAGTTCGGCTTTTTAACTAATAAATGTACCACTGATGCCATGTTTTCTGTACTACATTAGGTTTACCAAGCAATAAACAATAATCTTTATACTGCCACTGTTTTCTGTGACTATACCAAACCAAAGCTTTTGATTGGGTATATCACGATATTTTGATAAAAAAACTCAACTTCTACGGAATTCGAGGTATTTTCTTGAATTGGTTCCAATCCTACTTGGATAATAGAAAACAACTGGTTACAGCAAATGATACACAAGGTTCAGTATTGGGTCCTCTACTTTTCCTTATCTTTATAAATGACATCTCTAATTTAAGAATCGATGGAAAAAATTTTTTTTTGCTCATGATACCAGTATCACTTGGAGAAACTCATCTATTGCAACTCTTCATGCAACTATACCTTCGGATGTACTGACGATAAAGACCTGGTCTGACTCTAATTTACTCCCTTTTGTCGTGAATATGACAGTAGCATTAACCTATAAAGGAGCTCTTAAGCCTTTGCCTCTTAATAACAGCCAGATCAGTACCGTTGATTCTGTAAAATTTCTTGGTAATTTTCTTAGACAGCAACCTCAAATGGTCCTTTCATATCGATTCGTTAAGTACAAAACTCGCCTCAGCTTGCTATTTTTAAATTGCAAAAAAGAGCAATAAGATATCTGTTTGGCCTCATAAGATGTACATATTGCAGAAGTTACTTCAGAGATCACGGAATTTTAACACTTCCATCTTTATATTATATTCTAGAAACGGTTTCTCATCTAATCGCCTAATAATAATACGGCTAATCATCTCTACCCCACCAGAAATTCTACCTTTGGTATTTATTTACCGATCCCGTCCACTGAGTTAGTAAAGAAATCTATATTACATTCAGCAAAAAACTATACAACCATCTCCCATTACAACTTAAATCTGCAACATCTTTCCCAAAGTTCCGTAAAATGACAAAAACCTATCTATCTAAAAGACCATATTATTCAATAGAAGAATTTCCTAATGAATAACTAGAAAATTGGGTTTCATATGCAGCAGCTTAAACTTATTAGTTCCTAATATTGATTTTATTTGATGATGTTCAATTTGCAATTTATATAAATTTTGCAATATATTGTTTTTTTTTGCTTTACTTTAATATTCTTATATACTGATATTGACGATTTTTTATCTAATTCTAGTAAATTGTATTTGTTATTTGTTACTGATATTTTTTGACTGTATGTAAGCTTTGTCCATAAAATTGTAAAATTGTCAGTGACAATAAAGCATATTTCTATTCTATTCTATTTTACTCTTCTTGTAGATAGAACAGAAAAGTATCCTTTTCCTTTAAACCCATACGACCCAAAAATGCTTATTGAACCTACAATGTCCAGTCAGCAGTTCACTACTATCACTCTGACAATCTTTCGATTGTGAATCAATAAGGCGCCTGTGAATTTGGCTGAATGTCCGTTGATAAACTATTTAACCTGTCATTGCTGTCATCTTCCTGGTGCCAGAGATTTGTCGACCATTCCAGAGACTTCTCTTGCAAATATTGATCTACGGTTGATCTCTTGTATTTATTCGCAATCACGGGCCAATTAGTGACTCACAAGCGTCTTCTCGGACCAATTTATCAGCATTCTCATTGCTATTGTAGCCTCTATGAGCTGAAACCCAGGCTGGTGTCAATCTGTTACGACAGGAATGAGTCACAAAAATTTTACCCACAGATAAACAGTTGTAGTAAAGAAACTAAACCTAGAATAATATCCGGTAAAAATAAGTACGGCTCTATTATTAGTGACAAAGAACGCACATTGAACAAGTGAAGGAAATGGATCTTCACACATTTTAAATCTTCGATAAATGAACCTTCGAAGAAAAAATCCAAAAATATACTAGATATGATTAGGAATGACTTGCGCATCATAGTGTCTCATAATAGGACACTATCGCCTCAAGGAGCACATGAACAAAATCAAATTGACAGAAACTGCGAAATGCAGCTTCTGTGAGGCTGATGAAGAGACGGCGGAACACGTTCTCTGCAACTGTCCAGGGTTGGAAAGGACAAGGCTCAATATAATTCTTCTTCTTTTAGTGCCTATTCGTTTCGAATATTGGCGATCATTCTGGCTATAATTATTTTATTAACTGATGCTTTAAATATATTAGTTGTTGTTGTGGAGAACCGTTTCCTCAGGTTCTTTAACCATGATATTCTTCTTCTCCCAATTCCTCGCTTTCCGAATACTTTACCTTGAAGAATTACCTTCAGTAATCTGTATTTAGTGCTGTTTCTCATTATGGGTCCGAGATATTCTAACTTTCTCCTTTTAATGGTATACATCACCTCTCTTTCTTTGCCCACTCTTCGTAATACGGTCTCGTTAGTTATCTTGTCCGTCCATGATATCCTTAGGATTCGCCTGTATAGCCAAATCTCGAAGGCGTCAAGTTTTTTTCCATTGCTTCAGTGAGTGTCCAGGATTCAACTCCGTAATACAATATGGAGAAGATATAACATCGTAGGAGCTTTATTTTTATCTCCAGATTAAGGTTGTGGCTTTTAAAGAGTTTAACCATGTTATTAAATGCACTCCTAGCCTTCTCTATTCTAAATTTTATTTCTTGTGAGTGATCTCATTGTTCGTTTACTATTGTTCCAAGATAGTTATACATGGTTATACTGTTTTACTTGGTCCACTGGTGTATTATTGATAAGTAGTTGGGCGTCTCAATAAAATTAAGCACTACCAACTTACACACCACGACTTCGTACAACTGTCACTAAAGCTATAATAGACTTTCTTAAAAAGACTGGTTGAAGAAACAAATTAGGAATGAGCCACCGTAGATATCATAGGTTGAGTGGAAGGATAGTTATGGGGCCCACTCATATTGAACTTAGCCTAACCTAACCTAAGCCTATACATTATACATACTTAATTTTAATTACATCTTCTTCTTCTTGATGTGCCTATCCGTGACGAATGTTGGCGATCATCATGGCAATCTTCACCTTATCTGCAGCAACGCGGAAAAGCTGCACAGATGTTGTGTTGAGGTTCTTTAACCAGGATGTTCTTCTTCTTCCTGGACCTCGCTTTCCAAATATTTTCCTTGCGGGATGGCTTGTAGGAGGGCATATCTGGATTCATTTCGCATAATGTGTCCAAAGTATTCCAACCTTCGAGATTTGATGGTGGTTAGTACTTCTCGGTTTTTCCCCATTCTTCTAAGAACCTCCTCATTTGTGACCCGATCAGTCCATGGGATTTTAAGAATTCTCCGATATAGCCACATCTCAAATGCTTCCAATTTTGGCACATATCCTCGTTCAAGGTCCATGATTCAACACCATAAAAAAGGACAGAGAAGACGTAACATTTCAGCATTCTTACTTTTATACCAAGAGAAAGGTTGTGGCTCTTGAAAAACGCCCCCATACGGTTGAAGATTGATCTAGCTTTTCCGATGCGGGCTCTTATTTCTTGGTTATTGGTCCAATCTTCATTTATTATGGTGCCGAGGTAGTTGTAGTACCTCACTCTTTCTACAGGAGTTTGGTTGATATAGAGTTGACCTTCTGTTATCGTTTTCTTGCTGACGATCATAAGCTTTGTTTTCTTTACGTTTATATTGAGTCCATATTGCTGACTGTAATACGTGATTTTTTCCATGAGGACTTATAGGTCTTCTAGGTTGTCCGCAAATACTATGGTGTCATCTGCATACCTGATATTATTTAGCCGGTACCCGTTTAGCAGAATACCTTTTTCAGTTTCGTGCAAAGCTTCGATAAATATTTTTTCATTGTAAAGATTGAAAATTAGGGGGGACAAAATGCAGCCTTGCCTCACTCCACGCATGATTTTGACATATTCGGTGAGTTCACCATCAACTCTGAGGTTTGCAGTCTGATTCCAGTAAAGGTTTCTAATTATTTTCAGATCTTGGTTGTTAATTCATGCTTCTTTTAGTATTTGCATCATCTTGGCGTGTTGTACTCGATCAAACGCCTTCTCGTAATCAACCAGACATGCGTATACGTCGCAGTTTACGTCTCTGCATCTCTGGAATAAGACTTGTATTGAAAACAAAGCCTCTCTCGTACCAACAGCATTTATGAACCCGAACTGGTTGGGCGAAATTTGACAATCACATAGCTTGTAAATTCTCGTATGGATTACCTTTAGGAACAATTTTAGGAGATGACTCATCAGGCTTATCGTACGGTATTCTTCGCACTTTTTGGCTCCTGGTTTTTTTGGAAGTGCAATAAACTCAGACTTCAGCCATTCTGTTGGTATTTGTCCAGAGTTGTATATGTTGTTGAATATCTTTGTGATTATTGCTATTTTAATTGCGATTTTAATTACATACATACTGACAATTTTATTTTTTGTCATTATTATAAAACATTACTTTTTATTTTTTTAATCATAAATGGTTATCATTATTATTATTTTAGATATGGTTAAATGATTTGGTTAAAGAAATGCAAGTCACATTAAAAGAACTACTTGTCAACTGCCAGAAAGAGAAGGGAGCTCCAGATCCTCTAATGTATCCTTCTCAAATATTATGTCTATCGGATAACATAACGTTCACTGCTAAATGCGAGCAAGCAATTACCAGCATGGCATTACCCTCTTTATTATCCAAATACAAGGTATGTATTTTTAAGAACATCATTTAAAAATTTTAGAAAACCTGGTAAAAGCATTATAACTTCACTTGATAGCTGATCGCGTCCACTGCTAGGCATCACCTTCCTCAGTTCTTTCCAGTGTTCTCTACACTGGGCCGCTTGTAGCCAGTTTTCCGCTACTTTTTTATGTCGTCGACCCACCTAGTCGATAGTTGTACTCGGCTTATTTTATAATTTCTGAGCCTATACTCCATAATTCGTGTTATCTACCGTTCATCTTTTGCTCTAGCTATGTGCCTGCTCAGTTCCACTTAAGCGTCGTGATTGATTCTATAACGTCTGAACTCCTGATCTTTGCCTGATTTGTTATGTGCTCACGAAGGCTTACGCTAAGCATTGCACGTTCCGTGGCTCGTTATGTAACTCGGAGTATATTCGCAGATTTTTGGGCCAGTGCCAAAATTACTGCTCCGTAAGTTTGTAATGGCAAATCATATTGGTGCTAAGCCTTACGCTTGAGACACATGGGAATTGAATTTGTTAGAATATGGCCAAACGCTAGGCATATTCGCTAATATATTTCATGTATTTTATTGTATCTCTTTATGTTGATCTTGTGTATCAGATATTTGTATATATTGACACTTATAAACCTATTCATAACCACAGCAAAAATTTGTGGCTTCTGATCTTTTTTGGCGGGATCAATCCTCTGCCTTTTCTTTGTTTTTATATTCTATGTCGTCTTTCTCTACAGGTTTTTCTGTAATTTAGCCCGATTGGTGATTAAGCTCCATTTTTTTCCTTTTTATTTTCAATTTTCTATTAATATTAATTTTTCTAGACTCAATTGGAACACTACAGCGCATTGGAATTAAATAATGAACAGAACAAAGATACAGAAGGAGAAAACGTCTTAGAATTAAAATTAAAGGCCCTGCTGCTAGACACAATTCATCATATATCTGTTCTAGAGGAACTCATGGAGTACAACGTAACAAAAATTTCGGAATGGACTTGGCAGAAGCAATTAAGGTAAGTTTCAAACAATTTTTTATTTACAAAATAATTAGTTATCATATTCTTCTTAGATTTCTATATTGTATTTAAGGATATAGGCCTCTTCTAACTCCTATCGATCTCTATCCTGAGCAACATACTCTCAATTTGTTTCGGTTATTGTTTTATGTCATCTGCCCATCTCATCGGTGGCCTTCCTCTTCAGTGAATCGTCTACCTGCGTAATAGTACGTTCTTTAACGGTAAAATATTGTAGAATCTCTAAATTTTAAAGAACCGCTTAGATTGACATAAAATTTGGCAAATACATAGCTAATAAGTCAAAGAAAAAAAGTGATATTGTGCCGATATGTGCTTTTGGCCTGGGGGTGAGTTTCACCCCTTCTCGAGAGTGAACAAATAGATATCCAAAATAAGTTCGGAACTCGATAAAATGACTAATTCTAAGAAACTTTTGATCTATACAGTCTTTTCACTAAGTCAATACTTTTTGAGTTATTTGCGAGTGAATAAGTTAATTTTTCAACAAAATAACCACGTTTTTAGACGGTTTTTCGCAAATAACTCAAAAAGTAAGTATACTGTCGAAAAGAATATTCTTAAATAAATTATAACTTATGAAAAAGTGCCAAAATGGTGCATATACGAAGTCTGTAGACCCAGTAGAAGCAAAGTTGTAGCTAATGGAAAGTAGGTTCTTATTCGTGAAATTCCAAATCGAATATTTCATCGAGAAATAACCAAAAAACGGAACACTTTTTGGGGAACACTCATGACAACTTTTTTAGAGTGTTTAAAAAAAGGTTTATTTTTGTTTTTTAAACAAACTTCTAACATTAAAAGTAAGTAAGTTACGCTCAAAATATTGTTGGTAACTTTTATTTTTTGGTAAAAAGAATCGCGAAAAGCACCCCCTAATTAGAATTCCAAATAAAATTAATCGTTACCGCTTCACAAGTTACTTTGTTTATAATTTAATCTTTATACGATCTGTAAGTTTCATCGGTTCAAAGTGCTTATTTTTGAAAAGGCTGTAGTTAAAATGGCTTGAACTAGTCACTCATCCCGAGTGTATGCTAATTTTGAACAGCCATAGCATAACCAATTTTTGTCTAACAGGAAAACAAAAAATCTGAAATATCCAGAAAAGTAAAACGTACATTTCATTACTCTTTGAGATTTTTGGTATTACTAAAAATTTATAAGTTATTTTGAAAAAAAAGCATTTCCTTTCAAAATTAAAATTTTTAAAAATTTTACTTTAAAACCAATTTTTTTCAAAAATAAGAACGTTGAATCAATGAAACTTACAGATCATATAAACACAATATAAATAAAGCAACTTGTGAAGCGGTAACGATTAATTTTATTTAAGTTGTTAATTAGGGGGTAATTTTCCCCATATTTTTTTTGCCAAATCAAAAGGAAGCAACTGTAACTTTTGAGCGTTTCTTGGTTACATTTGAAACTAGAATCTTTTTTATAAAAATAGAAATAAAGCTTTTTAAACTCTTTAGAAAAGTTGAAATGAGTTTTTTCCAACAAGGGCTTCATTTTTTGGTTATTTCACGTTGAAATATATTTATTTGAAATTTGGCGAATATGAACCCATTTTTGTTTAGCTATAACTCTGCTTCTAGTAGGTCTAGAGACTTCATGTATACACCATTTTTTTTTCACTTTTTTTACTAGCTATATTTTTGCTAAGAATAGTTTTTTTGATAAATGCTTACTTTTTGAATTATTTGGGAAAAATTGTCAAAAACTTGTTTGTTTTGTTAAAAAATGAACATATTCACTCACAAATAACTCGAAAAATATTGACTTAGTGAAAAAACTGTATAGAATAAAAGTTGCTTAGAATTAGTCAATTTATCGAATTCCGAACTTATTTTGGACATGTATTTTCCCCCCAAGTAGGGGTAAAACTCACCCCCAGGCAAAAGCACTCATCGGCACAATATCACTTTTTTTTGACATGTTGGCTATGCGTATGCCAAATTTCATATCAATCAAAACGGTTCTTTAAAATTTACAGCAAAAACCGTCAAATAATGTACTATAAGGTCTCCAATGTTATATTGTTGCATTCAAACATTGATCTTCTTGTCTATCAGTGTGGCTTGCGAAACTCCATTTGAGTTGTGACATCCTCAACTTTTGGTGTTGATCTTACCCAACTGTCTTCCCACCATCTCTTTATCTGACAGTCGTATGTATATCTAGCATTGCTCTTTTCATTGCCCTTTCTTTTATGGCCGGTTTACATAATCATATTATCCTTGGTTAGGGTCCATGTTTGACATCTATCTGTCATAACAGGAGGGATACACTGGTTGAATACTCTGCTCCTCAAGTATTGAGGTATTTTTCAGTTCTTAAGTATCCAACTAAGTTTTAGAAATTTTTCTCATGCTGGTCTTGCTCTTCTAGTGATTATAGTGGTAATACTATCTTATTGCCTTATGGGTCTACCTCAAAATACCGACAGCCAAAATCCCGACCGCAAAAATCCCGACATATTTTGTTTCCCGTATATATTCCCGACGATTTTTAACATATAATTACATTTTTCTACGGCCGTTTAATAACATGCTCATTATTCGCTATTTTTTCATAGATAATAGCACCCATTACTGAATAATTCATTACTCACGAGCTGAAGTTGCTCACGGGTCATTACTCACGGGCTGAAGTTAGATTCAAGTAGCGCATGCCACTTTTAATATTAATCGTATATAAACTGCAAATAAAATTACTTAAACTTGTTTATTTAGTACAATAATTATTGTAATTTATACCAATAATTAACCAATAATTAAATGAATTTTAACTGTAACAATGTCAGTATATTTTTTACGTTTATATCTTGTTTACTAAAAATTTTGACGTTTATCATTTAATTTAGTGACAGTGACATTAGCGCATTTTGTTTATGTTAATTGGAATTTATAACTAATATTGTGTTTGTTTTTTATATGTTTTGTAAGTTATATTGTGTTAAATATGTTATAACTTATTATGTATAGTTATATTATTATATTATAATATATACCTAGTTAAATGTAAATATACATTATAACTATATATGAAATACGTCCACCGACAACAGCCATTTATTAGATTTACTGACAGAAGGTACAAATTTAAGCTTATAATTTTTCGAAAACGAATAGAACTTATATTGACTATTTCTAGTTGTATTTTTACAATAAATAAAAATTTAGTTATAGTAGGCAACCAATTTTTCAGCCACGTACTAGGGGTAAATAGCATTTAGGTATTTTTGTAAATTATTATAATTTAAATCTAGAGTAGTTGATAATTAAATTTTTTACTAATTAAAATAAAAAAAGGTCGTAGAAAAAGTATAGTATTCTATTCGCATGTACTGGCTATTACTCACTCTAATGAATTACGACACTCGCCTACGGCTCGTGTCTCAAACTTCATCATCGTGAGTAATAGCCATCATTACATGCTCGTTGAATAATATACTATTATTTCTGTTTTTTTGTTTATGACCAACTGTTTTTTATTTTTTGTTACTAAACAACAGTATACCATTTAATATAAACTAATTTTTTAAATAAAACGTCTAACATGAGTATATGAATTAAATTATTTTTTCCAGTATATAGTCCAATAATATATCTATGTATAATCAAATCCTGAATTCAAGTTTACTTTCATATTATAATAGATATTATCATGTCACTTACAACCTTCCATTTCAGTAAGTATAGCTTTTATATTATAAAATGAAGTGTACCCGTATTTACTAGTAAGTACTAATTTTTTCAATTTCAATGCTCTCTCTATAATATGATTTGGTATTGCATTTAAAAAGGAAACAATAAATATTCAAAATGCAGTGGTCGAGATTTTTGTTTATGCGAGGATTGTTGCATGTCGGGATTCTGGCGTGTCGGTGTTTTGGCCATCGGGATTTTGGCTGTCGGGATTTTTGCTGTCGGGATTTTGGCTGTCGGGATTTTGGCTGTCGGGATTTTGAGCGCCACCGTTGCCTTATGTATAAAAATTAATAATTATTTGTTTTTTTATCAGATATTACAGTAACTCTATCGGAGAAGTGACTGTCAAAATGGCCAACGCCAGAATGGAATACTCTTATGAATATCTAGGAAATGCTGCCAAACTTGTGCGGACCCCATTAACAGACAAATGCTTTTTAACGTTAACTCAGGTATATAATTTATTAGTTTTTTAAACCGTTACTTAACTGAACATTTTTAGGGAATTCATTTGGGTATGGGAGGGAATCCATATGGTCCAGCAGGAACTGGCAAAACGGAATCTGTTAAAGCACTTGGAGGACTTCTTGGAAGACAAGTTCTGGTATTTAATTGCGATGAGGTATGCATTATATTATATTTAAAACGAAATACGTTGGTTTATATTTATTTGTTTTTTTTTAAGTTTTATATGATATTATAGTTAGAATTTCCTTCACATTCCATGATTACTATTTATATATAGGCAAAAATACTCTGACTGTCTTGTATTATTTTCCTTTTGTGGCGAAGTTTTTTCCTTTCTGCCAAATTTGGTCAATAATTGCTTAAGAGATTATTTTAATTAATTTTAGAAGATTTGTGAAAAGTAAAAGACTGTCACAGCTGGAACATGTTCAGTAATAAGAAGATTACAAACAACAAAGAAAATATTACAATGGAGCCGATAAAAAAACGAAAAAAGAAGTCCCAGAAAGAGACGGTTGGATGACGTGGAAGATGACTTACCCGGGAGCAGTCGCGCTGTTAGAAAAAATCTAACATTTTACCCTTTGTCGTGACAACTCTATGAAACATTTTGCAACATAATTTTCCACTCGTAAGTGCCTCGAGGAAGGTTGTAGTAATGCGTAGGTTTATTGAAGTTATACTTCTTTACCGGCGATAGAGGGTGATTTTTTTATATGTTAAAACCTATCAGCCCGGCGCATGCGCATTATAACTTTGTTCTGATTGGATGTTCAAATGACATGTCAAAAATTATCCGATATGGCAGCTGTGGTTTGGAGGTAAAGGTAAAGGTAAACAAATGTATAATATATTAGTTTTATTGTTGTGAGGACAGAAACAAAAAAGTTTATAATATTGTAGTGACTTTTAAATAGTTTTTAAAAGCAACAGGTACGTAATAATTGTTAATGTATCATGGGTATAAACCTACCTATTTGATCTGCCAAAATACATAGTATGTAATACTTTTATTTATATAATTTGATTACCATCAAAATTTCTATCAATATTCACCTAATATATTGTTTTTTTACTCTATGTTTTGTTGTATTTTTTCAATTCTAAATCATTTCAATTCAAAATTAAAATAATTTGATCAATTTTCAAAATATCAAAATATCACAAGTTTAATCCGTTTAGTTAGTCGATCTTCGTAAATAATGACACATAGTGTCCGTGGCTAAGCGGAGAAGGCGAATGAATACCAATACCAACCGCTCTTATCAGCGCTGGTTCGAGTCCCAATAGAAACTTTCTTTTTTGTTTTTTTTAATACATTTTATGATTGTAAGTATATTTATTATATAATTGTATTTTCAGAAAATACGTATTTAGTTAAAAAAATTTTCGACAATTAATGTTCAGACATCATTTGTGGCTTGTTTAATGTGTTTGTGTGTGTTTTATTCTTTTATTATTTTAATTTTTGGCACTGTTCTAATAAAAATGTTTGAGAAGTAGTAAGTATAAATTAGTTTAATATTTAAACAAAATATAAATAAAAAGTATATTAATTTCGTTTAAATCATATAATAGAAGTATAACTTCTTACGTGCGTACAAAGTACACACACATTCTTTTTTTTTTCTTCTTCTTCTTCTTCTTTTTGTGGAATATATTACTTTGGTGAGAACCAAAATTAGCATTAATAATTGTTAATAAAAATAATATTTCTAACAAAACAAGTAAATAAAAATACTATAAAATAAAAATTTGTTGTAAATTCCAATTTATATTCGTATTGTTAGATAAAATCTAAGGCACGACTGCTGACGTCAAAAGAAGTGAGCCTGACTGTTCCCGGGTATTGAAGATATGATAATGGAGGAGAAGGGTATAAGAGAGGTCGGAATGGAAGGTCATAGTCAGACAGGCAAATATCCACTCAGGGTTATGATGTCAAAAGTAGAAGAAGACGAAGAAGAAGAAGAAAAAGAAAAAATAATAAGAATAAGGAGGCAATTTTCCGTGATTCCTATAATCTGTATTTTTTGTGACTTTTCATTAGCATTTGTGTACATAGATCGTTTTATATACTTCTGGATATAGGTATATAGTGTAGGAAACAGAGGTTGAATCTCGCAAAATAGACACAAGTCCGGTATTATTTTTTTTCTGGTATATCAAGGGGTGCTTATTATAAGACTAACTTTTCCCAAAATATTTCACCCCGGAACCCCCTTTTCATCCCTTTAAAGGGGGTAATTTGTGGTTTTTGCGAAACGTAGCCCTTCCTGTACGTTTTGCAAAAAATCTCTTTAACGGAAATATGAAGATTTGCTACTATTTATTTCCCGACAGCATATGTCTATCACCCACCGTTTACCGGGGGTGACGCCCCAAAATTGACAAGTTTTTAAAAAAGATGTTTTAAAAAAAAATATTTTTCCCTAATATTAATGGGAATCAAGAACAAACCCTACGGCAATTTATCACAAACAAGTGGCTGATTTTTTTATATAGGTTTCATTTAACCTTTAACTACCCGCGCATCAAGTTATAACATAACTACACGCGTGGCGTACTTTATACGCCACAAGAAAATACATTAAAAACAGCGGATTTGTTTATTTTTTTTTTGAAAAAATACACGTAGTTGTTTGTTATAAACCTTATTCGGCGTCAGTAAATACTTCGAGTTCCTTCCCAGTAAGCCAATTGGGATTTATAACTGGAATCATGGAATAACTGGATTCCATGATAAATAAAATTACTAATACAAATTTTTTTGAAATGTGATTTTTTACAGGAGAAAAAGTATTGTTTATAAAGAAAAATATATTTTGTGTAATAATAACTACAAAACAATTGAAATATGTACTTATATTACGACTTTTTTTAATATAATCGTGGCATATATTGTCCATCACCGTAAACAACAAATACTATACTGTAAATTACGATCTTCCCAGAACGCCGATTATAATGAAACTAAAACCAAATTGTAAAGCACATTCCAGTGATAGGTTAGAGAGGTAAACAAGGTCAAAAATTAAATTTTTAAATATATTTGCAGTAGAATTCTTATATCTGGCGTACGAAATACGCCAGCGCGTGTAGTTAAAGGTTAAGGGCAATTGCCCATTTTTTAATTACAGGGTGTTACATTTTAAAAAACCCGTTTTTATACCATCTGAACTAACATGGAATAAAAAAACTTTCAGCGTTTACCCATGCACAGGTATTATTTACAAATTTGTTTAAATCACCCTCATATTTTCCTCGAAACCACCCCAAAAAAGGAGAATTATAGAAAATAATAAAATAAGAATAAATAATAAAGAAAATATAAGAAAAATTAAAGAAAATAATAAAAAATTGATTTTGGGCCACCGCTGTGGCTTTAGCGTGCAAAAAAAAAATAAAATATGCATAGGTCACAATGTGTGGCAGACAGTGTGTTCTTTTATTTTTCATAAGTACGTTATCAATAAAATGAATAGGTGATGAAAAAAAAAAAACAAAAACTGGAGCCCGCCAAAGCATTTCTGAGGTTTTGCGTCGCCACTGTGCCGTAACGGTTGCTTATACGAAAAAAATGCATAGGCCTTTATTTGTAGAGAAATTGGTGGTCTTTAATTCTTAATAAGTTTTGTTTCAAGAAAATGCATAGGTAATGAGAAAATCGTAAAAACATGCTCGACAAGGGATAGGGGTAGTCTCCGCAGTATATTTTCAGGGATAGAGGTAGTTTTCGCAGGGATGTTGTAATAACCACATATATTTATGAAAAACCGTATTGACGGAGCATATGCCCATATGGGTCAAAACAAGCAAAAAAACAATTTTTTTCAATCACCCATTTTATTTTATTTTTTTGGCTACAGGAGTTGTACCAAGAAATGGCTTTTAGTGTCAATGCATGGTTTTAAGAAAGTGCACAAAACGATATATGAAGCATTTAAGGGCATGGTGTGTGAAGGATTCCAAGAAAATCACTATCTTTATTAATTCTCATTTTTTTGGGGTGGTTCCGGGGAAAAATGGGGGTGTATTATATAAATTTGTAAATGACACCAGTACATGGGTAATCGCTGAAAGTTTTTTTACTCTAGCATAGGCGGTTCAGATGGTATAAAAAGGTGTTTTTTAAAATGTATCACCCTGTAATTAAAAAATGGGCAATTGTTCTTAAATGAAACCTATACCAAAAAACCAACCACTTTTTTGTGATTAATTGCCGCAGTTGTTCTTCTTGATTTTTATTACAGTTAATGAAAAATAATTTTTTTAAAACATGTTTTTTAAAAACCTGTCAACTTTGGAGCGTCACCCCCGCTGAACGGTGGGTGATAGACATATGCTGTCGGGAAATAAATAGTAGGATATATAGTCATCTACATATTTCTATTAAGAAAATTTTTTACAAAACGTACAGGAAGGGCTACGTTTCGGAAAAACCACAAATTACCCTCTTTAAGGGGATGAAAAGGGGGTTCTGGGACAAAATTTTTTAAGAAAAAGTTAGTCTTATAATAAGCACCCCTTGATATACCAGAAAAAAAATAAAACCGGACTTGTGTCCATTTGGCGAGGCACAACCTCTGTTTCCTACACTAATATTTCAATTTATTTTAAACTTTCAGTTTGGGATGGTCTGAGTCAGATTTTTTAGCCACAAAAATAAATTTTTGCTTAATTTGAGAACTTTTACAACAAAAATTTAGTAACTTTTTAGCAATAAACAAAGAATTTTTTGAGATTTTTGTCTTTGATTTACTTTTTATAAGACGTAGCGGACAAAGGCTTATAAAAGCAAAATATTTTTAATTATCGAAGAAGATTTTCGGATTACCATTCCATCTTTAACTGCAACCTGCGTAATAAGTAATTATTAAGATAATATAATTAATTTTGGGTCACCGGGGTGGTCCTATCATCTGGCCTAACAGATGTATCATCTTACTATGTTCTACTTTTTCGTCTAAGGTATCTTCATTTGAAAATCATCTTCTTCAAGTGTCATCTCCGCGACGGAGGTCGGCAATCATAATAGCTATCGGACTTTGGAGACGGCTTCTTTAAAAAGTTAATTTCGCCGGTCCAGAATAAGGATGACGTAACTGCAAAAAGCCAAATTTCTCAGGAGAGCAAACAACGATTTTTAGATATTTAAAATAGGGATTAAATGAGGAATAAGCGTCTAGGAGCATCGGTATGGCGTTTATTGTTACAATGATGGCTTTTATTTTTATCCTTAATGGTTCGAATTTGGTTATCTTAATTTAATCCCACTCATTACAACCCTTTTTACAGTTGCGTCATTCTTCATCTAAAAATTTTTAAATATTTAAAATAGTGATTAAATAAACAGTATCCGTCCGGAGCATCGGTATGGCTTTTATTCTTACAATGATGGCTTTTAGTTTCATTCTCATTGGTTCGAATTTCATTATCTCAATTTAATCCCCCCATTTTCAACCCCTATCTACAGTGGCGTCATTCTTGATCTGAAAATGTTTCCGTACAAAAAAACTATTTTTAAATATTTAGTATGCTGTTTATTCATACTGCGATGGCTCTTATTTTCATCACTATTCGTCCGAATTTCATTATCCTAATTTAGTCCCCCATTTTCAACTTTCTTTACAGTTGTGTCAGTCTTCATCTGAAACAAGGTTTAAAATGGTGCGTATTCCAATAGCAATACAACTACCCTGTGGCAGCTTAGCACATGGTTACAGTTCTGTCGCTTTTGTATCACACAGTATTTTAGAAGTTAATTACGCAATAAACAGGAATTCACAAAATTTGCAGTTACGTCATTCTTATTCCGGACCGGCGATTTGATGTACAGTTACGGTCATTGAATAGCTTACAGGCTAACATATCTAGGAGGCGATTTTTTTAAATTACTACCTCGTTTAAACGCACCTTTTACGTCAAAGTGACTTTACAAGTGGTGTACGTAGAATAGGTTATTTAAAATTAAAAAATAAAAATAATACGTATAAATATATTTTTCAAAGTTTAACAAAATGGAAAGTATAAAAACACGTTTTTTTGAATAGAATGGATTATGGTCTTAATAATGAAAACAAGGAAGTCTGGTTTGAAAATACCGATTTTATTTTATATCTATCCCAAATTATCCAATCTTTGTTTGATTTTCCATATGCACATATATGGCTCACGTCCAAATCTGCAGCAACTTGTCTTAAAAACCAACCTTCTTCGAGTTTGGCAATTGCCCTTGCTTTTGCGCATCATTCAAATTCATTATAACTATTTTATCATTTTGGAGGAGTTTGATATCGTTATTTTATTTTTCAACACTCGAGAAATTTTTGACAAGCATTGACTTTTTGAAATATTTTGACCTTGACATTTATTAAATCCGTACGACACTGCAATTTTACAGTATTACAATATAAAAATTAAGGTGTAAACTATTCAGTGACCGTAACTGTACATCCTTAACATTCTTTCATGTTGCGCAGCCACGATATCCTGCGTCTTCCTTTGCTTCTTTTTCCTTGAATCTTTCCCTGCAAAATGAGTTGTAGCAAGTTGTATCTGTCTCCACGTGTAATATGTTCGAGATATTCTAATTTTCTGGTTTTGATTGTATTTAAGACTTCCATTTCTTTATTCATCTTTCTCAGAACTTCTTGGTTTGGTACGTGTTCTGTCCATGATATTTTCAGAATTCTTCTATATACCCACAACTCAAATGATTCTAGTTTTTTCATTGATGCAGCATTCAAGGTCTAAGCTTCCATTCCGTAAAACAAAGTCGAGAAAACGTAGCACCTAGCTAACCTTACTCTTAGATCTATCTTCAGATCTTTTGTGCAGGGCACTTTCCTCATTTTATTAAAATTCGCTCTAGCCTTTTCTATTCTAATTTTAACCTCCTGGAAGTAATCATTTGTGGAGTTGATCATTATTCCAAGATATGCATATTGGTCTACTCGTTCGACGTTTATGAGGAGGTTCTCGTTATTTCTTTGCGTTTTGGATATTCTCATAAATTTTGTTTTCTTGATGTTCATTGTTAGTATTCTTGGGTATACATCGCCATTCTGTTTACCAGTCTCTGAAGATCTTCAATATGTTCGGCTAAGATGACAGCGTCATCCGCATAATAGAGTCGATTTTAGGTATATTGAATTCGCTTTATCGAGATTCACTTTGACACTGACTTTAGTAATTTCTTTTTTGGGAAGTTCAGTTGTCAGAAGTGACTGGAAATTACTACACAACCAACGCACCTGCTCATAGCCAATATTATTAATAGTAAACAGACATAAACATAACATAAACCTTACGCCAATCAATAATTATTTATTTACACAATTTTAATGTATTGATAATAAATGAGAAAATTATTTATTGTACAAAATAAAAATATTTTGTAGAAATAAACTCCACAGAATTTTATGAGGTTAGTAGAAACTCCCACCATTTCTAATAATTCTTCTTCTTTAATGAAAGATTAAGTTGATTTCAGCAGTTAATAGTGAGAAGTAGGAATTTTTGTGTTGTATGTTTCCTATTCCGAATGTGTCAAAGTGGATCTCGGTAGAGCGAATTCAGTATATTTAGTATTTTAAAGGCATAACAGAGTCTATTTAATGATTTATAATGATAATAGTTGTACCTATACTACAAGCAAAAGCTACCTGGCACATTGAATACATGAAAGGGTACATTGAGCCATAGACTTATAATATATTAACATAGACTGAGCGTACTTTCCCCGCTTCCTGACAACAAGATCCATGACAAGATCTCTTGGACTGGTTTGGTGTTATCTCTTTCTGGCACATTGTATCGAGAAAACAACATAAAATCAAGTAGGGGTATAGGCAATGATACTGTCGAAGCTTTACTATGTGTAAGAGTAAAGAAGCACTGATCAAAATAAAAAAAGATGGTATCGTCACTTCGCTCAACATGAGACTCTGTCAATGTTAATAAAATATAAAGCCTATGCAATGAATATATTATTGTAAAAAAATAGTAGGGTTAGCAGTATGCAGCCATATTTCAAGAATAATAATATAATTATTGGTCTAATGCTTGTTAGACCAGGGCGCATCGTTAAAAATATTAGTACATTTGGATGTTGAGAGGTGACTCATATTTTTTTGCAGAAAATGCTTGGAAATGCCTCATATAATATTATTTGAGTTATTCTCCCACTCAAAAAGATCCGGAATTTTGTCTAAATAGTGAAGCAAAAATTCGATTTTTTTCTTGGTTTTTTGATTACAACGTTAAAAGTATTCATTTCCGAGAAAAGTTGCACTGTCATAGAAGTTGCGTAATTAAATTTACTACAACATAGAATTAGTTGAAAATTTAAAAAATTGTCACCTTTGTTGCAAAATAGCAATAATTGCGAAAAAAACCATAAAAAACAATAATTTTTAATGCACTTAAGACCTTCATATTTTACCCAGAAAAACTTTATAATATAATAAAACAACACTGTAAATTTCATTAAGATCGGTTTGACAAATTTTGCAACATAAATTTTGCAATGCAGCTCTCTCGCAAAAAAAATTCATTTTTTCAAAATGTTGCAGGACTGAAAATAAACCAGAGAGCAAGTTATTTTTTTTTAACCTATAGAATAATACTGTACCTTTCTTTTGCAATTTTTAAAATTAAAATCAGTTAGCTACTACAGCGTCAGGATTTTTTTTAAATACACGTTAATTTTTGGTGCTACGCGCAGGACAGCGGTTACGTTTGCTATGATTGGGCATTCCAATGACCTTTGATAATGTAAATTTTAATTTTTAGTACATTTCGATATAAATAAATGAATTTGTTTATTGCAAAATAAAAACACATACTTTGTCCTTTGAAATTACACTTTTTTTAGCAAAAACTTTCTTTGTTAGTATATCTTAACTTAGAGAATAAGAGGTTATTATTTTTAAACACATGCAATTGTTTAAACAATATTTCACAAACAATAATCAAATTAGTTTGATTTTTGTGGAATTAAAATATTAAAAGATGACAAAATATAGAGTTAAAAAATAATATATTATATAAATATTTAAAGAAATTTTGGTGGAAATCAACCTGTGTGAATCGAACACCGCTGTTCTGCGCGTAGCACAGTAGCATGTTTATTTAAAAAAATTCCTGACGCCGTGGTAATTAACCGATTTTAATTTTACAGATTTAAAATTAAAGGTACAGTATTCTTCTATATGTAAAAAAATCAACTTGCTATTTGCTTTATTTTCAGTCCTGCATCATTTTGAAAAAATGATTCGTTTTTGCGAGATCTGGATTTCAAAATTTATTTTGCAAAATATTGAACCAATCTTAATCAAATTTACAGTATTGTTTTACTATGTCATAAGGTTTTTTTAGGTATAACATGAAGGTCCTAAGTGTAGCATAAATGGTTGAAAACCGTAAAATGCAAATACTTGGTTTTTTATGGTTTTTTAACAATTATTTATATCTTGCAATAAGGGTGAAAACTTTTAAAATTTTTAACCAATCCTATATTATAGTAAATTTAATTACGAAACTTTTATGTGAGTGCAACATTTCTCTGAAGTGAATACTTTTAAAGTTATAATCAAAAAACGAAGAAAAAAATTTTTCCTTCATTTTTTGACATTTTGATTATAATGTTCCGGACCTTATTGGGTGGGAGAATACCTCAATTATTATTATGAGTTAATTTTAAGCCATTTCTCCAAAAAAATATGAGTCACCTCTCAACGTCAATCTCAAAACAGATTCTTCCTGGACTATGTTTGTTAATGTGTACTATGTGTAGTACCTATCCAGTGTCAGTTATTTGTAGGTTTATGTTTCAGTATGCATGTTGTAAGTTTATATTTAAAACATAAAAATATTGTAATATTACTGCTGTAGATACCTAGTTAATATTTCTCAAAACAAGTTCTATATTAACAAGTTCTATATTTATAAAACAAGTATTTTGCAGGGAATCGATGTTTCGGCAATGGGTAGAATATTGATTGGATTGGTAAAAACTGGTGCCTGGGGTTGTTTTGACGAATTTAACAGATTAGATGAAGCTACGCTTTCTGCTATATCTATGCTGATTCATGCTATACAAGTCTCAATTAGAACAGACAAGAAGACTGTTCAACTACTAGAACAAGATGTAAGCAGAAAATTTACTTATAGAAGCAAACATAATTTTAAACAACAAATTAATATTTACATTTCTTATCCTTCTTGTGTAGAGTGTAGACATGACTCGGTCTGTTTTTAAATGTGACTCCAGTAAGTTGTTTTTTCCATCGTTTTCGTGGTCTTTTCACTGATTGTATTCCTATTTGAGAACCGTGCCTCGCCGTCTTTACTAATATATTTGTTATAATTCGGCTTATAATATAATATTTAGGAATCACACTATCTAGATAAGAAAAGGTCGAAACAGAAAAGGAAAATCAAATGAGTAAAGCAACCAGATGCCCTGGTTGTCTGAATAATACATAGAGTATTAAAAATCCAATAAAAAATACATAATACAAAACAACAATATATATAACAACAATATAAAGAAATGAAAGGCAAAATTTACAAAACAATCATCAGACCAATAATGACATACCCGGCAGAAACACGACTTAACACAGAACAAAAAGAATGCTCAAAACGGTAGAGATTGAAAGTCCTTGGTCTGAAAAATCGATGGCCAGGCACTATGAGACAGAGCTACAGTACAGAGTTACGATGGAGAAATAAGGTTATCAAGGACTGGGTAAGAAATAGATGAGTAGAAGAAAATGATAATAATATTATTTGATAATATCATTTCCTTCTACTCATATATTTCTTACCCAGTCCTTGATAACCTTACTTCTCCATCGTAACTCTGTACTCTAGCTCTGTCCCGTAGTGCCTGGCCATCGATTTTTCAGGCCAAGAACTTTCAATCTCTACCGTTTCGAGCATTCTTTTTTTTTCTGTGTCAGGTCGCGTTTCTGCCGGGTAAGTCATTATTGGTCTGATGATTGTTTTGTAAATTTTGCCTTTCATTTATTTATATTGTTGGTTTGTATTATGTATTGGAACGAGGAAAACGAGAAGGAAAAAGAAGCCCCAATCAGATTAGCAACATGGAACATCACTTCGTTCAACAACAAAGATTAAGAGATAATCGAAGAACTGATAAACAAAAACATAGACATTTGTGCAATCCAAGAAACTAAGAAGAAAAGTAAAGGCCAAAGGGACTATAACCAATATAATATTTTAGCATATAGTGGAGTGAAGAAAGAAGAACGAGCACGAGCAGGCGTAGGTATACTTGTCAATAAGAAATTTCAAGACAACATAAGTAACTGCCGTTATATCTCCGAAAGAATAATACATATGAACATCACAATGGACTATCAAAAATTAAATGTTATATCTATCTATAGCCCCGAGGACTGCAAATCTAACGAGGAACGAGAGGCATTCTACGAACAGTTGCAAACCATCCAGGATGGCATACCTTATGAAGAACACTTAATCCTTATGGGTTATTTTAATGCACGTATTGGAAATGAAATAGTTCCAGAAGTAAAACAAAGATTCAATGAAAACAATGTCAACGCCAATGAAGACAGCTAATCTCATGACTCATAGCTAATCTCTGTGCTTTTAACGAACTGAGAATCAATAATACATTTTTCGACCATAAGCTCCAGTATTAATATACGTTTGAAAACTCCAGGGGGCACAAATCTATGATTGACGTTATAGTCACTAATAGAAAAATCCACCCAAAGCAGATTTTAGATATTCGAACTTTAAACTAAGCAGACGCAAGGAGTGAACAAAAACTAGTCCTAGCAAAAATAAGAATGAAAATAACACCAAAACATTTTATACAGAAAATCACCGAGGAAAAATTCAATATAGAATCACTGTGGAACGATTCTACAAGAGAAATGTACCAAAGAAGGCTAGCACAGAAGATGCAGCTGAAACAAATAGACGATATCGAAGATATAAACGCGAGCTGGGAGATAATTAAAAGCAATATTAAAGAGGCAGCAACAGAAGCTCTAGGAAAACGCAAAGTTATACTGAACAAAAGAAACAACAACAATACACCATGGTTCAGAAAAGAAATAAAAGAGAAATGTAAAGAGAAGCGAGAGGCCTACATGAAGTATAAAACATCAAACACTCCAGAATCCAGAGATACCTATAGAAGAATACAAAATAAAAAAAAGCAATTGGTAAGAAGAACAAAAAATGAACACTGGGAACAGTTTACAAAAAGGATGGAAAGCGACTTCTACGGAACACAAAAACAAATATGGAGATTCATAAGGAACCAAAGAGAAATGGCAGAATTGAAGGAATACAACAACATACCAGCAAAAGATTGGGAAAGTTACTTGACGGAACTATTTAAAGGATAGGAAAATAATAATCTAAACAATAACCTACCTGAATTAAGACACGAAATTGAAATCATTTTTCAGGAAGTAAAGATAGCCATAAATTTACTCAAAAACAGAAAGTCACCAGGACCAGACGGAATAACTAGCTTCTAAAATACGGAGGAGAAAGTATATAATATTGCACAGCAAGATACCAGACTCTTGGAGAAACAGAATAATGATACCAATGTTCAAGACAAGAGATAAAGAAGACCCCAACAATTATAGAGGTATAATTCTACTGAACACCGCACTTAAGCTAACCACAAAAGTCATAACCAACAAAATCAATAAACTAACCACTTTATCAGATGAACAACAAGGATTCAGATCCGGAAGATCCTGCGTAGACTCCGTATTTGTACTGAGACAAATCACAGAAAAGGCCATTGAGTACAATAAACCAGAATATCTATATGTTTTATAGACCTCACAAAGGCTTTCGATCGCATCCAAGTCGAAGGCGTCTTACATTTCTGTATAGAAGAAACATACCAATCAATATTATATAAACCATCGAAAACATCTATTTTCATAATCGAATACAGGCAAAGATAAATGGAAAACTAACGCAGTTTATACCAGTACAAAACGGAGTCAGACAAGGTGACCTATTAAGCCCACTGCTCTTTAATATAATAATGGAAGAAATAATAGAAGCAGTACGTAAAGGTCATGGCTACAGAATGGGGAACAAAGAAATCCAAATATATGTTATGCAGACGACGCCGCAATAATCGCCGCGACAGAAGACGATCTCCAAAGATTAACATATATCTTCAATACAACAGCCAAGAAATACAATATGATAATTTCAGCAGAAAAAACCTATTGTATGACAACATCTAAATACCCACTACGATGTAAAATCGAAATTGATGGGAAAATAATAAAGCAGGAAGCAAGGCTTAGATATCTGGGAATAGATATAACCAGTTACGGAGATGTTGAAGAGGAAGTACGACAACAAAGCTTAAAAGCAAGTAAAGCGGCGGGATCCCTTAATGACACAATCTGGAAGAACAAACACGTAAGACAAGACACAAAAGCAAGAATCTATAAAGCAGCAATTAGACCTGTATTGACATACACGGCGGAGACAAGACCTGACACATCTAAAACGAGACGAGTGCTAGAAACAACAGAGATGAAAATACTCCGACGAATATCAGGGAAAAGTCTGTTGGATAGGGAGAGAAGCGAAAACATAAAAAGATCATGCAATATAGAAGACATAAATGGATGGGTCACAAAACGAAAACAGGAGTGGAACGAACACATTAGTAGAATGGCAGAGGATAGGATAGTACGAATAGCACGAGATCAGTCACCAAATGGACGAAGAACTATTGGCACACCAAGAAAAACATGGTGCGATAACTTAAATAATTTAGAAGGCTAATATTGAAGAACAAACAGGCTTTAAACCCTACATACAAGAAGGAAGAAGAATAAGAAGAAGTAGTATGTATTGTTTATTGTATTTTTATTACTCTATGTATTATTCAGGCAACCTGGGCATATGGTTGCTTTACTCATTTGATTTTACATTTCTGTTTCGACATTTTCTTATCTAGATAGTGTGACGCCTAGATATTTAAATCATCACGTGTTTTATTATCTGACCCTCTAGCTCTAATTTACATCTTAGTAGATTTACTGCCATAACCATGCATTTTGTCTTAGTTGTAAACCACCTTTACTTTGAGAGATTAGTATTGCGTCGTCTGCACAGCAGAATATTTTAAATGGTTTTTCTCCCATTTGGTGTCATTTTTTAGTCCTTACTTTTTTTATTATTTCATCCTTGATTGAACAATAAAGAACTCAGGGAATCACCCTGTTTTATCCCATTGCCAGTTTCAATTGGGTCAATTAGCTCTTCGTCTACTTTTACTGTTATTATGTGTTTCTGGGAGATATTTTGTATCGTTTTGATTATTCCTAGAGGTATGTCTTCTGCGTATAATAAGTGAATAAGTTTCTTTAATTTGAACCTGTCATTAATCACCACAGTAGGGTCCTCGAAACATAAATAAATATCCTGTTTGTTGTATTTTAATGATTTTTCTTGCATTTGTCTTAACATCAGTATACTGCTGGTGTTATAACTTTATTCAGTTTATTTGTTATTACATTGTTTCTTAATTTTCCATGCAAGCTACGTAAATGATGTGTTTATATTTTTCTATCGTGTTACATTTGTTTAACATTGACAATGATGTTTCATTTGTTACTATTGGAGTAAATCTAGTGTTATTTGTAGGTTGATGTAAACAGGCACTGTGGTATTTTTGTAACTTTAAATCCGGCGGGAGGAGGTTATGGGGGTAGAAACAAGTTACCTGATAATCTCAAACAATTGTTTAGGCCCGTTGTAATGACGCAACCTGATAACGAAGATATAGCTAGAGCATTGCTTCATTGCGAAGGTTATAGAAACGCCAACATTATTGCCAAAAAGATAGTTGAAGTATTCGACATAGCCAGGTAACTAATTAATATACAGTGCGCTGGAATAAGTGTTACCCCGCCCCTTATTTACTTATTTATTTTTAGCACATAAGGAACACGCTCAAACAGGTCGATTTTTAAAATAATCATAGTATATTACAGCATCAATGTTTCGAACTTTACGCGATCCCCCTTCAAGCGACACCTTCTTTAAAAGCATTTGAAATACAAATTACAAAAATATATAATACTTTAATCCTGTGACTTATTAAAATATATATTATAAAAGTTATCAGGGACCTTTGACCATGGATAATACTTTAATATTTCATTCTGCGTTTAAATTTTTCAAAAGTACTTATCAGTTTTCTCAGGATTCAAAAAAATGAATATATTTAAAAATAATTCGACCGAAATTTTGCGCCCACTCTCTCAAAAATGATTAAAATAATATACATTTTTGTAATCGGTATTTCAAAAGCTTTTAAATGAGGTGTCACATAATGTACTTTCATATTTAAAAAAATCAAAGATCCCTGTCATCCGAAGAAGGATCGGGTAAAGTTCGAAATATTGATGCTATAATATACTATGAATATTTTAAAAATTGCCCTGTCCTAGCCTGTGCTAAAAATAAATAAGTTAATAAGGGGGGGGTAACGCTTATTCCAGTGCACTGTATATTGAAATATGTTTTAAAAATATGTAAGTATTGTAAAATGCATAGTAGACAGTAAAGAAATGTTTGAAGAAATTACGGTAGTAAGTACATGTATTCCTTATTTATTGACGGATTTTTATTTAACAATGAGCTAATACAAAAATATAAAGGAAAATTAAAAAAAATATATTTTCCAAAAAAATAAACCCATCATTAAAATTTGCAATACGCATCAATATTTTTGATCTTGTACACACTCTGCATACATTATTCTCGGACTGTGGCGGTGCACAGACGCACATATTGATATCTGGTGGTAAAAGAAAACATGAGCCATTCTACTTTTTTATATCTAGTGGTAAAATGAGTAGTCATTTTTTCTATCTTCTCGTCTCGCGCTTTCAAGGGTTTCACGAGGTTTTTAACGCTGAAAATTTCACCCACGCTCAATCTCAATTTCTTCAGTAGATCTTGATTTTCCAATAATTTTTTACCGGAAGGTTCCCCTAATTAAAGTAAAAATGCTGATTTTTTAATAAATTTTGAGAATTCCAGATCCTTAATAATTTTATAAGATTCATAAAGTAAGTGTGTATAATACGTTCGCTGTACTAATGTCAAAATAATCTGAAAATACTGCCATAGACCAGCGTCATGTACGACGACTACAAGTAAACTTGCTACATTTCATCTAACGAGTCGATACCACGTCTAGTTGAGCAATAATATCAGGTTTGTAAACTGCAAGATGGTTTTGCTTGTTTTCGATTCAAAGGGATGCACAATCGCTGGACAGCTCTTTCCACCATTTCAGGCTTCCTCAACAGCGCTAGCAGGCAGACCTCTAAATCGAAAAACAGCTCGACCATCTATTTAAGGGGACTTTCAAAGATCATTGAAATTCCCATTGGGACGCGATCTGGCGACATCTTTTAAACAAATTGAAAAGTCTCAGATGAATTCACCACTATAATAAAATTAAAAGGGTAAATAGTTATTTAAATTTGAAACTTTTCGTGTTGAAAGTTCTTTCTGGTACATCCTTAATCTGTGACTTTTACAATTTATAAGACCGCAGACGACGAATATAGAAAACAAAAAGGACTCCACTATATGCAATCACATTCCGTTTTCATTCGTCTCGGAAGAGGGCAGAAAGAAACTTCCTAGTACTCAAATCTGAGTAAAGATAGAAAAGTAAAAGATGGTTTTGCTTGTTTTCAATTCAGAGGGATGCACAATCGCTGGACAGCTGTTTCCACCATTTCAGGCTTACATCTCTTAACCTTTAACTACCCGCGCATTAAGTTATAACATAACTACACGCGTGGCGTATTTTGTACGCCACAAGAAAATACACTTAAAAACAGCGGATTTGTTTAATTTTTTATTTAAAAATACACTTAGTTGTTTGTTATAAACGTTATTCGGCATCGGTGAATACTTGGAGTTCCTTTTGAGTAAGCCAATTGGGATTTATAACTGGAATCATGGAATAACTGGATTCCATGATAAATAAAATTACTAATAAATTTTTTTTTAAATGTGATTTTTTACAGGAGAAAAAGTATTGTTTATAAAGAAAAATATATTTTTTGCCATAATGACTAAAAAACAATTAAAATATGTACTTATATTACGACTTATAGTAATATAATCCTAGGGTATATTACGATTAAATTACGATCTTTCCAGAACGCCGATTATAACGAAACTAAAACCAAATTGTAAAGCACATTCCAGTGATAGGTTAGAAAAATAAGCAAGGTCAAACATTAAATTTTTAAATATATTTCCAGTAGAATTCTTATATCTGGCGTACAAAGTACGCCAGCGCGTGTAGTTAAAGGTTAAACAAATTGATAATTCTCAGATGCAGATGGTGTTAAATAGATGGTCGAGCTGTTTTTCGATTTAGAGTTCTGCATGCTAGCGCTGTTGAGGAAGCCTGAAATGGCGAAAACAGCTATCCAGCGATTGTGCATCCCTCTGAATCTAAAACAAGCAAAACCATCTTTTAGGTCTTATAAATTGTAAAAGTCGCAGACTAAGGATGTACCAGAAAGAACTTTTAACACGAAAAGTTTCAGATTTAAATAACTATTTACCGTTTTAGTTTTATTGGAGTGGTGAATTCTGCATCTGAGACTTTTTAATTTGTTTAACATCAGGTTTATTGATGCGTGGGTCTCTACTAGCATGGTGTAATATTATGATAAAAAAACAACATTATTATTGCTTTTTCTGGTGTAATAATATCTTGTATAACCATACAGGTTTGTTCGTACTTCAGTACTTCTCTATCTATATAAGGATTTTTACAGCGGTCGCTGCCTTCTTCCTTCTTTCAATCAACGTCTCCAGTCGTTTCTGTTCTGCCATTCTCCGTCACTTTACTACTACTTGATGGTAGAAAATCATTAGGTATTTCCTTTTTGTTCATCTTTAAAGTACCAATACAAGTCACAACTCTTTAGTTCATGAGCTGCACCAACTCATTCGAAGTGATCCACGTAACAAAAGTCCCTGATTTCTGATATATTGAACCAAAAAGTGGCTGTGCAAGTCGTATTACGGTCTGTGATTGTTTACTGAAGCTCTTTTCATATTGGAGCAGTCCATTTTCGACCAAAATATACATTTAAAAGGTAATTGGTTCTGGCATCATTGGCAGTACATTATCTTTATACCGTTCTTCACAGGCTTATTTAGGATATATATGTTACCGGCCAAACCCGATTTCAGGACAAACTAGTTTGGTCTAAGCCAAACTAGTTTGTCCTAAGCGCGTTAGGATAGACTAGTATGGCCTAGGCCAAATTAGTTTATCCTATCGCGCGTAGGCCAAACTAGTTTATCCTGATATAAATACACACACTTTAGGCCAAGGCCAAAGGCCAAGGCCTAGGCCAAACTAGTTTATCCTAGGCCAAACTAGTTTATCCTGATATAATAAAGACTCACATTTCAGGATAAACTAGTACGGCTTATAGTCCAGAAAGCCACTGCGCATCCGCTAGGAAAAATATTCTGATTCGGATTTTTTGCACAATCTTACTCAAAAAGGACTCCTTTTAACAAATTTGCATGTTGCCAGGACCAAAAGGTGGTCAAAAATTTTTTAAACGTTTTTTTTTGTTTTTTTTCTAAAATTATTTTTTTTGCATGGAAAAAAGTATTTTTTAGGTTTTTTGGATCATTCCAAACAGAAAAGGTCTTTAGTGACTTTTCTCTAAAAATGATAGTTTTTGACATATAAGCGATTAAGAATTGAAAAATTGTGAAATCAGCCATTTTTAACCCTCAAAAACTATGTGAAGAACTGAAAATTTGAATGTTGCCAAGGTAGGTAGATATTCTTTAAACATCGATTGATGAAATCCCGAAGAGTTTTTTACAATACAGTATTCGAAACCCCTTTGTTTTTTAATTGCTATTCAAGCGTGCGCGACACTATTTTCCACCGACAGTATGGTGCAAATGAAAGGAATAAATTCGTTATTTCCTAAACCGGCGACTTTAAGGAAAAATCCCGAAACAGGTCGATTTTTATTTTTAAGTTTTGATATTGTGGCATATATGGTATACTAGTGACGTCATCCATCTGGAAACTGATGACGTAATCGATGATTTTTTTAAATGAGAATAGGTGACGTATGCTAGCTCATTTGAAAGATTCTTCAATTCTCTAGTCAGTAATATAAACATTTACATAATTATGTATACAGGGTGTCCAAAAAATTTTTATTAAATTAAATTATTTGACAAAAAAAAGAAGTAGAAGGACACCCTGTATAAATAATTATGTAAATGTTTACATTACTGAATAGAGAATTGAAGAGACTTTCAAACGAGCTAGCACACGACTCCTATTCTTATTTAAAAAAATCATCGATTACGTCATCACGTCCAGATGGATGACGTCACTAGTATACCATATATGCCACAATATCATACCTTAAAAATAAAAATCGACCGGTTTCGGGATTTTTCCTTAAAGTCGCCGGTTTACGAAATAACGAATTTATTCCTTTCATTTGCACCATACTGTCGGTGGAAAATAGTGTCGCGCATGCTTGATTAACAATTAAAAAACAAAGGACTTTTGAATATTGTATTGCAAAAAACTCTTCGGGATTTCATCAATCGATGTTCAAAGAATATCTACTTACCTTGGCAACATTCAAATTTTCAGTTTTTCACATAGTTTTTGAGGGTTAAAAATGGCCGATTTCGCAATTTTTCAATTTTTAATCGCTTATATGTCAAAAACTATCATTTTTAGAGAAAAGTCACTAAAGACCTTTTCTGTTTGGAATGATCCAAAAAATCCTAAAAAAAACTTTTTTCTATGCAAAAAAAATAATTTTAGGAAAAAACCCTTTAAAAAATGTTTGACCACCTTTTGGTCCTGGCAACATGCAAATTTGTTAAAAGGAGTCCTTTTTGAGTATGATTGTGCAAAAAATCCGAATTAGAATATTTTTCATAGCGGATGCGCAGTGGCTTTCTGGACTATTAGTCTAAACCAATTTAGTCGAGTCGAAAATAATTTAGCGAACAAGTAAGGACTTTTACATGCGGGGAATTTCCAAATCCCGTCCCAACAGGGATGGTAAAAAAAATTATACATCGATATATTGTATCGTATTATACATCGAATGAAGATATTGATACATGCATTGATGCAGATATTGATAAATCAATATATTCTTGTATAATTAAATAATATAAAAATTAATAAATATAAAAGAATGAGGTTTTCTCTAAAAATTAAAAGAAATGATACGAATAAAATCGAGTACGAAATAATATTGTTTTCATCAATTTTGGAAAAATGTGAAAACGTTGAATTATCCAAGTCCGTCTGTCCGTCCGTCCGTCCGTTTGCCTGTCTGTCCGTGAACTCAACTCCTCCGTCATTATACCATGTATAATGACAAATGAGGTGTCAAATGAAAGCTTATAATCCAAGGATGGTACTAAAGGTGAGAAATGTGACCTAGGCTGTCTGTCCGTCCGACCGCAAATGTAACTCAATATTATTGTTTGTTTGTTACGAATAATTATAATTTTAATAAAAATGATTATTTTTCCAACAATAAATTATTTTATTCGATTTATTATTTATATTAAGCCATACTAGTTCGCTGAATTACTTTCTTCTTCTTGGCTTTTCCCCATAACGAGTTTGCTGTTTTCGTCTTCCATAGCACTCTATTCTCCCAGTCGCCATCTCTGAGGTCTCTATCTATCATAGCATTTCCTGTGTGAGTTTTCCATCTCACAGCAGGTCTTCCGCTCCGTCTTCCTCCCCGAGGGTCCCAGTCCAGTAATCTTTTCGGCCACCTGTGCTCCGGCATTCTTTGTACATACCCTTAACATTTCAGGGCTCTACTTTTACTACCACAACTTTTTTGTAATTGAGCATTCTACTTCTATTCTGTTTCATATTTCCTCTGTTCTTATTCTATCCTACCTGGTAATTTGTAGACACCTTTTCATAAACTCCAATTCAACTGTTCGTATTTTATTTCGTATTATTGTTGTCACTGGCCCTTCTTCCCCTCTTATAGGGTAATATTCAGCACTATGCCCTGAAAAATCCTTTTTTGTTTTTAGAGTGTTCTTCCATATCATTCCATGGCTTGTTTTCCCCGTACTATTTTCATTTCTATATCTTTCATACAAGTGACATCTCGGTTTATCATTTACCCTAAATAATTAAAATTCTTATAACTCTTAATAGTGTCTTCTAAACTTACGTTTAAATCAGTAACTAATCTGTAATCAATTATGTACTTTCGACTAGATTAAATTGTTTTACACTAGACTAAACTAGTTTATCCTGATATAAAAAAATACACTTGAGGATAAACTAGTTTGGCCTGAACTGCGCGTCTTTATATCAGGATAAACTAGTTTGTCCTGAAGTGTGTGTATTTATATCAGGATAAACTAGTTTGGCCTAGGACAAACTAGTTTGGCCTACGCGCGATAGGACAAGCTAGTTTGGCCTAGGTCATACTAGTTTATCCTAACGCGCTTAGGACAAACTAGTTTGGCCTGAAATCGGGTTTGGCCGGTAACATATACATTTTAAAACTGCATTAACCTCAAAATCCCACAAGAACTTTATCAATTCATGATGATTTGCCTATGGTGTAAGACGATTGGCAATTTTTTATAAAAGTATTGAACATTTCTGACACTGGAGCGCCTGTGTTAAAATATTTCTTTTAACATAATGCACCTTATAATCTCCCTTTCGGTCGGTTTAGTTGGTGGTAAATATTGTATTTATATTTTTGTTATTTGATTTAAATAATGATCTAAATGCCAATGAGCCCATGAACGCGTAAAAATCAATCAAACTATTTCTGAATTTAGACTTTTCTATTTAGCCTTTTTTCTTCCAATTCTAAAGTTTATCCTTTTGACAACCATTTCACATATATGTATAACTGAGTTGTCTGGATATGATTTTGAAATTACTTTATGTAGTTGATTTATAACTGTGTTGTGTTTTGACAGATTTAAAATTGTTACTGCTTAAATTTTAGCAAACTTCTCAGTAAACAACAACACTACGACTGGGGCTTAAGGTCAATAAGAACAGTTTTAACAGGCTGTGGTCGAGTGCTAAGAACCTTAAAATCAAAAAGCAAAGAAAATGTTGATGCTAACGAAGAGATAATATTAGTAGTGCAAGTTTTAAAAATGGACACCTTATCGAAGCTTTCTTTTAATGATAGTAACAAATTTGTCTCTATTCTTGAAGATGTGTTTAAGGGCGTGGATTTGAAAATTATGCAGCACAATATGTTAAGATCTCATCTCGAAATTTGTTTTGATGAAATGAAGTTGACTAGAAATGAAAGACAGGTGAGTTATTTGTATCAGTAACATTAAAAATTATGTTATTTTTGAGCAATTTTAATAATACTTATTACCATGATATTGGTAGACGTTTAAAAGCTCTTTATCTTTTTTTAAAGAATAGTAAAACATTGTAATATTTTAATTTAATGTTAAATTTTCATGTGGAGAAGATAAAAAGAGAGTCTTTGAGTAAATAAATATAAGAAATCCTAGATCTAGATAGAAACCTTATTTTTAAAATAAAAAATATTAATTCTCACTACTATGTTATCAGATCTTCATTCTTTACACCATCCATAAATATTGAGGTGCTTGATAAAATATTTTTATGAAATATATATTTTTCTGAAATCTGTCAATAATTTTTAAATTTGCGGCGCAATTTATGAACGTAAAATAATCAATTCTTTAAAAACGAGTAGTTGTCTATTTCGAAACAGGACTGCCGCGTTTTAGGTTGCTTTAATTGTATTATACATAATATAATCAAATAAGTATTTTTTATGTGATTTTTAAATGATGCATTTTTAAGTACTCACATTTCCGAACTTTGATTCTTATTCTAATCTGCATCGTCGTTAGGAAGTGTGTTGATTTTACTACTAGATACACAATATACTATTGTCACTTTATTGGTAATTCTGTAACTACTGTGACTTTTTACTGTGACTATCCTTTGTAGCCTATAATTACCCTGGTCTACGTATTTTCTTCTAACCATTATTGCCACTCCTTCTTTGGTTCTCTTCTCTTTTGGTACATCGTTGTATATCAACATCTAATTGTTCTTCAGCCTGTTCCTTCAACTCCTGCACTACACATAATTTGTGCAGTACCGGACACCAGAGATACGGAAAAAGGCTGAAAAACAATTATTATGTCGATGTTATATTATAATTTATAAAGGTTCTTGAAATTTTTTTGAAAAGGTGGCTTGGATGTAAGAATTAAAGTGGAAACTGTATATACAAAGATTTACAATGTATTAGAAAATTTACACATAACTAAATAAAATAAGATATCTCTCGTTTGAGAGATCCATCAACAAAAGAGCAAGTCACGCTAAAAATTAAAGAAGAGCTCACCAAAATAGAAATTATTCCTACTGAAGATGCGAACAGGAAATGGCACATGTTAAAAGATGCTCTTATCCGCACATGTGAGACAACACTAACACCTAAACTAATTAAGAATAAAAATGAATGGATGACCGAGGAGATTCTAGATCTCATGGAAGCAAGGCGATCTTATAAAACCAAAGACAAAAACATGTATAATATTATACATACAGAAATAAGGAGAAAGATCAGAGAGGCAAAGAAAAGATGGTATAGTGACAGATGCGCAGAGATTGAACAGTTGGTAGAGAAACATGATAACTTAAACCTTCGTAAGAAAATTAGAGAAATAACAGGCACTAATATTAAGAAAAAAATCAAACATACTGCTGGATAAAAGCGGCAAAATAATTATAGACGTCGGTGAAAGGCTTAAAAGATGGCAGGAATATATTCAAGAGATATTTAAAGATGAACGGACTGAGATAGTACTAGAGCAGGAAAAGTTCGACAACGGCCCAGACATAACAGAAGATGAGGTATTAGAGGCGATAAAGCGAACAAAGAACAACAAGGCAACAGGTCCTGACCAAATACCTGCAGACATAATACGGTTAATAGAAGAACAGCAAATTGGAATATTGGTCGACTTATTTAATACAATATACAGTACAGGAATCATTCGAAGAGACTGGCTGCTGTCAACGTTCATAACACTGCCAAAAAAACCAAATGCAAAAGAATGCCAAGACCTCCGGATAATAAGTTTAATGAGTCATACACTCAAAATATTTTTAAAAATTATACACCGGAGAATACATCGACGCTGCCAAGGCAAAACGGCATAAACGCCAAAATGGCCAGTTTTGAGGTAGATGCACGAAAAAATAGGATTTTAATTTCCGCACCGGACAGTCACCGCGGCATAACCGAAAACAAAGTGAAATAGGTGTAATATTGGTTTAAAGTTTTTATAAACGCCAGTCTAGTCACGCACGTGAAGGTCGACGTGAACAATGATTGACACAACCGCCAGTGCCCATAAGATTATCATTGTGTACAGTTCGGTCCAGTAATAATAGTAAAGGTATGTATTTTTACAATTTTTATGGATAAGTAATATGATATTACTTACCTCTGCAATATTTTCAATTTGTATTGATTTTTGAAGCGTAAACACCCTGAATTTCTTTAAAAACTATGAGGCGTTTATGTCAAAACCAAATATTTACATCGTGGTTGACACAAGCGCCATTCCTCAATGGTATTCTTATGCAGGTTTCTTTTTTAAAAATTGCGCAAATAAAAAGTTTATTTTAAAATGTTTTATTATAACTTTGTACTAGTGTGATGAACAATTATTTTTGTACTACAGCATATAGTTCAAATCAATTTTATATAGCTAAAAATGGCGATCGATTTTTGGCGTTTATGCCATAGTATTTTAGCAGAAGTAAAAAATAATGGTCTTACTAAATGAAAATAAGTCATATACCGAAGTAGCACAAAATGATCTACAGACTGGCAATAATTCCCCTATATTCCCCTTAGAGGTTTATGAGATTTATAATGCCAACATTGCAGAAGCTTTTAGCAATAACATTATCATCTTTGAGGAACCACCAGACGTTGCAGCAGAAGAATAAATATTTAGTCACGATCTCACATCATGTTTCAACTTAGCAACAGAATTAATTATTAAACCAGAGTATCATGCAGAATATTTATCTCTAAAAATGAACAACATAGTTCCAGATCAACTGGATGAAACAGATGTAGAAGATGAAACGGAGTGAATTTTTTTTTAAATTGTTTAAAAGTTAAAAGTTGTTAAATATTTTTCTGTTATTTTTCTGTTTTTTTTATTAAATTTTATTTTGAACTATATAAAAGAAGTAAATCTTATGTTGTTTTTGTGAATAATTATTTTCTTATTTGTTTTAGAAATTAAAAAATAACTATTTTTATGTACCTCTGATTTTTGTGTTTTCTTAGGTTTTAAGTTGTTGTTCTTTGAAAGTGTTTTTTGAGTTTTATTTTTATACCAATTTTTGTATAGCTCTTCTATTTGAGTATTATTTATTTTTAAGTATTTCATCCTAGCACCAAAAACATGTTTAAAGAATTTAGAGTTTTGTTTTTAACTTAGAATGTATTTTTGATTAATAAAAAATAAAACCAATCAAAAATCTTCGTAATTTCATAATTTTTCTTGTTGGCATAAACGACAATTTTTAATTTTCGTTTTTTTTTTCATTAATGGCATATATCCTTTTTAAGCGCCATTTCGGTTAACCTTACAACAATGCGATCGACGCAAACGCCAGAGGTAAGTTTGGCATATTCACCAATGTTATATATTGATTGGACACAAGCGCCATTTTCTAGTTTTTAATTTATTTCACATAGTATTTTCAGCCACATTAATGTTTACAAAATGTTAAAATTTGAAAAAAAAATCACCAATTTTTTTGAGTCAGTTTGCAGATAAGCAGAATTGGTAAAAATAAAAATAATCAGTTTTTTGTGTTTCCTGAAAAATCAGGTTAATGTCGTTTATGCCGTTTTGGCGTGACAGCGTCGACATAACAAACTTGAGCAGGACCTAAGCGACACGCAATTTGGATTTAGAAAGGCAATGGGAACGAGAGAAGCCCTGTTCGCTGTAAATGTACTTGTGCAAAGGTGCATGGATGTTAATCAGCCAGTATATACAGGGTGAGTTTTTAGTGAGGGATCGGTCGATAAATCCATTATGGTATAAAATATCGAGAAAAGTTATTTAAAAAAATTTAGGCAATGATATTCTCCACGCTTGGAAAATATGTCCATTTCTACAGGGTGATCGGTAACTGCGTGGTATATCAAACATATAATTTTTTAAATGGGACAGCCTATATATTTTTTCATATTTATATTCCCCTCATAATTCTTGTTCATATAATATATGGTTTTGGATCACTATACAGAGTATTTAACAAGTTATGACCATTTTAATTTCGAAATCACTATGAGATTAACACCCTGTATATAAAGAAGTAATTCGTAGACAATAATTTGTTTTATGTAATAAGATAAACAATATACTGTAGTTTTTAAATTAAGTCCAATTCACATCATTGACGAATATTTGTATACAGGGTGAACTACAAAACTAAATTACGATTTTCTCTATTTTTTTTTAAATGGGTCACCCTATATTTTATTTTTCAACATTATTGTATTTAATATACTCTTTCATTTTTATATAGCATTCCCTATATCTAAACTGATTACTTTCCGAGATATTTTTAGTTTTCTTCAAATTTCGGGAATACATTCAATTTTTCTAGTAGAAATAAGTTAGTATTGAGTGATAATTAACCAAATTATTTTTATTAGATAAATAACTAACACAAAATATAAACCATAACAATATGCAGTGAATATACCAATAAATGTGATATTAAGAAATTAAGATGTGATTAAGATTGTGATATTAAGAAATATTAATATACAAGAATCGTAAAATTCCTACAACAAAAACTTTGTATTGTATATAATAATATAACAAGATTATTTTTATTCAATAAATAACTTACATGAAACATAAATCAAAACAATATACAGCTGATGTAACAGTTTTTAGATTGGTATATCAACAGCATTCTAAGCCAAGAATTTTTTAGTAGAACATTCATTTTTATAAGCACTTTTAAACTACAAAACAAAATTATGATTTTCTCAATTTTTTTTAATAGATCACCCTATATATATATATTTTTTTAATATTGTATTTATGATACTCTTTCATTTTTATATAGCATCTCCTATACCTAAACTTATCAGTTTCTGAGATATTTTTAGTTTTCTTCATTTGCCGGGAATACATTCAATTCTTATAAATATAAATAACTTAACAAATAAGTATTATGTAATAATATAACAAATATTTTCATTCAATAAATAACTAACAAAAAAATAATAAACCATAACAAAATTTAATGAATGTACCAATTAATGTGATGTTAAGGATATAAGTCTAAAATAAATGTCGAAAATGACCACTTTCAACGTCTATGGAATTTTGTAACCGATATTCAAATGACCGAGCCATATTTCTAACATTTTGGTAAGTCAATATTATTAAAAGCTTCTTTTATTCTATTTTTCATATCATCAAGCGTTGTTGGATGCTTCTGGTATAAAAGGTTTTTTATATAGCCCCACTTGAAAAAAAATCAATTTTGGAAGAACTGGAGCACCGTCGTATAAAAACCTCAAACGTCAAAAAATGTGGACCAATCACATAACCTCTAACAATATCACCTTAAGCATTTATAGATCACCTAGCTTGAGTGTTAACAAAGTAGGGATTTCTTGACGCATATTAATGAAATTTAATATGAAAATTATATTATTACTATATATAACTGCATAACTATAACTATATAACTGCGGGTCAAAATCTGCAATTAGGAATGTGTTACTAAAAACTTCTTGGCTTAGATTGCTGTTGATATAATGATCTGAAAACTATTAAATTAGTTGTATATTGTTTTGATTTATGTTTTGTGTGAGTTGCTGATTAAATAAAAATAATCTTGTAATTTTATTATACACAAGATACCTATATTTTTTTGTAGGAATCGTATGACTCTTGTATATTAGGGAAATATGATAATTCCTTAATATCACATTTATTGATACATTCATTGCATATTGCTATGGTTTATATTTTGTGTTAGTTATTTATTGAATAAAAATAATTTTACGAGGAAAACGAAAAGCCCTAGATACAAAGTTTACTACTTTTTAAACAATTAGAATAATTGAAATAAAAATATAATAAACAATATTTTAAATCCAAGACTTTTCGTTAATAAACTGCTTTGTGGCTGCATCCCATATCTCCGGATTTTACAATATATAATCACATAGAGACGACGAAATAGGAAAAAGCAAATAGAGGACACTTAGGCCACGCATTTACCTTCTCTTCGTCTAGGAAAAGGACCGAAAGACAGTTTCTAAATACTCACAAATTGAGTAAAAATGAAAAAGATAAAAAAGGGTTCAAGGCAGGTTTTGTTTATATTCGATTCAGAGTTGGACTACCATCTCCATATAGTAACTATTTCAGCATCCTTATGCATCATCAGTGAAGATTATGCAGTCACAACTCTGAAGGGAATACAAACATTCTGCCTCTTTTAAAGCAAACCATCGCGATGCGATGAACCCGCCTTTTGAGACGCAATACAGCGACATCTCTCGTATTACGAGGAAAACGAAAAGCCCTAGATACAAAGTTTACTACTTTTTAAACAATTAGAATAATTGAAATAAAAATATAATAAACAATATTTTAAATCCAAGACTTTTCGTTAATAAACTGCTTTCTGGCTGCATACCATATCTCCGGATTTTACAATATATAATCACATAGAGACGACGAAATAGGAGAAAGCAAATAGAGGACATTTAGGCCACGCATTTACCTTCTCTTCGTCTAGGAAAAGGACCGAAAGATAGTTTCTAAATACTCAAAAATTGAGTAAAAATGAAAAAGATAAACAAGGGTTCAAGGCAGGTTTTGTTTTTATTCGATTCAGAGTTGGACTACCATCTCCATATAGTAACTATTTTAGCATCCTTATGCATCATCAGTGAAGATTATGCAGTCACAACTCTGAAGGGAATACAAACATTCTGCCTCTTTTAAAGCAAACCATGGCGATGCGATGAACCCGCCTTTTGAGACGCAATACAGCGACATCTCTCGTATTACGAGGAAAACGAAAAGCTCTAGATACAAAGTTTACTACTTTTTAAACAATTAGAATAATTGAAATAAAATATAATAAACAATATTTTAAATCCAAGACTTTTCGTTAATAAACTGCTTTCTGGCTGCATCCCATATCTCCGGATTTTACAATATATAATCACATAGAGACGACTAAATAGGAGAAAGCAAATAGAGGACACTTAGGCCACGCATTTACCTTCTCTTCGTCTAGGAAAAGGACCGAAAGACAGTTTCTAAATACTCACAAATTGAGTAAAAATGAAAAAGATAAAAAAGGGTTCAAGGCAGGTTTTGTTTATATTCGATTCAGAGTTGGACTACCATCTCCATATAGTAACTATTTCAGCATCCTTATGCATCATCAGTGAAGAGTATGCAGTCACAACTCTGAAGGGAATACAAACATTCTGCCTCTTTTAAAGCAAACCATCGCGATGCGATGAACCCGCCTTTTGAGACGCAATACAGCGACATCTCTCGTATTACGAGGAAAACGAAAAGCCCTAGATACAAAGTTTACTACTTTTTAAACAATTAGAATAATTGAAATAAAAATATAATAAACAATATTTTAAATCCAAGACTTTTCGTTAATAAACTGCTTTCTGGCTGCATCCCATATCTCCGGATTTTACAATATATAATCACATAGAGACGACGAAATAGGAGAAAGCAAATAGAGGAAACTTAGGCCACGCATTTACCTTCTCATCGTCTAAGAAAAGGACCGAAAGACAGTTTCTAAATACTCACAAATTGAGTAAAAATAAAAAAGATAAAAAAGGGTTCAAGGCAGGTTTTGTTTATATTCGATACAGAGTTGGACTACCATCTCCATATAGTAACTATTTCAGCATCCTTATGCATCATCAGTGAAGATTATGGCAACAACGATCCACCCACGGCAAAGCAAGGTGGCCAAGATGAAGATGCCAAGATGGCCGAAGCGAGGTCGTTGGTTGGTCGTTTTTAGTCACGTGATGCCCTCTCAAGCGCCATGCACAAAAATATATGCACGGCGAATTTGAAAATGAACGCAAAAGAAATAAATATAAATGCCTCTCTTGGGTTTTGCATAAGTTATAAGTATTTTTTTTTATTAACAAAATCGCATTCCAAATTGAATATTCGCGAACAATAATTTTTATTACATTTGTATGTTTATAATATTGTATTAATTGAACTTGGGAAACTCTTTAAATTTGACATATTATTGCACTGTAGGCCTAAAGTGTCACTTAGTTTGTCTGGTATGTTATAAGTAATGTTGTATCTGTTACACGTATGTATTATTTCGCAACTTAAAATATAGGAACATTGGTAGTATGTTCACAGAATGTCTTATGGTAACATTCCAGGAATAATTTAAACAGATGTTCACCGAATGTTCCCTAAATGTCCAGGACATTCAAATATTGATAGAACTTTGGTAGTACATTCCTGGAATGTTGTGTGTTGTTAGGGCAGCGACATCTCTCGTATTACGAGGAAAGCGAAAAGCCCTAGATACAAAGTTTACTACTTTTTAAACAATTAGAATAATTGAAATAAAAATATAATAAACAATATTTTAAATCCAAGACTTTTCGTTAATAAACTGCTTTCTGGCTGCATCCCATATCTCCGGATTTTACAATATATAATCACATAGAGACAACGAAATAGGAGAAAGCAAATAGAGGACACTTAGGCCACGCATTTACCTTCTCTTCGTCTAGGAAAAGGACCGAAAGACAGTTTCTAAATACTCACAAATTGAGTAAAAATGAAAAAGATAAAAAAGGGTTCAAGGCAGGTTTTGTTTATATTCGATTCAGAGTTGGACTACCATCTCCATATAGTAACTATTTCAGCATCCTTATGCATAATCAGTGAAGATTATGCAGTCACAACTCTGAAGGGAATACAAACATTCTGCCTCTTTTAAAGCAAACCATCGCGATGCAATGAACCCGCCTTTTGAGACGCAATACAGCGACATCTCTCGTATTACGAGGAAAACGAAAAGCCCTAGATACAAAGTTTACTACTTTTTAAACAATTAGAATAATTGAAATAAAAATATAATAAACAATATTTGAAATAAAAATAATTTTGTTTAATTATCATTCCATACCAACTTATTTCTACTAGAAAAATGGAATGTATTCCCGAGAAATGAAGAAAAGTAAAAATATCTCCAATATTTTTGAAAAATAAAGTATAGGATGATCCATTTAAAAAAATAGAGAAAATCGTAATTTGGTTTTGTAGTTCACCCTGTATACAAACATTCGTCAATGATTTCATTTGGACTTAATTTAAAAACTACAATATATTATTTATCTTACTACATAAAACAAATTATTGTCTATGAATTACTTCTTTATATAAAGGGTGTTATCTCATAGGGATTTCGAAATAAAACTGGTCATAACTTGTTAAATACTCTGTATAGTAATGCAAAACCCTATATTATATGAACAAGAATTATGAGGGGAATATAAATATGAAAAAATAAATAGGGCGTCCCATTTAAAAAATTATATGTTTGATATACCACGCTGTTATTGGGATTTATCGACCGATCCCGCACTAAAAACTCACCCTCAATGTGTTTCTTGGTTTATTAAATACGGATTGAGAGGGGCGTCAGTCAGGGCTGTGTCCTGTCTCCTACTTTGCTCAATTTGTATTCAGAGGAAATAATCCAGGAAGCACTAGAAGACCTAACCACGGGAATAAAAGTAAATGGCCGAACAATCAATAATATACGGTTTGCCGATGACACTATTTTATTAGCCGAATGTCTTGAGGATTTACAACAAATGGTTGACAGAGTGGTAAAAGTCAGCCAAGAAAACTGACTGTCCCTAAACACAATTTATGGTAATCACAAAAGCTCAACAGCGCCAAGAAAGCATAACAATACATGGAGAACAAATTAAAAATGTTGAAAAATATAAATATTTGGGTACAATAATTATTGAAACTAATGAGTACACAGAAGAGATTAAAGCAAGAATAGGACAGGCAAGAAATGCTTTCAACAAACTGAAAAAGTACTCTGTAGCAGGGACATTACAAATTCTTTAAAGATAAGACTTCTGAGATGCTAGGTGTTCTCCGTATTATTCTATGGGTTGGAGGCTTGGACATTAAAGAAGGATGTTGGATGTTTCGGACAGATTAGAAGCCTTCGAGTTATGGGCCTACAGAAGAATATTAAGAATAAGTTGGGTGGATAGAGTCACGAATATCGAGGTATTGAGAAAAATGGGAAAAGATAAAGAGGTTTTAAATACAAATAAAGTCAGAAAACTGCAATATCTGGGACATGTTATGAGGGGCGAGCGTTATAACTTGATACAATTAATAATACAGGGTAGAAAGAGTCGCGGAAGAAGACGCATCTCCTGGTTAAACAATTTGAGAGCTTGGTTTAATTGCACTTCTGCTGATCTCTTTGGAGCAGCGGTATCGAAAGTGCGAATTGCCGTGATGGTTGCCAACCTTCTTAGAGGAGATGGCACATGAAGAAGAAGAAGAAAAAATAAAATAAATTAAACTAAAAATCATCATCAAATTGGGTACCCAATCCTGCAAAATTGAATCGAATTGAAATGAAAAACAATGTGGTTTTTGTCATATGACACTACTATTGATTCAACAGTCGACTCTGAAGATTTTTTGTATAAAATAAAATAAATAATATTAGTCCAGGGCGCATCTGTTTTGAGATGGACGTTGAGAGGTGACTCAAATTTTTTTGCAGAAATTGCTTGAAAATAAATCAAAGAATAATATTTGAGTTATCCTCCCTCTCAAAAAGGTCCGGAACATTGTTTAAATAATCAAAATGTCAAAAATTTAAGGAAAAATTCGATTTTCTTCTTGGTTTTTTGATTATAACTTTAAAAGTATTCATTTCCAAGAAAAGTTGCACTGACATAAAAGTTGCGTAATTAAATTTGCTACAATATAGAATTGGTTAAAAATTTAAAAAATAGTCACCCTAGTTGCAAAATAGCAATAATTGCGAAAAAACCATACAAAAACAAGTATTCGCATTTTACGTTTTTCATCCATTTATGGTACACCTGGGACCTTCATATTTCACCCACAAAAAACTTTATAATACAGGAAAACAATACTGTAAATTTCATTAAGATCGGTTCAATAGATTTTGCAAAATAAATTTTGAAATCCAGCTTTCGCAAAAAAAATTCATTTTTTCAAAATGTTACAGGACTGAAAATAAAGCAGATAGCAAGTTGAAATTTTTTTTGCTTATAGAACTGTACTGTGCCTTTCATTTGCAATTTTCAAAATTAAAATCGATTAATTACCACGGCGTCAGGAATTTTTTGAAATAAACAATAATTTTTGGTGCTACGCGCAGGACAGCGGTGTTCGATTCACACAAGTTGATTTCCACCAAAATGTCTTCCAATCTTTATCTAACATATTATTTTCTTACTCTATATTTTGTTGTATTTTAATATTTTAATTCCACAAAAATCAAACTAATTTTATTATTGTTTGTGAAATATTGTTTAAACAATTGCATATGTTTAAAAATAATAAACTTTTATTATTTAAGTTAAAATATATGAACAAAGAAAGTTTTTGCTAATAAAAGTGTTATTTCAAAAGATAGAGCATGTGTTTTTATTTTGCAATAAACAAATTTATTTATTTATATCGAAATATAATGAAAATTAAAATGTATCAATCATTATCAAAGGTCATTGGAATGCCCAATCAGAGCAAAGTATCCGCTGTCCTGCGCATAGCACCAATAATTAATGTTTATTTAAAAAAATTCCTGACGCCGTGGTGTTAATCGATTTTAAATTTGCAAAATTGCAAATGAAATGTACAGTACACTTCTATAAGCAAAAAAATTTTCAACTTGCTATCTCCTTTCTTTTCAGTCCTGTAACATTTTGAAAAAATGAATTTTTTTACGAGAGCTGGATTGCAAAATTTATTTTGCAAAATCTGTTGAATTGATCTTAATGAAATTTACAGTATTGTTTTACTGTATCATAAAGTTTTTCAGGGTGAAATATGAAGGTCCTAAGTGTAACATAAATGGTTGAAAAACGTAAAATGCGAATACTTGTTTTTGTATATTTTTTTCACAATTATTGCTATTTTGCAACAAGGGTGACTATTTTTTAAATTTTTATCCAATTTTATATTATAGTAAATTTAATTACGCAACTTTTATGTTAGTACAACTTTTCGCGGAAATGAATACTTATAAAGTTATAATCAAAAAACCAAGAAAAATATCGAATTTTTCCTTAATTTTTTGACATTTTGATTATTTAAACAATGTTCCGGACCTTTTTGAGAGGGAGGATAACTCAAATATTATTATTTGATTTATTTTCAAGCAATTTCTGCAAAAAAATTTGAGTCACCTCTCAACGTCCAAATGTACTAATATTTTTACAGATGCGCCCTGGTCTATATCCTGTACAAAGTGCAACACGTAGTTGTCAGCAGTGAAACATGTGATTATCGAGTGTTCAGTGTACCAGAGCGAAAGGACAGCCTAGGCGCGCCTGTGCCCTTAGTGCGGTTAAAAGTATACTGACTTCAAATTTCTATTTCTTCAAACTGACTAAACTATATACCAAATTGTAAAATATTTTTTTGTAATAATATGTATCTTACTTCCCGTGCATGTCTCACCGCTAATAACCCTTAGTGGTTGATGCGGGTATATTTTTGTATAAATAAAATAAAAAAAATAATGAATCTCTGTAATATTATAATATAATGAACTCATTTCAAAATCGGGGTATAAGGCAGATTTCTAAGAGGAAGTAATTACAGTGGTCGATTTATTCGTCATTCCAAATTATATTCTCTGTATTTTATTTTAATTTATGCTTAGAATGAAAAAAATCACATATTTCATATCTTAAAAAAACGCATATAGTTGTTTCGCTAATTCGCTAATAGTCTAAGAGCTAGTGAACCCTCCGACTAAAGGTCGTCCTGTAAGGCTAGAAATTTGTCTAGTGATCATTCATAGCACACCAAGGCTAAAAACCATGACCTGGCAGGCTTCAGCCGTGCACGTGTATCTACCAGGTGAAACGAAAAGTGCAAATTTAGGGGCTAAAATAAACTTTCTCCTGTAAAGTTTAAATTTAAGTATGTGTTTAAGTAAGTTATTTAGAAGAAATGTGTACAATGACAGGCGATTCTGAAGAGCACAAGACCTTGCCAGGCGAGGGGAAAGATTAGGGGTTTTTCCTAAAATTATTTTTTTTGCATCGAAAAAAGTTTTTTTAGGTTTTTGGATCATTCCAAACAGAAAAGGTCTTTAGTGATTTTCTCTTAGGTTAATAGTTTTTGTTATAATATAACAAAAACTTATATTATAAGCGATTAAAAATTTTGAAAATTGCGAAATCGGCCATTTTTAACCCTAAATCGAACATTTACCTAAAAATTTCAATGTTGCCAAGGTAGGTAGATATTCTTTAAATATTTATTGATGAAATTCCGACGAGCAATATTTTGCAAGAATTTTTTGCAATACAATATCGAAAACCCATTTGTTTTTTAATTGCTCATCAAGCGGGCGATCACGCTGTAGTATAAGTGAGGACGTTTGAGTTAGCATAAATTCATTATCTCGAGAATGGGCAAATTTGAAGAGAAATCCTTAGACAGGTCGATTTTTATTCTTAAATTAGGACTTTTTGGCAAATATATAATACTAGTGACGTCATCCATCTGGGCGTGATGACGTAATCGATGATTTTTTTAAATGAGAGTAGGGGTTGTGTGATAGCTCATTTGAAAGGTTATTTAATTCTCTATTCAAAAGTATAAACAATAATATACTTATTTATACAGGGTGCAAAAATTTTTTTTTTATTAAATTAATTTAGACAAAAAGAAGAAAAATTTTTTTGTACACCCTATATAATTAATTATGTTAGTGTTTATATTAGTAAATAGAGAATTAAATAACCTTTCAAATGAGCTATCACACAACCCCTACTCTCATTTAAAAAAAATGATCGATTACGTCATCACGCCCAGATGGATGACGTCACTAGTATTATATATTTTCCAAAAAGTCCTAATTTAAGAATAAAAATTGACCTGTCTGAGGATTTGTCTTTAAATTTGCCCATTCTCGAGATAATGAATTTATGCAAACTCAAACGTCCTCACTTATACTACAGTGTGATCGCCCGCTTGATTAGCAATTAAAAAACAAAGGGGTTTTCGATATTTTATTGCAAAAACTCTTCGGAATTTCATCAATCAATGTTTAAACAATATCTACCTACCTTGGGCACATTGACATTTTTAGTTAAATGGCCGATTTCGCAATTTTCAAAATTTTTAATCGCTTACATAACAAAAACTATTAACCTAAGAGAAAAATCACTAGAGACATTTTCTGTTTGGAATGATTCAAAAACCTAAAAAAACTTTTTTCGATACAAAAAAAATAATTTTAGGAAAAACCCCTAATTTTCCCCTCGCCTGGCAAGGTCTTGTGCTCTTCAGAATCACCTATAATTGTACACATTTCTTCTAAATGACTTACTCAAACACATACTTAAATTTAAACTTTACAGGAGAAAGTTTATTTTACCTCCTAAATTTGCACTTTTCGATTCACCTGGTAGATACACGTGCACGGCTGATGCCTGCCAGGTCATGGTTTTTAGCCTTGGTGTGCTATGAATTATCACTATACAAATTTCTAGCCTTACAGGACGACCGTTAGTCAGAGGGTTCACTAGCTCTTAGACTATAATCTGAGACACAAATGTCTACACTACAATCACAATAAAGATGCACTAGAAATAAACAAGCACAAGGAGCACTCCCAAATCATGATTTGGGAGTGCTCCTCGAACATTCAACGTGTCTTGATTTGTTTATTTCTATATAGTGCATTTTTATTGTGATTGTAATGTAGACAGTTGTGTATCAGATTAGCTAATCGACTATATATTATGTATACAATTTTGTATATAATACAATTTTGTACAATTTTGTATATTTTGGAAATTTTGCTTTTGAGACTGCTGATGATTTTTCTGTTAGTCGCACATTGGAGATATTTCTTTAACATTTGACTTGAGATACTTTATCGATCATTGGTGTTTCGTACTGTTCTTGGACTATCAACTTTATTGAATTTTTGGGTAACCGTTGATCCTGATGTTGATTAGATTGTCATAAACAAAGAACTTGCAGAATTACATAACAGTGATTTTTCGCAAACTAAAACATTTTTTCGTATTTTTTGGGCCATTCTAAACAAAAAATAGTCTTACAACTTTTTTCGTAGGATGCATAGTTTCCGAGATAACCGCGATTGAAGTTTTAAAAAATCGAAAAATTGCAATTTTTGTACCCGAATAACTTTTGATTAAAAAATAAAATAGAAATTCTGCTGCAGCATTTGAAAGTTTAAGTCAAATTATACCGATTTTGATTATTTTCATTGCTATAAAAGTTAATATCCTTATTATTAAACAAAGCTGTAAACACATAGTGTTTGAGTGTTGTTTCCAATGCATCTCTCATTTAAAATCGAACGAGTAGGTACAAGTACAAGCGCCTAGAAACAGGTAATTTCTACGTAACATTAAAACGCATGCATTGGGTACGGTCAAAAAGCTAAAACACTATTTATTTATAGCTTTGTTAACAATAAAAAAAATTAAGCTTTAGCAAGGCAAATAATTAAAACCGCTTTAATTTGACTTGAACTTTAAAATCCAGTGAGCAGAATTGCTATTTTATTTTGTTATCAAAAGTTATTCGGGTTCAAAAATTGCAATTTTTCGCTTTTTCCAAAGTTCAATCACGGTTATCTCGAAAACTATGCATCCTACGAAATAACTTGTAAGAACATTTTTTGCTGATGATCCAAGAAATATAAAAAATGTTTTGTTTTGCGAAAAATAGCTGTTATGTAATTCTGCAAGTTCTTTGTTTATAACAATCTTATCGACACCCGGATCAACTGTTTCCCAAAAAATTCGTGGTCTACGGGTCAAAATACATAAAAAAACTTGGTTAAGTCCTAAATGAAGGAGGTCGTTGTACCCCTCCTGGCGACAGCAAAAAATTTGTAGTGGGTGGTTAGTTCTTTTACTCTGTGTTTTAATTTTTAGATGAATAAGTGTTTGGAATTATACGAACAACTTCTACAACGAATGGGTGTAGCCATAGTAGGTCCACCAAAATCAGGAAAAACAACTATCCGAAACTTAGTTTTAAAGGTAATAAACTATTAAATGTTTTAATAGCGGAAATCATTGCTTTTGTCTCTGCAAAACTAACACAATCAAAAATTTTAGGCATTAATCAAAATGGGGAAAACAGTGAAGTGCCATCAATTTAACCCAAAAAGTATGACACGACCTCAGTTACTCGGAAAAATGGATTTTGACACCGGTCAGTGGAGTGATGGAGTCATAACCAGTTTCAGTTTGCAAGTTACTTCGGAAAATTCAAGTAATGAAATATTTTTTAAAATTTAATACAGTCGAATTTAATACAGTTTAACGAGTTGGAATTGCATTCGTGCCAAGCAAAAGTATTCCTATAACCGGGATATTCTAATAACCGATCATTGGTAGCTAGTAGAAACGTTTCGGGACCTCAAATTTCTATTCCTTAAACCTGGATATTTCTATAACCGGCATTCTATTAAGCTGGTTCGACTCTATAAGATAAAACAAAAGACTGTCTTGAATTTCCACAAAGAAGTATTAATCACCTTGACCTATTTCGCTTATACATTTCAGATACTTCAGACAAATGACTCTTTTAAACTGATTAAGTACATAATGTTGTTTTTGGCCTGGCTGCTAACAGTTTCTACTTGCTATTTTTATATTACATATATCTTGTTTCGTCCTTTTTCTTGTTCTTAATTTCTTCAATTTGTTATTTTCGTCTGATCAGTTTTAATTTTGTGTATCAGAAACACGTGTTTATGTGATATGTACAGGGGTTACATGATCTTGGATTCTTTTTTTGTGTTGCTTCTCTCACGCCTAGTTCCACCAACGTGACTTAAGTGAAAATTTGATCTTAAGAAACAATTTTTACTTAAGTCCCGTTGAGTTTCGTTCCACCAACGAAAAATATTTAGTTAAGAACAAATATTTTTGCTTAAGCTTAAGACACCTGTTATGACGACTTAAGTAAAAATTTTAACTTGACGCATGCATTGAAATTCATCTTCTGTCATATATTGACAAATAAATGAGGTTAAATCTCTTCTGTTGATATTACATTAGGATAACTCGCATTTTTGCGATCTATTTTGATTTATATATTCCTATTTTTTATAAATTCTACCGTAATATATAGTATAAAGTAGTATGTAATAGTTTATAGTATATAATATAGTGTAGTGTAGTTTCTATATCTTTGGTATACACACCATTGGTTTTTTATTTTCACTGAGGTCCTTGTATTTGGACACCAAGGAAACCAATTCCCCGTTTTTTGATCAGAAAAGTTTACTCTTTTTTTATTTTTTCATATTCTTATAAACTATTTCCATACTCTGACAAATTAAAACTATTAGATACCTTAATTTTTAAAACTCTCTCTAAATTTTTAAACCGTTATATTTTAAAACTAGCAACTAAATTAATGCTAAACTAATTAGTAATTCTCAACTAGATTAATTTTAAATGAGCAAATAATTTCGCAAAATACACAAGAACATGATAAGAATCATATTTATACCTACAGAATAACAGTTTACAATAAATATTGAAATGACATTTTCTAATGTCTAATGACATTAATGTCAAAAATGGCACAAATTTTCTTCTTTTTGGTGTTTTTTCATTAAAAACGAGTCAAAAGGTTCATAATTTTTGACAATTTTGCAAAGTTGGTACCTCTGATAATTTAAGTTTCTTCTTGGCTAAGTTAAGTAAAAACTTGTATGGTGGAACGCAAATTTTTACTAAGAAATTTTTTTGACTAAGCAAAACTTACCTAAGCTTTTACTTAGATCACGTTGGTGGAACCGAGCGTCATTGTCCAGGATTCAACACCATAGAGTAAGGTAAAGAAAACTTAGCACTTAAGTATTCTAGTTCTCAATGAGATATCCATCTGGCGGTTATATGGGACTTTGCATTTAGTTAAACACTGTACGTGCCACTACTCCCAAGGTACCTTATTCTTGTTACTCTTTCCAGATCTGTTCCGTCGACATTAAACTTCACCCTTCTGTTTTAGTGCTTTCTGGTGACCATCGTTTTTGTCTTCTTTGTATTCAATTTCATTCCAAATTCTCTACAGGCTGTCGTTACTCGGTCTATTAGGCGTTACAGTGCTTCAGCATTATCGGCCAGAATGACCCTGTCATCAGCGTATCGTAGGTGATTCATACATTGTCTGTTTATAGTTATACCATCCGAGGTGCCTTCCAAGCCTTTGTTAAATATCTTCTCAAAGTAAACGTTGAACAGCAATGGTGACAGGACATATCACTGTCTTACTCCTTTCTCGATATGGATTTTTCCAGATGTCTCGCGTTTTATTCTGATTTTAGCCTTTTGTTCTTGGTAGTTTGAAATGATCATTAAGTCTTTATCATCGATATTACATGACCTTAAAATATTTATTAATTTTTCATGTTTCATCTCGTGACCAGAAACCTTGTAACGCGACAGTTCGTAACCGGACAGTTGGTAACGGACAATTCATAACAGCGACAGTTCGTAACGGCGACACTTCGTAACGGCGACAGTTCGTAACTATACAAATTCATAACGGACAATTCGTAACGTCCAAATTGAATTATTCTGTTTATTTTTGTTAATGTGGAAACTAACTGTTATCACAGTTATAATTGAAATTATCTTTATCAATTTGACGAATCAGTACGGGGATAAACATGTTTAACACATTTTATATTTCGTGTTTCAGAGTACCTATATTAAAAGTCTTTAAACAGAAACAAATATTTAAATACAGACAAACTTTTAACAATATTCTTAAAAGTTTATTCCTTTTATTGTTCCTTAAATTTGCATATACAGTAAAACCTGTGTTACCGGCCACTTGCCAAAAACGGCCACCTGCACTAACGGCCAGTTTAAAAATTATACAAACCAATTACAGTAAAACCTGTGTTACCGGCCACCTGCCAAAAACGTCCACTTGTACTAACGACCAGTTTAAAAATTCTCCAAACCAATTATATGTAGACTACAAAAACTGGTAATACCGGCCACCTTTCTATACATATCGGCCAATAGTTCTTTCATTTTTAGTGGCCCTTACTGACAGGTTTTACTGTATATGTAGACTACAAAAACTGGCAATACCGGCCACCGTTCTATATCGGCCAATAGTTCTTTCATTTTTAGTGGCCGTTACTGACAGGTTTAACTGTATATGTAGACTACAAAAACTGGCAATACCGGCCACCTTTCTATATCGGCCAATAGTTCTTTCATTTTTAGTGGCCGTTACGGACAGGTTTTACTGTACCTAGACAAAGGAATAATGAAGTACTTAATTGCTGAAATCTTTAATCTGACCATCGTCTTTATACAGTCCCAACTTTTTAAATAAACATTTTGTAAAGGAAAGATTATAATTACCTGTTAGTATAATAAACCTTGTGATTGGTATTAGCTTTGGGACATTCAATCAACGGTTATACATACAGTCAAACCTGCCATATCCGGATCAATGTGGCGACAAACCGATCCGGATATGAAAAAATCCGGATATCAAGACCACTACTTCTTTTATAGTCTCTGAAACGTTTTTTCCTTCATACATTCCAGTAATCAACGCCGTTAATAACTTTCGTCGATAGACACGTTTTGTAGATTATATAATACATTATTTCGCCATCTTTTAGTTCTTCTTTTAGTGCGTTGTCCAACAGCAGGACTGCCTTTCTCGGTAGATTTCGGTAGATCCGGACGGCGCAGAACCGTCCGGATATGGGGAGGTCCGGATATGACAGGTCCGGATATGGCAGGTTGTACTGTAATTGGTTTGAAGAATTTTTAAACTGGCCGTTAGTGCAGGTGGCCGTGTTTGGCAAGTGGCCGGTAACACAGGTTTTACTGTATATGCAAATTTAAGGAACAATAAAAGGAATAAACTTTTAAGAATATTGTTAAAAGTTTGTATGTATTTAAAAGACTTTTAATATAGGTTCACTGAAACACGAAATATAAAATGTGTTAAACATATTTATCCCCGTACTGATTTGTTAAATTGATAAAGACAATTTCAATTATAACTGTGATAACAGTTAGTTTCCACATTAACAAAAATAAACAGAATAATTCAATTTGGACGTTACGAATTGTCCGTTACGAATTTGTATAGTTACGAACTGTCGCCGTTACGAAGTGTCGCCGTTACGAACTGTCGCTGTTACTAATTGTCCGTTACCAACTGTCCGGTTACGAACTGTCGCGTTACGAGATGTCATGGAACCGTTTCATCTGGTCAAAAGCTTTCTGAAAATTTATAAAACACACGTATACATATGTCAGAATCGACATCTCTACATCTTTTAACTAGCACACGTATGGAAAGAAAGTGCTTCTCTTTTTCCGGTCTAGTACGGAATAATATTTAGGCCATACTTTAAGAGGCAACAAAAAATATAATCTCACAATAAAACACTGAAAAACGTTTGTTTTTCTATACTTCCACAAAATTTATTACAACTATGTTATTACTACAGCTGTTTCGGCACAGTGCCTTTCTCAAGTGATATATTTAACAATGTGTTTGCCTTTTTAAGTCTTTAACTGAAGAGGTTGAGGAGTGGGGAGCTGTTTGTCTCGAGTTGGTCATTCAGAATTATATCTGTATTTTTCAATCTATTAATTTCCATTGATTCTAAAAGTGATAGCTTAAGGCCTTTATTTTGAATATGTAGAATTTGAAACTCTTCATTGAAAGAATGATTATGATCTAGAAGGTGAAGTGCGTATGTAGAAGTGTCTGTTTTTCTATTGTTGAAAGCCCTTTTGTGTTCTGCTATCCGTTTGTCAAAAGTTCTGCTAGTTTGACCGATGTAAGTTTTCGGACAGTTACATCGGTCAAACTGGCAGAACTTTTGACAAACGGATAGCAGAACACAAAAGGGCTTTCAACAATAGAAAAACAGACACTTCTACATACGCACTTCACCTTCTAGGTCATAATCATTCTTTCAATGAAGAGTTTCAAATTCTACATATTCAAAATAAAGGCCTTAAGCTATCACTTTTAGAATCAATGGAAATTAATAAATTGAAAAATACAGATATAATTCTGAATGACCAACTCGAGACAAACAGCTCCCCACTCCTCAACCTCTTCAGTTAAAGACTTAAAAAGCAAACATATTGTTAAATATATCACTTGAGAAAGGCACTTTGCCGAAACAGCTGTAGTAATAACACAGTTGTAATAAATTTTGTGGAAGTATAGAAAAACAAACGTTTTTCAGTGTTTTATTGTGAGATAAAATGAACTTCCATCAAGTAACGGTCGAATCCATCAATTATTTAAAAAATATAATTATTTAAATAATATGTTTATATATTTATCTTTTTTAGATACGTGGTCCTGGATTGTATGCGATGGAGACGTTGATCCAGAATGGGTAGAATCTCTCAACTCCGTATTAGACGACAATCGCCTTTTATCTTTACCATCTGGATGGCGTATTCAATTTGGTCCAAACGTTAACTTCCTCTTCGAGACCCACGATTTAAGCAGCGCCTCTCCAGCCACTATATCAAGGATGGGAATCGTATTTCTTAGCGAAGAAGACCTTGATCTCCAAAATATTATAAACAGTTTTGTCGAAAAACTGCCTGGTGATCAGAAATCTGTACTTGAACCTTTGGTTAATGACTATTTTATAAAAGGTTTGTATTTACAAGCCTGGATCCCGCGTACCAAAAAAAAGTTTATTAATAGCAAGTTAAAATTTTTTTAATAGCTTAACGGTGTCTAGTCAGACAAGCTTTGATGTATAGGAACACTGGAACAGGGGAAGTTTTAATTGTGAAACGTGATCTTAATTGTGGAACGTGTCATCCTGACAAGTTTATGATTGTGAAACTAGCAGGTTGTTTTTAAGTTTATTCGATAGCAAACTTTATTATAATACCGGGTGTCCACTTATATTTTCCCCCATTTTAACTGCCTATAACTTCTAAACGGCTCAAGATAGAAATATGCGGTTTTCCCTGAAATGTTTTATTTTAGTAAAAGTTTTGTCTGAATGGATTGAACTTTTTATATCGCTTTCAAATACGAAAACAAAAATGGCGGATTTTTGAAAAAAACTTTGTTGATTTTTTTTTAATGGAACACCCAGTATGTTTTTCTGTAAATTTTAAAGAAAGGTCCTTCACCTATCCAGCGATATAAATTTTTTCAAAATCGCTTGTCAAATCACTGAGTAATTAATTTTTAAAATAAGAGGTGCAACATGGATATCACATAACATAATATCAATTTATGTGATTTCCACATTGCATCTCTCATTTTAAAAATTAATTTCGCAGTCGTTTGACAACCGATTTTAAAATTTTTAATATCGCTGGATAGGTAAATAAACGTTTTTTTAAGTTTTTAGGTAAATGACCATTTTTTATAACGCTTTTAAATAAAAAATGGCGGATTTTAAAAAAAAAAAACGTTGTTGAGTTTTTTTAATAAAACACCCAGTATACTTTTTTATAACTTGAAAAAAATGGTCATTTGCCTATCCAGCGATATAAAAATTTTTAAAATCGGTTGTCAAATGACTGAATAATTAATTTTTAAAATGACAGATGCAATGTGGAAATCACATAACATAATATCAATTTGCTTAGTCATGTTATTTAGGTATGTGATATCCACGTTGCACCTCTCATTTTAAAAATTAATTACTCAGTGAGTTGACAACCGATTTTAAAAAACTTTATATCGCTGGATAGGTGAGTGACCTTTCTTTCAATTTGCAGAAAAATATACTGGATATTCCATTTAAAAAAAGTCAACAACGTTTTTTTTTCAAAAATCCGCCATTTTTTTTGTATTTGAAAGCGATATAAAAAAATTAATCCATTCAGACAAAACTTTTGCTAAAATAAAACATTTTAGCGAAAACCGCATATTTCTATCTTGAGCCGTTTAGAAGTTATAGGCAGTTAAAATGGGGAAAATATAAGTGGACACCCGGTATATGAAAAAATTTTTGTGCGACAAATATGCTGGGCATTTTAATAAGTCCAACACGTAGAACATATCCAATGACAGGAACTATGTTGGTGATAAATAGCAGTCTGATTTTTGCATGAGAGTTTAATGAAAGGGTAACAAGTCAATTGGAAGTTCTGTCCGACAAAATGCATGGGACATTTTCGTAGTCTGATGTACGAAACCTCTAACCGGTTCCACAATTAAAACCTCCCCTGTTCCAGTGTTCCCGTTCATCAAAGTTTGTTAGACTAGACACCGATAAGCTATTAATAAACTTTTTTGATACGCGGGATCCAGGCCTATTAGTAGTTATATTAAATTTTCTTAAACGTTTAATTACGTATATTTTTTAAATTTCAGCCGTTGATTGGATTACAAAAAATGCTGAGATTACTCTACCCTGTTCGACTACAGCTGTTGCACTAACAGGATTAAGTCAGCTTATAGATGTTTATAGCAGAGCCCATTTTACTGTAGCCTTAATAAATGGTTTAGGCAATCAATTGCAATATGATTTTAAAGAGATATTTGCTCAACAGGTATAAGCAAACAAAATTTATGTATTATTTTTGTGTCTTTTCCAATATCTGTTTTCCCCTTGAATGTAGATGAAAAGAAAAAAAGTCACTGTTTACTTGCACTATAATACTGAATGCAAAATCTTCATTATTGCCAATTAACTCAATAAATTATCCTCAACTGAGGATAATTTATCAAGTTTACTTTTTTTTAATAAATCATAACCTAAAAAATGTTGTCAGTTCAAATATTGTTAATATTATAAATTAATTGTGACCAAATTCAACCCGACATAAACATTCTGCACTACGTGTAGAATGTTTTGCAGAACTTTTTCAACAGTACTCTGGCAAATTTATTACATTTTGAAAATTTTGTAATATGCATTATTAGTAGAACAATTTTAACATTTGATTTCAATACAGATTTCAGTATTTGCCAATAATTTCTCATAACTTTTGATGTTATAATTTCCCATTGAGTTTCCTATGGCTCGTTTGATGATTTTTTAGGAGGTCCATATTTTGACAATCCCCTCCCATTCTCTTCTGTCTTCAGTCTTCGCTCTCCAGTTTTCAGTAGCTTTATCTCACTTTTAGGTCCTTCTCTACATCCTCGAGCCATAATTTTGTACGTCATCTTACTCTTCCTTACTTTGCTAACACTTTACCTCAATTTCTTTGGTACACCATTGATATTCAATATTTCCAAATTAATTAATGTAACCATATTAATCCGAATGGTTTGAATATCTGTGCTTTTGTAGATTTCCCATTATCCGATTACCTTAGTATTGGTTCTCTTCTGTACAAGTCTACATCTTTGCATCCTCCTAGAATCATTCTTAAAAATTTTCGTCCCTATATTATGTTCATTTTTTCCCTTCTGCTTCGGTTTGAGTCCAAATAATTACTAAAAAAGTTGTTCACTATCTACCTCCACTCCTCTATCTCTTTAGCCATCTACCTGGCAACATTTTTTCATGCTCCTTGTGTATGAGTACAAGGTCTATTTGGTTTGAGCACTTTTTATTTGCTGCTAACCAAGTATCTTTATGAATATTTTTGTGCTAGAAGTTTGTACTTTCTGCTGATGGAGGCCCTACTGGAGTTTCTATAGGTGGCAGGTTAATCAATATTTGCTCATTATCGTAAATAATTGCATGTTTACTGTAGTTGCCTATCATTGGTTTGCATATGTCCTCTGTTACTATATTGGGACCGTGTAAGTTCGGCAAAGCGACCTCTATTTCTACGCTCTGTACTATTATTCGCACTTTTAATTATATGGGCCAATTATATTAGTCCTGGTTACTGAATAATTGTCAAGGCCATAGTCCAAAAAAATAATAAGAAGAAAAAATAAGATTCCGGTTATGTTATGAAAACGTAAACAATTGTATGTTGTAAATAAAATTAGTTATTAAAATGCAGTACTGCAAGCAAAATACAATTAATTAAATTTACCTTTATATAATAATTGCATATCATATCAATATTGTGAAGCAATATATAATTTTTCTTCTCCAATGACAGTAGATATGAAATGTACGTCAATTTGACAACTTCAATTGACAATATGAATTATTTAAGAAAGTTGCAATATTTCTCCCCTATTCGCGCACGATCGTTTCACGTACCCCTTCCAAGTACTTGCACACCGCAAATAGGTATGCATTGAAGTCACTGCTTATCAGCTTTACATGTAATTGATGGATTCGGCCGTTACTTGATGGAAGTTCATTTTATCTAACAATAAAACACTGAAAACGTTTGTTTTCTTACTTCCACAAAATTTATTACAACTATGTAACTAAAGTGTTTCGGCAGAGTGCCTTTCTCAAGTGATTTAGATTACTAAGGGTTTGCATTTTTAAAGTCTTTAACTGAAGAGGTTGAGGAGTGGGGAGCTGTTTGTCTCGAGTTAGTCATTCAGAATTATATCTGCATTTTTCAATTTATTAATTTCCATAGATTCTAATAAAGATAGCTTAAGGCCTTTATTTTGAATATGTAGAATTTGACACTGTTAATTAAAAGAATGATTATGATCTAGAAGGTGAAGTACGTATGTAGAAGTGTCTGTTTTTCTATCGTTGAAAGCCCTTTTGTGTTCTGCTATCCGTTTGCCAAAGGTTCTGCTAGTTTGACCGATGTAAGTTTTCGGAAAGTCACCACAAGTTAGTTTGTAAACACCACTCTGTAATTATTTTCTCTTTCAGCTCTTATTGTTCTTAATATATTTAGTTAAATTGTTGTTAGTTCTGAAAACTGGTGTTACTCCTTTCTTTTTTATGTATTTGGCTATTTTTGTTGTTATCTTGCCAGTATAATATGTGATAGAGCAGAAGGTACTGGGTTCTCTCTGTGGTGGTGGATAGACTAATTTCAGTGCTTTCTTATGTAGTTTTTGGTTTAAAATTTTGTTAACTGTTTTTTCGTTATAGCCATTGTTTACTGCTATTTGTTTAATGATGTTCAGTTCTATCTCGAAATTATTTTTTACATGGGAATTTCTGTCAGTCTATGTATCATGCTATGGTAGGCTGCTAATTTGGGTTATGTAGGATGGGATGATGAATTGTGTATAGTTGTGTCAGTATGAGTAGGTTTATGATATACGTAGAACTCATGTTTGTTGTTTAGTCTGGTAATTGTTACAACTAGAATTGTTACATTCTTTTTCGTTTTGCGTAATAATTTAAGGTGATACAGTAGCGATCAACAGGTAGAAAAAACGCGTTCCAAGATTGCGGCTGTAATTTTGAATATTTTTTCGAGATATTTGGCACACATATTCGTAATATAATAAGGAATGGCGGTACAGAGCCCAATTTGAAAAATATATTAATATGTGGAAATTACTCTGTAATTAAGTACAATATTAAAAACGCTGGACGGAAGGGCCGCCCGAGAACTTTATCGTGCCGATCTATTATCGTTATGGTACTAGATATTGGCATTCTATAAAAATAACAAAGTTACTCGTTATTTTGATATTTTAGAAACACCTACTGTACTTAAAAGTATTTTATGGTTCTACGCATCATTAATTCCTGCATTTGAGAAAATGTTCGATGCCATATTTCGGGGACACACTATAGATGTGTAGATTATTGCATAAATCAATAGAATATTATAGTCATACTTTCATTTCAAATTAGTTCATTTTTCTGAGAAATTAATAGTTTACAATATTTGCATTTCATTCTATTTCGATTACGCCAGTCAATGCGCGAGATTAAGAACAAGATATTATCTCCAAATTCTATCCTACTGCATGGATTTTAATGAAATTTTGGGAGTAGCCCAATCTCCTAATTCAAAGTCTATCCTATATACTATGGCGCTTTTATCATGGGGGAAGTTCCCACTACTTCTCAGAGTTGAAATATTTTTATTTTCGAATTACATGGAGAAAAAGGAAGATTTTTAAGAAAATTTAAAAATTCATTCTATAATTTGATCACATTTTTTAAAAAAACCATTCATTTTAAACCCGTTTAACTTTTTGAAAGTAGAAATAACACTATATTAAAAGGTATTGAGAAGAAAAACAATGCATTTAAATTATTGTGGATGGGGAGTTAAATGTATATACTTTTCATTTTTCCTTAAAGTACATTAGTCATTATATTTTTTGCACCATATCTCGCTTAGTTTGTAAGTAACCGACATTTAACGGTGTTCGTTTTAAAGGCCTTTTCAAACACTACAAAAGGTGTTGGTAGCATTATACACCTAAAACCTACCGTTTCTCTGTTATTTCAAGTTGAATACACCAATTTGAGCATGCACCAAAAAACAAACTATTTTCACCTACCATATCTCTTTTTGTATTATAAATAGAACATTTACGAAGGAACGAATCTCTTTATTATTTATAATCTAAAAAATGTTTTATATAGAGTTTTTAGTTCGATGCATAGTTTTTAAGGTATTCACAAAAAATCCGTCCGAAAAGGTGTCATTTTTCGATGAAAATGGCCAATTTTCAACTACGCATAACTCAAAAAGTATTGAGTTCTCAAAAAAAAGTATAGACCAGTTTTTGCTTAGAAATAGGTTCTTCAGCCACTTCCGTGCTTATTTTGACCAACAAATTTTCCACCCCCTTGAAGAAGTGGGAACCGCCCCAAGATAAAAGCGCCCTAGTATATAGGGTAGATTTTGTTTCTTGAGCTATTCCCTACTTACTGTGAAAATATCAAGTACATCAATGTAGTAGGATGGAATTCGGAGCCAAATACCCTCATTGACTGCTCTACAATAATGCGCTGCTATGAACGCGTGAGAGAGGACACACATAAGATTATAGCAAAATTTCTATTTACCGTAACTTTTCGAGTTTTTGAGCTACAGCAATAAATTTTATGTCATTGGAAAGGTAATTTTGCATTCTTTCAAAATGTGTTAAAATATACAGGGCGTATCAAAAAAATTAAGATTTTTTATTCATTTCCGGTTCAACCGGAAGCCATGTTTTTGGTAAAATTTATTGTGATAATAGATAATAAAATACCATATATGTCTGCAAAATTTCAAATTTTAGTTTCTATTAAGAAGGAAGTTACGGGCACTCGAATATTTTTTTATAAAAAATTCATAACTCCCCCCCTATGGGGAGTTAAGATATATGACTAATGTCATTCAATTTACTGATAGGATATCAAAAATATATCAAAAAATAAAAAAATTCCTTGGAGCCATTTTTGAGAAAATCTCGTTCAAATTTATGTCAAAATTTGACCCCTTAAATATAGGCAACCCGTAACTTTTTCTAAAAACGATAACATCTTTCTTATAGCCCCATCTTTAGGCTATACAACGACTTTTTCAAATTAAACTTATCTTCAAAAACTTTTTAGATAGATAGGGAAATGTGTCGGGGGGGCGGTCGGCCATGTTGGCCGCCATTTTGAATTTGGAAATGTCAAATTCCGTACTTTTATTTACCTATCGATGAGCTTACTTTGAGTTGAATTTCATTTATTTCTGTCAAAATTTGCAAAAATGGGCCCTAAATAACCCCCCTATTTCGGCCCCCCTTTGAGAGATTTTTTTTTAAAGCTTAGTTTCTCGACAAAATTCTCTTAAACTTACTCATACCCAATTTCATCAAAATCGGTCCAGTAGTTTTTGCTGGGCGGTGGCGACATACGTACGTACATACGTACGTACGTTCGTACGTACATACTTCCGACATGTTTTTTTTATTTGCTTTTTAGACTCAGGGGGACTCAAAACGTCGAAAAAAAGTGAAATCTGAAAAAAATTTTTTTGCACGATCCTATAACTTTATCTATTATACTATACTACGTATATAGTACGATAAAGTAATATCTATTATACTATACTACGTATATAGTACGATAAAGTAAAAAACGAGCCTGTGCCGCCATTAAGAAGAACAAAAAAATACACTTTCTTCAAATAAACTTTTTTATCCTATGCCTAGATTTTGTGTCATTTTGGAACTACTAAAATCTAGGCATCGGATAAAAAAGTTTATTTGAAGAAAGTGTATTTTTTTGTTCTTCAATGGCGGTACAGGCTCGTTTTTTTAATATCGTATTTAATTACAGAGTAATTTCCACATATTAATATATTTTTCAAATTGGGCTCTGTACCGCCATTCTTTATTATATTACGAATACGTGTGCCAAATATCTCGAAAAATATTCAAAATTACAGCCGCAATCTTGGAACGCGTTTTCGCTACCTGTTGATCGCTACTGTTTCCTCTTAAATAGAATATGCTAAGAACATATTTATATTTTTGTTTTCTTTATTAGCAAACAAAATTAATTTAATTTTACAAGCTTATATACAGGCTGTGGAAGTTGAATTACCCTCTGGATGCCTGATCAGGTGCTTCTTTAATCAAAAGTTCTCTTTCGTATTCCCTTAGCTGTACTAGATAAATAGGTTATAATATTTACATAAGTTTAAATGTCTTAGTAGAGATGACTTAGAAGTTTACTGCATTTCGTAAGTTACAAAATGATGTGAATCATTACTAATGAATTTATTTATTTTATTACAGATATTTGATTGGATTGGAGAAACTCCTGCACCAGTTATTTTACGATGTCGTTATAATAAAGAGAGAGATATAATAGACTCTTACTACACAAACCCTAATATAAATCCAATAGATGATTGTGACAGAACTCATTTGGTAGCAACAGCGCAGATTGAACAATATTTGGATTGTTTACGGCCTTGGATATCGGACACAAAGGATCAGCATTTCTTATTAGTTGGACCTCACGGCACCGCTAAAACGTAAGAATGGGTTTGTTTATAAAACTTTTTTACATGGGATATTAGACGTTTTTTTTAGATTTCGGGTTGCCCGCTAGCCTACTTTTACCCACCTAGAAATTTCTTCTTAGGCATACTTTCCCTGCTTTCTCTTTTTTTTACACTATTTCTATTTCTTTTAAGATTTTAGCTGTCACCAAAGGCAGATAAAAGACGGAGAGCAAAAATGTTACTTTTTTATCTGTCCTTTATCGATCTGATGGCGCGGTGGGAATACTTGATGGAAACATGATAAACCGAAATCACACTTCAATAAATTAAATGGTATGAGGATAAAGAGAAAAAAAAGAAGAAAACTGTACAGAAATAGATTAAAATTTGATCATTGTTGCCATTAATTGCCATCACGAATAGCCAGGCAGCGCTTAAGGGACTCAATTCTGAAGGACTCAGCTCTAAGCTATTATGGAATTATGTACATAGGTGCCCTAAATAAACTATAAAACCGTAGCAAAGTTACGGTAGCCTGAGTGCCGGGACATAAGGATCATAAGGCCAGTAAAAAAGATAGATGGAATTATTAAACAAACCTCATTAACGCCATTAATTGGATCGGATCCCTTCTGGACCTCGATTTTTGACCCTTCGCCTCGTTATCGAACGTATTCGCTTCGTATCTGTTTAGTGTACATACAGATAGCAAATGATAGATAACGAAGCGAAGGGTCAAAAATCTGAGGTCCTGTGTCGTTGCAGAGGTAGTAACATGGAAGTAGATACTTAGTAAATTTCTGGAATGGTGGAGGAATGCACCAGGAAAAAGATAAGCGAAACAGTTTATTATATATAGAACATTCGTCAACATTTACGGCGAACCTAATAACTAAAAAGCCGAGAGAGTCACAGCAATAGTAGGTCTGGACACTGTAAACTGAATAGGCAGTGGAAACTAATGGAATTGGCAGACGATGACTTATGCAGATTCTGTCACCTAGACAAGAAGAAGCAGAGAACATTTTTTGTTAGTGTGATTGCCTGGAAAAGGTGCAGTTCTTTTCATAAGATGAAGAAAAGCAACCGGCAAAGAATCAGGATGAAGAATTTATTCTAGGATTAGAGGACCGCAATAGATCTTGAAAGGTGGCAGTGGAATATGCCAAAAGCTCCTCATTGAATATATTCGTCTATCTATCTATTATTCTTTTTCTCTGTAAAACCGCATAAAAATCTTTTTGTGCCGCAGTTGTTTGATGCATTTCTGTTCTCTATTTTTGAACTTATACTTCTTTACGATCGAGAGTGAAATTTTATAATGCCGGGCGCATGTGCACACATACAGTATGTACTTCGTTGCTAATCTTTCAAGATATGTATGTATCAGCGCTGTCAGCGCAAATAAGTCATATTATATTATATAAAAGGATATATTAGTGTTCTTAGTAAATGTATTATTTATTTTAATAATAATAATTTTTGTGTCTTTGGATTTGTCTTCCTCGGGAATAAGATATTTTATAATAATAGTAAGTATATTTAAAGTATTTTTGTATACTTCACTTGGTATATTAAATTTGTCAGTATGTATGAGAAATCTTGTAACCTGTCAAAGCAAAAGGGATATAGTTCAGTAGTAGAGAGTGTGACCGGAGATCAAGAGGTCCCGGGTTCAAATCCCGGACGATTCATATCCTTTTTTTTATATTTTTGGTATGGTTTTAATAAAAAATTTTTATAAGTGGTAGGTAAAGAAAGTTGGTTTAATATTTAAATTAAATACAAATAACCTGTTAAGTATATGAATGTGGAAGTAGAAAAAAGAAACTTGGACCTGATTATCCTCTCGGAAACAACGAAGAAGGGAAACGCCTGTGAAGATCTTCAGAATTATATACACTGCTACACTGGAGTATCAAAAAGTGAAAGAGCGAGAGCGGGGATATCAGTAATGATTAACAAACGATATAAAAACCAAATAAAATCATGGGAAGCTATAAATGAAAGAATAATAAAACTGACCATCTCAATTAAAGAAAGAACGATTACAATTCTAGGTGTATATGCTCCCAATGACGATGCCCAGATAGCAGTAAAAAACAATTTTGAAGAAATATTAAAAGATCAAATAGAGCAGGTTTCGAATATGCACGAATTGATTATAGCAGGAGATTTAAATGCCAGAGTAGGCAACCAAGACCATGGCAATGTGGTGGGAAAATATGGAGAAGAGAGAATTAACGGCAATGGGATAAGGTTGATTAATCTATGCGAGGAGTAACTTACAACACGTTCTTTGAACATAAGGATATCCATAAATTTACTTGGTACCAATATACACGTAGACTTAAGTCAATCATTGAATATCTAATCTCGAGACAAAATGCAAAATTTAGCATCCAGGATGTTAGAGCTTTCAGAGGGGCTGATTGCGGATCAGACCGCTGCTTAGTAATCGGTAAAATCTATGTTCCATTTATACCGAAACAAAATAACTCCGAAGAAAAAGAACACAAAAGGAATTCGTATGATCCAGAAATAGAAAAATATAATATTGACAGCTTATAACATGAAAGTACACAATATCTGTAACGTAACAGACTTGAACAGAAACTAAATCAAGAATAAAGATCAACCAAAGAAGAATAATATCACATAAAAACATGCATAAAACAAGCAGCACAAGAAGCACTAGGAAACTTAAAAACGGAAAGAAACCAGAATGGTGGGATAAAGATATCGAGAATAAAATAGAGAAGAAAAAACAACTTCACCTACAACGTCTACAGAATCAGGAAAATGTTGAGATTCAACAACAATACAGGGACCTAAATAGAGAAGTAAAAAGAGAAGTGATTAAAAGAAAAAACGCAACCTGGATAAAAAAATGTGAATTCATAGATCAACAATTAGGTGGAACTAGGAGTTCAGAAGCACGGAATACTTCCACAAAAATGGGACGAATATAGACAATCAGCCTCACGTCTTAAGACACAAACCACTCCGCTTACAGTAGAAAATCAAATCATGGAAGGAAAAATACCACATTGACCTGTAGGAAGCTGCCCCTTCCCAGCGCCAACTGCACTGGCCCGCTGTCTACCAAACACAAAATTGCGTCCTGAAAATTATAACGACCCGAAGCACTTATCGTCAGACATTGTCGTAAGGAAAGCCGCCCTAGAGACAACAAACACCAAGTACCCAGCGCATGAGTGGCTCCACATCTATTGCGATGGCTACTCGATGCCGGACTCGGGAAGAACAGGAGCAGGATATGTCTCAACGTTCTCCAAAGGCTCCATAGCTGTGGGTGCCCCTCTCACCAACTACGATCGCGAAATTTCTGCTATACACGAAGCTGCTAAAAATCTTGAGAATTTTCAACACCCCCAAAAAGTTGCCTTCTTCATCGACTGCCAAGCCGCAATCCTCGCCCTGTCGACAAATCGATATACCAACTGTGCCCAAACAATATTTTGCCGCGTCTAGTTATCTAACTTGCTGGAAAAGGGGTGGCTGATTACTTTACAATGGGACTCATGTCGGTGTTGAAGGGAATGAAGCGGCGGATGAACTTACAAAAGAAGGCACTACACTTCCACAGCCCCCTAGCTTCCAATCGTACACATCAGCAAATTACACCATTAGAAGAGGAATCAAAGCGAAGATAAAAGAGCAGCAAATACAAGCCGGTGCTGGAAAATCTTGGGCCCACCTAATAGTCACCAATCCCTCGCAAATTGCCGAGACCCATTAGTGTAGCCGTGTTCAGAACAACTACGGGGCATGACTAATGACTATCTAGCCTCCCATCTACATCACATCGGCGTCCGCGAAAATGACAACTGTCCACTATGTAATCAGCCCCAGATGGATGCTGCTTATCTCCCAGTGTGCCCAGCCCTGATAACAAACCCACCCGAGGAGGATGAAGATCGCCTACGAGAAACGGCTCGTCTATTATAATACTGGTCAGCGCGCCACCAAATGGCTAACATGCCAAGGGTGTGCGTTGGCTAGTAAGTAAGTAAGTGAGTGTTTGAATACATTTCTATTAATTCTCCTGTTTCTCCAAGATCGGTAACTTGCCTTAAGTAAGAATTTCCTATTAGAGACCTGTATTCGGTCTGAAGACGCTTAACATGAACAAGTAACTTAAAAATACAACCAGACATGTGCAGGTATAGAAATTTACTAAATCAAAACAACACAATATACGAAAATTGTTTTTTTTAAACTTGCTTCATTTTGTATTTCTTTTCAGGTTGCTTCTAGAAGCGTTGGTTAACGAACAGTCAAATGCTGAAATTGTGACAATAAATTGCAGTGGTAATTTGATGCCTAATTTTGTTATTACGAAATTATATCAGGTAAAATATTTTAAATATAAAACATTCATTTCTTCTTACATTTTAATTACTTTTAGTACTGCCTTCAAGTAAACACACACAAGGGGAAAGTACTTAGGCCCAAAAAGGGAAAAATTATATTACACTTTAAAAACTTACACTTGCTGAAAGCTGATAAGTGGGGAACGAATATACTAGTCGAGTTCCTTAATCAGGTAAGTTCTATAATTATTGCTGTATTTAGTAAAATAAATATATCAACAGATTTGTTTAATTTCAATTTTGTAAACGATTTCCGAAGTGAAAATCTAAACGTCAAAATAAACGTATTTTAAAGTTAAATTAAACTCATTTCCAGTACAAATAGCAAACTACTTGAACGATATGATATATAAAGATATCATTAAGTGTTAGAAGATATTCCGACAGAAGACCAATGTAGTATTGTAGAAGAACTTCCAGAAAATGACTCTAAGACTCCCCTTGAATGGTTTTCACTTTTCTTTTATGCAGAATTTGTAAAGCTTATACTATCGGAAACTCATAGATATGCTACACAGAAAAATTTCCAACGAAAAGTTTGGGAGTATGTGGTCAAAGTTTTCTGGAAACTCTAAAAGCCCAATACAACGACGAGGTTGAAGCGGGTGTTTAAGCGAGCTTCGGCAGTTTACCAATTTAAACGTCGGCAATGAGAGATATAATAAATATTAACAGTGAAAAAGAGAGAGCAGTTACCACCCTACTAGGGCAGTAAATGAGGGTATGTGGCTCCGAATTCCATCCTACTATATCGATTTATGTGATATTTTCACAGTAAGTAGGGGCCCAAGAAACAAAGTCTACCCTATGCCGATGTGTGCTTTTGTCTTGGGGGCGGTTCCCACCCTTTTTCGGTGGTGGAAAATTTTTTGCTTAAATAACTACGGAAATTGCTAGAGAACCTAATACTAAGCAAAAACTGTTCTAAAATTTTTTTTCGAAAACTCAATACTTTTTGAGATATTCCTGGTTGAAAATTGGCCATTTTCATTGAAACATAACACCTTTTCAAACGGTTTTTTGCGAATACCTTAAAAACTATGCATCTAACTAAAAAAACCATATAAAACATTTTTGTAGCTTATAAAATAACAGAGATTCTTTCCTTTATGAATCTTCTAGTTATAACACAAAAGAGATATGGTAAGTGAAAAAAACTTGTTTTCTTGGTGCATGCTCAAATCAGTGTATTTAACTTGAAATAACAGAAACGGTCGATTTTAGGTGTATATTGCTGCCAATAACTTTTATTGTTCTTGAAAAGACCTTTAAAATAAGCAATATTAAATGTCGATTACATTCAAACTATGCGAGATAAACAGTAAAAAATTTGATGACTGACGTATTTTAAGAAAAAAAAATGAGAAGTATATTTAACCCCTCATTCACAAGAATTTAAATGCATCGTTTTCCTTCTACTACAATACATTTTACTATAGTGTTCTTTTTATGTTCAAAAAGTTAGGCAGGTTTAAAATAAATGGTTTTTAAAAAAAATAAGATCAAATTATTGAGCTCATTTTTAAATTTTCTATTTCTCCATGTAACTCGAAAATGATAAGAGATGCCAAAAAAAAGATGCCATACAAAAATGTAGGTTTCTTCTAGGTTAACATTTTGATTACATTTTTTATAACAGTATCTCTTATCATTTTCAAGTTACATGGAGAGAAAGGAAGATTTTTAAGGAAATTTAAATATGCGCTCTATAATTTGATCTTATTTTTTGCAAAAACCATTCATTTTAAACCCGCTCAACTTTTTGAACATAAAAATAACACTGTATTAAAATGTATTGTAGAAGGAAAACGATGCATTTAAATTCTTGTGGATGAGGGGTTAAATATACTTCTCAATTTTTTTCTTAAAATTCGTTAGTCATCAATTTTTTGCAGCATATCTCGCTTAGTTTGAATGTAATCGACATTTAATATTGCTTATTTGAAAGGACTTTTCAAGCACAATAAAAGATATTGGTAACATTATACACCTGAAATCGACCGTTTCTCTGTTATTTCAAGTTGAATACACTGACTTGAGCATGCACCAAAAACAAACACACTCTTTTTACCTACCATATCTCTTTTTGTGTTATAACTAGAAGATTGAAGAAGGAACGAATCTCTTTGTTTTTTTATGAGCTACAAAAATATTTTATATAATTTTTTTAGTTAGATGCATTGTTTTTAAGGTATTCGCAAAAAACCGTTTGAAAAGGTGTTTTCAATATTTCGATGATGGTATTTCAATGAAAATGGTTAATTTTTAACCACGAATAACTCAAAAAGTATTGAGTTTTCGAAAAAAATTATAGAACAGATTTTGCTTAGAATTAAGTTCTCTAGCAACTTCCGTAGTTGTTTAACCAAAAAATTTTCCACCCACGAGAAGGGGTGGGAGCCGCCCCCAAGACAAAAGCACACATCGGCATAGGGTAGACTTTGGATAAGGAGATATTTTCGGGCTATTGCTAAAATTTTATTAAAATCCATGCGGTAGGATAGAATTCGGAGGTAATAACTCGTTCATGCTCTCATTGACTGCCCTATACAAGAAGGTAAAATTTGTAATATTTACTTTGTGATAAAATGGGTCAAAGCATAATATGCTTTGGGGACATATTATGTCCCCAAGAATGCTCGCCAGTGGTGGCAGTGAAAATATTAGTAGGTTGGTTAATTCACACAATGATAAAAATTAAACCAAAAAGTCGTTTGACCACAAAATTACCACGACACTGATCGTACCCCCCGTTGGCCTGTTGAAGGGTATTGTTTGAGCTTCTATTTTTATTTGAATCGTGTCACTTTACCGATAGTGTGTGGCAAAACACAAGACGATCCAAAGGACAATAAATTTTAAGATTTGATATTATCTTAGGGGTCATAAGTAACAAATTTTGACAGAAATTTCTCTATTCCAGATTGCGTTTAATATATTTTACGTTGCGTTGAATACCGTCTTCAGTTTTTGTCTTTTTCTGTTACATTCTTCTATTTCATTCAGAATGTTGCGTCACGTTGCGTAGGAATTATTTTTAATAATGTGTGGTTATATCAACATTCCCCGCAGGAGAATGTTTTGACAACGTGAAAGAGACTCTAACAAACAACTTGTGACAGAGGCTCCTATTTACTTACCAAATTGGACCAATTATCATTTAGAAGACGCATTGCAATATTTTTGTTAAAAAAAAAATAAAAAGCATCTTTTATATTCTCGACCAATTTATGGGCCAATGAAAACCTCTCGCTATGAACTACGAATTAGGTTATTCCACACGAAAAACTAACTCTATGTGGTTTGTGCCATGATATAGCGCAAATGTGATCTTCAAAATTAAAACTAGGATTAAATGTCAAACGTTTTGTTATATTTGTCGTACCCAAACTTACTAGTACTTTATGTGGATGATGTACCATATTTTGGACAGTATGTTTTAACCTATTTTTGCATAAATATGGTGTTTCAACGATAAGTAGGTTTTTATTATCTTATATACCACGTAAATTAGAAGAAACTATTTTACAGTAAGTTTCAATCATATTTCGGGCAATAATACATTTTACGTCTTGTCCATTCAAGTGTGGGTCAGCAAATATTTTTGTATCGTCTGCGTAAAAAGCTTTCCTAGATTTAATATGAGATTCAAGCTTACTAGTATACAACACAAATAGTAGTGGATTCAAAAGAGATCCTGGTATACAACTTAAAACTGGTTTGTTAGACGACAGCGATTTGATGTTTCTAACACAAAACTCCCGATTTGTTAAAAAATCAATAATCAACTCAATAAGTGGTCCGCGAATGCCAAAGTGTTCTAGTCTATACATCAATTTTCTTTTATATTATCTGATCAGTAATAAAAAACTAATGCAAACTTTTCTGTCAAAACTAAGATTTGATTCTGGTTGACTACCTGGAAAAGAATATTCGTAACACTACAAGTCATTGGACTTTGTAAGTCCTAGGTTATCACCCAGAGTAATCGAAAGTAGGGCTAGAAGTCGATATTTGAACTCTTCGTGTAACTTTGCGTCGAGTGATATACGAATTTACTAGTTTTGAATCATTTTTACTAAATTTTCGGTCATCATTGTTTAACCAGAAATGACTTCAAAACCGGAACTAAAGATTCAAACTCAACTTTTCAATACGCTTTAATTGATGTGTTACATGTACTATTTCTGCTAATATAATGGCACCTCTGGTTAGAAATTTTTAACCGTAAATGGTATAAAAACAAAAATTTTACATTTGTTTTAATCTTGCTAAAGCACGAATGATATATCGCTTATTATACTATTTCGGTTACTTTAAGACAGTACTTACGGTTGCAACTCTAAAACTGAAAGTCCGATGTCAAATTCCTCATCTTTAATACCATCCTTGGGTTATAAGCTTCCATTCGACACCTCATTTGTCATTATTTCTGTATTAATAACGGACGGACAGAGAGTCATGGAACGTGAAATGTATATTTCTTCTCGTCTTGCAAAGGCGCGTCGAATAATATATTACTTGTACTATTCCGGTGAATTTAAAACAGTACTTCTGATCGCATTTCTAAAACCGGAAGTCCTAGATCAAATTTTTCACCTTTAGTACCATCCTTGGATTATAAGCTTTCATTCGACAACTCATTTGTCATTTTACATGGTATAGTGATGGAGGAGTTGTATTCGCGGTCGGACGGACAGAAAAACTGGCAGCCTAGGTCAAATTTCTCACCTTTAGTACTATCCTTGAATTGTAAGCTATTATTTGACACTTCATTTGTCATACTACCTGGTATAATGACAAAGGTTATATTCGCGGTGGAACGGACAGCCGGATAGACAGCCAAGGTCAAATTTATCACCTTTAGTACCATCCTTGGGTTATAAGCTTTCTTTTTCTTCTTCTTCTTTAGTTTATTGGCCTCCACCTACTTGGGTATTTGGCCAGCTCATCGTCGCGGAATAAGGGAAAAATCCCTTATTCACTTACAATTTGGAGTTAGTATATTGTACAATTTGATTCTTCTTCTTCTTCTTCTTTAGTTAACTGGCAATTTTGGTTGGTATGGGAAACACATAACAAGATAAAAAAAAATTTCACGCTAGGAGTAACTGTCTATCAATAAACAATCTGCTTTTTCTTCTTTGATTTAGTAGAAATTTTGAGTTGGCATGGGACAAATACAACAACTAAACTTTTTTTCAACGACATTAAACTTTTTTCTCTCAGGGGCAACTGCCGACTACTACACAATCTTATTCTTCTACTTCTTTTTAAGCTTACTGGCAATTTTGAGTTGGCATGGGATAAATACAACAAAGACACAAACTTTTTGCTTTTAGGGACAACTGCTGACCATTACCCAATCTTATTCTTCTACTTTTTTTGAGTTCACTGGCAATTTTGTGTTGGCATGGGACAAATATACAACAAAGACACAAACTTTTTGCTCTCAGGGGCAACTGCCGTCCATTACACAATCTTATTCTTCTACATTTTTGAGTTTACTGGCAATTTTGAGTTGGCATAGGACAAATACAACAAAGACATAAACTTTTTTCTATCAGGGGTAACTGCCGACCATTACACAATCTTATTCTTCTATGTCTTTTTTAGTTTACAGACATTTTGGAGTTGGCATGGGATAAATACAACAAAGGCACAAACTTCTCTTATACAGGGGCAACACCTGACCATTACACAATCCCATGTTGTTGCCACATAAAGGTATAGTGAAAGACCCAGGTGATTACAGAATGTTTATAAAGGAACAAAATATTATATTATTAGTTTACTTAAATCTGAATTATATTTTCGCGTGTACTTTTGACATATTTTTCAAATTATTTATTATTATATATACCTATATTTATATTCATTTATTTTATCTATTTATTTTCAATATTTTACTTTCCTCATAACTTAATTTTGTGTATATTCAAAAAATGTAATAAAAGTTTAATAAGAACCAACTGCGGTTTATAAAGAAGGATTGTAAGGGTATAAGCTTTCATTAAGCTTATACCCTTATCATTCTATAAGGTTATAAGCTTTCATTTGACACATCATTTTTGTCATTCTACCTGGTATAATGACGGATGAGTTATATTCGCGGTCGGATGGACAGACATCCTATGTCAAATTTGTCACCTTTAGTACCATCCTTGGATTATAGGCTTTCATTTGATACCTCATTTGTCATTCTACCTGACATAATGACAAAGGAGTTCTATTCGTGGTCGGACGAACAGACGTACAGACAGCCTAGGTCAAATTTATCACCTTTAATACCATCCTTGGATTATTAGCTTTCATTTGACACCTCGTTTGTCATTCTACCTGGTATAATGACGGAGAAGTTGTGTTCACGGACAGGACAGACAGACGTACAGACGGACGTGAATAATTAAAAATTTTCACCTTTTTTTCAAAATTGGGTGAAAACAATAAACTTATATCAAAAAATTTAGATCAGTAATATATCAAAAAATTTATTTCACTTTACATTGATTTATTTATTTACCATCCTATTTCTAAGAGGAACATACAGGGGTTTGTGATCGTCCACCTTTATTTGTTTTTCAAGTTCGTTAATTTTGGCCTGCCGTTGAACAACCTTTGACTTTAGTTTCGCTATTTCTTCCAGACTCTCTTGTTGTTGTTCATCTAATTGTACGTTAGCGTCAGCTATAGTTTTTTCTGAATGAATCTAAAAAATAAAATAAGCTCTATTACTGTGGTAAACTGAAAATGGTTTATGATTTGTATATAGAGTCCCTGGCCATATTATTATGACCACCTATGAATTTTTACAAAAATCAACTATTCCACTAGGTACGTTTTGTTTAAAATACGATTTTTAAATTTAATTTTGTTGTACATACAATGTTAATGTTATGCATTAACTATAATATAATTAATAATAAACAGCAACAAAATATTTGAAAATATTACATATTTATATTTTTTAATATTTTGTTGGACTTCTGACCTTAATCAGATAGAAAATATTTTGAAGCTTTTAAAACGAGAAATTTCCGATGAAAAAGTCACTAATGAAATTGTTTTGATGAAAGAACTAGTATATAGTTAAAACCACAATGACAAATTGAAGCAAAAAAAATTTAACTGCATTCAAAGTATGCCAAGACGGGTACTATCAGTAATCAAAGTTAGAGGGGGCTCAGCAAAATATTAAAAAAATACAAATATGTGATAGTTTCAAATGGTTTATTGCTGTTTATTATTAAATCGACGGTTGAAAGGCAAAAGTGACCAAACGCCAATTTGGGCGATATTGACATATATATATATATATATATATATATATATATATATATATATATATATATATATATATAATCCTACTATCAATTTGGCATCGATACATTATGCATTTACCATCAATTTGGCATCGTCTTGCAAAGTGGCATCTGTATATCGATGCCACTTTACACTACCTTAATAACTTTTTTCCTGTACTTGTTAGCAGAAGTCTAATCAACTCTGTAGTTAGAGATTTGATTCCTTGATGTTACTTTAATATATCAGCTTTCTTTGTTTATTCCTTACTGACTTATATAAGTTTATTCCATAAAATGTTTGAGTTCAAAATGATGGCACAGTGAAAATATTATATACATTTAGTTCAGTGTTTTACCGTTTTGTCGCTGCCGCTATATACATGAAAACGTATATCCCACTTTCATTATCAATCATTTTGGCATCAGAAATTTGGCATCACTGTTGAATACAATATTATCCACAACGAAAAATAGGCAATTTGAGAATGTATATATTATTTTCATCAACAAATCATTCTGGCATCAAGTTGTTTTCACCCAATTTTGAAAAAATGTGAAAGCTTATAATCCAAGGATGGTACTAAAGGTGAGAAATTTGACCTAAACTATCTGTCCGTCGGTCTGTCCGACCGCGAATATAACTCTTACGTCATTATACCAGGTAGAATGACAAATGAGGTGTCAAATGAAAGCGTATAATCCAAGGATGGTACTAAAGGTGAGATATTTGACTTAAACTTTCTGTCCTTCGGTCTGTCCGACCGCAAATATAACTCCTCCGTCATTATACCAGGTAGAATGACAAATGAGGTGTCAAATGAAAGCTTATAATCCAAGGATGGTACTAAAGGTGAGAAATTTGACTTAGGCTGTCTGTCCGTCGGTCCGACCGACCGCGAATATAGCTCCTCCGTCATTATACCAGGTAGAATGACAAATGAGGTGTCAAATAGAAGCTTATAATCCAAGGATGGTACTAAAGGTGAGACATTTGACTTAGGCTGTCGGTCCGTCCGACCGCGAATATAACTCCTCCGTCATTATACCAGGTAGAATGACAAATGAGGTGTCAAATGAAAGCTTATAACCAAAGATGGTACTAAAGGTGAGAAATTTGACTTAGGCTGTCTGTCCGTCGCGTCGGTCAGTCCGACCCCGAATATAGCTCCTCCGTCATTATACCAGGTAGAATGACAAATGAGATGTCAAATGAAAGCTTATAATCGAAGTATGGTACTAAAGGTGAGACGTCGGTCCGTCCGACCGCGAATATAACTCCTCCGTCATTATACCAGGTAGAATGAAAAATGAGGTGTCAAAAGAAAGCTTATAATCCAAGGATGGTACTAAAAGTGAGAAATTTGACTTAGGCTGTCTGTCCGTCTGTCCGTCCGACCGCGAATATAGCTCCTCCGTCATTATACCAGGTAGAATGACAAATGAGATGTCAAATGAAAGCTTATAATCCAAGGATGGTATTAAAGGTGAGAAATTTAACTTGGGCTGTCTGTCCGTCGGTCCGTCCGACCGCGATTATAACTCCTCTACTATACCAGGTAGAATGACAAAAGAGGTGTCAAATGAAAGCTTATAATCCAAGGATGGTACTAAAGGTGAGAAATTTGACTTACGCTGTCTGACCGTCGGTCCGTCCGACCGCGAATATAGCTCCTCCGTCAATATACCAGGTAGAATGACAAATGAGGTGTCAAATGAAAGCTTATAATCCAAAGATGGTACTAAAGGTGAGAAATTTGACTTAGGCTGTCTGTCCGTCGCGTCGGTCAGTCCGACCCCGAATATAGCTCCTCCGTCATTATACCAGGTAGAATGACAAATGAGATGTCAAATGAAAGCTTATAATCGAAGTATGGTACTAAAGGTGAGACGTCGGTCCGTCCGACCGCGAATATAACTCCTCCGTCATTATACCAGGTAGAATGAAAAATGAGGTGTCAAAAGAAAGCTTATAATCCAAGGATGGTACTAAAAGTGAGAAATTTGACTTAGGCTGTCTGTCCGTTTGTCCGTCCGACCGCGAATATAGCTCCTCCGTCATTATACCAGGTAGAATGACAAATGAGATGTCAAATGAAAGCTTATAATCCAAGGATGGTATTAAAGGTGAGAAATTTGACTTGGGCTGTCTGTCCGTCGGTCCGTCCGACCGCGAATATAACTCCTCTACTATACCAGGTAGAATGACAAAAGAGGTGTCAAATGAAAGCTTATAATCCAAGGATGGTACTAAAGGTGAGAAATTTGACTTACGCTGTCTGACCGTCGGTCCGTCCGACCGCGAATATAGCTCCTCCGTCAATATACCAGGTAGAATGACAAATGAGGTGTCAAATGAAAGCTTATAATCCAAGGATGATACTAAAGGTGAAAAATTTGACCTAGGCTGTCTGTCCGTCGATCCCTCCGACCGCGAGTATAAATCCTCCGTCATTATACCAGGTATAATGGCAAATGAGGTGCCAAATGATAGCTTATAGTTCAAGCATGGTATTAAAGATGAAAAATTTTACCTAGGCTGTCTGTCCGTATGTCTGTCCATCCGCGAATACAACTCCTCCGTTATTAATACAGATAGAATGACAAATCGGGTGTCGAATGAAAGCTTTTAACTTAAGGATGGTATTATTAAAGATGAGAAATTTGACGTCGGAGTTCCGGTTTTAGAGTTGCAACCGTAAGTATTTACTATTTTAAAGTTGCCGAAAGAGAATAAGTGATATATTATTCAACGTGGCTTAGCAAGATGAGAACAAATGTAAAATTTTGGTTTTTACGTAATTTCCGCTTAAAAAGTTATAACCGGAAATGCCATTATTCGCGGTGTGCAAGTACTTGGAACGGATACGAGAAACGATCGTGCGCGAATAGCGGAGAAATATTGCAACTTTCTTAAATAATTCATATTGTCCATTGAAATTGTCAAATTGACGTACATTTCATACCTACTGTCATTGAAGAAGAAAAATTATATGTTGCTCTGCAATATTGATATTATATGCAATTATTATATGAAGGCAAATTAAATTAATTGTATTTTGCTTGCAGTACTGCATTTTAATAACTAATTTTATTTACTACATACAATTGTTTACGTTTTAATAACATAACCTGAATCTTATTTTTTCTTCTTATTATTTTTTTGGATTATGGCCTTGACAATTATCCAGTAACCAGGACTAATATAATTGGCCAATATAATTAAAAGTGCGAATAAAGTTGCAGAGCGTAGAAACCAGGTGTCGTTTTGCCGAACTTGCACGGTCCCAATAGACTCAGAAATAGTATACGAACACATAAATCGAAGCGTATTGAAAGGTTTGAATCTTTAGAGTTATTTCTGTGTAAACAGTTTAGTAAAAATGACTCAAAATTAGTAAATTTGTATATCAATCCACGCAAAGTTACACGAAGAATTCAAATATCGACTTCCAATTCTACTTTCGATTACTTTGGGTGAAAACCTAGGACTTACGAAGTCCAATTACTTGTTTTCTTTAAAAATAAGACATGTCATAAATATGCCTTAGGCATCATAGAAGACAATGACACAGAAAAATCAAACAAGCAGCAGGTCAAAAGGGCCTTAGTTATGTATCTTCGGTCCTATTGGTTCAATCGTGACGTACAGCGCCTGAAACGATGGGATTTAACTGGCAGAATACGATGGTGTAGACAAATGAAAATGACGGCATGTAATAACACTTTAAAATTGTAGAAATAAAATGGATTAACGCACATGGTATGACATATTATGTGAGAGTATTTAACAAATAGAATACGATTACATACGTCCAGTTTTTGACAAGCGACTTCTCTACATATGATAAACGCGAAAGGGCCCCAACGTTCACTGTTCGACATAGGCCTCCCGTTCACTGCATATACCCACTGCTTTCTGACGCTGTGACTTAAGAGGATAGGATTTAACGAATAAAACGACAAAGAAGACTAAACAAGGCAGATCACGGGAAAAACACAACTGTCCGTTTTATACTCCACAGGGAAGCATCAAATATTCAACGTAAGGATATATTATAGTATAACGGTATGATAAATCTTTTTCTTTTTTTTTTTTTTTCATTTAGTGCATTCCGTACGTTTTTTAAACATAATCAGGAGAAGTTGTTGAATTTCTGAAGTCTATAAAAGAATTTCTTAACAAACCTTTTTTTAATTGTGTTATGGATTATTTTTAAGAATGTGTTTAAAAGGTAGCTCACAGGCTTATTGTTCAATGGTCTTATCACTTTTAAACGCCTGTCTTTTTTGTAGGACTATTAATTGTGATTTCAAACATTCTAGCGGGACAATGCCTTTTGTGTAACTGAAATAAATATTGTTATCCATTTAATTTTTTTCCTCAATTAATTGAATGCCTCCTACTGGTGTTTGGTCTAAGCTTACCGCTTTTCCCCATTTAAGCTAAACTGCTCGTCAAAAGTTAGGGATATAGAAAATTATGCTCATTTTCATAGCTAATTTTTTCGAGAACAGATTAACGGATTCCACTAATTTTTTTTAATATTTTAGATTTTTCGTTAGTATTTACACAGTTGTGCAAAAGTTTACCCAAACTTTTTTTTGTACTTTTACCGAGTGGTATAAGTACAAAAAAGAAGTTTGAGTAAACCTCTTGTTAGGTATTAGTTACGTATCTTCACTCCCATTGGTCCAAACGTGTCGTACGGCGGCTCAAATGATAGGAATCAGTCAACAGAATACAATGACACAGAAAAATCAATTACAGTAAAATATTGAAAGGGCCTTAGTTACGTATATTCGCTGCTATTTTTCCAATCATGACGTACGGTGGCTAAAATGGTAGGAATTAACCAACAGAATACAATGACACCCAAATCCGGTGTCGGAAAGCTGGTCGAGAACACTTCGTCGACGGAAAATTGGTCGACAACAGTTGGTCGACAAACAGTTGGTCGAATGCACAATTCATCGAATGGACAATTCATCGACGAACATTTGATCGAATGGAATTTTCGTCGACAAACTGTTATTTATCTTTAGGATAAAGGGATTAATGGTGACAAACGACGGGTAACTGGAATATTGTATTATATATTTTTTTTTGGGTTTTGTTAATTTTGTACCTAAATCTTACCGGAGGTATTGCGCCTTTTATAAATGTGTAGTTGTGAATTAAGTTTTTGATAATAAAATCAAGAGGGTAAGAATCGCTTTACTTTTAAACTCTTCACTTTTGGCGCATCATGGACGGCTCGTTTTTAAAAGAATCGTTTTAATTTTTTTTTGTATAAACATGCTCTTTCATTCGTTTAAATGTTGCTTTTCAAATTTTCTAATATTTATAAACAAAGCCCCGGTGAATTTTTGAAAAAAGTGGCTAACTCGGGTTTTAAGGGTTGTAGGGCATTAAATTTTTGTTTCAGTTTCTATAAGAATACCAACATGTCGAATAAAAAAAATTAACTTCCTACGTGTTGTTGTTCTGAAGCTATTTTCTTGTGGCATTTTTGGAATTAACTAGTTTTGATGGGAAATAAGCCACAATTTTACTAAAAAAACTGATTTTATTAACGTTTCGACGCTCAAATCGGGTGTCGTTGTCAAAATAAAACCATTTTTTTTAGTAAAATTGTGGCTTATTTCCCATCAAAATTAGTTAATTCCCACATGTTAATGCGGTTGTTATTTTAATTGTTTATTCGCGAACTCAATCGACTATAGGTGGCAGTGCAGTTGCATGAAAATGGCCGATGTAATTGGGATAATGCATTTTGATATAATTAATATTTTTATTGATGTAATTAATTAATATAAATAAATCATTCATTAAATGAACACACCAGACAAGCATTCAATCGACATTGATATATAGGTTAACGGATGTTTTGTTTAAATCTTCATCCCAATTCCTCTAGTTCAAAATAAGCGGCAGCACCCTCGCTTGAGTTCGCGAATAAGCTTAAAATAACACTACTTTTTCAAAATTATTTTATAATTATTTATAATATTTATTATAAACTTTTTATTCAAGACTTGATCTAATTTGATAAATTGAACCTTTCTCTTTGGTTTGATGTCTTTAGAATTTATGTTGACCTAATAGTTTATGCATAATAACGCTGTAGATAGAAGCTTTTTGGGATAAACAATTTCAATTTTGCAATAACTATTAGGTAAAACTTCTTGAAATTTTAACGGCTGAATACTTCTAATATTGTTCCTTTACTTACGCGAAAATAAAGCTTTTAGTGTATTTTTAGAAAAGTTATTAATTATTTTCAAAAAATCGACTTTTGAAGCTATTTTCCCAATAACTAAGCAACAAATTAACAAAAAGAACTTTCCAAACACTCATTTTAAAGAATTTTCTATGCTCTTCAGTAAAATTGTATCACCTTTCCATACAGCATACCGGTCTCCACCTTTAATATTTACAATCAAATAGCGATCTTTAATTGTTTATATATTGTTTATAAGTTAAAAAGTACGTTTGATTTTTTGCATAATTTTTATATTGGATACTGTTGTAACTAAATTTACCCTAATGCCATAAGCAGTTCTTAGATACCTGTATCAACGGATGTCACGAAAGAGGCCATTTATTTGCTAATTTCTCTGGTCTATCACACCCTTTCTTATCTGTGTTTACAATCCAAATCATTAAGCCACATAAAGAGGTAGGGCAATAAACTCACTATAGCTATAGAAATGCTTTTACTACAAAATTTTAAAAGATAAGAGTTATAACGGAACAAGTATGCATACCTGCATTTTAAGACCCAGGTAGATTTTTGGGGATGACACAATGACACTAAAAGATGGCTTTGCCGATGATTGCATTCAATTGAGATGGTAAGTAGGTATGAATCACCTCTAGTTATATTTTAATGGCTTTGTAATTTAACTTCATGGGGTACGAAAGAATTAAGAAACTTTTAAGAATTTGAAAAAACATAGTTTTTGGGGGGTTTAGGTGTTTTACACAATTTTTGAATATCCCTAAAAACTCAGTTATTTCAAATTATATATACGTAACCTATAAAAAACCTTGAGTTAGTCTATTTTGAAGTATATAAAATGGAGAAAATCCCAAAAAACTACCGAAAAAACCAGTTTTCCGGATTTTTGAAGATGGCGCACCTTACGAATAAATCTGAAAAAAGTCAGAAATACAGATTTTGATAAAATTCACAAAACGCAAAAAAATTAGACATGCACCCTTGGCAAAAAAAAGTTATACGTACCTATTAAAAAAACAAAAAACATTGAGGTTATGTACACTCGACCTTCGGGTCCATAAAAATATATGTTTTGTAAAAGCCTCAGCTGTGCGTGTGAATTTTTTGTAATTTATAATTTAATTGCAAACCAACTTAAAAAAAAATAAAATCGAAAAATTGACATTTTTTGATGTGGGGAAAGGGGAAGGGGGTGGTGGGCTAAAATTGCGGTGATTCTTAATTTTTTTGATCACATAGAACGTAAAAAAATAAAAAAAAATATTCAGGCTGTATCGACTTCAAAATAATACAGCATCATGCCAAAAGGGCCTTAGTTATGTATGTTCGGCCCTATTGATCCAATCGTGACGTACATCGGCTGAAATGATAGGAACTAACCAATAGCATACAATGACATAGAGAAATCAAATACAGCCTCATGTCAAAAAGAATAGAATAAACAAAAATTTCTTTTGAATTAAATATTTGAAATAAAAAATCACACTAAATTTTCTTTTTTTTTCACCCTTTCACTTATCAATATAAACATAAAAGTTTTTAGAGAGTTTCGCCCTCGGTTATAATGTAATCTTTCATTCTGCGTTTAAATTTTTCCAAAATTCTTATTAGTTTTCTCAGGATTCGAATAAACTGAATGCATTTAAATAGCATTGGTCATAATTTTGCGCCTACTCCCTCAAGGCTTAAAAAATGTAACATTTCAAAGGAATGGAGATATTTCAAAGATTCGCTGAGACTATAATTTTTATCTAATATACATATATCTGTAGTCCATCCACTCACGGTAAATATTGCAAAACCTCCGAATTTTAAACAACCGCTTGGATTGACATGAAATTGGGTATGCACATAGCTGACAGGTCAAAGAAAAAGTGATATTGTGCCGACGTGTGCTTTTGCCTTGGGAGTTAGTACAACCACTTTTATAATGTGAAAAGACATACATTCAAAATAAGTCCTAAAGTGGATAAACTGAGTAATTCTAAGCTAGTTTTTGTTCTATAGATTTTTTCTTAACATACTGTTTGAGTTATTTGCAAGTGAATATATTATGTTCGTTTTTCAACAAAAAAGTCACGTTTTTAGACGGTTTTAGAAAAAAACTCAAAAAGTATTTTAACGAAAAATATTCTTAGCAAAAATATAGCGTATAAAAAAGTGAAAACAATGGTGTATGTATGAAGTCTGTAGACCCTGTAAAAGTAGAGTTGTAGTTAAGAGGAAACAGTAGCGATCAACAGGTAGCGAAAACGCGTTCCAAGATTGCGGCTGTAATTTTGAATATTTTTTCGAGATATTTGGCACACGTATTCGTAATATAATAAAGAATGGCGGTACAGAGCCCAATTTGAAAAATATATGAATATGTGGAAATTACTCTGTAATTAAATACAATATTTAAAAAACGAGCCTGTACCGCCATTAAGAAGAACAAAAAAATACACTTTCTTCAAATGAACTTTTTTATCCGATGCCTAGATTTTGTGTCATTTTGGAACTACTAAAATTTTGTATTTCATTAGTAGTTCCAAAATGACACAAAATCTAGGCATCGGATAAAAAGTTTATTTGAAGAAAGTGTATTTTTTTGTTCTTCTTAATGGCGGTACAGGCTCGTTTTTTTAATATTATATTTAATTACAGAGTAATTTCCACATATTAATATATTTTTCAAATTCGGCTCTGTACCGCCATTCTTTATTATATTACGAATACGTGTGCCAAATATCTCGAAAAAATATTCAAAATTACAGCCGCAATCTTGGAACGCGTTTTGGCTACCTGTTGATCGCTACTGTATCACCTTAATGAAAAGCAGGTTCTACTTCGTCAAAATACAAATCGAATATTTTAACATGAAATAACCATAAAACGAAGCACTTTTCGGGAAAAACTCATGACTTACAACTGTTATAAAATGTCTAAAAAGTTTTATTTGTATTTTTATAAACGTTTCTAGCATCAAAAGTTAGTTAGCATCAAAATGAAGTCTCTTTTTTGTTAAAAAAATGTAAAAATCACCGCCTAATTTACTTATGTATTGTTTATGTGATATGTACATTTTTTACTCTTTGAGATATTTAGTATCACTAATGTTTAAGTTATTTTAAACCAAGGCATTTTTTTTCAAAATTAAAATTTTTTTATTTTAAAACCAATTTTTTTTAATAAGCATTTCTTGCCAATAAATCTTATAGATCATATAAACAGTATAATATAAGTAAATTAACTAGGGCGGTAACTATTAATTTCATATGGAATGCTAATTAGGTGGTGATTTTCACGATTTCTTTTAGCAAAAAAAGGGACATATTTTATTTAAATCGTAACTTACTTTTGATGCTGATGGTGATAGAATAGATACTTTTTAAATAACAAAAATAAAACTTTTTTAAACACTTTAAAAAATTTGTGGCGAGTTTTCCCCGAAAAGTGCGTTATTTTTTGGATATTTTACGTTGAACTAGTCGATTTGGAATTCGACGAATAAGAACCAACTGTTGTTCAGCTCCAACTCTGTTTTTATTGTGTGTCCAGACTTCATACATACATAATTTTTTTTACTGTTTTATAAGCTTTATATTTGCTAAGAATAGTTTTTTCGATCAAATACTTACTTTTTGATTTATTTACGAAAAACCATCTAAAAACAAAAAATACAAGGAATTTAATTAGTTTATCCACTTACGGACATATTTTTACCTATATTTTTTCACACTCGAGAAGGGGGTGGTACTCATCCCCAGAAAAAAGCACACACTGGCACAATATCACTTTTTTCTTTGACATGTTAGCTATGCTTATGTCAAATTTCATGCCAATCCAAGCGATTTTGTAAAATCCAAAAACAGTGAGTAAATTGTCCAATGATATCTTTAAAAAAGACTAGTGCATTTTACAAAAACTTAGGTCAATAAATAATATGAAAACAGCGGAATATCAACCAATGTTGAATGTTTTTACAAAGTATTGTTTATTTTTCGCTACTCGAAGGGGACAACTATTAAACTGGTTTCTTCCACTTCCAGACAATTTTTTAACCGCATATGACATCAAAACCAGAATTAAAAAAATTCGGTTTCGACCTCTTAATACACGTAAATTGATCAAGTATATTTTTCTGTGACTATGTGTGTCACTTCCGGGTACACCATTTTAACCGGAAGTGGTGTAAAACTAAAAAAAGTATTTCTTTGTTCTCATTTTTCTAATGCGCGTCAAATTTCTAATCGCTAGTACCATCTATGGGTTATAATCTTTCATTCAACCTCTGTGATTATATCTGACAGACGGACGGACAGACAGGCATAAAACCGGACAGGCATAAATATTTGTTCTCGTCTTTCTAAGGCGCGTCGAGTAATACATAGTTTGTACTATTTCTGCGAATTTAGAACAATACTTCGGGTTGCAACTCTTTATCCTGAAGTCGGAGGCCAAATTTCTCACCTTTAGTACCATCTTTGGGTTATAAGCTTTCATTCCACATCTAATTTGTCATGTTTTAACCCGGCATCCGACAGGTGAACTTTTTTGCCACTAACAGACAGGTGGGATGTGACAAACCCCAGCATTGAAAGAGTTAAAGAATCTCAAAAAATATCTCTACGTTTAGATTAGTTAACAGAAACAGTAAAGATGCAGTAGAAATAAACAAACCAAGACACGTTAAATGATACTAGGAGCACTCCCGAATCATAATTTACAATGTGTAAACTTTGGAAATCATGACTTGGAATTTACAATGTATATACTGATGTGATCTTGATTATTGATATGAGATAATATTCTTATATGTCACTTAATTTAATCAATGTATTAATACTAATCTAATTAATTAACCAGATCACATATCAATATGTTTTCAATCTCAGGGCGAATTATAAATTAATTACTTACTTTCGTGGCTTCTGAATATTTCTTAATGGTTCCTAATCGGGATAGAAAAGAAAAGAGTAAAAAAAAATACAAATATGGGTTACAATTATAATCAAAATATTTTTTATTTTATTCAAAAGGCAATCAATGCTTAATATTTGCTATTTCTTATTATTCTTAAACATAACATTTACAACTGGGAATTTTATTTCCTTTTGGTTTTCTATTGAAAGTTTTTATTAACATTTAACTATTAGGAGTTATTAGGGACAACTCTATTTAAGTTTGATGAAGCTTTTCTGATATTATTGATTATGTTATTCAATTTTTTATGTGGAATTTAATACGAAAAACCCATACATTCATGTCCAAACAAATGAGACTGACCTTTTCCTGGTGAACTGAAAATGTCCTCACACAAAACCCTTTCCTGCTATCCTTGGCTGCGATCAAACCTCGTCCTGGCTTCCAGTGATGTTCTCCTTTGAAAAACTAGCTCGAATAGCTCTCGTTCCTGCTTTTGTCGTGATGCTGTGTTCTACCTTTTTCGAAACTGCTATCAGCTACCGGGACACTCTGGGCTCAAGGAGGTTCTTTTACTCTCGACCTGGCCTACTTCTCGTTCCACGATAGATACTCCACACTCACGGAACTACCGGCTTTCTCACTCCTCGAACACTACCGTCTACTACTCGACTTCACTTCTCGACAGCTCAAAACATTCTGATCCCACTTTGTCATTCATTCACCTACTTTCTCAATATCCCTTCCAGATTCACAAATCAACCTTCCACCACCAACTCTCATTCTCAGTATTCCTCAAAAACCAATTTTTAATCTTTCTAAATATGCTTAATGGATTTCAAAAGAAAATATTTAATTCCCATTCTAAAATCACTTTCTACTATTTACAAATTTTAATGACCTATTCTCTCTTTCAAATGAGTCTTATTTAGCATAGGCTAATGATCGAAACCTTCCGCGAAAAACGATAATGAACTATCATCTATTTCACTGAGTTTTATTTAGCATAGGCTAATGATCGACCTTCCGAGAAGAACGATAATGGTACGCGTCATTCACTTTGTTTATTTTAAGCGCACTGTCCCGAGTTCCGTCTAATCACTTCTTAAAATTAAATATAACAATTTGTTGTATACAGGGTGTTCTAAATTTATATGCCCGTGGTTGAGAAAATTGAAAATATTTTATATTAAATTGAATCCTGTTTACAACCATCAAAATTTAATTTTCATATCAAATAGAAATATAACAATACATTGTAAATAATTATGATTCGGGAGTGCTCCTAGTAGCATTTAACGTGTCTTGGTTTGTTTATTTCTACTGAATCTGGATTTTAAATTTAGTATAAATTTCTACGTATTATGACTGTTTCTTGTTGAGAATAAAGAAAAACTTCACCAATTATGGTTTCATTTCGAAAACAACGCACACATCTTATGGAAAATATAATGTCACTCAAATTCAATAAAATTTATACGAATAGATCCGTTTTAATTTACCGATCAAATCTTATCATTGCGCCAACTCTCTATTTTCAAAAATAAGAGCAGAAATTGATACAAATAAATCTGAAATCAAATGGGTAGGTACATAAGTTAGAGAGAGAAAAAATATTTTAAACTACCCAGATTTTCGGTACTCCATAAATCAGCGGATTAGTTTCACTAATCCGCTTAGGCCCAGCGGGATTTAAGCTCTTATGAATAGCACTCGGAGCAATAATGATTGTAACTTTAACACTTTTAACACTTTATGGACTCCAAAAATGTGATTTCGATAAACTTTAATTGCAATTTGCGCCGTAATTAATCATAATTAAGAGTTGGCGCAATGATAAGATTTGATCGGTAAATTAAAACGGATCTATTCGTATAAATTTTATTGAATTTGAGTGACATTATATTTTCCATAAGATGTGTGCGTTGTCCGTATTATGACTGTTTCTTGTTGAGAATAAAGAAAAAACTTTACCAATTATGGTTTCATTTCGAAAACAACATAAGTCCACAAACTTTAAAACATAATATCAAAAAAATAAGCAACATTTAAACTTTTTTGGTCTTTCAGATATAGGTCTGGATCCCGCGTATGAAAAAAAAGTTGATTAATAGCAAGCTGAAAATTTGTTAATAGCTTAAGGGTGTCTAGTCGGATAAACTTTGATATATGGGAACACTGGAACAGGGGCAGTTTTAATTTTGGAACAGGTTAAAAATTTGAAACGGTCACACCACGAAAACGGCACATGTATTTTGTCCGACAGAACAGACTTAAACTCTTCGAACAGAGATTAAACTCTCATGCAAAAATTAGACTGCTATTTATCACCAAATGGGCCTTTTAATGAGTAGAGCATGTAGAATATGTCAAATGACAGGAATTATGACAGGTGATAAATAGCAGTCTAATTTTTGCATGAGAGTTTAATCTCTATTCGGAGAGTTTAAGTCTGTTATGTCGGACAAAATAAATGTGCCGTTTTCGTGGTGTGACCGTTCCAAATTTTCAACCTGTTTCACAATTAAAACTGCCCCTGTTCCAGTGTTCCCATATATAAAAGTTTATCCGACTAAACACCCTTAAGCTATTAACAAATTTTCAGCTTGCTATTAATCAACTTTTTTTTCATACGCGGGATCCAGACCTAATAGATGCATTTATAACCCATAATACTTATATAAAATATAGTATTACTATCAGAATCTCTAACTACTAATGGAAAGATTTTTACGTTTCCTGAAAAATTTACACATTGTAACATACAGTGCTTCCATAAAGTAACGCATAATTTCATTATTTCGTAAACCGGCGACTTTAAGGAAAATTTTCGAAACAGGTCGATTTTTATTTTTAAATTACAATTTTTTGGCATATTACATATCATACTAGTGATGTCATCCATCTGGGCTTGATAACGTAATCGATGAATTTTTTAAATGAGAATAGGGGTCATGTGATAGCTCATTTGAAAGGGTATTTAATTCTCTATTTACTAATACAAACAATAACATAATTATATATACAGGGTGTCCAAAAAGAATTCTTTAATTAAATTAATTGAGACAAAAAGAAAAATGTATGTAACTTATTTAATTCAAAATTCGTTTTACTTTTGTCAGAAAATTAAATGTTAGAGCTGCCATCCACCTGCCTCTTGGAAGTTTAAGATTACGCTTAAGCGAAAATCAATATTTAGGTTTTAAATAAAACATTTTTATGTTTGCTGGCACCAATAAAATATATTTAGAATGAAACAAATTACATACATTCATCTTTTTATACCAATTAATTTAATTTAAATAACATTTTTTGGACACCCTGTATAAATAATTATATTAACAATTATATTATTGAATAGAGAATTACATACCCTTTCAAATGAGCTATTACATGCCCTTTATTCTTATTTAAAAAAATCAACGATTACGTCATCACGCCCAGATGGATGACGTCACTAGTATGATATGTATGCCAATAAATTGTAATTTAAAAATAAAAATCGACCTGTTTCGGTATTTTTCCTGAAAGTGTCCGGTTTGTGAAATAATGAATTTATGCGTTACTTTATGGACGCACTGTATATTGTTTCGCAATGACCCATTAAATTATTATAAATGCAATTAACCATTGACCATGTCATGAAAATGGCAATATAAAATTAATTTTTCAAATGTCAAACTTTAAAATTTGTTTTTGTTAACAAAAAAATAATTTAAATATCTATTATGAAATTCGTTACAAACAAAATCTGATATTTCAACTAAACGAAACAAAATACACAATAAAAGTGAATTATTAAACTCATTCAGGGACCCGTTCAGACAAAAGAGCCTACAACTGGTTTTTACCTGAGTGCGAGTGGAAGACTTGTAACGTGAAGCGATCGATATTATGTATCTAACTAGGTACTGTCTTTTCCGTAAAAATGTATATCTTGGCAACATCCTGTTGTTGCCAAAGTGATGTTTAAGCAATGTTTTTGACCTACGGGGGTCAAATTGTCGTTATAGTGTAAGGAATAAAATATATAAATAAATCGGATTACTGAAAATCCGACAACGGTGCCAAGCTTAAAGAAGTGTACTAAGCGAACATTCACGGATTATACCTAGAAAATGATAGCATTTCTAGGTGATGCCAAATGACTGCAACGTGAAAAGATGCCAATTTAATAGCGGGATGTATATATATATATATATATATATATATATATATATATATATATATATATATATATATATATATATATATCATTGAAATCAGAAAATTTTTCTGCGTCGATTGGTTGTATCCTCTTGCGGCTACGATGAAGTTTTTGTCGCTTGGTTACTTAAAATAATTGACATTTTTAACAATTTTCGGCGACCAAGCGACTAGAATTTTGTAAATTTAATAACAGTTTTCATTTCGTACCTCTTCCATTTTAATCATTTACAGTTAGTAAGTTTTTATTAGATTGTATTTTAAATGTTTGGGCGCGTAGTGATTTTTTACAAACAATATCTAGAGTTTTTAAAATGCTTAAAAAATTTTACCCTACCCGAAAATATTTTTTTTGTCATTTATTACTTTTTTTCGCACATTAATTGAATAACATTTTTGTTTCGTTAATTATATCGAGATGTAACTTTCTTAAAAAAGATAAATAGTTCTTTCTTTCTACCGAAAATAGGTCGAAGTTGTCGCTTGGTAATAATTTACCTGCCGTTTTTTTTATGTTTTTGTTGCTTAGATATAATATATTTCTTTAAAAAGGAAATTTTAAAAGGAAGTTTATCATTATTGCACGTAACCTGTTCCGAAGTTTAGATTTTGTTTGATGATAAAATCCATTCAATAAAAACATTTGACAAATTTGCTGACGTTTTCTTCATTTTCGCATAATTAATGTTTCATGTGAGTGTCATTCTCACACTTTTTTATCTTACAATGGGTTATTATTGTTGAGTAAGGTTTACTAAAACCAATAGTCATAAATAAATCTGGGAAATACATACTGCTGAATCGTCGCTATAAAGTATTATTTACTTTACTGCTATATAAATAGGTCACTGGTACTTAATAGAAATATCTTAACATTTGCAAGTGTAGCAGTATGCCAAGAAATCAGTAAATATTTCAAATAAGAAATTCGAATCCATCAACTAAATTAAGAAATTTATACATTTCACTGATCATGCATGTCGTATAGATAAAGACGACACGATTCAAAGTAAGATTTGTTATTAGTATGATAATTACGGTATATTAAATTTTTTAGTTTTCTAGTTCAACCATTTTACCTGTTACAAAACATGAATGATTTTCGGATAGGTCATATTTCTGATAATACGTTCAAAAATGTATCAGGTTTAGTCAATTTTACCAGTTCCGATAATAAAAATTAGTCACCTTCAGTATCTTTTTCCAGTTGAAGTTAAAAAAATATAGTCGGTTGGTAACTTTTTCCTGGTTGCGATTTAGCAGAAAATATTACTAACCGACACTATTTCATAAACTATTAAAAAAATACATAGTCTACAAAGGGTAGTTTATAAACTGCATATAAAGTTATAAAGCTTATAAAGTATCTAAACTGCATTTAAAGTTCGTTGGAATTATGAAAATAAAACCACTAAATCATGTTTTATAAATTTTTTTTCAAAATTTCAAACTTTAAACCGCTCTACTGTAAAGTTAGCCAAATGTCGCTTGGTCATTTTTGCCTTTCAACCGTCGAAATGTATTATATTTAAAAATATACACCAATAAAACATTTAAAAATATCACATATTTTTATTTTTTCAATATTTTGTTGAGCCACCTTTAACTTTGATTAGCGCTTGTATCCGTCTTGGCATACTTTGAATGCAGTTAAATTGTTTTTGCTTCAATTTGTCATTGTGGTTTTAACGATATCATCATCATATATCATACATCTCCAAGTGGAGCAAAGGGCATCTTGCGGTGTTTCAAGTAGCATGGGGAATGATGGTGAGGTTGCTAGTCCCACGCATCATCTGTTGAGTTCCGTCCAATTTTGTTTACTAGTTTTCTCCATTCTCTTCTGTTTTTTGTTATCTTTTTTGCATCGTTCCATGTTAAATTATTTTCTTTGAGTTCTTTCTCTATTGTTTAACGATATACTAGTTCTTTAATCAAAACAATTTCGTTAGTGACCTTTTCCTCGAAAATTTCTCGTTTTAAAAGCTCCCAAATAATTTCCATTTGATTAAGGTCAGAAGTTCAACAAATTATTAAAAAGTATATAAACATGTAATATTTTCAAAAGTTGTATTGGTAATATTAATATTACATAACAAAATTAAATTTAAAAATCAAATTTTAACCAAAACGTACCTAGTGGAATAGTTGATTTGTGTAAAAATTCATAGTTGGTCATAATAATATCGCCAGGGACTGTATGTACAATCCAGGTACAAAAAATATAAGAGTATAAGCGTTTATAAGCTGAAAAGCAAGGCTCCATGTATTACAACCTACTTGCATTTATAATAGAAAATTTCATAATATATGAGACAATGAAGCACTAAAAAGCCCAAAATCTTAACGCATTTCATTCGTAAGATCATTAGGAAACTTTGTGAACTGAAGTGATGATTATGAAATGAAAATTGCATTATTGAACACGGAAAGTGGCCAAGATCTTCGTCTCCTGGAGAATTGTTCAAATTCTTGTACAAAATTAGTTCAAACTCGATACTCAGTGGTTTTTGGAATCGTGAACACGTGATAGGGCCACTCTATGTTTTGTTGCTGTGGCCAGGGTTAACGATAGTGTTTCGGCGCCGTAAGTAAACTAAGGAACCAACAAATTTAGTTCCCCTAAAAATGGCATTATTTGATCCATCAAGTATTATGATTTGAGGGTGTAAAACCGATTGTGCAAATTCATTTGGATGCAGGAAACACAGATTAGACAAGGAAACAAGAACAGGACATTAAACAGGAAACTTCAGCTTTTAGAGCTGCGGATTATTTTTAACAGATAACATAAAGATAAAAAATGTGTGACAGGGATGTCTAGTGTTTTTAGTATTATTAATGTGTATCGAGAGCATATTATAAACTTTATGCTAACAGATATATACAAGGTGATACTGAAAAATGGAGAACGCCTAGATAATTTAAGATACGTTGAATGTCACTGCCGATTTTGCAGACTGTCTGTAAGGTCTGCAGTCTCAACGAAGGGAAAAGTAAGTAGTTGATTTGGACTTGGAAAAAGAGATCCAGGAGGAAGAAAAACCTGGCTTCATAATCTACAAAAATGGTGTAACTTAACCACTACTAGACATTTTATGGTAGCAGTACAAATAGTTTAGATAGCCATGTTAATGACAAGTACCCCTAACGGATAGGCAGCAAAAGAAGATAAGATGTAGAAAATGGCACAGCTATCTTAAAGTAGAAATGGGTGAAACACTTAACACAAGAACCAGTAGAAGACAAAATGTAAGATAGGGAGCTGCATAATCAAATAATATAAACGTGCTTGAAAAATTAACAGACGACAGGGACGACTGTATGTATAAGAACACATCTTAAAATTTGAAATCCATGCGAAAATATTGTGAGAGCAAGAATAAATAGAATAAACTTAAAACTAAAATAAATAAAGTTGACAGAATTATTCTTCTTGTTTTATAACCGTATTTCTAGTAAACTAAACAAATCCAACACATTGTAAAAAAACAAAGTGTGTCTCCTAATTACAGATTCGATATAATAAGAAAAATAATATCCATAAATTTGTACATACCCTTAGACTTTCATATTTATGCTCCAACACTTCAATAATTTCCTTATATTCATCCAGTTCATTCACTAACAAATCTTGATTCCGCTTTAGTCCAAATATAACATCTTTCGCCTTTTGAAACTTTTCCAACAACTCATGATAAGAGCACTCCAAATTTTCCAAGTAACTCTCAACTATTGCATTCTTACTGAGTATATCTTCTCGTTCCTTCCAAATTTTTTGGAAAAAATCATCGTAGCTGATCATTATTTCGTGAAACCCGTTTTCGTCTAATGTACTAGCTTTAAGCTTCATTTGTAAATTTTGCCTCTCAGTTTTTAACTCCGTTATCTAAAATGGAAGTCTGTTATCAGAATAAAAAATAAAAATTTAAAATAAGAATAAAAAGTTTAAAGAAAGACCCTGAAATATCTTAAATAAACCACATAAATACAAAAAAAAATTGTGTGGATTTATACAGGGTGTTTAGGCGGTCTCAAAAATACCGTTCCTAATGGGTCTTATCCATTAATAACAAAGATACTGGGTGTTTTATCTATTTTGCCATTTTTTTATTTGGTTTCTAACTTTTTAACCACACTGTATATTTATTTTATATTTGGCATGCAAATATCATTTAAGGTGTACAATAAATTAATTTATTTACAATTGTAAAAAATCCAGGTCCGGATTAAAAATATTGGAAAAATATTCCGACCTGAAAACAACACCCTGTACATTAAATTTTTTTAAAATGGATTTTTCAGTTGAAAAGAAGATGAGAAACCAAATTTAGTGATATTGTTTAAATTTTAGGCAAAATGATTTTTCTGGTCAAATTTTGAATTTAAATTCTGAAATTATGTGAATTGCGAGAGCTCTACATAAGTAGAAAAAAATTTAAATACAGCTTACAACTTGTCAACCGCAGTGTATATTGATTTTATATTTAACACGCTGATATTCTTTTAGGTGTCCAATCAATTATTTTATTTATAATTATAAAAATCCAGGTCCGGATTAAAGAATATTGTATAAATATTCCGACCCAAATAAAACACCCTGTATATTAAATTTTTTAAAATAGATTTTGCGTTTGAAAAGGTGATGAAAAACTAAATTTAGCGGTATACTTTGAATTTTCGGCAAAATGATTTTTCTGATAAAATTTTTAATTTGAATTCTGAAATTATGTGAATTGCGAAGCTCAAAGTAAGATAAATTAAAATATGACTTAATTTTAATTAATACCATTCTTTAATCTAAATTGGTAAAATATACATTTGCACACATAACAATAATTTTTGATGGTGGTAATTTTGAATAAGTAGGTACTTTAGTTTTGAATAGTTATTATGCTGCAAATTTTCGCTGTTTTGTTATAATTTTTAGATACTTTGTTGATTAAAGTGATGTATTCTTTATTGACCCTTTATTATTTATTCATTATTTAAAGATGAATATTCGCCATAAACTATTTGTGACACATAATAAAAAATACTGAAATGTTAACATTTCACCAATTTAGATTAAATAATGGTATTAATTAAAATTAAGTCGCATTTTAATTTTTTCTACTTAGAGCTCTCACAATTGGCATAATTTCAGAATTCAAATTCAAAATTTTACCAGAAAAATTATTTTGCCGAAAATTCAAAGTATACCACTACATTTAGTTTTTCATCCACTTTCCAAGTGCAAAATACATTTTAAAAAAAATTTTAATATACAGCGTGATTTTTGAATCGGAATATATTTACAATGTTTTTTAATCCGGACCTGGATTTTTTTAATTGTAAATAAATAAATTGATTGGACACCTAAAAGAATATTCGCGTGTTAAATATAAAATAAATATACAGTGCGATTAACAAATTTAAGTTGTATTTAAATTTTTTTCTACTTATGGTAGGGGAGCCCAAGCGGGGATTTTTGAAGTTACTCGAGCGCGTCAGATTAGCATATGGGGAGAAACCTGGTACCCTGCAGATGTATCTCTACCATATATTAGCTCTTAATACAGGGGAGTCCGTTAAGGGGGGCCCGAAAAAAAAAAATCTATCCTTAAAAATACTCGAAATTGTCAGATTAAGATAAGGTAAGTTAAGTACATGCAAAGGGGTGTATATTTCAAAAATCTGACGATTTGAGCAGGGCGTAAGGAAATGGGCGAGTCCCAAAGTTTCACAAGAGAAAAGCGAATATTTCGCGAAATGAATGACAGATCGAAAAACTAAAAAATATGTGCTCAATATTTTTTAAAAATCTATCGAATGATACTAAACACGACTTCCCATGGAGAGGGATGGGGTAAATTTAATATTTTAAACACGAATCCCGCGATATTTCGCGAAATGAACATCAGATCGAAAAATTGTAAAATACACTTATTCAGTACTTTTGAAAAATCTATCGAATAGCATCAAACACGACCCCCCACGGAGGTGGGGTGGGGGGTTACTTTAAAATCTTAAATAGGAGCCCCCATTTTTTATTGCAGATTTGGATTTATTACGTAAAAATAAGTAACTTTTATTCGAAACATTTTTTCGAACTATGGATAGATGGCGTTATAATCGGAAAAAACGATTATTGGAAATGGAAAATTAAATTAAAAAATGGCAAGCGCCCACTAAAATGGAAAATTTTACTTAACTTTTTTAGGTTTTATGACCTACTCTTCACAACCCAATAGGTCCCCATAACGCTCGAGTGACTGCACATTTAGCATACTTTGCTCCCCTACCATCAGAGCTCCCGCAATTCACATAATTTCAGAATTCAAATTCAAAATTTGACCAGAAAAATCATTTTGCCGAAAAGTCAAAGTATACCACTAAATTTAGTTTTTCATCCTCTTTTCAACTGAAAAATCCATTAAAAAAAAATTTAATCTACAGGGTGTTGTTTTTGGTTTGGAATATTTATCCAATATTTTTTAATCCGGACCTGGATTTTTTACAATTGTAAATAAATTAATTTATTGTACACCGTAAAGGATAATTGGCTGTCAAATATAAAATAAATACACAGTGTGGCTAAAAAGTTGTGAAGCAAATAAGAAAATGGCAAAATAGATAAAACACCAAGTATCTTTGTTATTAATGAAGTAAGACCCATTAACTATGGTATTTTTGAAATCGCCTAAGTGTCCTCTTTCTACAGTTAACGTATGTTACTTTCCCAATGAAACACCCTGTAATACCACAGACACCAAATCATCAACTGTATCCATCTTCTAATTGGATTTTAGCATTATACTGAAATGCTATTTTATAGTAATTTATTATTTCTTAAGCATTCCCTATACTTAATTGCTTTAGTTCTACCTAATTGACAATAAACTTGCTTCAAAGTTTATCATTAGACTCATTTTATATTTAGTTCCTGTTTCTGTGTTACTATTACTGACATGAATTTTTGTAGCAAGGAACTGATCGATAAATATGGTTTTTAGAAAGTATCTAGGGAAGTAACAAAAATGTTAGTAGCATATTACAACATAGCAACAAGAAAGTTTTATTATCAGCAATTCCCTGATAGAAGACAAACAATAAGAGAAGATTTGAAAAATTTACTAGAACGGTTCCAAACTGCGAAAAATCTGATCAAACAAAAACTATTATTGTAAATGAAGAAATTAAATTAGATGTAATACTTAGGTCCGGTTTCACCAACAACAAATAAATCAATGAATAGCTATTCGTCGAATAAAATTTATTAGACGTTTATATTTTTATTTTGTGTCAATATAATTTTGTTAATTTAAAGCTAAACTCGCGAATTTACTTTGTTCTGAATATTTACAGCCATATTAACTTGCCAATTTATTCGAAGAGTAAGTATTTTTTTGATAAATTAATAAAATAAGTCTTATTTGACGTTAGTAAAATGGAGAAATGTCAGTTTAATAGTCGAACAACTTTAATCATAGAATAAACTACTATTTGTCGTTGGTGAAACCGGCCCTTAGTGTCACTGAAAATCCGCATATACAGTGAGCACGTAAAGGTTGGAATAGGTAAATTCATTTTCTCGAGAATGGACGATTTTGGATAAAAATCCCGAAAGAGGTCAATTTTTGTTTTTAAATTACGACTTTTTGGCATATATGTCATACTAGTGACGTCACCCATCTGGGAGTGGGGACGTCATCGATGATTTTTTTAAATGGGAATAGGGGTCGTGTGATAGCTCATTGGAAAAATAATTTAATTCTCTATTTAGCAACATAAACATTTACATAATTATTTATTCAGGGTGTCCAAAAAAATGTTTTTTAATTAAATTTATTAACATAAAAGAAGAATGCATGTAATTTATTTAGTCCAAAATACATTTTACTACCCTCAGAAAACAGAAAAAAATGTTTATTTGAAAAATAATCATTGCTTTTCGCTTAAATAGTCCAAAATACATTTTACTACCCTCAGAAAACAGAAAAAAATGTTTATTTGAAAAATAATCATTGCTTTTCGCTTAAATTAAATGTTCAAACTGTCAACAGGAAGGTGGGTGGCGGCTTTAATATTGAATTTAAGCAAAAAACAATATTTATTTGTCAAATAAACATTACTTCCTGTTTTCTGATAGCAGTAAAATGTATTTTGAATTAAATAAATTACATACATTCTTCTTTTTATGTCAATAAATTTAATTAAACATTTTTTTGGACACTCTGTATAAATAATTATGTTAATATTTATATTACTGAATAGAGAATTAAATTACCTTTTAAATGAGCTATTACACGACCCCTATTCTTATTTAAAAAAATTATAGATGACGTCATCACGCCCAGATGGGTGACATCACTAGTATGATACATATATGCCAAAAAGTCGCAATTTAAAAATATAAATTGACCTGTTTCGGGATTTTTTGCCAAAATCGTCCATTCTCGAAAAAATGAATTTATTCCAACCTTTACGTGCTCACTGTATAACGAGGGAAATTGTAAAAATGCTTTTTAACCCGGGAGTAGTCGCGCTCACTTCTGTAACGTGAATAGTCGCGTGTTAGATTCTATCTCAAAATACGAATTTAAATACGGATTTACAACAAATTATTATTTTATAGTATTTTTATTTACTTGTTATGTTAGAAATATTATTTCTAACAATTATTAAAGCTAATTGGCTCTCCCCATAGTCATAAACTCCACAAAAAGAAGAAGAAGAAAAAAAAAATAAAAAAAAAATAAAAAAAATTAAAAAAATTCCTACGTATTACTACACCCTTCCTTGAGGCACTTACGAATTTTTTTCAAAATTACAAAAATTTTCATCAAGTTATCGCGAAAAAGGATAAAATAATGTGAGATTCGATCTAACGACGCGACTACTCGCAGGTTAAATTGGTAACAACGGTCCAATCGATGACTTAACGGTTACCTTTTAACAATTTTTTTTTGTATTTCTTGCAAGAAATTGGAATTCCTCGCACTAATACCGCACTTTGTACTATCCAAATTTTATAAGATAAACGTACATAGAACATCAGACTTATAGACAATGCATTATGAACATTTATCAATATTGCGTTAGTAGAAGTTTTACATTTTCGCCACAAGAAGTAGTCATTAATTTTGAAATGGCTATTAATAATGCTGTAGTCAAAATTTGGCCAAATTATAAATAGTAACGATTAATATCCCATGAGCCGAGCTGGTGTATTTTATATCAGGCAGTTTTAACCTTTGCGCCGACTTGGGACATTTTTAAAAGACCTACCTGGTTTTTGGGCCGAGCTAGGCACTGCCCCAGATATCAATGAGCAGTTAAATAAATGGAAAAACTACATTTCTTTTGAGGTGAAAGAGTAATACAGTATACATAGTTTGCCATAAGAGGACCAAAACTGTTATGTTTTAAAATAAATGGTAAAAAATGAAAAAGCATTTGGACCCGATGAATTAATTGACTGCTCAACTTATAAAGATTTTGGGACAGATAAAACTGAAGCCACGTGTGACCTCTCACAGTGCTTTAGTAACCGGATAAAACACATTTATTGTTTTAAAGTGGTGATTTATGAATTTTGATTTATTAATTTCTTGTCTAGAAAACTGTAGAGATCCTAATTAATATTCAATAAATATATGTTAATAACTATTGTAAAAATGAACCTAAAACCCTGATATTGCGAGAAAAGTTCGGTCGTATAGTGTTAAAAGAGTGTGGTTAAAGTTCCTGTAGGTGTGTGTGTGTGTGTGTGTGTGTGTGTGTGTGTGTGTGTGTGTGTGTGTGTGTGTGTGTGTGTGTGTGTGTGTGTGTGTGTGTGTGTGTGTGTGTGTGTGTGTGTGTGTGTGTGTGTGTGTGTGTGTGTGTGTGTGTGTGTGTGTGTGTGTGTGTGTGTGTGTGTGTGTGTGTGTGTGTGTGTGTGTGTGTGTGTGTGTGTGTGTGTGTGTGTGTGTGTGTGTGTGTGTGTGTGTGTGTGTGTGTGTGTGTGTGTGTGTGTGTGTGTGTGTGTGTGTGTGTGTGTGTGTGTGTGTGTGTGTGTGTGTGTGTGTGTGTGTGTGTGTGTGTGTGTGTGTGTGTGTGTGTGTGTGTGTGTGTGTGTGTGTGTGTGTGTGTGTGTGTGTGTGTGTGTGTGTGTGTGTGTGTGTGTGTGTGTGTGTGTGTGTGTGTGTGTGTGTGTGTGTGTGTGTGTGTGTGTGTGTGTGTGTGTGTGTGTGTGTGTGTGTGTGTGTGTGTGTGTGTGTGTGTGTGTGTGTGTGTGTGTGTGTGTGTGTGTGTGTGTGTGTGTGTGTGTGTGTGTGTGTGTGTGTGTGTGTGTGTGTGTGTGTGTGTGTGTGTGTGTGTGTGTGTGTGTGTGTGTGTGTGTGTGTGTGTGTGTGTGTGTGTGTGTGTGTGTGTGTGTGTGTGTGTGTGTGTGTGTGTGTGTGTGTGTGTGTGTGTGTGTGTGTGTGTGTGTGTGTGTGTGTGTGTGTGTGTGTGTGTGTGTGTGTGTGTGTGTGTGTGTGTGTGTGTGTGTGTGTGTGTGTGTGTGTGTGTGTGTGTGTGTGTGTGTGTGTGTGTGTGTGTGTGTGTGTGTGTGTGTGTGTGTGTGTGTGTGTGTGTGTGTGTGTGTGTGTGTGTGTGTGTGTGTGTGTGTGTGTGTGTGTGTGTGTGTGTGTGTGTGTGTGTGTGTGTGTGTGTGTGTGTGTGTGTGTGTGTGTGTGTGTGTGTGTGTGTGTGTGTGTGTGTGTGTGTGTGTGTGTGTGTGTGTGTGTGTGTGTGTGTGTGTGTGTGTGTGTGTGTGTGTGTGTGTGTGTGTGTGTGTGTGTGTGTGTGTGTGTGTGTGTGTGTGTGTGTGTGTGTGTGTGTGTGTGTGTGTGTGTGTGTGTGTGTGTGTGTGTGTGTGTGTGTGTGTGTGTGTGTGTGTGTGTGTGTGTGTGTGTGTGTGTGTGTGTGTGTGTGTGTGTGTGTGTGTGTGTGTGTGTGTGTGTGTGTGTGTGTGTGTGTGTGTGTGTGTGTGTGTGTGTGTGTGTGTGTGTGTGTGTGTGTGTGTGTGTGTGTGTGTGTGTGTGTGTGTGTGTGTGTGTGTGTGTGTGTGTGTGTGTGTGTGTGTGTGTGTGTGTGTGTGTGTGTGTGTGTGTGTGTGTGTGTGTGTGTGTGTGTGTGTGTGTGTGTGTGTGTGTGTGTGTGTGTGTGTGTGTGTGTGTGTGTGTGTGTGTGTGTTTTGTGTTTTATTGGCACTGGTTTTTACAACCAACTGGCCAGTCAATTTCATAATGATTTTTTAGACTATAACTTATCACTAACTCAGGGGAGTAATGTGTAGTGTTTGTGTGTGTGTGTGTTGAGTAGGTGTCTTGTTACTTTGCAAAGTCGACGTTATTGTCTTTTCAAAGAGACGCTAATTGTATCCGAACGTCTGCGGTCCCTCCGGTGGGTCCTGTAAGTGATTCATCAACTAGCTTAAAAGTTATTTAGTTTGTTTATCCTAAACAACTTTTTTCCAATAACATAAGTCAGAATAACTGTTTTGTCAACCACTAGCAAAACATCATTTTTAAACTAAATAAGGTATTAAAATAAAATAATTAAATTATTTACTTACTTCAGTCTCCAATTCTCTAATTTTTTCCTTGTTATTACGAATGAGTACATCTTTTTCTTGTACGACCTCTTTGTAGTGACCAACATCCTCCTTCTGTGTCAGCAGTGATGATTTTGAGACAGGCTCTTGCATACGAAAAATCTAAAATCGATAGAACAAATCTGACATATTTTTATTAAAATGTCAAAAAAATGACATAGTAATAGTTGGTCAACGCAATGGATAAATTTGTTTTATTCTAATGGTAGGGGAGCCCATGCGGGGATTTTTGCAGTAACTCGAGCGCGTCAGATTATCATATGGGGAGAACCCTGGTACCCTGTAGATGTACCTCTACCATATTGGCTCTAAACACAGGGGACTTCGTTAAGGGGAGGCCGAAAAAAAAATATATCCTTAGAAAAACTCGAAATCGTCAGATTAAGATATGGTAAGTTAAGTACATGCAAAATAGAGTATATTTCAAAAATCTGACGATTTGAGCGGGGCGTAACGAAATGGGTGAGTCACAAAATTTCACAAGAAGAAAGCGAATATTTCGCGAAATTAACAATAGATCTAAAAACAAAAAAATACGTGCTCAATATTTGTCAACAATCTATCGAGTGATACCAAACACGTCTGCCCACGGAGAGGGGTGGGGGGTAAATTTAAAATTTTAAATACGACTCCCGCGATATTCCGCGAAATGAACATCAGATCGAAAAACTGAAAAATACACTTATTCAATATGTTTAAAAAATCTATCGAATGACACCAAATACGACCCCCCACGGAAGTGGGGTGGGGGTTACTTTAAAATTTTAAATAGGAGCCCCCATTTTTTATTCCAGATTAGGATTTCTTACGTAAAAATAAGTAACTTTTATTTGAAACATTTTTTTCGAATTATGGATAGATGGCGCTATCATCGGAAAAAACGATTGTTGGAAATGGAAAATTAAATTAAAAATGGAAAGTTCCCACTAAACTGGAAAATTTTACTTAACTTTTTTTGGGCTTAGAACTTACTCTTCACAACCCAATAGGTCCCCAAAGCGCTCGAGTGACTGCACATTTAGCATACTTTCCTCCCCTACTATAATTGAGACAATCACCAGATGTTACCACGATTTCTGTCATGGTCGCAACGTCAAAATGCATAGACACCAAGTTAGGTACGATCCTATTCATAACACACCAACTCGCTTACATACTAAGAAAAATAAATATATGGAAGAATATATACTTCATCTAATTTACTAACCGTTGCACGTCATCCGCGTCATAGCCTGTGACGCCACATGATACCAACACGAAATATTTAGGCGGTAGGTGTGTTCTTTTTTAGAATCACGTTGCCGAATACACTGGAATTACAGCCACTAGACATATTTTATTATATACGCGTAGAAATAATATTTGAAGATTTCTATTAATGTTAACCTAAAGAAATACACAATAATATGTTTCATTTAATTTGTATAAATGGATTATAAAGCGTTTTTATGAAGCACATTTACTCGAATCACACTGTAACTGTAATCGAATGAAGGTGACATTTTAGAATAAATTGGTAACATTTATTTGACAGTTACGGTGATGACACTTGATATTTGTTTATATTCTTTACTATAAGTATCTGTTTTATTATATTTACTGTTTTTATTATTTACTTTAATATAAAAACATCCTTTACTATAAAAATATAAATTTCACCTAATTTTATCACGACTTGGAATAATCGAGGTACCTATCTGACAACTTTTTTAGTTGTTATTGTAGACATATACAAAGAAACCTATCGGCTTCATGTCAAGAGTTCGAAGCCGTTTTTTAATTATTAACAATGCAGAACAAAAACGCTTGCACTGCAAATCTTAAAAGATTATAACTTAATTCTTGTTCTCTATTTCCTAAGTTTTTACTTATTTACATTGAATATTAATTTGTTTTGATGTATAATCCACGTTTACAATAATTATATGATCTATTTGATTTAAAATGGATTCAGGATTTTTTTATACTTTGGCAACTATGTCAACTTAGATCTCTGGCGTAGATAATGACGTGCAACGGTAAGTAAATTAGATGGACTGTATGTATCTAGAAATTGAATTAATGACTTCATCCATACATTATACATATAATAGTATGAAATCATTAATTCACTTTCTAAATATTATATTCTTGCATATATTTATTTTTCTTAATACGTATGCGAGTTGGTGTGTTATGAATAGGATCGTACCCAACTTGGTGTCTATGCATTTTGGATTTATCACAGTTACGCGTGACATTGCAACCCTGATAGAAAGGGTGGTGACATCTCGTGATTCTCTCAATTAAAATCAAACTATTTTACTCATTGCATTGACCAACTATTACTATAAAGTAATGAGCGCGCTAATAACCGGCAAAATAACACAAAAGATGGAAAACATATTAAGTTGTGAGATAAAAAAAAAATAAAACTAGTGGAGGTAGGAAATTTAGCGATAAAACCCTATAAATTGATATTATATTTATTGTTTACCATCTTTCGGAGGAGTTTGGCAAATGCCACTGTGACAATGACAGTTTTAATTGACATACTCCGCTGATACATTTAAAGCTGGGAAACGATAAATAGAATGTAAATTTATAGGTTTTTATCGCTAAAGTTCTCGCCTCAAATAGTTTCATTCCTTTTTATCTCACAACTTGATATGTTTTCAATCTTTTGCGTTATTTTGCCGGTTACTAGCGCGCTCATCACTGTATAAACAATGGTACAAAATCTGATAGGTATCTAAACTGTTAATTTTGATTATAAACAAAATGGCAATTTTTTTTAAATCGTATTTTCCATCGTTGAGAAGCTAGTAAGGGACATTACTATATTGTAGGAGATTTTAACACGTTGACGGACAGTGCGTCAAATGTATAATAAGCAAGTGTTGTGACACTATATGTATTTTGCAAAGAGAATAGGGAAATCCTGAATTTCTTTAGCGCTTATGGTTTATGGAAATAATGAGTTTTTTAACATTTTTTGTCAACATGGGGACGACGACCATGGACGTCGTGTCACATTTCATATGCATCTCTAGATGTAATGTGATATTTTTTACACCGATTTTTTGGCAAACTCGATATTGTAGAAATGTCGTCTATAGACGTTGTGTCACATTACATCAATGCAAATTAGACGTCTGTAGACGTTCTGTCTGTCAACGTGTTAATAGTATATAACTTAATAATTACCAATATTTTGTACGAGCACAAATACATACACAAGTATCACAAACAAGAGGAGAATACAAAGAAGAGCCTAGTAGAGAAGAAAAGTACAGAATTGACTATAGTCTGACAGAAAATGAATGAAGAAATTATATAACTGATGTAAGAATGAGAGGGGACCCGAAATAAACAGCGACTATATCTGTTCCTAACAATAATTAAAGAAGAAATAAAAATAGCAGAAGAAAAGGATGACAAAATCGACGCAAATAAAAATATAAAAAAAACGATAAAACCTTACCGACTAAAAAAATAAAATAATGGCTAGGAGTCTTGTTCTAGCATTCATACGAGTAAGACCTGTGCCAAGTATAATTAAAATCTAGTTTACCTTATCAGTAGTAATTAGTGTATTTGATTTCGATTTAATAGTGTATTTTAAAAAGTGATTTCTGGACAAAATTTGTACGTATTGCTTTCTTTATATTATTAAACCATTATAAATTGTATTTAATTTATAAAAAGTGCATACCAGCGGCTGGTTTCACCAGTTTGCTGGTTCTTGCTGACCATCCAGCATAATGGCTTTGAATGCAATTCTGATACCAGAACCGTTTAAAGAAAAAATATAACACGAAGCTATTGTCTGTATCTGCATGACTAGTACAAACATACACAGTAATCCTACAGTTTCTACCTCAACCATGGCCCTTCAAAGTGCTACAAATACTCAAGCTACTACATCAATTTCGTACGTAAACGCTGCAAAATCTTCGCCGAAACCACCATCCCTACCCAAAAAAGAGCAAGCCATAGTCCTTCACGCAGAAGAAAACCTTAAACTTCTAGATTACGTTAAAGCTATTGGTGATGTCATCGGACCAAAAAATATTTCCTTTGCTTCCAGAATCTCCAACAATAAAATCTGCATATATCTAGCCAACCCAAATCTCGTTGATCAACTTCTGAAGTCCCACCCAACTATCCAAATCGGATCCCTAATTTTAAGTATTAGGAAACTTGTCTCCCCGACAAAAAGAATATTAATCTCGAATATCTCTCCTTATATTCCCCACCAACTTGCAGAAAATGCAATCAAGAGTCTTGGTCTTCAAATAGCCTCCCCAGTGTCTTTCCTTAGAGCAGGAATTCCAGGTGATGAATATTCCCACATCCTCAGTTTCCGCCGCCAAGTGTATGTCTTTTCACCCTCTGATAATTTCGAGCTTCACACCTCCTTATTAATTTCATTTGAAGGCAATGATAATAGAATTTTTCTTTCAACGGACAAGATGGAATGTTTCGTATGCAAACAGGCTGGACACGTTGCGTCAAATTGCCCCAATACTTCATCTGACAATGTGTTATCACAAAATTCTACTCTTTCTCATGACCCAACTCCCACTACCGAATCAACGCCACAGCAACAGCATACACAACTTGTGACAGACAATGTGTTATCTCAAAACTCTACTATCTCTTATGACCTAACCACCACCACCGAATCTACGCCACAGCAACAGAACACACAACTTTTCTCCCATACTGAATCACATCAAGCTGAAGACGGTGATCCAAACAACATAAATATTCAAAAACCTTCTTCAATTTCTTCTACTCCTCAAACCCTACTGCCAACTTCTGAAGCGAGCAAAATAATTCCCACCGAAAAGAACATTCCCACTAAAAATCCATGTGAAAAAACCTCTGAAGTAATGGATCAACAAGCTTCACTCGGAATCATAGGAGAATCATCCAGTACATCTGTGAAAAGAAGTATTGACGAAACGTTATCCCCTCCCATCGAAAATCTGAATACTAATAATCCAACGTTTGCTCTCCCTCAAACACCACGTCAAACCAACATCCAAAAGCCCAAAAAACCTAAACGCACAGCACCTACTCCTGACGCACTTAAATTTTTCATGAATAAAAATTCCACAACACTCCCATTAAACTATGATCAGCTAATAATGCTAATTGAAAATACCCAAGGTAACAATTCACCTATAGAAATTATCCAGGAATACACAACCGATCTCCCCGGTTTAATAAACCTATTAACCATATCTTACCCATACCTATCAGACAAAACTACGAAACATCGCTTCACCCGACTTAAAAATAAATTGAATCACTATCTAGGTAAAGATATCACTGACAGTGAATTATCTTCCTCCGATGCCTAATTTTCAACTCTATATTACAGTGGAATATTGATGGACTGTTCCATCGTTTACCCATGCTTCAAATCATCCAATCAGAATACTGTCCAGAAATAATTTGCCTACAAGAAACTAACCTTAGTCCAAACACAAGTTACAATTCTAAGCAGTTCAATTGTTTTAGAAATGACAGAAAAAGTAATAGTAATTATTCTTCTGGTGGGGTTGCCACTTTGGTAAAAAATCATACGTAGCAAGCCTATTTCCTGTAAAAACCAACCGATGGAAACGAAGCAGCAGATCAGTGCGCCCGTAAAGTGTCGGAAAGTGTCGAAACAGAGGTAACGGAGTGTCGAAATCTCGCGAGTGACATAAAATCGTACTTTAGAAATCTAATCACGTGTAAATGGAACCAAGAATGGAAATATTCACAGACATCTTTAAGAACAATCAAGGATAATGTTTACCCGCGGCTATCGAGAATACGAGCCCGAAAACTTCAAACTGTTATCACACGTCTGCGTATAGGTCACACAAGATACACGCACTCTCACCTGTTTACAAGAGACGATCCCCCTAAATGTGAAATTTGTGACGAAATAAATAATGTAAAACATTTTTTAATTGACTGTCCACTTTTTGCAAATGAACGAATTAGATTCAATATTCCTAACAACATCAACAAACTTTTAGGCACAGATGGTTACTATGACAATATCGCAAACTATTTAAAATGTATAGGGCTATATTATAGAATCTAAATTACTGGAAGTTATACCTACACTGTATTCTTAATTTAAGATACATACTGTAATTATAGATAATAATATCGATAATTATTTAAAACTCATAGAATTATATTATAGATTGTAAGTTATTGGAACTGTACTCCTACACTGTATTCCCGCTAATCACCTCTTGGTGGATGCGGTAAATTTTCAATAAAAAAAAAAAAAAAAAAAAAAATAATGGCTAAGAAATATTCTAAAGCAATTAATGCAGAAATGAAAATAAGAGACTGGGACAAACAAAATGAGTGTATACGGAGAAAGGAGGAAATTAGGCTTCAAATACTTAGGTATCTACAATAAAAAAGCACATAATATGGAAAAATATTTAAGTATTAAAACAGATGAAAACTGTAAACAATATAGGGAGAATGTGAATAGAGTTAAAAATAAAACATTCGAAGCAAAACAATGATGCTGGAAAGCTTTTGGAGACAAATTTAAACAAGAAAGCAAGAACAACCAAAAACTATTATATACAATTTAGAAGTGGCTTAAGAGGCAATAAAAACAAAGAAGAAACATCGTTAAAGAAGTAAAACGGGGTCACGTTGGCAGAAGAAGAGACAATAATGAAGCGATCGAAAGGATATTTTCAAAAACTTTTAGACCTCGAAACATAAACAGTAATTCTCAAAAATAAAACTCGATACTGATGAATATGACATAGCAGAAGACATACAGTAATTAAACGTGTTAATGTTAAATGACATAGAGTAATTAAAAGAGACAATAAGAAAAGTAAAAAGGAAATTCATTTAGACATGATAAACTCACGGAGAAAATGATTGAAAATATGAATGAAAAGGAAAGTAAAAACTACTTAATATAGCATAATAAATACATATATTATGCTAATGTAGTTGTTGACGATTTGTTTGTACTTATGTGTAATAAAAAATGGCGATAATAAGAAATACAAAATATATTAATGAAATGTTATATAGGATTTAAAGTTTAAAGGCCATAATAAATTAAAAAATAAGTCCTTACATTGCATTGTTTTGGAACTCGCCATAGAATTTCACCAACATTTCTCAACGAAGCGCAAACATTTTTTCTTGGCATTTTTATTTTAGAAATAACTTAAGATATTTATACACATTTGTTAACACACTCACACCACTTTCATAATATTCACATAAAAAATTATTTTTTTATTCGAAAAGAAAATAACGGTTACGAAAAAGTTTCATTATTACACAAAGTAATAATATGACAGCCTGGACATGTTTTCTTTTAAGAAGGGAGACGATAAAGTGAACAGGTGTATCTCTGATAATAAAGCTCTTTTAATGACAAATCAATTTCCTGAAATGGAACATCAAAACAGTTAGTTTTAATCTTTAATTATTCAGAATCGATGCCAATGACCTAAAAAATACGAGGTTTACATGTCATCATTATAAGACAACTAGAAATCAGATAAATGGATTATGCAGAAGCAGTACATTTTTTTAAAGGAATATTAAATGTTTTTAAAAGTAAATTTTATGTTATTTGTATACGAAAAATTGTTCCAGAGAAATTCCCGTGACTTGTATCTGAGAAATTTTTTGAGCTTTGTTGACCTCGATAGCCGAAACCTCTCTTTCCGGCACTGGGTCCAGTGCACTCTTTAAATCATAAAGAATTTAAAGCCAAAAACGCACAATTTTAAGAACTTTCGTCTACCAGTAAAAAGTCAAGCATTTTTCTGAATTCGAAGGTAATTATTTGAGTTTGTTTTGAAGCTATTTTCTTATGGCATTTTTAATTAACTAGTTTTGATGGGAAATAAGCCATAATTTTACTAAAAAAGATTTTATTAACGTTTCGACGTCCAAATCGAATGCCGTTTTCAAAATATAAAAAATATTAATAAAATAAACAAAAATAATGTTGCTTAGTAAAAAATTCTTCTAATAATTTATTTAGTCTGATTCATTTATATCGGCAATTCATACATATATTATACATTTTAAAGTAGAAAACTTTATAATTATATTGCCAATATTTATAAGTTGCGTTCCTGGGACGACTTTACTCAAATATAGTTCATTCGATTACATGAAATCAACCCCAACTCAAAAATATCAGTCACAAAAAATTATAACATGTGATCTGTCTTTAAAAAGACAACCACATGCAACGGTGACAGTAAAATTCTCGCGTTAGAGATTCCATAGTAAATCACGAGGGAAAACCAGGAAAAACCTCGTGATATTATCCCGACATCGTGAGTATTAGGTCTTATATTTGTTTACTCTCAAAACTAATACTAATATTAATATAATCTCTAACGCAAGAATTTTACTGTCACCGTTGCATGTGGTTGTCTTTTTAAAGAGAGATCACATGTTATAAGTTTTTTTGACGGATATTCTTGAGATGGGGTTAATTTTATGTAATCGAATGAACTATCTTTTCAGTAAAGTCGTCCCAGGAACACAACTCATAAATATTGGCAATATCATTTTAAAGTCTTCTACTTTAAAATGTATACTTAATATATGTCTGAATTGCCGATATAAATGAGTCAGATTAAATAAATTATTAGAAGAATTTTTTACTAAGCTACAATATTTTTGTTTAATTCATTAATATTTTTTGTATTTTGACAACGGCATCCGATTCGGACGTCGAAACGTTAATAAAATCATTTTTTTAGTAAAATTGTGGCTTATTTCCCATCAAAACTAGTTACTTGCTTAATTAATCACGTTTAAAGCTTTAAAGTGGCGATTTTTCAATGTTACCTTACTAATCTGGTGCTTAATATAACTGTAAAAAAACTAAGGATAACAAAATTATTAGTCTCAGAACGGAAGATCCTCCAAAAGATCTTTGTGCCTTGTGAACATCTAAGGAGACAAAACCATATAGTACGATATATCAAGGTAAATATCAATACGTGAACTGAGAGAAAGAGAGAAAGAATATGATCCAAAAGCGAATCCTGAAAGGATGAAAGGCTACTAAATAAAACCTTTTCTGAAAAATCCCGATAAGAGAAGGTCAGTCGGTCGCCCCTTATATAAGGTTGTAGTAACGAGCAATCTACAACTATTTTAGTAGTGAGAAATAAAGTCGTTAGTAGAGTCTAGTGCCGACCACTAGACTAGTAACACGCGTGCGAGCGGAGCGGAGCAGAGAAGCAGCGAAGAGAAGCCAACGAGTAGTGGGGATTGTTCGGCTGGGGACTTCTTAGTCCTACCTCGAATGTAAGCGAGGTAACAGTTGAGCGTTTTCACTCTCCGAGGCGAGAAGACGACGAGGAGCCAACGGTGAAAGAGGTTGTACGACTAGCAGGAATTTTCATTCCATCACGAATGTAAGCGTGATAGCGAAATCGTGCACTTCTAAGCCTTAGGCAAGAAGGAGAGGCAAAGGCCGATCGACTGGATGTGGTGAAACTTAGGGAATTTTATTTTATTGGATTCTCTGAGACGCCGCAGCTAGAGATCGGTTAGCAGAAGAAGCAAGGCGGGCTCGACGGGAGCCCGCTACGGGATATCTACTGTGCCTCCGTAAGGGAAGGGTGTAGTTTAAAACACTGCACCTCGACACTGCAGGGTGTAGCTTTTGTGAAACTACATCGATGCAGCCCCGGCCCCTAGGTCAGTAGATCGAGAAACTCAAGTGGAACCCGTACTCAGTTCTGTCTGGGTACGTGAACAACCGCGAAATTGTGCAGGGAGCCAACCCTGAAACCGATGTGGTGTCGGGCCAATCGGTAGACAAAAAGGCTTCATCCAAAATTAGGACCGTTCGCCCCCAACCAACTGATCGAGCTAGGTCTCGATCACTGCCCCGATCCATGGCGCAACCCCCGCCAATTAATGAGAGCCCACGCAAAGTGGGCTCTAACCTGTTTCAGCACCTGCAGACTGATAACAAGGGGTACTCATCCTCATCCATGGACGAGAAAGACGGCTTCAAACAGCCAAAGAGCAGCGACAAGAGGAAGAAGAGGGAAAAGAAGAAAAAGAGTGAGGAAGAAACGAGGAAAGGAGAGAAGAAAAAAGAGGAGCCCATGGAAGACGAGATAGCAGAAACCAACAGAGGTACCACCAAGCGTGGAAAAGAAAGCGACGGTGAGGCAGAGGTTATGTCGGAGAAAATAACCAAGACGAACCAAGACGGCGATTTGAGGAAACTCCTGGACGAAGTGACGGCACAGAGAGATCAACAAATGACAGTTATAAACGGAATGAATACCGAGATGGCCAGGATGTCTGAAGAAATTAAACAATTGAGGGGAGAATTGACAGCCCAAAGAATATTCTTCGAGGACCTCCTCGCACACGCACGGAGCCAAACTCCAGTAGTTTCCCAGCCAGTTACTGACACTACTCAACAGAGGCCAATCGCTGAAACCCAACAGAAGCCAGTTTCTGAAACTCAGCAGCCGATCCCTGAAGCCAAAAAGCCGTCAGCGGGCGAAAGGATCCAAAAAATCAGAGGCCAAACTCCAAAGAACAGAGAGGAATTCCCACCACTCCCAGAAGACGAGAAGAGAACATGGGAAGATAAAGCAAAATCCGCCATGAGTGCCGCTTCACCAAAAGCGCAGGATTCTTATAATCTGCCCCGAGGACCACCCCCCATCCACCCAACTACACGCACAAGTGGAGATGCGCCTGCCGCACGGCACCCCAGTGTTACAGAGACGAACATGGAGACAAACCAGGAAGAAGAAAACACCGCGTTGCCTGAACAACAGGTAACCCGCACAAGAAAACCGCCTGTAATAAAATTACAGAGCGTCAGCGAAACAGGGGCTATCCTCAAAATAGCCCAATCACAAAAAGTGATCACTACCAACAGGATCTCCAGGAGCGGACGAGAAACCCTCATCCAGGCGAATAGCCCAGATGATTACAGAAAGATGATATCATCGAAGAATATGCAAAGTCACTGAAAGACAGGAGACTCCAGTGGATAGCCTTCCCATTCGAAGAGGAAGTCAAGCCAAAAATGGTAATAAGAGGGCTACCCACCAACACGACAGAAGAGGAAATCAAAAACGACATAGCAGTGCAGTACAACATCGACTGCCAAGCTGCAAAAAACATGTCGACGAGATCAGGTCCAAGACGACAACTTCCAATGTTCGTCATAACCCTAAACAAGGAGGACGTCGAGGCGGCGAGGCGCATCACCAACTTGTGCCATATGAAGGTCGTGGTAGAGGACCTTCGAAAATCGACAGGACCAACGCAGTGCTTCAACTGCCAGGGATACCACCACGCCCAGAACGCGTGCCACAAGGACCCTAGGTGCGTCAAATGCGGTGAGGACCACCCCACGAAACAATGCAAGAGGGCCAGAGAAGTCAAAGCCACTTGTGCCAATTGTCAAGGCAGCCTCCCGGCCAGCTACAGAGGATGCCCCAGATGCCCTACATGGGGAAGACCCCCACCAAGGAGGCCACAACAACAGCCACAAGCAAGAAGACCGCAAGCCACCGGGATATCCTACGCCCAGGCCGCGCAGAACGCACAACAACAACAACAAACAGCGATCCCTGACGAGGACTACTTAGTCAGAATAGTGACTAGGGTAGTCAAAGAGGTCATATTAAGCACCAGGGAGGCACAGAAGTAATGCTGACAGACAGGGGATACTTGAGGATAGGCTCCTGGAATCCAGGAGGAATATCAACAAACCAGAACATCATGGATGAAATCGCAAGTAGATACGAGATGGACATCGTAGCAATCCAGGAAACCAAGTTAACTAACAACTTTAACTTAAAATTCCCTGGATACGATGTTTACAGGAACGACCACACCAGAAGATCAGGAGGAACGGCCATCTTAGTAAAAAAGGGAATCAGACACACCAGATTCACGACTCCACCACTGGTCAACATGGAGGCTACAACAGTAGAAGTGAAAATGAGGCAAGGAGCAGTAAGAATCACATCAGCTTACGTAAGACCACAAGACCCTTTAATGGACGATGACCTAGATGCGTTCCTAAACATCGCCGAACCATCCATCATAATAGGAGACCTGAATGCAAGATCCCCCATCTGGAACGACAGAGCTACGAACCGAAACGGACGACTACTAAATAGATACATAGAAAACAATGAAGACACAATAGCAATGGGCCCAGAAGAACCTACCCACTACCCAGGAAATGGACTTCCAACCCATATCGACATAGTTGTGGCCAAAAACCTAGGACTGCAATCAGAATTAATTACGCTGAACGAAGGATCAACTGACCACCACCCCATCCTACTAGAGATCGGAACATGGGAAGAGACAATCCCACCAAAAAGAACAAAAAAGAAAATAAAGTGGACAAACTACAAAAGACTAGTAAGTGAAGGAATAAATATAGTGCCAGTGATAAACAATCCAGAAGAAATAGAAGGAAAAGTCCTAGAGTTCGAAAACATCATACAAGAGGCAATCAGAAGCAGCACAACAGAGGAAGAAGTCGAGATCTACATGGGAAGGTTCAAAGATATTCCACAAGAAACACAAGATTTGATAAGGGAAAAAAATAGAGCAAAACAAACAGCAAGAAGAACAAGAAATCGAGTAGACAAATCCTGGGCAAATATTTTAAACAGAGAGGTCAAAACGGCCCTACAACTCCACCGTAGTAAAAAATGGGACAACTTTGTACAAGAGACGGAAGAACAAGACTCAAACATGAAAAATGTGTGGAAACTCCAGAAAATGTTGAGAAGCGACAGAAAACCCATCCCCCCACTACATGGAAGACACGGTATGGTATACACCATAGAGGATAAAGCAGAGGCGATGAGGGCTACACTCGAAAGGGAATGCGACCTAAACTACCACCAAGACGAAGACGACGACTTCCTGGAAGAAGTTGAAGAACAAGAAGAAGGACCAGAAGACCCAGAGGAATTCATTCCCCCAACATCACCGGAAGAAATCAACGAACACATCAAAAACAGTTCGCCGAGAAAAGCGCCTGGCTTAGACGAAATAACAAACAGAGCCCTAAAATATTTGCCCAGAAAAGCTATAGTGTACTTCACAAACATAGTGAACGCGATACTAAGATACAAGATATTCCCAAACAGATGGAAAGAGGCCCATGTCATCATGATCCCAAAACCTGGCAAGAACCACACATTCCCGCAGAACTACAGGCCAATCAGCTTACTTCCAGCGATCAGCAAGATAGTGGAAAGAATCATTCTAAGCAGACTGCAAGCGGAAACGAACAGGCTAAATATCATCCCAGAAGCTCAATTCGGATTCAGAGCAGAGCACTCCAGCGAGCTACAAGTACTCAGACTAACCGAGTACATAGCAGCTGGTTTCAACGACAAGCAGTACACTGGAGCAACGTTCCTGGACGTAAGTAAAGCGTTCGATAGAGTCTGGAACAAGGGGCTCTTATACAAAATGCGTGATTACGGGTACAGCGGGGCGATGACGAGACTAATCTCGTCGTACTTGGGCGGCCGGACTTTCAGGATTCGGATAGAACAAGTCCTGTCCGAGCTCGGAAACCCGGAAGCTGGAGTACCCCAGGGAGCGGTCCTGTCACCCCTGCTGTACACGATATACACCGCTGATGTACCTAGAACACCAGGTACCCTCATGAGCCTCTACGCCGACGACACAGCGATAGCGGCCAAACATAGAAATGTAGATATAGCAGTGACCAACCTGCAAACAGCGGTAGAAGAAATAGAAGAATGGAGTATAAAATGGAAGATAGCCATCAACTCAGATAAAACGCAAGCGGTTCTATACAAGAAAGGAAGACAACAGCCAGAGGAACAGCTGACGGTGCAGAACAGACCCATCGAGTGGAAAAACGAAGCTAAATACCTAGGAGTCATCATGGACAAAGGATTAACCTTCCAAAAATACGTAGAAGCCACAGTCCGGAAGGCCAACATAGCAAAAGCAACACTAAGAGGACTCACAGGCAGGAAAAGCAAACTAAGACTGAAAACAAGGTTAAGACTGATCAATAGTATAATCCTACCGGTATTAACATACGCGTCTCTCGCATGGGGACATGTAAGTAACACACACAAGAAGAAGATCCAAGCAGCCCACAACAACAGCTTGAGGGAGGCCGCCAGAGTCCCAAGATATGTAGCTGAAAGATTCCTGTTCAGAGAACTTCAACAGGTGAGAGTCACCGAAATCATGACAGATAAGGCAAGGACCAAATTCGCGGAACTGGAGCACCACCCAAATTACATACTGCGAGAGACGCTAAGGTATGATGAGTTCCACCGATGGAAGCACAGACGTCCGAAGCAACAAATAGTGGGATAAGAGTACAAAAGTGATAAGTGATAGTAGTGAGTTCGTAGCTCGAAAACAAGTGCCGAAGACAGCGTTACATACGAAGATCAAGTACCACGACCGCCTCTAAGGTAAGTGAATTTTAGAAAATTACAGAAGGGCATAAGCCCCCAAAAAAATATAAATAAAATAAAAAAATGGCGAAAGCCCCCAAAAAAATTATAAAAAACCATAAAACACATACAAACTCGAGCAACGAGTCATCGGGCGGAGCCCACTAGGGCTCAGCACGATGACTCGGGGCCCAAGCAAGCAATTTTTAGTTCCGCGGATAAGTAAGAAAGAAGATAAAGGCATAGAGCGCATCACGCTGGCCTAGTTTTTTGCATTCGATTAGGGTACCACAATGGAATCTTATTACCCAGGATACCATTGTGAAGAGCATTTGGCTACGATAGTTGTGCCCCCATCGCGCATCAGCGTGCTATGGGGGGGAAAGGGATGGCCTGGGGCATTGGAGCGAGGTGGGGTGATCCCTGTATATACTCGGGTCAAAACACCTCGCCCCAATGAATTGTTACACCCGAATGTACTCTTTCGAGAGGGTGGACATTCCCACAGGTCGGGTTAAATCAAATTGCTTGAATCTACAACTAACTACCCAACAGTGGGTGATGCCTGTAGAAAGAAAGTCTAACCACTGTCAAAAGTGTAATTAATGATCCGGCTTCACCCAGTCATTCATCATACTAACAGCTTATACGAAAAAACTAACAAGAGTAAAGTCAGTCAAAAAAGTTTAAATATTTTGGAGAGTTTAATATACCTGATGGTTCAGAGAATGCTGCCATAGAAAGTAGATGTTCAGAAACAGAAAGTGCATTCAATCTCTGCAAAGGCCTCTTTAAAGACCAAAAGAAGCATATCTTTAAATGATGAAATGAAATATCGACTATGTTAATTACCTAAATATTGCTTATCTTTAAACATAAAACTGAGTCACAATAATACAGTGATCAGGCCGACATCCCTGTATGCATCGGAATATGGTTAAGAAAGTTGCACTTGCGGAAACTTAAAATCAAATATAATACAATCGTGTACTAAGAACCTCACCCCTCTCACTTTCCCCCAGGTTTTCAAAACTGAACACACGCTCCTAGACTACAAATGTTCAAATATCCAACATATATGTTAATTATATCAATTATACCATACTCCAACAGTGTCCACAATGTTTAACCCTAGAAAGACCAAGGAGGGTTAAAAAGTATCCACAATATTGCATTACATCCGATTTTCTAAACAACTTTGTTCCTAGAAATCTCAAATAATTAGTAGTTGTCGGCGTACTACTGCTCTATTAGATGGCATAATTAGAATTTCTATAATTTAATTCATTTCCTCATACCTTTATAAAAACTTGACAGTGGACTATAAATAATCCCCCTTAATACCTATAACACCATCCCAAAATTGAAAGTGACGATATCATTCATGTGTCAAATTAGCATAATCTAAAAGAAAAAAGGCCAATAAGTGGGCAAAAACAATCTTAGTTTGTTCAAAATGCAAGTATGTATGCGGTAAGCACAGCAAGAAGTCAAAAATGTTTCTGTATCCTACGATGATGCCAATTACACTGAATCCGAAGACTCCCGGTAAATTATAAATTCGTATCTTTTAACTGTTCCATTAACGTCTAGGAATAATATAAAAGTGTTATTTTTAAATTAGTTTAAATAAAGAATCACGTTTTTGATTAATTTATGTGTGGACATTTATTGACCCTCCTTTGTCCTCGCTGTTTCTACTAAAAGGTTGGTCCTGCGAGGGTTAAGGACAAACAAAATTTTAAAGAAAAGTAAGAATGTTGTACATTGTTGCAAGGGATTAATAATGGCTAATTTAAATTTTCAATCTATCACGAAAACGTTAAGCTCTTTTTCATAATTGGTTGGCTTCTTTCAAAAAGGAATCAATTCAAGTATATTCGCATGTTTTATTTTTGCTTTTATGAACTCAACACTAATTTAAACTAAAAAAATATAAACTTAACAGATACACAAATAGAGCTCGATCCCGTGTATCAAAAAAGTTGATTCATAGCTGAAAATTCGTCCATAGCTTAACGGTGTCTAGTCTGACAAACTTCGATGTACGAGAACACTGGAACAGGGGAAGTTTTAATTGCAGAACAGGTTGCAGGTTTTGAACGTCAGACTACGAAGAAAAAGTCCCATGTATTTTGTCGGACAGAACTTCCAACTGATTTGTTACCTTTTCATTAAACTCTCTTGCAAAAATCAGACTGCTATTTAACACCAATATCATTCCTGTTATTTGACATGGTTTACGTGTCGGACCTATTAAAATGCCCAATATGTTTGTCGGACAAACATTTTTTCATTTATTACATAAAGTTTGCTATTGAATAAAGGACCCCGCAGAAACCTTATGGGAAATGGCTCTCTGTCAAATGCTCTGAAACTTTGGGTTCTGGTAGCCCTTGATGTGTAGAACACAAGACTCAATGGGTGCATAGCTCCAAAAAATCATGATTTTAACATATAAGGTTTTGAAGTTATAGGTACAGTGAGGACATTTGAGTTGGAATAAATTTATTTTCTCGAGAATGAACGACTCTGGGGATAAATTACGAATCAGGTCCATTTTAATTTTTAAATTGTAATTTTTTGGCATATATATCATACTAGTGACGTCATCCACCTGGGCGTGATGACGCAATCGATGATTTTTTAAAATAATAATAGGAGTCGTATGATAGCTCATTTGAAAGATTATTCAACTTTATATTCACTAATATAAACATTAACATAATTATTTATACAGGGTCCCCAAATTTTTTTTTAGTTAAATTAATTGAGACAGAAATAAGAATGTATATAATTTATTTAATTCGAAATACATTTTACTGCTGTCAGAAAACAGAAAAAAATGTTAATTTTAAAAATAAACATTGCTTTTTGCTTAAATTAAATGCTCAAACTGCTAAGAGGCAGGTGGGCGGTAGCTTTAATATTGAATTTAAGCGAAAAACTATATTTGTTTATCAAATAAACTTTTTTCCTGTTTTCGGACAACACTAAAATGTATTTCGAATTAAATAAATTATATACCTTCTTCTTTTTGTCTCAATTAATTTATTTCAAAAAAATTTTTTGGGCACCCTATATAAATAATTACATAATTGTTTATATTAGTGAATAGAGAATTGAATATCCTTTCAAATGAGCTATCACACGACCCCTATTCTTATTTAAAAAAATCATCGAATGCGTCATCACGCTCAGATGGATGACGTCACTAGTATGATATATAATATACCAAGAAATTATAGTTTAAAAATAAAAATCGACCTGATTCGTAATTTATCTCGAGAGTCGCCCATTCTCGAGAAAATCAATTCCTTCCAACTTAAGCGTCCTCACTGTACCTATAACTTCACAGGATTATATCTTAAAACTATAATTTTTGGAGCTACGCGCCCATTGAGTCTCTTGTTCTACACATTAAGGACTACGAGAACCCAAAGTTTTAGAGCATTTGACAGAGAGCCATTTCCCATAAGGTTTCTGCGAGGTCCATTAAAAACAACCTGCTAGTTTTCAAAATTATAAACTTGTCAGAATGACGCGTTCCACAATTAAAATCACGTTCCACAATTAAAACTCCCCTGTTCCAGTGTTCCCATACATCAAAGTTTGTCCGACTAGACACCGTTAAGCTATTAACACATTTTCAGTTTGCCATTAATCGACTTTTTTTGGTACGCGGAATCCAGACCTGAAACCAACGTAATAATTTATAGTATTATTTTATTATATTAAATTAGTGTCCGCAGTCATATAAACCCAAATAAACAACAATATTATATTAAATTATTATAAATTACGTAATAATTTAATTATACAGGGTGTAACAAAAATACAGGTCATAAATTTAATCACATATTCTGGGACCAAAAATAGTTCGATTGAACCTAACTTACCTTAGAACAAATGTGCACGTAAAAAAGTTACAGCCTTTTGAAGTTACAACATGTAAATCGTTTTTTTCCAATATATCGAAAACTATTAGAGATTTTTTATTGAAAATGGGCATGTGGCATTCTTATGGTAGTAGTATTTTTGGAAAAAATTATAATGAAATTTGGACACCCCTTAAAAATTTTATGGGGTTTGGTTCCTTTAAACCCCCCAAACTTTTGTGTACGTTCCAATTTAATTATTATTGTAGTGCCATTAGTTAAACACAGTGTTTTAAAAACTTTTTTATCTTTTTGTAATTTTTCGAAAAAACGGTGTTTATCGAGATATTTTGACTATTTGTCAAATTCACCACATATTTGTACATGGTTAAGTACGATTATGGAGACTGTAATAATATGAAAATTTATTTATAATTTACATTTTTAGGTATATTTTGAACTATATTAAAAAAGAAGCCATATCTCAATAAAATGTGCCTTACCAAAAAAATACAAAGAGGCAAAAAACTTTTAAAAACACTGTGTTTAACTAATGTTATCGCAGTAATAGTTTAATTGGAACGTACACAAGCATTTGGGGGGTTTAAAGGAACAAAACCTCATAAAATTTTTATGTAAACATATTAAAAAAGAAGCTGCAACTCGAAAACTGCCTAATCGAAAAAATAATAAGTGGCAAAAAAGTTTTAAAAATAGTGAATTTAACTAATGGTACCACAATATTAATTTACTTGGAACGTACACAAAAGTTTGGGGGGTTTAAGGGAACAAAACCCCCATAAAATTTTTATGGGATGCACAAATTTCACTATAGTTTTTCTTTAAGATGTTCCTATCATAAGAATGATACATGTCCATTTTCAATAAAAAATCTCTAATAGTTTTCGATATATTGGAAAAAATCGATTTTCGTTTTGTAACTTCAAAGGGCTATAACTTTTTTTATGTGCATATTTGTATTAAGGTAAGTTAGGTCCAATCGATCTATTTTTGCTCCCAGAATATGTGATTTAATTTATGACCTGTATTTTTGTTACGCCCTGTAAAACTAATATGTACGTTTTACAATAAAAGTTACATCAAATATTATTTAAAAAATTGAAAAAAAATTGTTTAAATTTTGTTAGTGTATATAACAATTAGTTTATTTAAATAACGCCTATTCGTAATGTACGTAAAAAGTACATAGAAATTAAAAAAAGAAACAACGATATAAATAATCGAGAACCAGAGATACAGTTAACAGCTCCTTCCCCCCTCTCATCGCTAACCCAAGTTTCAACGCTGGCCGATTTTAAGGGCCACAATTTTAAGCTTTGTGGATGATTTCCTTGAAAGGAAATCTTTTATATACTTGGTAAGTTAAAACTTTGATGTATGTTCTTTCAAATGCGGCTAATTTTATTTCTTAATTGTTATAAACAAAGCTGCTGTGAATTAAAAGAGAAGGGTGCTAACTTCGTCCCTAATTATCATAGGACAATTGTTTCTCTTTATAAATGTGTATAAAAATTCAGTCTTTCTAAATATGGAAAAATAATTTTTCCACCTACCTCTACCGAAAGTATACTTTTCCGGACCTAATTGTAGGGAGCAAAGGGTACTTTTCCTCCCTAGGGAGGAAAATATTTTTCCTCCCTAGGGAGGAAAAGTAAAAGTGACGGCATGGTACTTCATTCATGAAATATAACTTATTGACGGCTTGTATAATATCTATTTTCTATTACGGAGTATCTATACATTTTAACGTTTATTTATAAAACATCTTGTATTTTGCAGAATGGTAAAAAACAGTAAATTGTTATTTTGATTTAACAATGTTTACATTAATAATTTGACTTATATTTGACAGTTGACGGTTATATTGCACCTACTTGTTGTTTTAGTTCTAATAAATTTTGTTGGTTAGTTACATAAATAAATTAAGTAAAGTGAAAAAATGACTTGTTATTTGAGCAAGGTGGAAAACCCATATGTATAACATGGGAGTAAAGTGCCTTTTCCTCCCTTGAATGATTACTGCCCTCCGCTACGCGTCGGGCAGTAAACTTCATTCTCGGGAGGAAAAGTTACACTTTCCTCCCTTGTTATACAAATAGCTATTCCTACAGGTTACGGTTCAAAAGTTAATCTAATTGTTTATAAGCAAACAATCGACATGTTTTTGCAAAATAATTTTACACTATTTAAAATTATTTTTTGTCATTTTTCTTTAATTAGGTTAATAGCATAAATCTTCTTCTTTCATAAACTGTTCGAAGTATTACTATAACCTCATCGTTTTCTGACTTACAGTGTTGCAAAGAACGTTAATTTGGGATAAACAAATTCAATAACTTTTAAACTATTTGACCAATTGCTTTGAAATTTAGAATATAATTTAAGCACCAGAAGTCTCAGCATTCTGTGTAATAAGAAAGTTCTAACTTAATTTTTGCATAAGTCATGAACATTTATAAAATCTCAAAATTTATTACTTATTTTCCAATTTTCTAAGCAACAAATAAGCATAGACATATGCAGCGGACGCCCGGACGCCATATTGAAGTTTTTTATATGATTTATCAGTTTATTACTCTCAAATTTGTTTAACATGCTTCACTTTTTAGTAATAGACCAAAAAAGCGAAAATTTAGCGTTTTTTGATTTTCATTTGTTTATAACTATGTATATCATCAAAATCGGCTGCAGGAAACATATAGGTTATTAATATAGATGTCCATACTACTCAAAAATTTGGTTTCGGCCTGGAGGGGGATGTGTCACGAGAAAAATCTTATTTCTCTGGACTAGTATTTAGAGTTAAAAATACAGAAAAAATTCCTCTGATTGAAAAATCAAATTTGTTTGTTTTTAAAATAACAAAATGTCTGGCTAATTGGCTCGGCCAAGGCCATCAAATTCACACAAAAAAAACATATTATACGTGTCGGACTTATTAAAATGCCCAATATGTTTGTCGGACAAACATTTTTTCATGTACTATATAAAGTTTGCTATTGAATAAATTTAAAAACAACCTGCTAGTTTTCACAATCATAAACTTGTCAGAATGACGTGTTCCAAAATTAAAATCACGTTCCACAATTAAAACTTCCCCTGTTCCAGTGTTCCCATACATCAAAGTTTGTCCGACTAGACACCGTAAGCCCGTCCGCACATGGAGCGACGCTCGAAGCACTCGGCTCGATTCAAATCGCGTAGATTTCTCCCTGCCACTCAAGTTCCTTCGTTGTGGCATTGAGCTCCGTACACGAGGCGTTTAAAGGTCGCGTCATATTATAATGCACGTCGCGTTTTCGGCACGTAGCGTTTGCAGACCGTCAATCGGACTGCCCATTCACATTATCATACATAGAACGTTTACGTTGGTTTCAGTTTGGTGTGGTGCAGATGTGTTTATTGTCACAACACATGTTTACATGACAAATTGCCTCGAAAACTACTTTTTAAATTAGACCGGGCAGTATCGTCGCCCCGGCTAGCGAAATTATTCCGATTCGATATTTTTAAACAAACTTACTCAAAAAGAAGTCCTTATAACATATCCACAGGGTGCCGGGCGGTACCGTGGTCGAAAAATTGTTTAAACATTTTTTTTAAACAAATTCACAAAAATATTTTTTTCATTTCGAGCAATATTTTTTTAGATAAACTGGGTCATTCTGGGCAAAAAAGGTCTCTTGTCATTTTTCTCTAAAATTGATTGTTGTCGAGTTACATGCGATTAAAAATTTGAAAAATGCGAAAAGGCCATTTTCAAGGCTTAATAACTCGATTAAAAGTATTATTATGAATTTCATTAAGTGACCAAATCAAGTTTCAAACCCCTTCTTTAAGGTCCCAAAGAGATTTTTGTCATTATTTCACTACAAAGCTGTTATTTTTAGTTATTAACAATTAGCGCTATAGTCCAACTGTATCGTCGCCCCCGTTAGCGAAACTATTTTGATTAGATGTTTTTGCACAAACTTACTCAAAAAGAGTCCTTATAACAAACACATCCACAGGGTGCCGGGCGGTGCCGTTGTCAAAAAATTGTTTTAACAATTCTTATTAAACAAATTCACAAAAATAATTTTTTCATTACGATTTTTTTTTAGATAATTTGGGTTATTCTTAGCAAAAAACATATCTTGCAAAAATGCGGAAATGGCCATATAACTCGACAACAATCAATTCTAGAGAAAAATCACAAGAGACCTTTTTTGCCCAGAATAACTCAAATTATTATTAATTTGGGTTTAATTAAATTATTAATAAAAAATTATTTTTGTGAATTTGTTTAACAAAAATTGTTTAAACAATTTTTAGACCACGGCACCGGCCGGAATCCTGTTGATGTGTTATAAGGACCTCTTTTTGAGTAAGTTTGTGCAAAAAATCTAATTTCGCTAACGAGGGCGACGATACAGTTGGACTATAGCGGTAATTGTTAATAGTTAAAAATAACAGCTTTGTAATAAAATAATGACAAAAATGTCTTCAGGACCTTGAAGAAGTTGTTTGAAACTTGATTTGGTCACTTATTGAAATTCATAATAATAAGTTTTAATCGAGTTATTAAGCCTTGATTTTTCGCAATTTTAGAGAAAAATGACAAGAAGCCTTTTTTGCTCAGAATTACCCAAATTATCTAAAAAAAAATATTGCTCGAATGAAAAAATATTTTTGTGAATTTGTTTGAAAAAGATTGTTTAAACAATTTTTCGACCACGGCACCGCCTGGCACCCTGTGGATATGTTATAAGAACCTCTCTTTGAGTAAATTTGTGCAAAAAATCGAATCGGAATAATTTCGCTAGCGAGGGCGACGATACTGACCGGTCTAAATACTCGGTATCAAATTCAAAGAAATACCTACATAAACAACAAGGGGAAAACGACCCGTATCTGTCAACATCCGAAAAATATTGTTTTCGAATGAACCGAACGCAGACGTAACGTGTCTTATACGCTACGTTACGTGTCTTATACGCACAATATGAATGGTTCAATTTAAAAACCATTAAATTATATTTTTCGCAAACGAAACGCTACGTGACGAAAACGCGACGTACATTATAATATGAGGCGACCTTAAGATTGCAAAATCTCCTCGTCTTGTACGACTCTCCTCTCTTGCGATCCGTAGTGCACGAGAAAGTTCGAGTGAGACGCACGTTTTTAGTCATAATAGGTAGTTTATTTTATTTGTTTCCTTCGTTTTTTGTTGTTTTTTGCGCTGAATGAAATTTTACTTTTATTTAAAGATCGGTGCATGTTATGTTCATTGATTGTAGTACTACCTACTAACTTTGTGGAAATATATTGTTTGTAATATAAAATTCTGAAAACATTGAACTTGTGTTTCTAGGTGTTTATTATAAAATTCGTTGGGGAAATAGAACCCTCAATTGTATAATGCTCATTGTATACAAATGATACTAAAAATGTAACAATACCGTACTTTTTACAGATCTAAATAGTCGTTGGGGTTGATAAATAAAAAAGATGTGAGCAAACTGAATCGAGTAGTGTGCGGAGAGCAATCGCTTGTGCCGCAGGGTTCGTACAAGACGAGCAAGACGCGCGAACCTCGAGACCTGTTTTCGATCGACTCATGTGCGGACGGCCTTAAGCTATTAACAAATATTCAGCTTGCTATTAATCAACTTTATTGGGTACGCAGAATCCAGACCTAAAACCAACGTAATAATAATTTATAGTATTATTTTATTATATTAAATTATTATAAATTACGTAATAATTTAATTATATACATATTTAGAACTTTAATAATTATAAACGTCTAATAATTTTAATTGGGTTTTCCATAATGATAGGAGTTTATGTGTGAATGATTGATAAACCGATTTTGAACAGAGACGTTGGTTGCCGCAACTTGATCATTATAAATTTATGTTTTCGAATTTATTGATTTCCAAGGACTATAATAAGTTTACCAGAAAGCTAAGTCAGTAATCATTAAATGCCTTTCTCAATATCACATACCAAAACACTTTTGTTAACTATCGATTGATCAGTTTTTACTTTATTATTTATAATTTTCCGTAATATATTTCCAAGCATTACTAAAAATTATTTATTTAAAATTTGATCAAAATTGTTTTGTTTAAAATAAATTCATAAATACTTGTGGGTGAAAGAATAGATTGTCTCTTGGTTTGATTCATTTTTCAGAAGGTACGTGGTGATGCGAACCTTCAATAATGATCAAATTAAATCTTTACTGACATCAATGTGCACACATAAAGGTTGGCCAGGATAATTATTCTTCTTATTCTTCTCACAGTACCGTCTCCTATCGGAGGTTGGCTACCATCACAGCAATCTTAACTTTGTTGGCTGCAGCTCTGAACAATTGCATTGAACTGAACTCATACCACTTCCATCAGTTTAACAACCAGGAAATTCTCCTACGTTCCACATTTCTCTTTCCCGAGATTTTTCCTTGGATTATGAGAATTAGCAGGGAGTACTTTTCCCCTCTCATTTTGTTGCCTAGATATTTCATTTTTTTTTGTATGGTTTTTATGACTTCACATTGCTTCCCCGTCTTCAGAAAAACATTTGATTCGTTACTCTCTATGTCCATGGCATTTTTCATATTAGCACCACATCTCGAATACCTCAATGTTTTTAATGTTTATCTTTTTCACTGTCCAAGCTTCCATGCCGCACATCAAAACAGAGAAAACAACTTAGGACCTTAACACTCTAGTTTTTAATTTTACATTTATTATTAAGCATAATAATTATAATTATTCTAAAGAGCTCCAAATACGAAAAAGGGCAAGACAGGACTACTTTTTTTGTCCCCATTAATATTTATCATCTAGTTGTTGTTCGTTTTCAAAAAAGCATTAAATAGTGTTTTTCTTCTTCTTTATACATGGGCGGAGGTAAATTCCTCACCAACCAGTAGAACCATATAATCCGACAGGTATTTTCCTCACCAAGTTTAAGGGTTCGTATTAATCCGGTAGGTATTTTCCTCACCAACTCACTCAGGTAATAAAATAAAAATATATAGATGTAATTTAAGAATGATTATTATGAAAGCATCCGAAATCCGAATAAAAGACATTTCCTTACGTTGTAATAATAGTTTATAATATAGGTCATGTGCAAAACGTATAACTTATTATTTATTATTTACTATAATAAGAAACACACTTTACAAAATCCATTATAGTCATTTGATTAGACTGATAACTTATTATAGTTATTAAGGTACCAAGGGTATTATAAGGATAATAACGCTTGAGGTCAATAGTGTATAGACCAAGGGCCTTCGGCTCGAGGTATGTACGTTGACCGAAAGCGTTATTATTTTATTATTATAATACCCGTGATGCCTTCAACGTTTAATGTCCGACTAAATTATCCTTTATATGCAAAATTTGTATAAATTTTGAATTAATTAGTTTTCGAATAAGTACATTTACCAGAAATAGTCGTAACGTAATTGTGATAACCATAGTTTTACTTAGAGTTTTATTTGTCAGCTTGACAGTATTTAACTCGTTATTTAAATTTAATAGGCGATAGGGCGTTATTTTTCTATAACACCCCCTTGGGCGTTATATCGTACTTAATAGACTTCGAAATAATGTCATTATTTGTAAAATAATAGACCAGTCGTACGTAAATTTTTTAAATTTTTCTCAGCTTACTTGCAGACTGCAGTAATAAAAAAAATTAATTTTATAGTTTGCATGACATTAAATCAAACATAAAACAATCTGATACGTCTTCCGGTTTTATATAATGTAAGGCCAAAAGTATGTTTGAGCCTACTTCAGAATCATTTGTATATTCTGATGTTAAATCAAAAGACAATTTTCTATACCAAGTTTGGTGTACTTGGTGAAATCTTCAATCATGTATTTCAGTGTTTGGACACATTTGAATGATTGCATTATGTATAAATATAGCCTTTTCAAAATCTACAAAGACTTTACTAGGATTAAACTCAATTTCGAGAGCTTTAAAAATTTCTTATTTTAACAAATAGAAAAGATTGTTTTAAGTTTCTGTTTTTTTTTTGTTTGACAGTAAACAGTATAATAAAGAAATATAATGCCCATTAATTGGCCCATGAATAATGAATAATTGCAAATAATATGTGGTACGTTAATTGTGCCATACATATAATATACGAGAGGGGCAAAATTATGGAATAAATTAATTTTCTCTAAAACGGACGATTTTGGAGAAAAACCCCGAAACAGGTCGATTTTATTTTTAAATTACAATTTTTTGGCCTATATTTTCATAGTAGTAACGTCATCTAACTGTGAGTGATCACGTAATCAATGATTTTTTTAAATGGGAATAGGGGTCGTGTGGTAGCTTATTTGAAAGGGTGTTATATTCTCTATTCAGTAATATAAACATTAATGTAATTATTGATTGATTGATTGATTGATGACGTCACTAATATGAAATATAGATATGCCAAAAAATTGTGATTTAAAAATAAAAATCGACGGGGTTCGGGGTTTTTTGTCCAAAATCGTCCATTTTAGACAAAATGAATATATTCCATAATTTTGCCCCTCTCTGTATAAAATTCAATGTTCCTACAAACTTATATTTGTTTCACATTCACAACTAAATACAGTTATCTTACTTTTGACACAGTTTATAAAGAGAAAATTTTCCTCCTTGGTTGTTTTTTGAGCACAGCTCTTCACAAATTCTTGAACCTCATCAATATTGGAAGGAAGTCGACCAGGCATCATTTTCGTCGATAATTATATATATTTTTTCTTATGTAACAGACATCAATCGTAGTAATTGTTTCAGGCAAATTAGCTGCAAGCTCTTGGCGAATGATTTTTGGCGGTTTTCCAGTATATTCTCTTCGGCTCTACGTTTACAAGAGTTAGAGACAATTTTTCGATCTATCTTCTGCAGATCTGGTTCATGATTATGTTGTAGGCTACTTCTAGTTATTGTAAAATTTGCCCCAATAGTATTCAATTTCACACTAAAAGTTATTTTATGCCTCCAGAACACTTCTTCACTTTCTAAAACTTTCACCTTATAAAAAATAAAATTTTCAAATACCGAGATTACTTTCTATTAAACATGCCATTTTTGTCAAAATTCCAATTATGACTAAAAATAAAATACTATAAAATTAATTAATTAATTTATTATAGGTATCTACTGTAATTTTATAGTAGATAAATAATTTCCTTGAATGCCTTTTAGTAAAATCTACCTGAAACAACCATTTCAGTTTTGGTGAGGAAAATACCTGTCGGATTATGACATACCCTTCCAAACTCAGGTATAAGATTATTTTGGTGAGGAAATTACACCCGCCGTTATACATATATATTTTTGCCCTCTCAGGCCTCGGATTGGGATTCAAGTTCTTCCTTTACCCATTTATATATATTATAGGTCTACAAAGTTCTCCGTCTTCCGATACCCGTTCGCCATTCCTCTCTGTCCGCACATTGATCTACTTGCAGACCTCTTTCATCCATGGCTTTGTTTATTCCTGCCTGCCAACTTTTCCTCGGTCTACCTCTTCTTCTTCTACCTTGCGATCTCCAGTTTTGTACTTGTTTTGGGATTCTGTCTTCGTGCATTATTTGTACGTGACTAAAGCATCGTAGTTGTATTTCGTTGATTTTGTCATTTATTGTATGTGTGACCTTCATTGTTTCTCGTATCCGTTCATTGGTAACATGTTTTTTCTTGATCTTCCTGCAGCTCTTCTCCAGAAATCCATTTCGGTGACCTCTAATATTCGTTTTGATTTTTCCTTCATAGGCCATACTTCGCAGTTGTATGTTATAGTGCTTTTCACTACGGCGGCGTTATAGAACTTTTTCTTGTTTTGGTTGTTTATCTGCTTGTCCCAGAGTACTGAGTTTAGGAGCGTAATTGCTTTCATACCCCGAGTATTTCGATTTTTAATGGCTCCGTCCAGTGTTCCATCATTCGTGATTTTCATACCCAGTTATTTATATTCGTTACATTTACTCATGGTTTCTCCTCCTTCTAGAAGTCCTGCTGCGTTCCACCGATATTCATATATTTGGTTTATCCTATGTTCATCTCCAGTCCCCATTTCCTGTATTCCTCTATTAGCTCTCTTGTCATGTAACAAATATCATCGTAGTCTTGTGCTATTAGTATTTGGTCATCTGCGAAACAAAGAGTATATGGTGTATGGTCATTTAGTGGGAGTCCCATATTCTTGAATTTGCGTTTCCAATTTTTAAGTTCCAACGAGAAGGGTTCATAAGTACTCCACAAAAGAGTAAATGAATTAAAAATGTATAAACATTTTTCAATTCCTTTGCAACCTGACAATGCAGCAGCAGTATACTCTAGTTAAATCGGAGAGTGCAGGAAGAGTCTATACCGGTTTCTGGACCGGAACATTAAGATGAGGCAAAAATTCCCTCATCTTAATGTTCGAGTCGACATCCGTATGACATAATTTTTCAAAGTAGTGGAGGTAGTAACCTGAGAGTTTCCATCTGTTGTCAATCTAGTGACATGAGAACGATATATTTATTGTCGTTTTCTTTACTACTGGATTGAGAACTTAGTTTGAAATGTAAAATGCTTTGTCATTTATCGGACATGTCGGATATCTGAATTTCCTATTTGGTTTTCCCTCATATTTTTCTTACATGTTTCATTTTCATTGCGCTGATTTTTGATTTATGTTTTTTTATATAAAATGTCCAGCTTGTGCTTGCTTATGTTATTATTGGCACCGTTATCGTATTGTGAATTTTTCTCTTGACTTATATTTTTCTATCTTTGTATCCTAGTATTGTTGTAATTGTGTAGTATAATCGCGTAGATTTATTTCCTCCATTTGTGATTTCCGCATATATTTTGCTATCATCAATTAAAATGCTGCCTAGATATCCGTACGTTCAGTACGTTGGTAATGTTTCTAATATAGTTCCATTGTATTTAACCTCCTTATTGTTTTGGTCTTCCTTTTGATTAACTATAATCGTCTTTGTTTGATTTATACACTGAGCAGCAAAATTAACGCACCACCTTAAAAATGGGACATATTTGATATCTCAAAGTTCCTAAACCTGTTGTTCGATATAAGTGATTTTTTAGTGTGATATAGCTTTATTCTTCAATAATATCGACGTAATAATATTTTTGCTGAACAGGCAAGTGTCATTGTATACCAAATGTAACAATGATAGTTTGTTTTTTGCTCAAAGTTTGGAACATCCTGTGGAATATTCTAGCGTATATAAAATAATGAAATTAAAATTCAACTGTAGAGTTAGGCTTTCTTAACATTTTGCTTTTTGATTCATAGGCTTATGTTGGATAATAAAAAAGTTAGGTTCTTTAACAATTAGCAACGTTATTCATCAAAACTAAATAAATGCGACAAACTTTAAGGGGTAATTATTCTGAATGAATAAATTATGACGGTTTTCTTTATAAACATATTATTATGTGCACAAATGCTCCAGTTCCGAGATTCGGGATGTTAAATATTTTCTTACAAACTTCTGATGATTTATTTATTGCTCTAAAACCGATTCAGATATGCAAATGAAATTTAACAGGTTTTAAGGGGTAGTTGTTATGCATTTCTTGACACACAAATTACCTGGTCATATTGCCCGTATGCACTCCAATGGTGAATTCAAAATTCTTAATTGTATGTCAAGAAATAAAAAATAACTACCTCTTAAAACCTACTAAATTTCATTTGCATATCTCAACCGGTTTTAAAACAATAAATCAATCATCAGTTTGCAAGAAAAAAGAATTTTGCTAGTAGTTAAAGTACCTAACTTTTTTATTATCCAGCATAAGCGAATGAATCAAAAAGCAAAATGTTAGGAAAGACTAAGGCTATAGTTGAGTTTTAATTTCAATATTTTATATATGCTGGAATATTCCATAGGGTGTTCCGAACGTTGAGGAAAAAATACACTATAATTGTTACACCCGGTATACAATTACACTTAACTGTTTAGCAACGATATTATTACATCGATATTCTTGAAAAATATAGCTATAACATACTAAAAAAATCACTCAAAACGGACAACAGGTTTAGGAAATTCGAGACATCAAACATGTTCATTTTTTAAAGTGGTGCGTTAATTTTGCTGTTTAGTGTATTTACCTCCATTTTTATTTTTAATATTGTTTTAGTCAATGAGTGCATTAGCTTTTGCATTTTGTTTGTATTGTTGGCTACCAGTACCTATATAAAGTCCCTATATCCTTGTATTTAGGCTTTCTTATTTAGCTTTGAGTTAGAACAAGACATTGGACAAACTCAGTTCGGATTTAGACACCAATAAAATAAAAGTCAAAAGAGGCGTTAGACAGGGCTGTGTCTTGTCGCCATCACTGTTCAATGCATACTCAGAAGAAATATTCAAAAATCATTAGAAGATGAAGTAGCAGGCATAAAAATAAATGGCCTACCCATATGTGAAATTAGATACGCTGATGACACAATACTAATAGCAGAAACTATTACAGATCTACAAAGAATTTTAGATAAGGTTGTTGCAACGAGTGAAGAATTTGGTCTGTCACTAAATATAAAGAAAACAAAATTCATATTTATATCAAAGTAAAATATTAGAAACATCAATCTACATGTAAATAATAAGGCGATAGAACGAGTTCAGAATTATAACTATTTAGGGACAACAATTAGTGAAACAAAACGATTATACCAAAGAAATCAGAATTAGAATAGAAAAGGCTAGCAGTGCATTCACTAATATGAAACAAATTTTATGTAGTAGAGACCTCAGCCTAAATCTTAGACAGCGAGTACTAAAATGTTATGTAATGTCTCTTCTTTTGTATGGTGTGGAGACATGGACACTTAATAAACAATGTGTCAATAGATTGAAAGCATTTGAAATGTTGACATATCGAAGAATGCTGAGAATCTCCTGGACAGACAGAATAACTAATGAGGAAGTACTAAGAAGAAAACAGAACAGCAGGGAGATACTGGATTCCATCAAAATAAGAAAACTTCAATACTTGGGTCATATAACGCGTGGTGACAGATATGAACTCATACAATTAATTATGCAGGGAAAGATTCAAGGAAGGCGCAGCATAGGTAGGAGAAAAATGTCCTGGCTGAGAAATCTCAGAGAATGGTTTGGATGCAGCTCAACTGAACTCTTTCGGGGTGTAGTGTCAAAAGTTAGAATAGCAATGATGATTACCAACCTTCGTCGCGGAGATGGCACGTAAAGAAGAATATTTACTTTTGAGGGTCTCTATAATTATGTCCATTAGATGTTTTTAAGGTATCAACACTAACCCCCTCAATATTGATAACTTGACGCCTTTGAAATACGAAGATAAAGTTCATAACTTTGGTTACGAGGTTTTTTTGCAGCGGATTAGAAAATTTAATAAAGTGGTTTTGGGTCTGTTATGCGTCATCCAAAAAGATTTAGTATAGTGGCCCATAAAGGGGGCCAGGTCGAAGAAGAAAGTCATGGTTTAGAAACCTAAAATAATGGTTTAACAGATCCTACCGTCAACAAAATTAGTATAGCCGTTATGATAGCAGACCTTTGCACGATAATTGAGAATGGCAGAGAAAATGATTAAGATGTTGAATAGTTATTTTTTATTTACTATTAATTTTTCTAGTTTATTCTTAACTATTTTTTTGTTTGGTTTTAGTTGGTAAATTCGAGGACCCCCCTCCGTGGCTCAGTGGTAAGAGCGCCTGCCTTTGGACCGAAAAAATCCGAATGGTTGTGGGTTCGAATCTCACCAGGGTCAGAAATTTTTCATTTATTATAAATTAGTAAATGAATAAATGATGAAAGGGTTGCCAATGCAAGTCCATTATACAATTGGATATGGTAATTGAGTCAATACTCGCAATCTATAGTTTGTATTTTTTATTAGTTGTTATGTAATCATGGGGCAACCGGTTTCGAGTCTTACAATATATGACTCATCATCAGGCCCAGTACAAAAAGTCTTCTCTATACAAACTACAAGCTAAAAAACACAAAACGAGAGACATGTACACATATATATAAAACATGAAAAACAACTTTGTCTTGGTTTCAATCACATACAATAAAGCCAAGCAACTGTTTAGTATTGAACTCAACAGTCCATATCATGTAAAATGAGACATTATATCATTGGGAGCGACCAATCTGATGAAAGGTGCTTGGTATATAATTTGATATATATGCTACCATCAATCCTTAACTAGTCAAGGGTCGATGGAGTCCTGGTAAAATAGTATGCGATCAAAAGACATAATACAAATTTTCTTTTTTTTTTTTTAGTAAACGGTATCTACTTACATAACAGCCATAGAAACTGTTCCACAGCTAAAGATGTACCTGGAAGTCACCAGCCCCATAAGAAAAAGAAAAGTTGACCAATCAAACAGCCCTTAGTCTCTTATTGTTAGTTAGTTAAGTGCAATTTGGAACCGTTCAAGAAATTATTTTATACTGTGTTCCAAGTGGTGTGTGTTATTTCTCTTAAACAGTTGTTCTTGTCAGTTGTTCTGTTTAAGAGAAATAACACACACCACTTGGAACACAGTATAAAATAATTTCTTGAACGGTTCCAAATTGCACTTAACTAACTAACAATAAGAGACTAAGGGCTGTTTGATTGGTCAACTTTTCTTTTTCTTATGGGGCTGGTGACTTCCAGGTACATCTTTAGCTGTGGAACAGTTTCTATGGCTGTTATGTAAGTAGATACCGTTTACTAAAAAAAAAAAAAGAAAATTTATATTATGTCTTTTGATCGCATACTATTTTACCAGGACTCCATCGACCCTTGACTAGTTAAGGATTGATGGTAGCATATATATCAAATTATATACCAAGCACCTTTCATCAGATTGGTCGCTCCCAATGATATAATGTCTCATTTTACATGATATGGACTGTTGAGTTCAATACTAAACAGTTGCTTGGCTTTATTGTATGTGATTGAAACCAAGACAAAGTTGTTTTTCATGTTTTATATATATATATGTGTACATGTCTCTCATTTTGTGTTTTTTAGCTTGTAGTTTGTATAGAGAAGACTTTTTGTACTGGGCCTGATGATGAGTCATATATTGTAAGACTCGAAACCGGTTGCCCCATGATTACATAACAACTAATAAAAAATACAAACTATAGATTGCGAGTATTGACTCAATTACCATATCCAATTGTAATAAATGAATATAGTTTCTGTCCTTGTGGGATCGGTACTCACCGGAGGGACCGCAGACGTTCGGATACAATTAGCGTCTCTTTGCAAAGACAATGACGTCGACTTTGCAAAGTAACAAGACACTTACTCAACACACACACTACACATGTCACTAGGTACCTAACTGTTCAAAATTACCGTACCTACCTTGCCAATGGCCATTAGTTGTCAAGGCATTAGCTAAATAAAAAAAAAAAATTCGAGGCATTTAAGCTAAATAAAAAAGATTATTGTTGTATTACGCCAGTCAATGAGAGCAAGAACAGGTTATTACCTCCAAATTCTATTCTACTGCATGGAAGTTAATAAAATTTTAGTAATAGCCTGAAAATATCTCCTTATTCAAAGTCTACCCTATGATGATGTGTGCTTTTGTCTTGGGGGCGGTTCTAACCCCTTCTCGGGGGTGGAAAATTTTTCGGTTAAACAACTACGGAAGTTGCTAGAGGGCCTAATTCTAAGCAAAAGCTGTTCTATAATTTTTTTTTTCGAAAACTCAATACTTTTTGAGGTATTCGTGGTTGAAAATTGGACATTTTCATTGAAATATAACACTTTTCCAAACGGTTTTTTGCGAATACCTTAAAAACAATGCATCAAGGTAAAAAAATTATAAAAAATATTTTTGTAGCTCATAAAAAACAAAGAGATTCGTTCCTTCATAAATCTTCTAATTATAACGCAAAAAGAGATATGGTAGGTAAAAAGAGTTTGCTTTTTTTGGTGCATGCTCAAATCAGTGTATTCAACTTGGAATAACAGGGAAACGGTCGATTTTAGGTGTATAATGCTACCAATACCTTTTATTGTGCTTGAAAAGTCCTTTTGAATAAGAAATAATAAATGTCGATAACATTCAAACTAAGCGAGATATGCTGCAAAAAATTGATGACTAACGAATTTTAAGAAAAAAATTAAGAAGAATATTTAACCCCTCATCCACAAGAATTTAAATGCATCGTTTTCCTTCTACAATATATTTTACTACAGTGTTATTTTTATGTTCAAAAAGTTGAGCGGGTTTAAAATGAATGGTTTTTGAAAAAAATAAGATCAGATTATAGAGCGTATATATAAATTTTCTTAAAAATCTTCTTTTTCTCCATGTAACTTGAAAATAATAAGAGTTACTGATATAAAAAATAAAATCAGAATGTTTATCTAGAAGAAACTCACATTTTTGTATGGCATCTTTTTATTGGCATCTCTCATCATTTTCGAGTTACATGGAGAAATAGGAAGATTTGATTTGATTTTATTTCTCACTAATTTGATTTTATTTCTTTCAAAAACCATTCATTTTAAACCCGCCCAACTTTTTGCACATAAAAAACACTATAGTAAAATGTATTGTAGAAGAAAAACGATGCATTTAAATTCTTGTGGATGAGGGGTTAAATACACTTCTCATTTTTTTCTTAAAATACGTTAGTCATCAAATTTTTTACAGTTTATCTCGCATAGTTTCAATGTAGTCGACATTTAATACTGCTTATTTTAAAGGTCTTTTCAAGCACAATAAAAGTTATTGGTAGCATTATACACCTAAAATGGACCGTTTCTCTGTTATTTCAAGTTAAATACACTGAGCATGCACCAAGAAAACAAGTTTTTTTCACTTACCATATCTCTTTCTGTGTTATAACTAGAAGATTCATAAAGGAGAGAATCTCTTTGCTATTTTATAAGCTACAAAAATGTTTTATATAGTTTTTTTAGTTAGAAGCATAGTTTTTAAGGTATTCGCAAAAAACCGTTTGAAAAGGTGTTATGTTTCAATGAAAATGGCCAATTTTCAACCAGGCATAACTCAAAAAGGATTGAGTTTTCGAAACAAAAATTATAGAACAGTTTTTGCTTAGTATTAGGTTCTCTAGCAACTTCCGTAGTTATTTAAGCAAAAAATTTTCCACCCCCGAGAATGGGTGGGAACGGCCCCCAAGACAAAAGCACACATCGGCATAGGGTAGACTTTGTTTCTTGGGCTATTCCCTACTTACTGTGAAAATATCAAGTAAATTGATATAGTAGGATGGAATTCGGAGCCACATACCCTCATTGACTGCCCTATATAACAGTTTGAATTATTATTTCTTAGGTAATGACATAAACGTCACCCAATATAATTATTGATGCAAATGTCACTTACCATAGTATTAATAAATTTCTGAAGTTAGTGCAAAAATTGATGAAGTTTGCATAAAATTGACTATAAAATGAAGCAAGTTTTGAAAAACCTGAGTTTTATTTTAGTTCATGGGGTTTTAGAGCACACAAAACTTGTTATCAAGACTAACATTTTTCGCTAAATATGAAAGTAAAAAAGTTCCTTCTCTCAAGCACCCATGAACGTATGTAAAGTTTATAATAAAAAAAATATATATTTTTAGAAATGTTTCCTAGATTGAAAATATCGTAAACATATTTTATCACAAGAGACCCAACATTAAATCACAATTATTGTTATTTAAAACCAGTATTAAAATTATATGGAGTCTTTGATATTTTTACCATTACTAACCATTTGCGGACCAAATTGAAATACAGAAATATATTTTTAAATATTTCATTCAACAAGGCTAACATACATAATCTACTTACCCTTAAAAGATCCATAACAAAAAATCTTTCATTAAACACGAAATTATATATAAATTTTGACATACCCGTTTAACACTAACTACTTTATTTTAGTTGATTGTGTATGAAGGTTTCTTTGACTCAAATGTCGAATTTATCCGAATTGACAACCTGACTGTCGTTGGATCTTTGGAAGCCACCAATAACCTTTCTCAGAGATTTACTTCAAATTTGCGGATTTTCAATGTAAGGTAGGTTTTCACTATTAGTTTTAGGAACTGTCAAGATTATTGTTATCATTGCCTTTATTTCTAAAAATAAATTTTTTATACTTATTTCATAAATTGAATGCATTTTTGTTGTTCTGTGTTAACAAGCAAGCCTAAAGAATATTTTACAAAACTACAATATATTTTATACTTTAAAAAATATTTATTATTAATATTTTCAACATTCTTCTTCTTCTTCTCCTTTAGTTTATTGGCCTCCACCTACTTGGGTATTTGGCCAGCTCATCGTCGCGGAATAAGGGAAAAATCCCTTATTCTCTTAAAATTTGGAGTTAGTACATTGTACAATTTGCTTCTTTTTCTTCTTCTTCTTCTTCTTCTTCTTCTTCTTCTTCTTCTTTAGTTAACTGCCAATTATGGTTGGTGTGGGACAAACATGCCAAGATAAAAAAATTTTACGCTAGGGGCAACTGTCTATCAATATACAGTGTTGTTTTTCTTCTTTGATTTAGTAGAAATTTTGAGTTGGCGTGAGGCAAATACAACAAATAACCTTTTTTTCAACATTTTTTATTGTCAACATTAATTTGACATATGTTTAAAGTCATTTTTTATTTTAAAGGATCCCCCTGTCAGAATTCACCCGATCACCATTCATTGGTTCTATGCCCATGCATGATCACTAAAAATGTTTGCTCTTATGGTTTGTTTTTAAACCAGGTGCGGGAGCACGCCAAATAGAATTATATTTTAGTGACGTCACGTTGCCTAACAACCGTCGATTCTTCCATCATGAAATTATATTTTGTGACGTCAGCAAAATAGAATTCTATTTGCCGTGCTCTGGGCCCAGGTGCGGGAGCACGCCAAATAGAATTCTATTTTAGTGACGTCACAAAATAGAATTTCATAATGGGAGAATCGACAGTTGCTAGGCAACGTGACGTCACTAAAATAGAATTCTATATGGCGTGCTCCCGCACCAGGACTAAACTAAAAAGACACATTCACACCCAATAAAGTCACTAGAAAAATCACCAAATACATCTTCTTTTTTGGTTGATCATTTTGGCCTTCAATGGTAATCCATACATATTATATTATACTGATACGTCGCTAAAGAGTTCTAAAACAACTGTTTTATTATATAAAGGTAGACTAAAAATCTGAAAAGCAAAGGAACAATGAAGAAAACACAAAAAACCACCGATATAACTTAATTTACCTACGAAATGCCAGTAATGTCAAAATTTCATGAATGTCATTAGTGTCAAAATTTGATAACAGTGAAGTAAACTTGTCTGAGATTGGACCAATTACAAACAAGCATTACGGCGTCGTAAATTTCAAATAATCCTCTTGGTTTAAAAACAGACCATAGTACGAGCTCCCACTGCAGAATCACTACGTTCATAGGTTAGTTAATTAGAATCACATTTTTATATAAATTTAAGAATAGGAGAATACATTGATAGCAGGTTGTAAGTCGAAAAGTGGCCGCAAATAGTTTCAATTAAATTCATTGGATTTGGTTCTAGGCTGATGAATAAGACATTAGCTGAAAGAACATTTTTCAATACAAATGAAAACAATGACATAAGATTGCTAATTGTGCTCATAGGAAAGTGAGTCATAATAGGCACGATAATCCTTAGGAAACACTTTTCAGTTCTTGTAAATGCATCAATTTCTACTGTGTTAATTTCAGCTTTTCACTACACATCTTTGGATAATGTTCTATAAGGGCCATTGTCTTCAATCTACAAGAGAGGTGGAGCCAAAGATTATCCGTATCAAGCTTCACATGAATGATTTCCTCACGACTATAATCCATGATTTTTATATCGGTCAGATGATGATCTGCCGTTGATCTACTATTGTATAGGTCTTATAGATTTGTAACACTTATGCTCTTCCAAAGAATAAAAATTGTCAACAAGAGTATATTCCAATTCCACAAGTAAAAAGTTTTCCTGTAGTTGGCTGTATACCATATACAGGGTATCCAGAATCTCTACCGACAAACGAATACAGGAAATTCCTCAGATAATTTTAAGACAATTTAACCCAATCCACTTAACCCGAAAACGCTTTCTAAGGGAGCTAGAGTTATTTAAGGATGGTGTCTGTAATTAGTTTTTTTTTAATCCTTCCGGAATGGAAGCTTAGTATTTATCTTCCAGAGATAAATCGATTTCATCCACTAGAAATTTCTAGTACCGTTCATAGGCGTCCGTTTTGGGTAGTGCAACGGTTATTTTATAGCATAACTTTCTTGTCTTTAACTTTTAAGCATTTTTAACTCTGGATTATTAAATTGTGAGGTATTCTTGTACTAAAAGGTACACTTGTTTTAAGTCGATAGGATACACCGTTTTCTAGAAAAATCGATTTGAAAATTTTTCGTTTTTTAAATTTAAAAAAAAAATAAAAAAAAGCTATTTAGAAAAACACAAACTTGTACGTTTAATTATATTCCAGAGATGAGTCGATTTTATTTATTGCGAATTTCCAGTATCGGTCATATTCGTTGGTTTTGGGTAGGTAAACGGTTATTTTATCGCATAACTTTTTTGTCTTTAATTTTTAAGCATTTTTGATACTAGATTATTAAATTATGAGGTATTCTAGTAGTAAGAGTTACTCTTGCTTTAAGTTGGTAAGATACACCGTTTTTTTTTTGAAAAGTTTTTTGATTTTTTTTTTTCAAATTCAAGAGACGAAAAATTTTCAAATCGATTTTTCTAGAAAACGGTATGTCCTACCGACTTAAGTCAAGAGTACCTTTTAGTACAATCATACCTCACAATTTAATAATCCAAAGTGAAAAATGCTTAAATTTTAAAAACAAAAAACTTATGCGATAAAATAACCGGTATTCTTCTCAAAACGGACGCCTATGACCGGTATTATAAATTCGCAAAGAATGGAATCGATTTATCTCTGGAAGATAAATATGCGCACCAATTTTTGTTTTTCTAACTAGAAGCGTTCTGGAAGTAATTAAGAAAAACTAATTAAAAGACGCCATTTTCAAAGAGCTCTAGCTGCCTATTAGGAAGCATTTTCGGACTAGGTGGATTTGTCTTTTTTAATGGTGTATTTTTAAATTGTCTTAAAATTACCTGAGGAATCTCGTGTCTTTGTTTGTCGGTAGAATACCGGGACACCCTGTATTACAAAAACAAGTAAAATCCTTTATAAAAGGTATATTTATTTCAATAATAAATATACCTTTTATAAAGGATTTTACTTGTTTTTTTATATTCTAATTGTTTATATTTATATGGTGTTGGTTTCATTCTTGCTTCTTTAGCGACTCTTAGAAAATCTGCTATATTTATCTATTCTGGACTATATTTATCTATTCTACTTATTCATCTGTACTTAGCTTCAGGTTGAATTATTTATTTCGATTCCTTCACACAATTTTGAACAGTAAATTATACTAAGGCCAGATTATTCAAAAACGTGATCCTGCAGACAGTAAGTTTCTCATTTTCATTGGTAAATGTGTAACGGAGGTCCCTCTCTCCTGCTTGACTCTCCTGTCGTTGACCTAGCCACACAATGTCTTTCGACATGCGAAAAATTTAAATTTTCGGTTGGTCCTAATTTAGCTGATCTAAAAATAATTGAAAATTTCCATTATCATTTCTTGTGTGGACTGTCTGCAGTTTCTCTTGGAGGATTTTTCACATAGTTTAGAAACACAGGTGGGTCCCAATTGTCCTTCATCTTTTTCGGTATTATGCCGAAATACATTATATTTGTCTCTATTTAATCCAACGTAAACCTAACACTTCATCTGTAGCAATTTATTTTTATTTCGCTTCCATTCACTTTGATCTGAATTCTTCTTTCTCTTTTTTTCTTTATCCCTATTTTACAATCAGGAACTCCAGTTATCCTCTGCAATAGACATCTGCTTATTTTCATTTTCAGGCATTGTCAGCTGAAGGTCTATAGTTTCGTCAATGTTTTTTTCTGCATTTTTGATTAGCATTAGGTTCGACGCTATCTCCGAATTCTAGTAGTTAGACAACACCTTCAAAATTATCTGAATCTTCTGTTGGGAAATTGAAATTTGTACTTGGATCTACATAAAAACGACAGGCAATTGTTCAATTGAAGTTTCATCAAAAACTACCGAGTCTGTTGCGTCCAAAAATGAGTGTAGAAATATTACACACATGAATGAATTCGGTTGGTAACGGTTTAATATTGAGCTTTATGATAAATACAGTGATATCGCACCTCCTGTCTGTCATAAGTCAAAAAAGCAAAATTTCGAGAAAACGACGTTTAAAGTTTGTCCTACAACATTTTCGGATTTAGTTAAAAAACTATTAAAATAATAACTATTTTAGTTAGTTACAATGATTTCTGAAGCTCTATAAAATAGCGCATTAAGTATAATATACCTCATATTTTGAGGCGCTCAAAGCAACAATGGCCTAACCTACAAATTGAGCATTTTAGGTTAATATCTCAATAAACGCAGCAACATTAAATCTTTGGATTGACAAGGGTCTAAACAACCTACCTCTATATTTGGCTAAATGGCGTAAATACGAATGCAAATATCGCGTTTATCTCAAAACTTCGTTTTTGGGCTAAGGCCACTGTTGCCCTGAGCGCCTCATTATTAAAAATATTAAATATTTTTTTTGAGTTGTGACACTTGCAGTACAAATTGTATATTATCATTATTATTATCTGGCTAACAGACTTATCCTTTTTAATGATGTAATATTAATTACAAGTAACAACATCAAACACAAAATACTGCATAAAGAAAGATAAATAAATGATAAATGTATCACTTTTCTTGAGCACATACGCAGATTATTTTGAATAAAGTTATCACATATACTGTCTTAACTCGACAAACGACGCTTTATACACATCTTAGATGGACAAATGCTTTGCAAAAGTCGATATATGACACTGTTTGTGTTCGGCGCGTCCTTGATTTTGGATAATCGTATAAGGACACTAGTACTTGACCCATAGACGTGACACTTTGTGGGGTAGGAGTTTATAGTTTTAATAAACTGTCCAACAAAACCGATTTTAAAATTTTTTTGAGTTATGACATTCTTTGAGCGGAGGTGCGTTATATTGATTGAATAAGTTGTACTTATATGTTTTCCAGTAGTGTTATTATTAGATAAAATACAATAAAATTATTGAGATGGTTTAGCTTTAAAGATTCACTAGGCGGAGTCACAGAAAATCTGTTCACATTGACACTCAATATGTGACTATTGAGATTGGAGGTTATGTTAGCGGTTTTCACACGAAATGACATAGGAAGAATGTTTTAGAGGGAATATTCATTATTGTTACAGTTCTTGACTTAGAAGATATTGTTGGGACATGCGTAATTATGTTTTAGCGGGAATGCAACAAATAGTAATTCATTTTTGTGCAAAAGTGTAGATAGGAGGTAATATCACATCACCGACGATGTACAGACATAAAACTATTTTAATTTATTAGAACATAAAATTATGTTTTTGATTTTCTTTTTTAGTGTGTTTAATGTAAAAAAAAATTATTTTAGCTTACCTGAACAAGAAGATTTTTCTGTTATCGTTGTGACATACCTAACGTCTGTATTGAAAAATATTTCAAATTCTTTTCCAAAAGCAAAAATTATCAAACTAGCGGCAGTGGTCATTTCTGTTTATGACAAAGTAAGTCCTAAATCTGAAATTTTAAGAGTGTCTCATTATTTTGAATTTTTTTATTTTAGGTAAAAAATTCTTTTAGCGGTTTTCAAAACAAGCATTACATATTTACTTCTCATGATGTAATCAGTTGGTGTCAAGGGATGCTCAACTACAGGAATAGTGCTAATATAGCTACAGAAGATTTTGTAATTGAGGTAAGCTAATAAAATGAACAAAAGTATATTCAAAGTGCAAATTACACTTAGTTCACTGAAAGCTTTTGAATAAAAAACATATTTGTTAGATGAAGTTTTCAATTCTAATATCAACATTAATATTATTTAAAAATATTATTAATGTTGCTATTAGAATTGAAAACTTCATCTTTCATTTGCCAGATGACGCTAGTCACCTAATCCATTCACGTCAATTGCGGTGTGGGGGATAAACTCTCGTTCTCGTTGTTGGTCACTTAGAGTATCCAGCAGCAGGCCTACGGCTCTCCGATGAGACTCCACTGAGAGTCGAAAATCGTCTCCGTATTCTCCGTATTCTAAGTGAAAAATAAGATTGTTTTACCTTCGCATTGCAACTGAATAAAAATGGAATTTTTATTTTATTCTTTTTAAAATATCTGTTGTTTGTATCATCTGCACGAATTCTACTGTACATACCCTAGCCGTGGGTGACAACAGAAATAAGCAGTGAGAAAATAATAGCAAAACAAAGGAGATAGAGTTTCCGTACATTTTTTGAGCAGTCTATTAGTATTCCTTCTTCTTATTCTTCAAGTTCCATCTTCTTTCCAAGTGCGCGTGCATAGTGCAAGCTGGTTTCCGACGTCAGCGCGGAGTCCGTATGCAAATAATCCTTCGTATTTAAACGGGCCTGTCCAAAATGCACATGAGCGCTGTTATTAGGATTATTCGCACACGGACTCGGCTTTCTGAGGCGTAAACCAACGTGCACTATGGACGCGCCCTTAGATAGCAAGTCATCATGACGGACATTGCTGACTGCCGCTTTAATAAGTGTTGCACTACTGCATTCAAATGATCCTTTCAAGCTCTTGAATCTGATATTCTTCATTTTCCAACATTCCGTTTGCCTCGAACAAGCATAAAAAGTTGTGTATATATTAATGTATTTTTCCCTCTTATCACATATCTTAGTACCTACTCATGTTTTCGTCTTGTGAAAGTTAATATTACTTTCCTTTCGCCACGTTTTATTGTATAGGATTTGTCCGGAGCGTTCAAGTATTACGTAACGCGATTTTTGAAGATTTTTGACCCCCCCCTTTCCCCCCTACGTAACGCACACTAATGGGCGTTTAACTATTGCGTAACGCAATTTTTGAAGATTTTTAACCCCCCCCCCCCCCCCCCCCGACCAGCGTTAAGTAATACTTGAACGGTTCCCTATCCAACAAAACGTGCAACAAGACGTAGCGTGAAAACCGGCCTTAAGTTTGATATATTGGTTCAACAATTCAATTAAAGAAAAGTGAAATATTATTTTTGTTTCTGCGATCATTTGTGAAATTTTACAATATTAACCGTAATTTTTTGTAGATCCTTAAATATGAAGCTAAAGATATATTCGTAAATAAATTGGTAAATGAAGAGGACAAACAACTATTTTACAAAATACTAAATGATGCCTTTAATTCAACTTGGGGTTCATCGTCTTATACCTCCCAAATAAACTATTTTTATGTACCTGTGGAAAAGCAAAGTCAATCTTCAAAACAACCAGATCTCACTAAATTAAGTATCGAAGATTGGAAGCAAATGGTTGAAGGTGGAATACAACAATATGGTATGAATATTAAATAAACGTTTAAAATAATTTTATCGCCAACCGTCACTACAGTCATTCATTATGGTATTTATTCATTTGCCCTCATTTGCGGCAGTAAAGTAACACTTATTGTACTGAAAGAAGAATTTTACTTTACCTGCCGCGATTAATCAAATTAACCCAGATTGAATGTAAGTAGTCAATGGCAGTAATCGAATACCGAGAATTTGAGTAACTTAAAATTTATTTATTTTAATTATTAAAAATATTGTACATAATTTGCGTTATTAACAATTAAATTTATGTCAAAAAGTGAAATTCTGTAGTATTTTGTAAATATTATATTCATATAAAATAAATTAAAATTTTACCGATTTAGTAATTATACAATATTGATAACTATCGATTAAAAATCGAAAGCGGCCATATTGCAAAAGTTTTCTGTCATCACTCTCATGAAATTATTATGACGTCTAAAATTTAAAAGTTCTTAAATTGTAAAGTGTAAGTAAGTGTTAAAACCAATATCAAATTATTGTAGAAAGTGAAATTGTAGATAAATTATATTTTGGCATTATCCAAGCTGTCAAGCTTTCAGTACTTCATTTTCCAATTTTTCATTCGGGGATTATTACCTAAAATTAAAGATGATTAATTTTATGAAATAATGAAGATAATCAAATTTAAAAAATTGTGTAGTGTTATAATGAGATTCTAAAGAAGTTACATGAACGACAGGTTTTTATTTAAATTATTTTATAAATTTTATATTATTTTTAAATTATTACAGAACCCAAACTCTTACGTAGTTAACTTTAAGCTGCGAATCATCAGAAATCAAATTCCAAGTTGATTTCCAATCAAATTATGTTGGCGATAAAATTTTGTATGCACCACATCAGTAAAGACCCTTTATCGAACTCGTCTATTACTCGCCTCGCTCGCTACGCTCGCTCTTCTCGTAATATCAAGACTCGTTCGATAAAGTGTCATTTTACTGACTTGGTATATAAATAACTATTACTACAGAAGTCTTTAATATTGTAAGCGGGCGATTTAAATATTGTAAACGTTAAAGATTATTAATAATTTCAATCATAGTACACGAGTTGGTAGGCCAGTAAATGAATACGAAATACGGCGATACCGTGTAACTTTCCGTATCACCACCGAATTGCATGAAAATTTGGATTAAGGTTCCTCTTACCCTCTACTTCATTATTGAACTCGACCCCAGAATTGTTTTTACTTGGGGAGTGAAAGGGGTGAAAAAACATACGTTCAAGAAGTAGAAGCAAAGTTGTAGCTCATCACAAATAGGTTCTCATTCGTCAAATTCCAAATCGAATATTTCAACGAGAAATAATGAAAAAATTAAGCACTTTCCGGGAAAAACTAACTCATTAAAGCATTTTTAGTTTTTAAAAAACTTTATTTTTGTTATGTATAAAAGTTTCGGGCATCTAAACTAAGTAAGTTACGCTTAAAATAATGCTGGTCCCTTTTTTGGGTAAAAAAATTGTGAAAATCATCCTCTGATTAGCATATCAATGAAACTTATCGTACCGCTTTAAAATTTACTGTACTTATTCATTGTTTATATGATTTGTAAGTTTCACCAGTCCGAGGTGCTCATTTATGAAAAATTTTGTTTTTAAAGTAAAAAAAAATTGAAATTTTGAAATTTTTTTTCAAAACAACATAAAAAAGTAAATGAGTAACTCAAATGACACGAAATACCTCGAAGAGTAAAAAATGTACCTAGGATGTGCTTTTCTTCTACTAGGAATATAGATTACATAAATATACCATTTATTTCTTTTTTTTTAAAGCTATAACATAATATATTTATTTTTAAGTTATTTTTTTCGATAATGTACTTACTGTTTGAGTTATTTGAGGAAAACCGTATAAAAACGTGGTTTTCATGTTGAAAAATAAACATTTTTCCTTGCAAATAAATCAGAAAGTATTGACTTAGTAAAAACTCTCTATAGAACAAAAATTGCTTATAATAATTATAGTCAATTAATCCATTTTCGGACTTATCTTGTACATATGTTTTTCACCCGCAAAATAAAAACAACCGTGGACTTAAATCCAATATAGTAGGGGGTAAGATCCTAAATTAAAATTTTCAAGAAAATCCATCGTGACTAGTAAAATTACACTCACAAATGTTCATTAACTGGGCTATAGCTATAATAGCTATTTGTAAAACAAGGGAGGAAAAGGCACTTTATTCCCATGTTACACATACGATTTTTCCACCTTCCTCAAATAACAAGTAATTTTTTCATTTTTAAATAATTTATTTATGTAACTAACTGACAAAATTTATTAGAGCACTAAAACTAACAAGTAGGTACAGTATAACTATCAACTGTCAAATATAAGTCAAATTATTAATGTAAACATTGTTAAATCAAAATAACAATTTACTGTTTTTAAATGTTACATTCTGCAAAATACAGGGTAATCTATAAATAAACGTTAAAATGTATAGGTACTTACGTAATAAATAATCTAATATTGTATAGGGCGTAGTTATATTGTAGTTATTTCATCAATGATATACAATGACGTCACTTTTACTTTTCCTTCCTAGGGAGGAAAAGTACTTTCCCTCTCTAGGGAGGCAAAGTACGACTTTGCTCCCTACAATCAGGCCAGGAAAAGTATAATTTCGGTAGAGGTAGGTGGAAAAATCTTTTCCGTTGATGGGGCTTTTGTGCTTTTATAACTAAAGTTGGATTTATAGTTTGACGTAGCGTAGACCCAACGGAGACGTAAGAAACGGACTGGAGACGTAAGAAAATAATATGTCAATTTATAATTCGACGTAGCGGAATTTTTGCGCATGAGTAGAGACAATGACTTAATTCAACAACATAGCTTATAAATTATACGAACCGTAAACAAACTTTGTGTTTATATATTTATACTATAATCTATTATTGGGACCGTGCAAGTTCGGCAAAGCGACCTCTATTTCTACGCTCTGTACTTTTATTCGCACTTTTAATTATATTGGCCAATTATATTAGTCCTGGTTGCTGGACAATTGTATAGAATAGAAATATGCTTTATTGTCATGAAAAATTTAACAATTTTATAGACAAAGCTTACAAGAATCATAAAAATAAGAACAATAACAAATGTCATGTCAAGGCCATAGTCCAAAAAAATAATAAGAAGAAAAAATAAGATGCAGGTTATGTTATGCAAACGTAAACAATTGTATGTAGTAAATAACATTAGTTATTAAAATGCAGTACTGCAAGCAAAATACAATTAATTAAATTTACCTTTATATAATAATTGCATATCATATCAATATTGTGGAGCAATATATAATTTTTCTGCTTCAATGACAGAAGGTATGAAATATACGTCAATTTGACAATTTCAATTGACAATATGAATTATTTAAGATAGTTGCAATATTTCTCCGCGACTCACGCACGGTCGTTTCTCGTTTCCCTTCCAAGTACTTGCACACCGCGAATAATATTTATCCGTTTTGTGTATTACAATGGATTAGGAAATAAACGAAGGTATGCTCCTTGGTGCCGTGGAATTTCCAACTAGGTATGCTGTTTCATTCCCTGGTCTTTAAAATGTTCATTGGATTTATTTATCGGATGTGTGGATAACCCCGAATTAACAGGCTAATAAACAACTTATATTTATCTGAAATATTGAAACTACACTATGATATATTTTTATTAAGTTAATAACAACATCCATTGTAACAAATAATTAACAAAATTCGAATATGTTGACAAACAAATTTTTACACAAGGGTTGAGGGGGGTCCACTTTGACTGACAGACAGAACAAAATTCTTCCTTATGATTGGCCAGACGTAAGAAACGCAATGTAAAAGATGAAAGTTGGTCATCTCTTCCGTTCCGTTACGTTTCTCTTACGTCCAGTCATGCGCTTACGTTCATTTATAAACAAGAGCAGACAAAATTCGGTGTTGAACTTTTCCAGTGCGTCTACGTTACGTCTACGTCTACGCTACGTCAAACTATTAGTCCATTCTTTCACGGTTCTTGCTCTAAATTTTAAAGAACCGCTTGGATTGACATGAAATTTGGTATACGTATAGCTTACATGTCAAAGAAGAAAAGTGATATTGTGCCGATGTATCCTTTTGCCCTGGGGGTGACTTTCACCCCCTCTTGGGGGTGAAAAAATATATGTCCAAACTAAGTCCGGAAATGGGTAAACTGACTAATTTTAAGTAACTTTTGTTCTATAGAGCTTTTTCGCTAAGTCAACACTTTTCGAGTTATTTGCAAGTGAATATGTTCATTTTTCAACAAAATAACCACATTTTTAGACGGTTTTTCGCAAATAATTCAAAAAGTAAGTATTTTGTCGAAAAAACGTTCTTAGCAAAAATATAGCCTATAAAAAAGTAAAAAAAAATGGTGTACGCGCTAGGTCTCTGGATCTCGCAGAACCAGAGTTATAGCCAATGAAAAATACATTCATATTCACCAAATTCCAAATAGAATATTTCGACGTGAAATATCCAAAAAATTAAGCACTTTTTGGGGAAAACCTATTATAACTTTTTTAAAGTGTTTAAAAAAAGCTTTATTTCTGTTTTTACAAAAAGTTTCTAGCGTTAAATTTAAGCGAGTTACGCTCAAAATGAAGTTAGTCCCTTTTGTTTTTGCAAAAAAAAATCGGAAAGACCACCCCCTAATTAGCAACTTAAATTAAATTAATCGTTACCGCTTTACAAATTATTTTACTTATGTTGTGTTTATATTTATGATCTGTAAGTTTCATCTATTCAAAGTGCTTATTTTTGAAAAAATTTGGTTTCAAAGTAAAATTTTGAAAAATTTAAATTTTGAAAAATATGTTTTTTTCAAAATAACTTAAAAATTGTTAGATACCAAAAATCTCGAAAAACAAAAAAAGTCAGATTTACTTTTTTGAATATCATGTATTTTTTTGTTTTTCTGTTAGTCAAAAATTGATTAAGATTTGGTGTTACTAAATTTGCATACATTCGTGATCAGTGACTCGTTCAACCCCTTTTAACTACAGCCCTTTCAATAATAAGGACTTTGAACCGATGAAACTTACAGATCATATAAACAATATATACAGGAGTCAAGAAACTTGTGAAATCGTAACGATTAAGTTCATTTAAGATACTAATTAGGGGGTGATTTTCTCGATTTTTTTACCAAAACCAAAAGGGACTAACTTTATTTTGAGCGTAACTTGTTTAATTTTGATGCTAGAAATTTTTTTTACAAAACAAAAATGAAGCTTTTTTTAACACTTTAAATAAGTTGTAATGAGTTTTCCCCGAAATGTGCTTCATTTTTGGTTATATTTTTTAAAAAATTTTACAGGCTATATTTTTGCTAAGAATGTTTTTTCGACAAAATACTTACTGTTTGAGTTATTTGTGAGAAACCGTCTAAAAGCGTGGTTATTTTGTTGAAAAAATGAACATATTCACTGCCAAATAACTCAAAAAGTATTGACTTAGTGAAAAAACTCTATAGAACAAAAGTTACTTAAAATTAGCCAGTTTATCCATTTCCTGACTTTCTTTGGACGAATATTTTTTCACCCCCAAGAGGGGGTGAAAACCACCCCCAGGGCAAAAGCACATATCGGCACAATATCACTTTTTTTCTTTGACTTGTTAGCTATGTGTATGCCAAATTTCATGTCATTCCAAGCGGTTCTTTAAAATTTAGAGGTTTTGCAATATTTTACCGTTAAAGAGCGGACTATATAAATCCAATTTAAGTAGTAGTAAACTTAGTGTATTTTTAATGGTAAAGAACAATCATTTTTATTGCAAATTTTGTAAATGTAAATATTGATGTTCGAAATTACTTTATTGTACTTTCAAAATAATTAAAAATATCTACAGAAATACAAACATATTACGAATAAATTGCAATTAAAATTCTAAAATTTAAAAAGGCAAACAATCGTTATTAGTAGTTCTAAAAAGACACGTTATCAATTTTCACGAAATTCTAGTATTAAGGGGATGGGTACGTATTTTCGGCTGCAATGGTATTTAAATGGGGATTCATTTTTTTCGAATCCTGAGAAAACTAATAAGTATTTTTGACAAATTTAAACGCAAGTTATAGTACAACGACCGCTACCATCCAGTATATTCTACCACGTGGAATCAACACGAGGCTACCGCCGCGTCGCAGCGTTGAAGATTCTGGAATTACTTGCGACGTATTGGAACAGCAATTCAGCAATAATAAAAATTGTAAAAGGCCATCTAAAAATCAATATTTTTCAGTCTGATTAAATATGTTAAATTAAAGTCTGATTTAAATGTTAAAGTAAAGTCGGATCTTAAATTATTGAGTTGTAACAAAAATCTTTGTTTGTCGAAATAAAAGTTTTTAATTGTGAAGTTCAGTTTTTAAAAAGTGTTTTTCCCAGGAACATTCATAATTCGCAGAATGAAAGCTTACGTTTCTACCGAGGGCCGAAAGTCCCTGAGAACTTCTATAATGTTTATTTTAATAAGTTACAGGGGTGAAAATCTAAGAGAAAATATAGTGTAATTTTTAATTTCAAATATCTCATTCAAAAGAAACTTTTTATATATTCTAAGGGACTTTCTGATCTCGATAATAATTTGTTCTTTCATTCTGCGTTTAAATTTTTTAAAAATATTTAGTAGTTTTTTCAGGATTCGAAAAAAATGAACACCATGTCCGTGGTGATATTTTTCAAATCGAACATTCGCTATCTTTGTCATACAACGCACTGAGTCAAATAGAATATGATGACAAGACAGTGACAGTTTTAAATATTCGACATGGTATCGGGAATATTTTGAGTTGTTGATTAAATAATATTAATAGTGTATTTGATAAATAATTGATTTAAGACGTGAACTTAATAAAAAGTTATTTATTGTGTATTATTTATGGAAGATCCAAGAAGAGAATACATCAGGATATATTCTGTGATTCAAGTATTTTGTTGCTAAATATGTACAAAATTTTTAGCGTGCCATAGTAACAATATATTATTAAAAAATCACTTTAACACTTTTCCTCTTTTCTCGATTGATTATTAGTTTTTGTTGTACATATAAATTATTACAATCACTGAATACATAGTTAGTGAAGAAATTATCAGTAGTAATTGCACAAGAGCTCTGAAATTCTATATTAATTTCAGAGGTCGAGTGCAATTTGTTGCGATTATTTCATGAATAAAACTGTTCAAAACCAAAATTTTATTGTAGTTTATTTATGTAAGTACCATTAAACACACAGTTTTTATAAATAGTTGACGATTGAAAGTCATCACTTTTATAATTTTTAAAACATTAATTGTCATTAATGTCACTGAATGTATTTTTTCGTAGCAACGAAGGGCATCTGACGTAATATACTTAACGACGGGAGATTATTAGTAGTAATTGCACAAGAGCTCTAAAATTATTGAATTTTTCCCGAGTGTCACTTTGGCAGTTTTAATTTTACGAGCCGAAAGCGAGTGAAATTATGTCAAAATGTCACGAGGGCAAAAATTCTATATTAATTTTAGAGTTCGAGTGCAATTTGTTGCGATTATTTCATGAATAAAACTGTTCAAAACCAAAATTTTATTGTAATTTACATATGTAAGTACCAATTAGTGAAATTAAACAAACAGTTGTTATAAATATGGATGTGATCTTGATTATTGATATGAGATAATATTCTTATATGTCACTTAATTTAATCAATGTATTAATACTAATCTAATTAATTAACCAGATCACATATCAATATGTTTTCAATCTCAGGGCGAATTATAAATTAATTACTTACTTTCGTGGCTTCAAATATTTCTTAATGGTTCCTAATCGGGATAGAAAAGAAAAGAGTAAAAAAAATACACATATATGGGTTACAATTATAATCAAAATATTTTTTATTTTATTTAAAAGGCAATCAATGCTTAATATTTGCTATTTCTTATTATTCTTAAACATAACATTTACAAATGGGAATCTTATTTCCTTTTAGTTTTCAATTGAAAGTTTTTATTAACATTTAACTATTAGGAGTTATTAGCACAACTCTATTTAAGTTTGATGAAGCTTTTCTGATATTATTGATTATGTTATTCAATTTTTTTATGTGGAATTTAATACGAAAAACCCATACATTCATGTCCAAACAAATGAGACTGACCTTTTCCTGGTGAACTGAAAATGTCCTCACACAAGACCCGTTTCCTGCTATCCTTGGCTGCGATCAAACCTCGTCCTGGCTTCCAGTAATGTTCTCCTTTGTAAAACTAGCTCGAATAGTTCTCGTTCCTGCTTCTGTTGTGATGCTGTGTTCTACCTTTTTCGAAACTGCTATCAGCTACCGGGACACTCTTGGCTCAAGGAGGTTCTTTTACTCTCGACCTGGCCTACTTCTCGTTCCACGATAGATACTCCACACTCACGGAACTACACCGGCTTTCTCACTCTCCGTACACTACCGTCTACTACTCGACTTCACTTCTCGACAGCTCAAAACATTCTGCCCTCACTTTCTCATTCATTCACCTACTTTCTAAATATCCCTTCCAGATTCACAAATCAATCTTCCACCACCAACTCTCATTCGCAGTATTCCTCAAAACCAATTTTTAATCTTTCTAAATATGCTTAATGGATTTCAAAAGAAAATATTTAATTCCCATTCTAAAATACTTTCTAACTATTTACAAATTTTAATGACCTATTCTCTCTTTCAAATGAGTCTTATTTAGTATAGGCTAATGATCGAAACCTTCCGCGAAAAACGATAATGAACTATCATATATTTCACTGAGTTTTATTTAGCATAGGCTAATGATCGACCTTCCGAGAAGAACGATAATGGTACGCGTCATTCACTTTGTTTATCTAAGCACATTGTTCCGAGTTTCGTACGCTTATTCTAATCACTTCTTAAAATTAAATATAACAATTTGTTGTATACAGGTTGTTCTAAATTTATATGCCCGAGGTTGAGAAAATTAAAAATATTTTATATTAAACTGAATTTTGTTTATAATTATCAAAATTTAATTTTCATATCAAATAGAAATATAACAAATCCCCGCCTTGTATTCGATAAAATTTATCTGCATTTTTAAATAAATTTTCTCGAGGCAAAACCAACTCCCTGTATATTTCCTTACTTTAATCTACGTCTTATATCCTAACTTACTATCTACTTCATGTAATTCTGTCTTTTATTCGTGATATTTGTATACATCGTGAATATTATAAATTCCTCGGATCTTTTCCGAGTTCCTGTGCCTCAACTCATAACTATTTATCCCATTTTCATTATTCACGATGTAAGGGCCTTCGAAAACAGGCATCAACTTTGCGCAAATGCCCCCAGGAAGATTTGATACTCGTAATGCCCTCACGAGTACTTTTTCACCCTTTTGGAAAGTCACTGGTCTTCTTTTTCTATTTTGTTCCTGTCTTTGGATATATTTTTCGTTGCTTCGCCGTAATCTTCTCTGTACGGTTTCAATCACCTGTTGATATTCTTTTGGCTCTTGGTCTTCCCATGGCCTTATCGGCAGTACACCCTTCATGATGTATTCTGGGGTCTCTTTTGTTACTGTGCTCGGAATTGTATTTAGATACCTTTCTATTTCCGCCATTTTCCTGTCCCAGTGGCGATGTTGACCATCTGTTGCAATGCGAAGAAATTTCGTCACTTCCTGTATGAATCGTTCCGAAGGATTACTCTGTGGATGCCTGATGCTGACAAAATTTGTCTCTATTCCTCGTTCTCGAAGTTGTCCCTTGAAACGATCATTTCGGAAATACGTTGCATTGTCCAGTAGGATCTTTTTTGGTGTTCCTACTATGGCTATAAAATTGTCGATTTTTCTTAATATTTCCTCCCCCTTTGTGGTGCGGCAACTATATAATTTTACGTATTTTGAAAACACATCCACCATTACCAGAATATGTTTGTTCCTTTTAGTGGTCATAATTAGATCGCTTAACATATCTATTGCTACAATGTCTAGTTTGTTTCGGGCTTCAATATTTTTGGCAACATTTTCGTTTTTGAAATCCCGACTCTTATATTTTTGACATACATCGCACTTCTGGGTAATTTCCTTTGCAATGCGGTAATCCTGTCGGCTGATGTAATTTTCCCTAAAAACGAGCCAAACTTTTCTGCTACCGATATGCCCATTGTCCTCATGTAATTTCTTTATTATCTTTTCGGCCAATGTCTGTGTCACTAAATATAGTTCCTTTCCGTCTATTCTCTTAAAATATATGTCATTTTCTACTTCCGCTCTTCTTTTCTCTCTTTCCTCTAGGTCTTCTTGGTTTGTCCTTATCTCATTTAACGAATATATCCCTTCTTCTTGTATTAATCTATTTAGTCCCACCTGTAGAGTAATTGTTTCCTTTTTTCCCGTGTCCTCATCCCGTGTTAGAGCGTAGGCTATTATGTTGTCTTTTCCTTTTATATATCGGAACTCAAAATCATACTCCTGTACTAATAGAATGCCTCTATGTATTCTATTATTTACTAATCTATTCTTCATGATATGTACTAAAGCTGCATGGTCTGTTTCGATTGTGAATTTTGCTCCCAATAAGTAAAACCTCAATTTGTTTACGCAATATAGTACACTGGCAAACTCCAATTCTGTAACACTATATTTTCTCTCATGTGTTTTAGTCACTCGAGATATAAAACATATCGGCACTTCTTGGTCGTTTTGTATTTGAGACAAAACTCCTGCAAATTTTTGTATGGACGCATCAGTTCGGAGTATAAACGGTAAATTGTAAATGGGGTGGTATATTTTCGTTCCTTTTGCGAATTCTCGTTTTAATGTTTTGAAAGCTTCCTCCTGTTCTTCTTTCCAATTCCATTTTATTCCTTTTTTAAGCAACTTTATCAGAGGGATTTCCTTTTGGCTCAAATCGGGAATCAGTTTTTTAAAATAATTAATCGTGCCAAGAAAACCTCTCAATGTTTTCAAATTCGTTGGTCTTGGGTATTCATCTATGAGCTTGACTCTGTCTTCGGCTAATCTTACTGTTTTGGTGTCCAATTGAAAACCCAAATAAATGACTTCTTTTTGAAAAAATTGACATTTTTCAATGTTTAATTTCAATCCCGCTGTGTCCAATTCTTCCAGAATTATTTCTATGTGTTTCAGATGACTCTGAGTATCTTGTGAAAAAATTAATAAATCATCGATATAATGAACTATGAAATCTTCGTGGCGATTCAAAATGGTATGTAGAGCTCGGACGAGTGCAGCACAAGCACTTTGCAATCCAAACGGCACTACCTTAAACCGGTAGACAATACCATCAATAGAAAAAGCGGTGTAGTTTCTACACTTTTCAGCTAACGGTATCAACCAAAAACTGTGTTTTAAGTCAATTTTCGAAAATATGTGTGACCCCGTGATTCTTCCAAAAATGGCCTCGATGTTTAGAGGTGATTCATATTGTGATACAGTGTGCTGGTTGATATTCCTGGCATCTAAACATAATCTCAATTCTCCACTGCTTTTCTTTACTATCACAATCGGGTTAACATACGGTGAATCACATCTTTCGATGATTTGATCTTCCAACATTTTATTTATTTCTTCTTTCACCTCTTGTCGATACTTGTATGGAATCGGGTAAGTCTTTGATCGAAAATTTCCCAAGTTTTTCACCTCAAATGAATGTTCGTACTTTTTAGCCACTCTGTTTTCCTCATTGATCAAATTTTCGTAGTTTCTTAACATCATCCGCAATTCTTTTTCTTTCCCTTCTCCACATATCAATTTTCTGTCTTTTTTCTCAGATTCTTCACACATGTTTACCGTGCATTCTGCATCCTCGTTTGCATATACCTCCTCTTCAAATACCACTGTTTCAATCATATTCTTTTCACTTTCATTTTTTAGCTTTATTTCTTCTTCTCCTGAGCCCGTCTCTTCTTTTGAGGAATCCCAGGTTTCCTTTGTTTCTGATACTCTCAAATTTTCTTCTTCTGGGCTCAACTCTTCTTTTGAGGAGCCACAGGTTTCATTTTCTTTTATCTTTTTCTGACCTTTTCTCCTTTTTTTTCTTTGTCCTTGCTTCGCTGCCAAATTCATTTCCACTGTTTGTTCTTTACCTGATTCGTCCGTATTTTGTTTCTCATGTTCCTTGTCCTGTTCTTTTTCTTTTTCTTCTGTTAGTTTCATCGTATTATTTTTAAAATCTATCACTACATGTTTTTCTGCCAATTCGTCCACTCCTACTATCATGTCATGTGACATGTTTGGCATTATTACACATTGTAGTGCATACATATTCTTGCCCAGTCGTACCATTACTCGTATGCCTTCATTTATAGTTGCCAATGTCCGTTTGTTTGCGCCCACTAAATTTACCCTAGGTATTTTATAAATTAAATTTGTTAAGTTAACTTCTTCTATTAGTTTTCTGTTGACCAATGTTATTTCAGATCCAGTGTCTATCATAATTTTAATTGGTTTCTCGTTGATAAATCCATCCACAAATTTTAAATTAACTCCATTTTTCTTTTCGTTGTTTCCTGCCAATTTAATAAACTCCTTGGGGTGACAAAAGATTCCTGTTTGATTTTTGGTTTTTAGTGAGCGCCGTCGTGAAAAGACGCCGGTTGCTCATCGTTGTTTATATTTTCGTCATAATGTCTCTCTCCGTCATATTCATCTGTCTGGGTATTATTTACTTCTCTTCTATTTTCTCTTGGTCTGTCGGATCTGTTTCGGTTTTCTCGATATCCCTGTTCATTTTGTCTACCATTATTTCTGTTTTCTTGATTTGAGCGTGTGGTGTTTCTATTCTGTTATTCTCGATTTCTGTCCTCATTCCATTGCCTATTTCTTTGTTCATAATCTCCTCTTCCGTTGTCTCTATTTTCGTTTTCCCTTCTGGGATTAAAATCTCGTCTTGTATAGTCCCTCCTATTTTGATTTCTATCTCTGTAATCTTGTGTTTCTCGGGGCCTGTAATCTTCTCGCGACCTTCTTGATTTTCTTTCTCTTAGACGTGATTCCTTATTTGTAAGAATTGGCATAGACTATCTATGTCTTTGTAGTTTTGCAATGTGATATGGTCTTCCAGCGTTTCTTCGAAATGTCTTGCAATCAGTTCGACTAATTGTTCCGATGAGTAATTATATTGTAAATGTTTTGCATTATTGTAAATTTGTAAAGCATATGTCTTTTCTGATACCCCCATCCTATCATTGTATTTCCCATTTTGCAATTCCTTGTTAATTTCCAATTGTTGGACTTTTCCCCAGAAATAATTCAAAAATTTTTGTTCAAATTGTTGCCAATTGCCGAATTCTTCTTCTTTACTATCGAACCATAGGCTTGCTTCATATTTGAGATGGTTTCTGATAGTTTCTTTTGCTGTTTCGAAATTTCCGATGTGCTGTATTTTCTTTTTTAGGCTATTTATGAACGGCACTGGGTGTAATCTTCTTACATCCCCGCCAAACCTTATCTTCACGTCATCTGTGCTATGTATAACCATTTCTCTTCTTTCTCCGACATTCTGTTGAGTATTGATTTCCGCAATCTTTCTTTCCACTTCTTCTATGTCTGCTTGAATAGCGTTTTGCAACTTGTTTTCCAAACTTTCCATTTCTTTTTTCTGGCAATTCGTTAACTCCTTCATTTTATTTTGAATTTTCATTTCTTGTTCTTTCATGTGGTCCTTCATTCTCATTTCTTGTTTTTGCATGTGATCTTTAATTTTCATTTCATACTTTTCTATGCGTTCCTCTATTTTCTTATTGTTCTCTTCTATCGCTTGTTTTGTTTCCTGTTGATTTTCATCCATTTTTTTCTCCACTTTATCCATTGTCCTTTTTGCTTCATCCATTTTTTGTGACTGGAGTTGCATCAGTTGTAATAGTTTATCTATTCCTGATAATTCTTGCTGTTCTGATGCCATGATTGTCGTGTCTAAAATATCTTCTTGGTCTGAATGTTCTTTTTGTTTTTTGTTGTCTTTGCTTTGGCTTCTTGTCACAGACATTTGTTTTCAAGAAGTACTATCCCCGCCAAATATGAAATTTTACTAGTGTTACCAAGACGACTTTTTCTCACCCAAATATTATAAATTGTCAATAAATATATCAAATGTAAATATCGTAAAAATAAATTATTAAATCAGTTATGTAAAATTTGTACCTAAAGAGATCTAAAATTTTATGTTATCAAATGTAAGTATCTCACTTTTTACCACAGGCATATAAATTTTCAAATACCGGCTTTACTCTTTCTATCCTTCAAATTTGCCACTAGAAATACTTTACAATGCTTTCCACGTTGGACGACAGTTGATGTGATCTTGATTATTGATATGAGATAATATTCTTATATGTCACTTAATTTAATCAATGTATTAATACTAATCTAATTAATTAACCAGATCACATATCAATATGTTTTCAATCTCAGGGCGAATTATAAATTAATTACTTACTTTCGTGGCTTCAAATATTTCTTAATGGTTCCTAATCGGGATAGAAAAGAAAAGAGTAAAAAAAATACACATATATGGGTTACAATTATAATCAAAATATTTTTTATTTTATTTAAAAGGCAATCAATGCTTAATATTTGCTATTTCTTATTATTCTTAAACATAACATTTACAAATGGGAATCTTATTTCCTTTTAGTTTTCAATTGAAAGTTTTTATTAACATTTAACTATTAGGAGTTATTAGCACAACTCTATTTAAGTTTGATGAAGCTTTTCTGATATTATTGATTATGTTATTCAATTTTTTTATGTGGAATTTAATACGAAAAACCCATACATTCATGTCCAAACAAATGAGACTGACCTTTTCCTGGTGAACTGAAAATGTCCTCACACAAGACCCGTTTCCTGCTATCCTTGGCTGCGATCAAACCTCGTCCTGGCTTCCAGTAATGTTCTCCTTTGTAAAACTAGCTCGAATAGTTCTCGTTCCTGCTTCTGTTGTGATGCTGTGTTCTACCTTTTTCGAAACTGCTATCAGCTACCGGGACACTCTTGGCTCAAGGAGGTTCTTTTACTCTCGACCTGGCCTACTTCTCGTTCCACGATAGATACTCCACACTCACGGAACTACACCGGCTTTCTCACTCTCCGTACACTACCGTCTACTACTCGACTTCACTTCTCGACAGCTCAAAACATTCTGCCCTCACTTTCTCATTCATTCACCTACTTTCTAAATATCCCTTCCAGATTCACAAATCAATCTTCCACCACCAACTCTCATTCGCAGTATTCCTCAAAACCAATTTTTAATCTTTCTAAATATGCTTAATGGATTTCAAAAGAAAATATTTAATTCCCATTCTAAAATACTTTCTAACTATTTACAAATTTTAATGACCTATTCTCTCTTTCAAATGAGTCTTATTTAGCACAGGCTAATGATCGAAACCTTCCGCGAAAAACGATAATGAACTATCATCTATTTCACTGAGTTTTATTTAGCATAGGCTAATGATCGACCTTCCGAGAAGAACGATAATGGTACGCGTCATTCACTTTGTTTATCTAAGCACATTGTTCCGAGTTTCGTACGCTTATTCTAATCACTTCTTAAAATTAAATATAACAATTTGTTGTATACAGGTTGTTCTAAATTTATATGCCCGAGGTTGAGAAAATTAAAAATATTTTATATTAAACTGAATTTTGTTTATAATTATCAAAATTTAATTTTCATATCAAATAGAAATATAACAATATGTATCACTTTTATAATTTTTAAAACATTTGTCATTAATGTCACTGAATGTATTTTTTCGTAGCAACGAAGGGCATCTGACGTAATATGCTTAACGACGGGAGATTATCAAAAATTATCACCTTAATTTGCATGTCTGTAGCTTTCTATTGGTCAGAATCTCCTATGAATGAAATAATCAAAGATTATCGATTTAATTCAGATTTCTGTAGCTTTCTATTGGTCAGAATCTCCTATAAATGAAATAATCACATTTATTAACTGAATTAATAATTAGCAATTATAAAAATAACAGTGTTATTCAAGAACATTCAAAAGCCATCTCTTTAAAGTTAATGATATCCATACATACATATCCATACCAGTGTCAATTTTACTACACGTAATTTGCCGTGTAAAGACAGAAAAATTAGGGATAGCCGTAAAATATTTTCGAATTATGTACCGACGTCCTTAATGAAAAGGTTTCTAAATTTTTGTGAAATTTATCTAAAAATATTCAGAGTCTACTAAACACAAATATATATAAAAAATATGCATTAAAATAGAATATTTTCAAAAGAAATAATGCAGTAAGAGTTTTAGTATTTTACAAAGCTTTTTGTAATTCTAAAAGCCAACGTTTAATATTTGACGAACATTTTGATATAATCTCTTTTATCCATTAGAACCTATTATCAATACTAGAAAATTACAAACTAAACCGTTTTCAAGAAAAATATACTAAAAACTCCATATCTAACTTATTTTAAGTAAGTTTTATTCTCTTCTGTAAAGCGGACTCTTCATCGACATCACGGATATTTTTATTTTATTGGCAGCAGAGCGAAAACTAGTTAATTATTAGGTATATTTCAAGAACCTACAAACATATCAATAATGTATCAGACATTTTAGTATGCCTCCATCTGTCTACGTATCATATTTTATCCATTTGAGGACTTAGGTCTCTCCTTCTTGTCTCCATGTGTGTCTGCCCTTAGCTAAGTTTCATCCATCTGGGACCGGCTTGCCTCTTCAAGTCATCAACCGTTCTTATCTGTGGTCTATACTTCTTTTCTATTCTTATGGTCTCCAGTGCAGTATTTCCTTGTTCCACCTATCTTCTCTGTGTCTGATGTTGTGTTCCGCCAATTTCCATTTAGATTCGGCTACTTTTTCTCTTACATCCTTCAACTTTCTAATATTTCGAATCCACTCGTTTCTTGTTTGTTCTTCAAGTGTATTTTTGCAATATCTGTCTTTCCATTTCTCTCTATGTTTTTATAAGTTAATCCACATTATTCTTGGTTAGTGTCCAATATTGCGCTCCATATGTGATTATTGGTAACACACACTGGTTGAAGACTTTATACTAAGATGTTTTGCAAATTTCTTATTCTTTAGGATAAAGCTCAATTTGCCAAATGCGCCCATACCACTCTTATACGTCTTTTAATTTCTTCTGTTTGATTTTATCTGCTCGCTTGCCTCGAATATTATGTAATTCTCATACTTGTTGTATTTCACTTCCTCGAATTGTGATAGCAGTACCTTGTTCTTTTTTTGCCATCGTCTTTATTTTGCCTAGATCCATTCTTAAACTTACTGTTTTGCCTAGTGTCCTAATTATTCTACCATATCTTTCAGTTTTTCTTTACTGTTGGCTATCAGGACGATATCATCGTCGTACCTAAGGTGACTCAAGTATAGCTCATTTATTTTGATTCCTTTATTTTCCCATTGTATAATTTCTTGCATACGTCTTCTATTACCTGATTGAATAGTTTCGGTGATATGGTGTAACCATGTCTTATTCCTCTTTTTATCGCTATGTCAATACAATTATGTTAGTATGCCAAAGCAATTTCAATCTTTCACAAGATTTTATGAGAAAAAATATATTGTTATGATCTGCTTCTTATTACTTTTATATTAATTATTATTTACTTGATCAATTATTTAATTAACGCAAATCATACATAAAAATTAAGAAAGAATCTCAGGGTGCCTTTTTATAATATAAAAAAATGTCTAAATTATCTTATGTTATACTTATCTTCTCTCGTGGTTTCAGTATCTCTTAGTTGATCCTTATCGGGATAAAATAAGAAAAGGAAATAAATAGAAAAATCATAAATAAAAACATACAATTACCTTTATTATCAAAAGCAACGTTCTGTAAATTTATCAATTAAATTCTGTGGGCATAACTGTCCAAAAAAACTTTTACCATATAAATTAATTTAATTCAAACAAATATTTATCGCTTTGTTCTTGATACCATTAATAAACCCAGCTAAACAAACAAATTTGGTATTCGCAAAATTACTTATACTTCCTATTAAATTTTTGAAATGTTGGAATCTTAAATTCATATGCTTTTACGTAAAAAAAATTAACTTCTGATTATAAAAAAAAATCTATCACATAGGTTATTGACTGACCTTTTGATTCACTCAAAATGATGTCTCCTCTTGACCCAAACAGCTCGTCCTTGTTGATTATGTTAGGCTACCAATCAAAGCCCTCTCCGTTCTCAGCAAACAATCCAGCAGGATACCAGCAACTATTTCTCCAAAACACAAGCCAGGCTTCCTTTGACCAGGACTCGTTCAATAAACTCCAAATCTCTCTCCTCTCTTTCTCTCAACAATAATCTCCTGAGACGCAAGTATCTTTTTTACTTGGTGTCACAAATAATTTTAATAACGATAATTCTTGTAACTTACTCTCTTGGACTTTACAGAATCAAAGAGGTATTTCTTCTCGATTTGATTTTTCTCTCGTTCCACTTTTCAGCTACTCTTACTTATCAAACACAACCACTAGTACTTGCTTCTGAACTACTCACGAAAACTTTTGACTGCTCCTCTCGGCTGCCGGTCTACAATAATCCCTCTTTCCAAAACTATCTGAAAATTCAAACTTCTCTCCTTCCCATTCCAAATTGCCTAAACCAATCAGAGACATTTATTCTTCCCCATACTTTTTTTCATTCGAAACACCCACTCATACTTTCAAAAATATTTCTACCATCATACTAATTACTTTCGGGAAATTCTACAAAATTTACTCGGGGTTAAACAAAAAATTAAAATTCCAAACTTTCTTTACCTTAATTTTCTAAGAACTAATTACCTATGGCTTCTATATTTCCCGTAATAAACAATCGGTTTAAAATACTAATCCTAAATAACTTTCACTTCACTTTTATTTACAAAAATGTTTTTAATATTCTTCATGGAAAAATTCATTAAGGAGAAACCATTTTGCGTTGAAAGCTAACTTCTAATATATATTTAAAAATCAATATACAGGGTGTATCAAATTTATGTGCCCGCGTTATATAATAAAAATTAAAATTTTTATTCTATCTTTGATTGATAAATTGAAACACAATAATATATTCTAATCTTATTATTCTAACACCTTAATATTTTCAGAACGAGAGGGCCAAATTTTGGACTTGGTTATAAATGATGAACTTCTGCAGCTAACCGCAAGCATTTTGAAAACATTAAGCCGTTTCAAAGGAAACATACTTCTGGTTGGTAAATCCGGAGTCGGCAGAAAGAGCGCTGTTAAAATTTCGGCGACTTTACAATCTGCCAGGCTTATGGGACCTACTAGCGAACAACAACCTTTGCTGAATAATGACCTAAAACAGGTAGGTGAAATTAATATTTTGTACATATTGACTAAAAATTGATTTTGATTTAACCGTAAATAATGAAATTGTAGCAAAAGTCATCATCACAATAATTGTCTCCACAATCCCCTGTGGATCTTGGTCGGCTCGCAGAGAAGTCGCCGCTGCTGTTGCGTTCTAGAAACTTCTCTTCGTCTTCTGACCTTGAGAACCTCAAGGTCGTCTTCCACAGTATCAATCCGTCTTCTAGGTGGTTGTCCTCTACATGCTCTGCTATCTGGATTTCAGAATTTTAATATCTTCGCTTACTCATTCTCTGACATTCTATCAATGTGCCCTGCCCATCTCGGTATCTTCGCAATAATCTTCTTCTTAAAGTGTATCCGTTCCGGATGTTGGCGTTCATCATAGCTATCTTGACTTCGTCTACCGCAGCGCGGAACAGTTCAGTGGTAGTCGTGTTTAACCACTTCCCGGTCCTCTTTTACCATTTACCTTTCTTGGAGAATCAGTTAGAGAAGACCGTAACGTTCTTGATTTCCCATTACATGTCCTAGATATTCTAATTTTTTTGTTTTGATGGTTATGAGAATTTCACACTCTTTCCCCATTCTACGTAGGACTTCTACATTAGTAATTCGGTCAACCCAGGATATACGTAAGATTGTAAGATGCGACTATAACACCACATTTCGAAAGCTTCGAGAGCCGATTCATAGATGCAACAGTTAGTGTCCACGCTTCCATTTCATTTCGCAATAATATTCTTTAAAATTTCTTGATCTATGTGCAAATGGACTTTAGGAGTTGTTACCTAAGGTGTGCTTATAGAGTTTCTCTCCAGGCCAGTAAGTTTTTAGTTGGAAGTACTACGTTGCCGTAAACTAAACCATCTTAAAGTTTCGACATTGTATAATAATATCACCAATTATACATAATTTTATAACATATATTTTTCACCCATACATTTAGTGTCTCAATTATGTATTCTAGACCAGGGCATTTAGCACTAAAAACACCTTTAGCACCTAGAGATTAGCAACTTTTTGAATTGTGTTCGGGATGTTGTCAGGAAAAATATCTACAATAGAAAAATGGGTGGAAATCCTTAGTTCCTTTTTAAATTTCATAAAATGCATCACAAAGTGCATAGACATGTCAAAATAAGTATATTAAGGGCTAGGTTTTGTTCTTTGGAGGGTTTTAGAATGGGTAGTCGCTAATCACGACTACGCCATTAGAACCGATACCCCAAAGGACATCACTTAAACATATTACTTGAAGGGTTTGGAGTAGCTGAACACGAATATGCCATCAGAACCAACCCCTGGAACACCTGGTACTCAGTGTAACTGCTAAAGCATGTCATCTTCTGCAGTTTCGAGTGATTTCGGCACTAAATTGATCCAACGAGATTACACAGGGGGTTATTGGGGTTACAGAACACGAATACTCAACAGAACCGATTCCTTAAGTACCTGGTGCGCACGGCCACTGCTAAGGAACGTCACACTCTGGAGTTTCGAAGGTTTTCAACACTGAATGCGTGCAAATAGAATATGAATACTCTAAGTCATGTTATCTCCTGGAATTTGGATGGTTTTGAGCACCAGGTGCACCGGGGTTAGGTCTGATGCCGTATTCCTGTTCAACAACCCTAAAAACCTCAGAGTAATCTGTTTATATCAATTTAGTACCTAAAATCCTCGAAACTCCAAATCACGTGTCTTAGCAGTGAACCTAGGCACCAGTTGCTCCGGTGGTTGGTTCTGATGGTGTATTCATCTTCAGTGACCCCAAAAATGACCGAGTAACAAAATCTGGCCCTTAATACAGTTATTTTGACATGTTTATATACTTTTGGATGATACATTTTATGCACTTTAAAATGCAACTATGCATTTGCGCCCATTTTTCTATCGTATACTTTTTCTTGACGTCATCCTGAACATAATGCAAAAGTTGCAAGTTTGTAGGTGCTGTTTTTAAAAATCAATTTATTTTGTACTAAAATTCTCTCCTCTATACATTGTAGCAGTAGTGACGATGGAATTATCATTCCGAAAACTTTCAATGATGTAGCTCCAAAGGTTTGTTTTTAAAAAATGTTCCTTTTATATCGGAATTTTTTTAATAAAGAATACAGGAACATTCTGCAAGGACCAGAGTTTATTAAAAAAAATACCTTTTGTCAATATTTATTGAAATGAACTCTTCGGGCTACATTACAACCCGTTTTTGGAATTCCATCTTCAGTGCTGCTACAAGGTATACCTGGTTGAGTCACTAAATTTGTATATTATGGCTGAAAAATATTTATCTTATTTAGTCGATATAGTGAGACCGCTCCCGTCTGAAAAAAATTCTGATTCGGTTTCTTTGCGGATTCCTATTCAAAAATGTTCTATTTAAACAAATCTGAAGGGCGCCGGGCGGAATTTTTGGGCAGAAATTGTTTAAACATTTTTTTTTAACAAATACAAAAGATCACCTTTTTTGCTCTGGCACATATCTTTTTAGGTTTTATGGGTCATTCTTAACAAGAAAGTTACCTTGTGGTTTTTCTCACAAATTGATAGCTTTTGAGTTATAGGTGATTAAAAATCTAAAAAATGCGAAAATGCGCATATTCTAGGCTCAAAAACTCATATTTAAAATAGTATTTTTGAGGTTTCCAAGAACTTAAATTTGTCGTCTGAACATTCGTTTTCAAGTTTCTGAAGAGTGATCGGGTCTTCAATTTACACCGTTGTTATTTAATTGTTAAATATGCGTCTCCATCCGATTTTTTTACCGGTGCGGCGCGGTCTATTTCAACAATCTCCTATTTTCCTCTGAAAAATGTTTTATTAGATTCACTGGGACATTCTAAATAAAATATGATTCTTGTCATTTTTATAAAAAGTTTACAGTTTTAAAGTTTTAAGCGATTTAAAATCCGAAAAAATCGAAAATACACATTTTCTGATGTTAAATCGCATATAACTTTAAAACTATTAACTTTTGAAAAAAAAATGACAAGAAACTTATTTAATTTAGAATGTCCCAAAGCATCTAAAAAAATGTTTTTCGGGGGAAAATAGGAGATTGTTGAAATAGAGCGCGCCGCACCGGCAAAAAAATCGGATGGACACGCCTATTTAATAATTAAATAACAACGCTGTAAATTGAAGTTAGACTCTTTAGAACAGTGGTCGCCAACCTGTCGATCGCGAGCTACCGGTAGCTCGCGGAGGCAATTCTAGTAGCTCTCACAACGATTTTAATTTAAAAAATACAAACTGCAAAAATCAGAGAAGCTTCCGAAAATTCCACAAAAAAATCTAATTGTCATAATATTAAACATAAACAGTGGCAACGTTGCGGTGAGTGATCTGTCGCTGACGCCATCAAGCTAGAATCGGCTATTTATAGAACCGACCTGCCGGACCAGCGCGTTAGTGTTAGAGAACGATCTGGATTGCTTTGAACGGGATAAATACGCACGGCGCGGCGACATTGCGCTTAGTTTAAAACTGAACGCGTAACCAACGTCCAGCGGTTGGGTTAGTAGAGAACAACAAAAATAATATTATGGCTAGCAGTTGTAAGAAGGTAAAGACATACCACTTTCATTCAGAATGGGAAGAACAATACTTTTTTACAGAAGTTAAAGATAAAAATGTGTGTTTGCTATGTAATACTTCGGTCTCCGTTGCTAAAAAAGAAATATTGAGAGACATCATAAAACTGTACATTCTAATTTTGAAAAATCATTCCCACTACATTCTGCCGCCAGAAAGGAGAAACTGAAACAGTTAATTGGACAACAATCAATATTTTTAAGAATAGTCGACAAAAATAAGGCTGCAACTGAAGCATCGTACCGTGTGTCCCAGATAATTGCACAAAAAAAGAAACCTTATGAAGACGGGGAAATGATAAAACAGGCGTTTTTAGAAGCTGCTGATTCGTTATTTGCCAACTTTAGAAATAAAGACGAGATAGTTTTAGCTATAAAATCTATGCAACTTTCTGCTAATACAGTGATGAGACGTGTAGAAGTAATGAGCAATGATATTTTTTTACAGTTAAGAACTGACTTAGATAACTGTGTTTATTTTTCACTTCAACTGGATGAATCAACAGATGTCATTGACACTGCCCAGATGGCCGTGTTCGTCAGGATGGTTTTTAGTGATTTTACGATTAAAGAAGATCTTTTGAAGTTCATTCCACTGAAAGGACACACTACTGGACAGGAGTTGTTTTCTCATTTAAATGATGCGCTCCAGCTATGATGGGTTGTGATAAGGGTCTGGTGGCGTTATGTCGTAGAGATGAAACTTTTCCGCAATTTCTCTGTTACCACTGCATTATCCAATCAGCAAGCATTATGTGGAAATTTCCTGAAACTAAACAACGTTATGAAACTGGTGGTAAAAATTGTGAACAAGATTAGAGCTCAAGCGTTACAAAGAAGATTATTCAGAACCTTGGCCGATGAAGTTGACTGTCAATACGGGGACCTACTCCTTCACTCTGAAGTCCGACGGTTAAGTAGAGGACGGGTGCTGAAACGTTTTAATGATGTCCTATCTGGCATAGTTAAATTTTTCAAACAACGCGATGAACCGACTCCGGAACTAGAAAATTCAATCTGGCTTAGAGATTTTGGTTTTCTCGTGGACATTACAGAGAAATTAAACAAACTTAATTTGCAGCTTCAGGGGAGAGACAAAGAACTAGCGGAAATGATTTTTGATATAAAAGCATTTATCAAATAGCTGGAGTTTTGGGAACAAAACCTAATTAACAGCGATTCCAAGCATTTTCCTATTCTTTCAGAAAAAATATCTCAAAATCCATTAGAACCCTATGACAACAAATATCATGTAGAAATAATTTCTACCCTGAAGAGTAACTTCAAAAATCGTTTTAAGGATTTCAATGAAATGGCTTTAGTAGCGCAGTTTGTTGTTTCACCCTTTATGGAAATTGATATCCAACAGTTTGCAGCTTGTGTTATGCAGAACTTTGGCGAAGACATCGCTGCAACAGAAATGGAAGTCATTGAGTTTCAAAATGATTTAGCCTTAAAATCGTTAGTCTCAAGTACTGAATATATCTGGCCTATTGTAAGTAAAGACAAATATTCAGTTCTATGCCGTGTTGCCTTGAAAGTGAAAGCATTATTCAGTTCAACCTATTTGTGTGAATCTTCTTTTTCCAATATGAAGTGTATTAAGAACAAATATCGCAATCGACTTACAGATGAACATTTGGATAATTGTATTCGAACGGCTGCATCAAATTATACTGCAAACATTACAAAAATTATCGATGAGTCTGAGTGTCAGCCTTCTCATTGAACGTGCTTTTTTATTTTTCAATGTTTATGTTTATGATAGTGCGTTACTTTTTTGTTGTTATTATTAACTATTTTTAAATCATATGTGACATGCCGTTGTGGCTGGATAAAAGTTTGTGTTTATTTTTCAAACACCTTCGTTTGATAGGTAGGAATGTAGCTATGAACAAGTACGTACTAGTAATATTAGTTATTTTGTTATTAGTTTATTATTAGTACCTATGTATTATGTATTACCAGTTAAATAGTAAAATAAATACATATAATGATAAATTAACTGTGGATTATTTCATTTACGTTGCGTTACGTGACTTCCGTGTGGGTAGCTCGCTGTTTATTCCAAAATTAACAAAGTAGCTCAACACATTGAAGAGGTTGGCGACCACTGCTTTAGAATCTTGAAAATAAATGTTTAAACGACAATTTAAGTACTTAAGAACCTCAAAAATACTATTCTAAATATGAGTTTTTATCTTTAAGATACATTTCTTGTTTAGAATGACCAAAAAACCTAAAAAAATATATTCCAGAGGAAAAAAAGGTGATCTTTTGTATTTGTTTAAAAATATTGTTTAAACAATTTCT